>NC_137888.1:197332909-197902909 GCF_963455335.1 Martes martes | reverse complement strand
TATTTCAGGGAAAAACACATCCGTCACCTAGGACATAACATGGTTTCAGTTGGCAGGAAGAAATCTCATTTAGCTGCTTTAGAGTCGATGGCATTCAGAATAGGCCCTCCAAAGAAAGAGTTGTAACCAGATTCCCTTTAAAGCTGAGCTCCCCTCCCCTCGTCCCCCAGAGGACACATCCTGACGCAGGAGTTGGGGAAAGGGAAAGTAGAAAAGCTTTTACTTTGCATAAAGACGGGGGACTGGGGGAAAAGTGAAGCGAAGCCCGAGGACACCATGCTGAGGCTAATAAAGTAGGAGGCAATCTCAGAACTGGGAGAGTTGTGTCTTCTGCTTTTTGAAATAGACTGTCACTCTCAGGCAGCCTGGCAATGCTGAATGTTAGGACTTCTGTCTCTGCTGGAGACACGGCCTGGTGCATGTCAGCGGTTAGAGTTTGGCAGCTTTCTCAGCACTCCCTGACTCCGTTTACCTTTACTCCGCATCCCATTCTCTTACTGCCTATCTGAAGGATTGGATGGGCAGAGTATAGGTGGCGGTGGTTGGTCTTCCCCGTATGTTGTCCATTTAATTCCAGAGCACTGATTTTTCCGAAGTGTGCTCTGCCCTGGGAAAATGGACACATGTTCCTCACAATGGGAATAACTAATTACTTCTTTTTTTACAGAAAAAGTTGGTGATTCAAGGAAAGCACATTGCGATGCATTATAGCAATCCCAGACCTAAGTTTGAAGATTGGCTTTGTAACAAGGTAAGCGTGTATTCTTAGCAAATAGACAAAAGTCCTTTGGGTTTTGTTGTTTTTTTCTTTGTCTGAACAAGGAAACTAGAAAGTATACAATAGCCAACTTTTATCATAGGGATATTTTCCTGTTTTGTGACTTTATTTGGGTCCTCCTATGTAGATACTGGAGATACTAGAGTCCCTAGAACACCAATAATTTTATTTATTCAGATCCAGGTTCTAAGCTCAGTATTTCAATTAGGATTTTAGGTTTCTTCCACTTTACTGTTTATTTGATTTCTAGAGGTCTCAACTTGTGGCATAGTCTCTTAATTACATTAACCAAGTCCTTCTGACCCTGCTCAAGTTATGAAAGATCTGTTGTAGTTAGTCATGTCAGGAACCTGGCTGGCTGAGTCGGTAGAGCATGCAACTCCTGACCACAGGGTTATGAGTTCTAGCCCCATGTTCAGCATAGAGCTTACTTTAAAAAGTAACAGAAATTTGGGGCACCTGGGTTCCTCGGTGGGTTAGACCTCTGCCTTCGGCTTGGGTCATGATCTCAGGGTCCTGGGATCGAGCGCCGCACCCGCCTCTCTGCTCAGCGGGGGTCTGCTTCCCCCCCCTTCTCTGCCTGCCTCTCTGCCTACTTGTGATCTCTCTCTGTCAAATAAGTAAAATCTTTAAAAAAAAAAAAAAAAGTAACAAATAAATAACATTATGGTCCTGTCACCAGTGCACTTTTTTTTTTTTCTTGGTAAAGGTTGATCACTAAGGGCACTTTGGTGGCTCAGTCAGTTGGGTGTCTGCCTTTGGCTCAGGTCTTGATCCCAGGGTCCTAGAATCGAGCCCCGCATTGGGCTCCCTGCTTCTCCCTCCCACTCTGCTGGTCCCCCTGCTTGTGCTCACTGTCTGTCAAATAAATAAATGATATAAAAAATAAAACACCAAGAAAATACATTTAAAAAAAAGATCGATTGATTTGAGAGACCACGTGTGTAAGTAGTAAGTGAGCGGGTGGGGCAGAATCTTAAGCAGACTCTGCACCAACTGGGGAGTCTGACATAGGGCTTGATCCCACAGCCCTGAGATCACAACCTGAGCAGAAACGGAGAGTCAAACGCTTAACCACCTGAGCCACCCACGCGCCGCACCAGTGCACCATTTTGAGCTTGGGTGTTGCCATTGACATTCTGAGAGTACTTGGATTCTTTGTCCTACATGTGGCGTGTGTCCCGGAGGGGACTAGACAGTACTCCATTTATGTCATGTCTGTGCATATAGAGTGGTCCATATAGTGATTGCTTTTCTGATACAAGAACAAGAACTTTGCCACTATAGGGTTTGCTGTAAGGTCTTGGGGTGAACTGAAGCTTTTCCCCAACTTGATAAAAATAGAATTGTACTTCAGAATCTGTCCAAATTTGTTTTTCTTGAGAGATTTCACAGTGAAACATTTTAAATTTTAAATTTTTAGGTGAATGCCCCTTTGTCTTGGTTACACGGTATCACTCTCTGCTTTTTTATTTGCTTACTGGGACTTGTCCATGGCCCTATTGCTCTGACCCACTTAATTAATAGTAAGCCTGGCGTACTATGAGAAATAATTACAGAGAAAACTTTTTTTCTTCCAGTGCTGCCTTAACAATTTCAGGAAAAGACTAAAATGCTTCCGATGTGGAGCGGACAAGTTTGGTAAGCCCAAAGTCAGCTGTTTGGAATAAGCATTAAAAACCTGACTAGTTGATGGGGCACCTGGGTGGCTCAGTGGGTTAAAGCCTCTGTCTTCGGCTCAGGTCATGGTCCCGGGGTTCTGGGATCGAGCCCCATATCGGGCTCTCTGCTCCGCGGGTAGCCTGCTTCCTCCTCTCTCTCTGCCTGCTTGTGATCTGTCGAATAAATAAATCTTTAAAAAAAAAAAAAAACAAAAAAAAACCTGACTAGTTGAAATGTCCGCGAACCTGAAGAAAAGTATAGATTGTAGGGCATTTCAACAAGTAATTCATTTATTTTCCTCACACTTTCTTACCTTACATTGGGTAGATGCTTCTGATGATTGTGGGTGCAGAGACTTCTTCTGTTTTCCAAATTTAAGCCTGCTCACCTGGTTTGCATTCTGCGTCTGCTTTTCTTTAGTACTGAGGTATTCTCAGTCCTCCACTGGCCCAGTTTCTGCATTCCACATTTATCATGTCAAAACTAATCATGTTTTATTATAGCCACAGATGGTTTTTTAAAAAATGAGTGCTACATTTACTTACAATTGGAACTTGGGGTTTGAATGTATTTCTTTACTAAAAATACACTGGTTTATTTTTTGTTCGTCTTAAGTTACTGAGTCTCCCTGTCTCCTTCCCTTATAGACTCTGAACAGGAAGTGCCCCCTGGAACCACAGAATCTGTTCAGTCTGTGGATTACTACTGTGATAGTAAGTCCCACTATGCCCTTTTGGCCTCTGTGGTAGAAGCTGACCTCAGTTGGAAGTTTTTGTTCTCTTACCCTTTTTTAATGAATAGCGATGGCTTCAGTTTGTCCCGTAAAAGATTGGTTTTTAGAGTCTTCTCCATGTCGAAGTGCAAAATATACTAGGAATCTCCCAAAATGAATTTGTGTTTGTCCTTGAGCCTGTCTTGGAAAGCACTGGTGGTGGGAATGCACATACATGCCATTTGTCTCTTTCACCACCAGCAATCATACTTCGAAACATAGCCCCGCACACTGTGGTGGATTCCATCATGACAGCACTGTCACCCTACGCGTCGTTAGCTGTCAATAACATTCGCCTCATAAAAGACAAACAGACCCAGCAGAACAGAGGCTTCGCGTTTGTGCAGCTGTCTTCTGCAATGGTGAGGTGCTCACTGAATCTTTCCTTTTAAAAGAAACTGGGCTTTCAGAGGCAGATGTGGTTCATCTAATTGTAATACTGTGTGGAAGGCTCCTGGAGCCCAGAGTTCAAGGCTGCATATGATAAGTGGTAAAAATAATAGCGTATACCTGTAGATAATTGGCAGAAGTGAAGTTTGAGCCACAGCTTTATTTTTTCTTCTTGCTTTGTTTTAGATTGGTTTAGCATTTACTACTTTAATAATACGGGGTACCTTCATGTGCTGGAAGAAAGAGGGCTATTTTTTTATTTCTTTAAGGTTTTATATGCATTAAAATAATTACTGTGTGGAGTTGTTTTTTTTTAATAGAAACCTGCACTACTTTGAATGGGGTAGGTGATAGGGAGAGATTTTTAATTACATGACACAACTGTCTTTGTTGACATTCTCCTCAGGATGCCTCTCAGCTGCTTCAGATACTGCAGAGTCTCCATCCGCCTTTGAAAATTGACGGCAAAACTATTGGGGTTGATTTTGCAAAAAGTGCCAGAAAGTGAGTGGCTTTATTGTCCTTATTTAAACTGCTGTACTTGCACACTTGCCCAGGGATGTTTTGCAGACCGAACCCTAAGCCCATGTTCTCGACCCTGAAGCACGATCCTCCCTGGTTGCTGAGGTCGGGAGGGAGACAGTTGTCTGTCTTTTCTTACAGCATATGCCCTCCTGTCCTGAAAAAACAGTTGCCAGAAAACTTCAGAGCAGGACAGAGGCATACATGGCAGATGGGTTGAGAATATGTGCTGTGCAAACAGCTTCAGGATAGTGCAAACCCATCTGGAAATAATCCTTTCCAGAACAGCGTGCTAACAGCTTTGTATAGAGTGAGCTTCGGTCTAGAGATGTAAATTTCCTGTTCGTAGTATGATTACTCATCCCACAGACACCTTACTAGATGGCAGGATACAGACTACAGCAGTGATGTTACAGAGGCATTTACCCAGTGAGGCATTGCCTGTGGGGACCACTTCTGCTCTGAAATGAGGCCTTTCTGGCACTTGAGAGCTCCCAACAAAGGCTAGAGTGAATTGCTCATCCCTAGCAGTGTCGGGGGACAGATTGGGAGCCACATGCTTGGGTTTTTGTGGTTTCAGAGACTTGGTGCTGCCAGATGGTAACCGGGTCAGCGCCTTCTCTGTGGCTAGTACAGCCATTGCTGCTGCTCAGTGGTCATCCACCCAGGTAAGGTGGAGGATTTTTTTTTTCCAAGTAGTGTGGTGGTGCCCAAAGTTGCAGAAGGGATCTTTCCTGTGGTGTCTTAGGAGCTCTCCAAGGGCAGTTTTAGGGAGCGCTTCCTGGCTTCTTTCTTTGATGTCCACTAACCTCACCTGTGTGTCCTCTTTCAACATTTTGTAGTCTCAGAGCGGCGAAGGAGGCGCTGTTGACTATGGTTACCTGCAGCCAGGCCAGGATGGCTACGCCCAGTATGCTCAGGTAGGCAGACTGAACCAGCCTCCAACGTCTGCTGTCCAGAGCATGTCTGAGAATAGCAGCTTTAACAGTGGACTTTTCTTCAGTACTCACAGGATTACCAACAGTTTTATCAGCAGCAAGCTGGAGGATTGGAATCTGATGCATCATCTGCATCAGGTAGTAAACTTCATCTCTGTTATAGCTTTTGTTTAAGTGGCTATGGTTTAGGAGATAGGGCGCGTCCGAGGGTACACATTCAGGGTTGTCACCATGTGCCGAATTTCTGGGCAAGATCAGGAATGGATAATAGCCTTTTAGAGACTGTGCTGTGATGAGTGTTTATTCTTAGAATTCAACTTGTATCTCCCTTGGCTGTGGCGTTTGGAATCGTGGGTGCCCACATAGGTTTATGTGAGCAGAGGTTATGGTCCTATAGTGTGGTACCCAGACATCAATCAGATGGCTCATTGTAAGAAGACTTTGCTTTGGTTTTTGTTTTAGAATTATTAAAGACTTATAGTTAAATCTTTTCTGAACCCCAGACCAGTTATGGATTCTTCTCTTCTTTCCATCATGCAGAATATTTAACTTTGTGTGTAGCATTCTAGTAGGATTATAAAAATGATAATGTTGTAAGTTCCAGGATGTTTAGTAGGAATTAGGTTACTAAGAACCAACTCATACATGGGGCGTCTGGGTGGCACAGTTAAGTGACTGGCTCTTGGTTTTGGCTCAGGTTATGATCTCAATCTCGTGAGATTGAGCCTGCTTCGGGCTCCACACATAGCTGGGCATATGCTTGAAACTCCTCCTCCCTCCCCTCCGCTCCTCCCCACCAAGTTCTCCCTCTCAAAATCAGTAAATCTTTTAAAAAAAACAAAACAAAACAAAAAAACTGACAAAGATGAAAGGCTAGGTTGGGCAGTACAGATAAAAATGTGTGGCTTGGAGTTCAGTGCCCTGGCCCTTGCTAACCCCTGTGTTTATCATCAGGCACAGCAGTGACCACCACCTCATCGGCCGTAGTGTCCCAGAGTCCCCAGCTGTACAATCAGACCTCCAATCCACCCAGCTCTCCGGTAATCCTGTCGTCCTAAATACAGAACTGGTGACTGTGGGGAAAACTTTGTTTTGCTGTCCAAGTATTATCCTTTCCTGCTGTGTGAGCCAGGATCGAATAGTACACAGACATTCCAACCGTACTTCTCTCTGTCTGGTATTATTAGATAATAAAATAATTTGGGGTATGTATTTAAAGCATAAGATTCCGAACAGGGTGTATGCTTTCTGCATGCTTCGACTTGACCTTCAGGAAGAAAGTTGTCAGCATGTGTTTTGTTCAAGGATTGCCTTAGATCATTGCTGCAGTGTGTCTGTCCGGGGAGCCCTTCCACCTGGATGATTGCAGTGATTTAGTTCTCTTAAGAGGCTTTACAGTTGAAATTATATTGAAGCTGCTGTTCTTTCCAGACTGAGGAAGCGCAGCCTAGCACTAGCACAAGTACACAGGCCCCAGCCGCTTCCCCCACTGGTGTAGTTCCTGGTACCAAATATGGTAAGCCAAACCTCATGGGGCTGTTGACAGTTGGAAGGTCCTAGTTGTTGTCTGTGTCTAGTAAGAGTTCCTCTCCCTTTGTGGGGGTCAAGAGGGACACTTGGGGATATGAGAGAAGACAACCATTAAGGCCTGCCACATCTCAGTGGCTTAGAGGTTGAAGGAAAGCGCGTTCCTCACCTGGAATGACCACGCACTGGGTTTTGTTTTTGCAGCAGTGCCTGACACATCCACCTACCAGTATGACGAGTCTTCAGGATATTACTACGATCCAACAACAGGGCTGTACTATGACCCCAACTCACAGGTAAGCGCATGCTCTCCTCCCCCATTTCACTAGAAATATCTTCGTTTCGCTCGGTCCATTTATGAGGCATGACAGGAAGTGTCTCCTGCAAAGGAGCAAGTGACCCACATTAGTTTTAAGTTCTTCAGAACCACCAAGATGTAATTTCTATTTTAGGATTTTAATGTTTAACTTTAAGGTTAAAAAT
Source organism: Martes martes (assembly GCF_963455335.1). Classification (NCBI taxonomy): domain Eukaryota; kingdom Metazoa; phylum Chordata; class Mammalia; order Carnivora; family Mustelidae; genus Martes; species Martes martes. Next base: position 197,895,837 of record NC_137888.1, on the reverse strand, counting down.
GTACAGCGATCATGTAGAAAAATACACAAAGCTGAGGTTTGCATTTGTTTGAATGTTTCCGTGTAGGCACATTCATGTGTATACCAGCCCTGAGGTGAGCACTTGCTGGTCAGTACCAGCCCTCTTCAGTAACCTCTAGTCTGACTTCTGGTACCATTATTTTGTCAAGTTAAAATTTATGGGTGGTTGGGGCACCTGGGTGGCTCAGTGGGTTAAGCCGCTGCCTTGGGCTCAGGTCATGATTTCAGGGTCCTGGGATCGAGTCCCGCATTGGGCTCTCTGCTCAGCAGGGAGCCTGCTTCCCTCTCTCTCTCTCTGCCTGTCTCTCTGTCTACTTGTGCGCTCTCTCTCTCTCTCTCTGTCAAATAAATAAATAAAATCTTTAAAAAAAAAAAAATTTATGGGTGGCTGTTAGTGTTTATGTCAGGACCTAGATAGGAGTGTGAAAATGTGATTTCTCTTCTTGTGTATTTTTTTTTAATTGAGATAAAATTCACTGTTTGCTTGGTTGTTTGTTTTTGCCGGGGGGGGGGGTGTTTAAGTAGGCTCCACACCCAATGTGGACCCCAACACAGGGCTTGAACTCATGACCCTGAGATCAAGACCTGAGCTGAGATCAAGAGTCAGATGCCTAACCAACTGAGCCACCCAGGCACCCCCTTAAGATTTTTTTTTTTTTTAAGATATATTTATTTCAGTAAGAGAGTACGTGCACAAACACACACACGCACAGCAGGGAGGGACAGAGGGAGAGGAAGAGAGAAACCCAGGCCAACTCCCCACTGAGCATGGAGTCAAACATGGGGCTCAGTCCCACGACCCCAAGATCAGACCTGAGACGAAACTAAGAATTGGATGCCTAACTAACTGCACCACCCAGGCACCCTTAGGTTTTATTTTTAAGTAATTTCTACACCCAGCCTGGGGCTTGAACTTACAACCCTGAGATCAGGATCATGCTCTACCAACTGAGCCAGCCAGGCACCCCTTGCTGTTTGTTTGTAATCCAGAACATTTCATCACCCCAGAAAGAAACCCTGTACCATTAGCAGTCACTCCTTAGTCCCTCTTTACCCCAGCAACCACTGTTTCCTTTCTGTCTCTACAAATTTGCCTCTTCTGAGCATTTCATGTAAATAGAGTCAGATAACATGTGACCTCTGGTGTCCAGCCTTTTTTACTTAGCATCCTGATATATTCATGAGGGTAGAAATTAGCAGATCTCTGGGGTGATGTTTTATTTTGGGTAGTGGTACATTATTTTAAAGAGGAAAGGCAGCTTTAACACTCCATAAATAAACAATTACCTATGACCAGAAGCTATATATATAGAATAATAAAATAAGTGCTTTTAACAGGAACTTGGCATTGAGAGCTTGTGGTTTCTGAGAGTGAGGTGTGAAGCGGAGAGGGACCCACCTGAGCAAGCTAACCTTGCATGGTTCTGCCTCTCTTGTTTGTGAAGGCTGACCATTACCCAGGCATTTCTTAGTGGCCATAGCCATTATGACTCCCATGTCTGACCCATGCCACCTTCCCCAGAAGAGACATAACAGACCATCTCCCATGGGTCCCTGCCGAGCAGGTAGAGCAAATGACTAGGGAACAAGGAAGACGAGAGATAGGAGCTACCTATCCGCCATTGCAGTTCCGCCTACATATATCAGATTCGGTTCCTTCACTTACCACCTTTCAGGCTCCCGAGCTGGCTCTTTACAACCCTGTGTTTGGTTGCCTGGGTTTGAGTTTGGGGCGGTTGAACCCAGTGAAGAGCTATTAACAGGTGGTCATGGAGGATGTGTGATTAAAAGCTCCTGAACAAGGGGCACCTGGCTGGTCCAGTCAAAGGAGCATGGACTCTTGATCTCAGGGTTGTGAGTTCAAGTCCCATGCTGGATGTAGAGATTACTGAAAATAATAATTAAAAAAAAAAACTTTAAGAAATCCGAACCACCTGTTTTGGCCACCTATTTTGTATCAATGGTCTGTCATTGAAGAGGAGTCAGACACGTGGCTCTTTGGGTGCCCTTTAGGCCCAGGGATTAGATTAATGGAACTACACTCTTGAGAAACCATATTCTGCTTTTGCCCAAGAAGTTTCACACCTCTTCCGTGGCTGGTTCTCCATCCTTACCATACCAACACATACAGCAGCTTCTCTGGGCAGGAAAGACTACTGCTCTGCAACATGTTTTGTGTTTAAGTTTTTTTTGACAAAACAATCTTGACATAACCTTTTTTTTTTTTTTTTTTTTATTTATTTCTTTGACAGAGATCACAAGTAGGCAGAGAGGGAAAAGCATGCTCCCTGCTGAGCAGAGGGCCCTATGCAGGGCTCGATCCCAGGACCCTGGGATCATGACCTGAGCCGAATGCAGAGGCTTTAACCCACTGAGCCACCCAGGCACCCCTTGACATACCTTTTTAACAAAATAATCCTTTAATGGTACAAAGCAGAAAGTCTGTATTAATTGTGCTTTGTTTCTAGTACTACTACAATTCCTTGACCCAGCAGTACCTTTACTGGGATGGAGAGAAGGAGACGTATGTGCCAGCCGCAGACTCCAGCTCCCATCAGCAGACAGGTTTACCTCCTGCAAAAGAGGGGAAGGAAAAGAAGGAGAAACCCAAGAGCAAAACAGCCCAACAGGTGAAAGACCATGACCCCGTGACCTCAGTTCTCTCTGGGCGGTTGGGCTTAATTTTTGTTTTAGTTTTGGTTTGGTTTGGTTTTTTTGAGTTGCGGCATCTGTGTCGGTTTTATTTGGATGTTTTAAAAATGGGGCCACGCATCTTATTTATATTAAGTTCGCAGAGCATTTTGTAATTTGTTAATGTTACCATACGTTGTCAATTGCCTGTGTACATACTTAGAGGGAAGAATACCCTAGAAGATTCACAGGCTTTTGCTTAATATTCATTCATGACTGTGGTCATATGAAGAAATTTGTGGGTGGAAGTAAGGGCGCAGGGGGTTGGTTGCAGAGCATGTGATTGAGGTGAGACTCTTACTGGCTGCTCACTGTGGCACCAGACGCCATTCTCTAAAGTCCTGTATCGTTTTCTCCTGGTTCGGCATTAGATCGCCAAAGACATGGAACGCTGGGCTAAGAGTTTAAACAAGCAGAAAGAAAATTTTAAAAACAGCTTTCAACCTGTTAATTCCTTGAGGGAAGAAGAAAGGAGAGAGTCTGCTGCAGCAGATGCTGGCTTTGCTCTGTTTGAGAAAAAGGTAACAGTAGCAAGAATGGCTGCACTTCGAGCTGGGAACTGAAGTAAAACTTGAGGCTTATGACCGATTCTGTATTTCCCAGGGAGCCTTGGCCGAAAGGCAGCAGCTCATCCCAGAACTGGTGCGGAATGGAGATGAGGAGAATCCTCTCAAGGTAAGAGAGGACCGCCGGTGTGTTTGTGCTGTTTGTGCTCCGTGTCTCACTGGGAATCTCGGCTTCATCTGGGCTGTGATTCCTCCTCAGAACTGGATATGCTCCTGTCAGTGGTTATTGAGAGCAGCTCCTGCACATACAATCCGTGTCCAGGGCTTTGTTTTCTGGGTGAGAGCTGGTGAGCTGGAGCATTGAATGAAACCTGAATTCCTAAGTTGAGTTTTATTGCATTTGTAAATAGAGCATCTTAACGATCTGGAAAGAGAAAATTAAGACAATAAAACGTGTTACTTGATAGGTAGTGGTCTGTGTGGGCCATTACTCTGATCTGTTCTATTTGGGGTTCTCATTCATAGTTGTTTGGAAGCAACCATCCAAGAACTTTTCCTGGGTCCCAGGAGGCTGGCAGGCCCCGCCCTTAAGGACCTGACTGTTGTGCCCAATTGAATGAAATGCAGTTCACTGTTGAAGCATGGCAAGGGGCAGTGGGAGTTCTTGCACATCTGGAATTACACTGTTAATCTGTCTAGATATGTAGTCCTGGCTCCTCACTGTGTGTGTCTAATGACCCACCCTCTTGTCCCCAGAGGGGTCTGGTTGCTGCTTACAGTGGTGACAGTGACAATGAAGAGGAGCTGGTGGAGAGACTCGAGAGCGAGGAGGAGAAGCTGGCCGACTGGAAGAAGATGGCCTGCCTGCTCTGCCGGCGCCAGTTCCCCAACAGAGACGCCCTGGTCAGGCACCAGCAGCTCTCAGACCTTCACAAGGTGGCCGTGCTTCTCTGAGCCGATTGGAGGCAGGGAGGGGAGGTGACATGGGTGCTTGACTGTGGTGAAGGTTCAGCAGGTCCTGCCTGGAGTGATTGCCTTTAAAAGGCTGTTCTTACTATGGTCTGTTCCAGATCAAAGGGTGGCAAGGAGCATGGCGGGTCCATATACACCAGGCTCTGGTTTTCCTGCCATGGTATACTGAATGGGCTTTGACTCTCAGAATAAATATAGATATTGATAGAAATAGACATTGCAGATCAGTATGGTCTGAATTACTATGTCTGTCAAATCTCTTGTACAGCAAAACATGGATATCTACCGACGATCCCGGTTGAGTGAGCAGGAGCTGGAAGCCTTGGAGCTGAGGGAGAGAGAGGTGAATGAGCGTCACTGTGCCACTGGAAAGGAGTGTCTTGTATCTCCCTTTAGCTTTTATTTGTAGCACATAGTTCCAGGTCCCAGGGGCAAGATAGGATTTGTCACATATTGTCACCTGGCCATTGTGGCTCATTGTAGCCTGTACCTGGGGGCTCTGTGTAGGTTGTGAGCTCTGCTCACAGCTCTGCTCAAGTCCTGAATGCCGGGTACTTGCCGGTGAGGTAGACTGGGTTTTAGTAAGGAGAACGCAATCTCATTTGGCCTGCAGTGAGGGAGGCTTCACATTAGGCCCAGGAGACATCAAGGCATAAGACTGCTGGAGGGATATGGAAGGAAGCAGCGGGCAGGGCAGGGTTTGGGGTGAAGGCAGCAAAAGTGAGGCCAATAATGGAAAGGCATTGGATCGTTTATGAGGCAGGTTGAGGGCCAGCTGGGTTTAAAATACAAATAGAGGCCAATGGGTTAGAAATGAGCCAGTGGGCAGAGTTACTTGAAATTTCTCACCCCACAGTCATTCTGTAATTCACACTATCAGTAGTTAGGGCTTCAGTTTTCCTGTTCTTTTCCACTGTTTATGGTGCCAGCTCCCCAGGGGCTGATGAGCAGGTCTCTGGACGCCTCCTTGGTGCCGTCTGTCCCTGGAGATCGGCCTGTCCCAAGTGGGGAGAGGAACGGCAGCTCTGCCCTCTTCTAGGCTGCAGTCATGGCCCAGCAGCCGTGTCCAAGGGCTTGACAAATGGTGGCTTATTAAGTAAAACTGCTTGGTGCAGGTGTAGCTCTGCCCCCAGGCCCCACACACAGTTGATCTGACTGAGTGCAGTGAGGGAAACAAGCGTGTTTGGTATCTCAGACGATCTTAAGAGGCCAAACTCCAGATGAGGAAAGTCCTTGAGGGTGGTGATCATGAAGTCCGAGTGCATTAGGCTGTTACAGATTCCAGTCTGAATGTCTCTAGCATCAGTTTTTTCTCCCACACAGATGAAATACCGAGATAGAGCTGCAGAAAGACGGGAGAAGTACGGCATTCCGGAACCTCCAGAGCCCAAGCGCAAGAAGCAGTTTGATGCTGGCACTGTGTACGTGTTGTGCACCTTTTCCACTTCATTAGCTGGGGCTCTGGCTGTTGTAAGTAACTGTGTGTTTGCCACTGGCAGGAATTACGAGCAGCCCACCAAAGATGGCATTGACCACAGTAACATTGGCAACAAGATGCTGCAGGCCATGGGTTGGCGGGAAGGCTCTGGTTTGGGACGAAAGTGTCAAGGCATCACAGCCCCCATCGAGGTAAGCAGTGAGAGTGGGCTTCATCGGTTTGCTGGCTTATTCTAGTGAGGAGACAGCTGGAAGCACCCAGATAGCCCAGGGCCCAGGGGAGGGTTCATGTCTCCTCGGGCCGCACCACCAGCCAGTGGGAGTCTTGCTCCCTGCAGGTTACCCTTAGGTCACCACCCCCCCTTTACGATGTCAGTTGAGAGGAATGGGAGTCGTACCCTACTTGATTTTTCTGGTCTTTTGGTATCTTTGGGTAAAAGCCATCTTCTGAGAAGTGTATGTCCTTTGTCAGAAATAGTCTCTCTTTTTTTTTTAAAGATTTTATTTATTTATTTGACAGACAAAGATCACAAGTAGGCAGAGAAGCAGGCAGAGAGAGAGGAAGGGAAGCACGCTCCCTGCCGAGCAGAGAGCCCGATGCGGGACTCGATACCAGGACCCTGGGATCATGACCTGAGCCAAAGGCAGAGGCTTTAACCCACTGAGCCACCCAGCTGCCCCCAGAAATAGTCTCTTAACACCAACTCAGATCCACGTAGCTTAGATTGGATTTTTTTAAAAGGTGTGCTGTGCTTTAATTTCTAAGTGATCTTGGTCATGTATAAAATAAACTATGAGGGAACGCCTGGGTGGCTCAGTTGGTTAAGTGGCTGCCTTCGGCTCAGGTCATGATCCCAGCTTCCTGGGATCGAGTCCCACATTGGGCTCCTTGCTCGGCGGGGAGCCTGCTTCTCCCTCTGCCTCTGCCTACCACTCTGCCTGTGCTCGCTTGCTCTCTAACAAATAAATAAATTAGAAAAAAAAATTTAAAAAAAAAACTATGATTTAGTAGGATTTTTATCCATGATAAGAAATTCTTTAGTTGGTCGGAGCTCAGATTGAGATACAGTCGCAGGGTCAGAGGTCCCCACCCACTGGGCTTCTAGACCAGAGCACCACCAGTGATCGATCCCTCTCGGACCTGGCAGCACAGCTTAGGTCAGACTGTTACAGCCAGAACATGTTGGTCTCGTGCAAGCAAGTTCTGACATCGGGCTGTCCTGCTATGATCTGTGCCCGTAATTACCAGGCCTTTCTAGGCTTCTGTGGAGTGCTCTGGGGCCCTCACTAGGCACAAAAGCTTGCTGAGGAGGCACTGGGAGACAAGGTTGGGGGATGCATCTCTCTCTCTGCCTGTCTTCCTTAGTGCATTTTTATTTCTTCAGTCCTTAAACCTACCCTGGGTCTCCCAAGCTTCCTTCCTCCTGTCCCTGGTGGGTGGTTCTGTTTGGTTGGGAGTCACCCGGATGAGCAGGTGTTAGAGCAGTCCACACCCTCCCTGCCAGCTGCTGACAGAAATTTTGTTCCCCTAGGCTCAAGTCCGGCTAAAAGGAGCTGGCCTGGGAGCCAAAGGCAGCGCATACGGACTGTCGGGTGCGGATTCCTACAAAGATGCTGTCCGGAAGGCCATGTTTGCTCGGTTCACTGAGATGGAGTGAGGCTCAGAGAAAGAGGGAGGGAGGGAAAGATGACAAGGAGCTCCTCGGAGCACAAGGAGTAGTCCATCCCCTGAATTCACTCTTAACACCTGTCTCTTTAAGGGCATGCCTTGTGCTGTTAATAGTTTTTAGGGCGAACCACTCCATTCCACAAGGTTCTCCCACTTACAGGAGTTCTCCTTATATGGACTGTCTGGCGAATGGCCTTCCTTCCTGCCAGAGGGCTTGTGAGCTGGCCAAGGGGACAGTGGGTCTTTTATACTTCAGTGTACATAGTGTAATGTAGTGTGTTTTATGTGTAGCCCATGTCATGGTCTGTCAGCCCCTCACACTCCAAGGGGGTGTTGAGATGCCCTAGGTGGTATGTGACACCAAAGCCCCCTCTGTCATTTGTTGTGCTGTCTTTTCTTGGCAAAAGCCTTGTGTATATTTGTATATTACACATTTGTACAGAATTTTGGAAGATTTTCAGTCTAGTTGCCAAATCTGGCTCCTTTACAAAAGAAATACCTTGAAAAATGAGTGTCTGTGTTTCTTTATTCTCGGGTGACCAGGTGTGCAGAGCATGTCTGAGCTAGTCAAGCCTGATGGTGAGATAAGTGTGTTAAAAGTTATTTATAAATAGTATTTTATGCTATTTTTCTTACCCCAGTCATGTTCAGATTCTTAAGTTCAAGAGTGTGTTAACATGTTTTAAAATTCTTCATGAAAACTCAGTCATAACTGAGTCAGCTTTTCCACTTCCATTTTCTAAAGAGCGAAGAGAGTGTGCGCACTTGTGAGCCTCCAGTTTCCACAGACTGTTCCAGCATGCAGCATCAGGCCGTTACAGCGCTGCTGAAGCACAGGGCCTGAGAGGGTCCCATCGCCCTCCGTGGCACTCCACTCACTTAATGTCTTCTCACCTCAGCTGCTGAGGAGCTGCTCCCGGGTGTTGCAGAGTTTGCCATTCTAAATGGGGTCATCCCGTCCTTGTCGTCATCTTGACAAGGGCAGGAAGTGTGTCTGAGGCTGCTCTGAGGCCTGGTGTGTTGGGGTGTCCATGGTGCCAATCTGACTGAACTGAGTGCTTGGGCTTCATGTTTGGCATATAGTCAGGGAGGGAGCTTACTCAGAAAGCTGGAATCCCACAGCTTTTTTGGGTGGTTACGTTTTCTTATCTTCAGGCACGCCTGGCCCTTCTAAAAGGATGGAAAGTACTCAGGAGGCACTTGCAAAGTGAGTGCTCTTGGGCTCTCACCCCAGCCTCCCAGGGGGGCCTTGGAAAATGAGGAGGTAAGTGCAGAAGCCCCACACCTGGGCTTCTATGGGGTAACTCCTCACAAGTAAGGATCCTGCTGACAGATTTCCTGCCTTCCAGGGTCAGCCCTGGGACGAGGAGACCACCCTGGTCTCCAGAGCTGTCATGCATCTCGGACATGCTGCTGTCTTCGAGCTTGCGCAGCAGTCACAACCTAGTTAAGTGGATCTGACAGCCAGCCTGGAAGGTTCTTCCAGGTAGAGACACATCCTGAGACCTGGGAAGCTCTTAATTACATGCAACCAGCTCATCAAAGCCTGACTAGAAGCCTCTGGGGGCCGAGGAGGGAAGCCCAGCTGAGCCCAGGCAGGGAGCCAGGCCCCCTTCAGCCATCTTGAGCCCCAGATGGGCTGCCCCACACCAGGAAGGGCACTTGGATCTGTCCTGTACTGCTTGGTGTGGACACCCACCGTTTTCAGCTGTTCAGGACTCCCACAAAGACTGCTTGGGGCCAAAGCATCTCAGAGGCTGGCATGGGCTTCCCTGTAAGCATGAAGTTTGTGTGTAGCCACTCAGAGAAGCTGGAGGGCCCCATCTCCCACTTCTAGGCTGCTGCACAGCCACTGCTGTCACCAGTATACCAAACCAGGTGACTACAGCCTTCACCTTGCATCTGAACCTATGAGCCCATTTCTTGAAGTTTGACAAGCTGTACCATTGGCTCTTGTCTCACGCAAGACCAAATTTGGGGCTTCTGGGTACTGGATGGCTGAAGCCCCAAGGGCCTGGCATCCCCTGCTCCAACCCCAAGCCTAGCAATGAGTGTCCTGTGTCCTGTGTCCTGCCTTGCCTCACCACAGAGCTGCCAGTCCTCCTCCCCATGCCTGATGGGGTGTTGTGAGGGCAGTGCAATCGCCCTAATCAGGGAAACCCGAATGCCAAATTTGGAAGGGACTCTGGCTGAACTGGAGGGATCTCCAGGGATCCCAAGTCCAGTCTGCCCTTGGCTGGGACAACTGCTGCAATATTCAGGCTTTGAGGGTGATCCAGGAACAGCTGTCATGGCCAAGCATCAAACAAGTTTCAAAACCCAGATGAGCAGCCAGGCCTGAGCTAAGCTTCCCAGGCATGCGGTCTGGCTGGGGGGTCTCAAGGGCACCCGGAGCCCAGCCACTAGACAACCTGATTCCCGAGGGATGAGTGTCCTCAGGGACAGGTGGGGTGTGAGGGGGAGATCACCCCGGAGAAGGAATTTGTGCTGCTGGTGGCCACCAGGTGGCAGCACGGCATCGACTATCGGGCCAGGCTGGTTTAGTGGGTGGGGAGTGGGGGTTCTCTGGCAAGTTCTGATGTGCTGGAGGGTCCCAGGGCCTCTTCCAGGTCTCTTGAGATTCAGGAGCACATGACTGGAACTCCGGCCTTGCTCTGTGTGGAGCCAGGCAAGCAACAAATTGGCAGAGCCTGCAGGTACCTGACGGGACCCTAACCAACCAGCCCCCAGCCCAGAATTCCCTCTGCTGGAAGGGGAATTGTTACCCTCTGTGAGGCATGAGCCAGGCTGGCCCCAGGCACAGTGAGTGCTTCAGTCTCTTAGCATTTCTTTCCAAAGCAGGTAAATAGTTTCTGTGGTCGATAAAATGCATTTCTGCCTCTCACACTCCCTTAACCCACCCGCCTGATTATTGACTCACAGAAATACTCTCTTGGCAGAGCCCACAACGGATCCACAGCCAGTCTCTGCAGTCAGGGGAGTTGGGCCAGGCTCACCCAGGGCTCTCAGCTGGAGGCAGGGGATGCCCACGTACCCTCACCCCACTTCCCAAAGATGGAAGGCAGAAGGGGAGCTTTCCACCTGGAGACACAAACCAGATGCAGGGCCCCCCTATCAGGCTTAGTCCCTGCACTGCTCTCATCTGGTTTAAAGAGGAAACTGAGGCTCAAAGCAGAACAGTTGCTAGAGGTTACCAAGCTGGCAAGTGAATTCAACGTAAGGGTTCCTGTCTAGCTGGCCCCTGAGCAGAAGGAACTCAGTGGAGAAGGGAGACCTTAGCTGCAGGCACAAGGTCAGGCTCAGGTTTGGGCAGTTTCAGCCCAAACTAGCTCCAGTTTCAGCTGAGGAGCTGGGGGTGGAGCGAGCTGGGCCTTGGGACGCACCCCCGCCCCCCACCACCATAATGCCCTGGGGAGAGAGAGAAGACAGACAGGGAGAGGCAGAGAAAAAAGACAACTGCAGACAAAGCAAGGCCTAGAGGATGCTGGGAAGAGGAGCAGGAAAGGTCCGTGGTGCTGCAAGGGGCGGGAGGAGGATGCGGGGGCAAGATAACGGAGATAGGGGCGGCTGGGTCTGGGGGAGTCAGTTCCGCTCCACCCCCTGGCCTCAGCCGCCCAGATAAGACAACTGAGCAGCAGTGGCGCAGATGGGGGAGGTGAAGCCACAGTAGGAGGGGAAGGGGGAGGGGCCAGGAGGCCTGGCCCAGACCCCCAGTCGCCCGCCTGCCAGACTGAAAGGGCCCCAAGAGCCTGGTGCACCCAGGCCAGCTCCCAGCTCCAGCTCCAGGCTCCCAGCCCCGAGCAGGCACCACCAACCCCTGAGACTGGCTGGACAGGAGCTATTTGAGAATGATTCATGGATGTAATTAAGTGTCCCCCCACTATCCTCTTGCGCCGGCCCTGGCGGGGGTGGGGCAGATGTGGGAGCCCGGCGCCTGCTGTGTGGGTGTTGGGTTCAGTGCCGAGTGCCCCAAGATGCCCATCTGTGGGGCATGGAGGAAGGCAGGGCTGGACACAAATCCTGGGGGCACCAGCTGGAGGGCTTCCTCCCCTTTTGCTTTCTGCCCAACTCCCCAGTCAAGGGTCAGCCCCCTGTACTCACAAGCACTCAGCAGGAGCATGCACACCCCGGATCCTCAACCAGCAGCAGCGGGCAGACTTTCCCAGGCCCCCATCCTCACCGTGAGGACACACAGATGCCTGCAGACCCCAACAGCCCCCTACACACGCGAGAAGCATACCAGCTCGCACATACCTCTCCCTGACCACCTGGACGCGGCAGGCCAGGTCCAGTCAGGGAAGCTCACCTCCGTGTGCATTTGCAGGCTGCTCTGGCCCAAGGGGGCGGAAGTCAGGCTCTCCTTATCACCTACCCAAGGAAGGAAGTCTGGCCTGGAGGCAGGTGGGAGCTGGGAAGGGGGAGGCCAGGCACAGCCTTGCACACGCATGTGCTCTCTCTGTGGCTCCCTCTTCCCCAGGTAAGAGGATTTGGGGGGCTTCCACCCTGCCTAGGCTCTTGAACTCACTTGACAGAGTCTGCCGCTCAGCCCTAGGGTTGAGAGAGCTGAAGGAGAAGGGGAGGCTATGGAAGGTGGCACAGTGCGCCTGAAATAGATCTGCTCAGGGCTTAGAACCTTCCCTTCTAGTACCTGCAGCCACACCTAGCTGGGAGGGGAGGAAGCAGCCTTCTCAAACTGATCCACTGAGGCTCAGAGATGGGGAGCAGCAACCCCTCATGGAAACAGCTCGTGGAAACCCAGGGCTCCTGCCCTTGCCCCTCGTCATTCCCATGGGTTGGTGTCTTAACCCACCCAAGACTGGGTTCTGTCATCTCCCCTCAGACTGGGAGAGCCTAGAGCCTGGTTGGCTCGGCTACCCCCACCCCCACCGCCCAGGCTTGGGGTCCCCAGAATCTGCAGGGCTCTGCCTCCTCCCTCAGACAGGAATCTCCTAAGGCTGGATGGACTCTGCCCACTCACCTTGGACTAGGCACCCCAGCACTAGCTCGACGGGGCCTCTCCTCTAAAACTTGGAGCCCCAGCCTGAGCCCCTTGGGCTCTACCAGACTCAGATGTAAAACGTGAGCAGCTACCACACGCCGTTGTGGCCCCCCCACCCAGATTTTTCTGGTTCTTATTAATGTAAATGAAATCTGCTCCGAGCAAGCGTCCTTAATGGAAAGCGTTCCTGGAATTTGTGCACACGTGGTGGGGGGGGGGGCACCGTGAGATTAACTCTTGTGCAGCCAGACCAGGACTCATTGGGCTGCCGTGACCCGGCGGCCTCAGGCTGGGGTGGGGCTTCGGGAAATGGGGACAGTCACTTAGCTCTTCCCAGGACTGTGTCCCTGCAAGAGCAGGGTGGCAGAGCACCTTACATATTCTGCCCTCCCCCCGGGGACGAGCTGGGCAGGTCCAGAGGTCTCAGAGCCTGAGGAAGGTGGCCTTGCCAGGAAATGGGGAGCCCCAGAGGGCATTTGATCAGGGAGGGACCCAGCCAAAAAGACTGGAGGGGCCAGGAGGCTGAGGAGGTGGGCAGCTGACACTTCCACTGTCTATCCTGCTCTCATCTGGCTCTCTGCTGAGTTGGGAAACTGGACCCAGGCAGCAGACACCTTCTCTTTGAACTGCCCTCCTTGTAGGGAGAAGACTTTCCCTCTGTGATGCACCCCCCCCCCAACCCTTCTTTGCCTCTTACTCCTGAGATAGATACGCCAAGACCATCGTCTTCCCGACCGGGGGTGGGGGACACAAGGGAGCTGGAGAGCTCAGAATGGGCCCCCAGAGACAATGGTCTGTGAGGCGGTGGGGGGGCGGGGGGGCACAGAGAAGGCCTGGCCTGGAGCCCACAGCAAGCCCTGCCTGACTCCCGCCCCCCAATCTGGATGCTTGTTCTGGCCCAGCCCTCAGCATGCCCCAGCGGAGCTGTGCTTTCCTGCCTTTAGGGCCAGGACAGGGATGTCTGCTTCATTGGCGGGGGTAGGGAAGAGTCTAAGATTTCAATTTCTCCCAGGTGTGGCTCAGTCTGAAGGATGCCTTGGGGAGGCTGGCTGAGGGGCCGGCACCTGGGGGAGGGGGTGGTAGGGGAGGGAGGGGAGGGGCTCAGGAGGGGTTTCAGGAAGGGGAGGAAGCCACAGAGAGAAGGGGTGTCAGAGAGGGAAAGGAAGGCTGGGGCTTCTTTGGGGAGGAGGGATTCAGAGGGGGACCCACTTTAACGGGGGACAATAGGCTGGCAGTCCTCCCTCCCACCCACACCTGTCAGGCGGGCTGGGGGAGGGAGACTGACCCACTTAGCTGCCTCCCCTCCCAGGCTTCCACTAATGAGCGCTCTGGGCTTTGGGAGGCAGCCTTCCCCCCCAAGGCTGTGCCTGAGGCTGTCCCTTCCCCCCAGCCCCTCATTATCTACTGGGGGTGCTCACTGGCTCAGGCTGCCCCCCTTATCTGCAGCTGTGCCTGCCTGCAGCAGCAGCAGTGAGAAGACTCTGGGCCCCAGAACGTGCCCTCTCTGCCCCGGGCTCCCTACACCCCCAGGGCTGGGGAGACAAAGGCTCCCAGCTCCCTGCTGTGCAGCTCGGGCGGGCTCAGGCTCCAGCTCCGAGCTGAGGGCTTTGATTCCACCTGTGGGTCCCACTAGCATGCCAATGAGGGAGGCGGGGGTTGGGGGGGGGAGGCTGGCTGCTAGACTCACAGGCAAGCTGGGACCTCCACCCCTGGGATGGCAAGTCTGCTCCACTCACCAGGTCCCCTGTGGTCAGAGTCCCACTTGGCCAGGAGAGAGGCTCATGATGGGGGCAGGGGGGGGGTTCCTGAATGTGTGAAGAGCACAGCTCTGGAGGGCAGAGGGGAGTAACCCCTTTTGGGGTCCCAGCTCTGCGAAGACTCTGTTCTAGGAGGTAGGCATGGGGTCAGAGGAGATGGTCAGGAGAGGTTTGTGTGGGGCATAGCTCCTTGGAGATGGGCAGTTCAGGCAGCACAGCTCTGGGAGCACAAATCTGGGAGGAGGATATTGGTGGGAGCACAGCTTCGAAGGATGCGATGTGGGAAGCACAGCTCTGGGAGGATTGTGGGTAGGATTGTGAGAGCAAGAGCACGCAGTCTGGGGGCTGATTGTGGGGAGCACGGTTCCCAAGAACATTCTGTGAGAGGACAGTCCAGGGAGCAGCCTCCCATGTCTTCCCTAGCTTTGGCCTCTTCTGACTCCTCCTCCCCAACATTCCTGGGGTGCATGGGGAGGTCTGGTTTCTGGAGCATGCCCAAGTCTCCCCAGGCTCCCCCTGACTCTGTCCCGCTGTCCATCTGTCCTCCCCCTCCCCAAGGATTCCAAGGCCCAGGTGGCACACTCCCCTCATGGTACCCTCATTAGGAAAGCTTTGAGATCCTTCTGAAGCATCTGCCCCCCCCGCCTCCCCCCTTTCCCCAGCCAGCTGCAGGCTCTGGCCCCTAGAGCCTGATAAATATTTATGACAAGATAAGCAGTATCTGCCAGGTCCCAGCCCAAACCTTTGTCCTAGGAACCACAGGGGGAGGCAGGGTCAAAACTTGAGTTTCTGGGGGCAGAGCTGGGCCTCCAGGCTCAGGGTAGGGGCAAGCCTGAACGGTAGGCCTCCTAGGCCAGTGAGGGGACTGGGATGGGACCTCGCCCAGGATTCAGAAGTGAGTGAGGAAGCTTCCTCCAGGTGCCACACTAGCCAAGACGATCCCCCCCAATCCCGCCAGGTCTCCTACAGGGACATGGGTACACGCTGTCCTTGAGACACATTGATTTCCTGCTCTAGTCTGGACAGGATGCTACCCTGTCCACCACTGTACCCAGGGGCCAGGAGATGCCACATTAGGGGTCAATCCTTAGTTCAGGTATCCAAAGCAGCCCCGAAATTAAAAAGAACATCGGTAATGGTGAGGCCAGTGAGACCCTGAGCATTCCTGACCCAGAGGGTGGGGCCCAGGTGATCCATGGGGTCACGCGTGGATTCTAAACCGGCCCGTAGAGCGCGATCCCTGAAGGCGGCCTACTTGGTTCTGCCAAGCTGGGTGAAACCCTGATGATGAAGTGAGAGAGGGAGTATGGGCTGCCTGAGGAGGCCTGGGGGAGGAGTCCCCACCTTTCTCAGTGTCTGGGTCCTGCCTAACGGGCCCCAGATCTGTGTCCTTCTGGCTTACTGTTGCTGGGAGTGGGTGTCACCCGGTGAGCCCCCTGAGGGAAAGGTCAGGCTCCTTTGGCTGGGAGCCAGAGGCCGAGGTGGACTAGCCCAGGCTGGGGTCCTCAGCTCCTGGCTTGGCCTCTTATGCGTGGCCCCAGGTGCTCCAGGCCTCAAATACCAGCCTGGGGCAGTGGCGGCTGTGCCCTACTTGGCATGGCGTGGACAGGGGGTTGGGGGGTGGAGGATGGAGACTGATGCAGGATGGAGACTGATGCAGGCTCAGCCTGGGGCAGCGTGAGGGTCCCCGCTCTGAAGAGGGCTCAGCCACCTTGAGGCAAGTGTCTGGAGGCTGGTGGTCCTGAGTCCCCACAGGCCGGCTCCACTGGGCCATCTGTCCCTGTGTGTACCCAGGGGTGTGCGTGAGAGGCGTGGCCTGGGTGCACCCCCACCCCATCAGCCATAACTCCAGCCACGCTTCAGACCTACCTTTGCCCCCAGTGATAAATGCTCCCTCTGAGCCAAACCTGGCCAAGCTGGGGTACATGAGGCCTTCACCAGGAGGTTTTTCTGTGCTGAGCAGAATTGCTATTGCCATACAAGTGAAATTTGTTAACCTAGAGCAAGTTGGACCAGTGGGGAAGGCAGGACCCCAAGGGGGCCACGCTGGGCTGGATCTCCCCTCCCAGAGCTCCGGGGAAGAGCTCTCTTCTCACCACTGCTAACCAGCCTCCTGGAAGAGCCAGCCAAGGCCACTGAGGGAGGGCAGGAGGCCTCAGAGTGGGTTCTTCCCTACTTCTCCAGAGTCAGGAGACATCTCTAACCTGCCCAAGGGCTGCTTTTCCCCTCCATTCTCTACCCACCCCAGATCTTCGGAGTGGGGGTGTTCCTAGCCTCCCTGATGCTCCCGTGTCTCCTCAACACTCTCATGCCCAGGGCACACTCTCTGTGGAAGGGTCTGGGAATCTAGATTGGAAAAATCCTGTTTGAGGCTAGCAGACTGGAAAGGTAAACCACCCCGCCCCCGCCCCCGCCCCCGCCCCTGCCCCCGCCGCCTTTGCAGACCGGCTGCTCACAGGGCCACGCCTGCGCATGGAGCCACATCTCCAAGGCCACGGGCAGCCCACATCATCTCTGAACCTTGGCTACACTAATGCATTAATGGAAAAGCCTGAGACTCCAGGAGCTCCCAGGTGAGCCTAACAAGCATCTTCTGGAGTCACTGGGATCCCCAGAGATGGCCTTGGCGGTAGGCTGTCGGGCCTTGGGGCCAGTGAGCCTGAATGCCCAGCCCCTTGCGTGGAGCCTGTGGGTGTGAGAGGGTCAGCCCTGGGGTTGGGGGGAGTGGTCAGTGGCTGCCCAAGTCAGCCCTGAGTCTCCACCAGGACCTGTTGAATGTGACCTGTGCTTCTGGCTCCCAGGCTGTCCTGGGCTTCCGAGAGTGTCCCCAGTAGTGATGGAACAGGAGCCTTTCTGCCTGTCCCTGGACCTTCGCACTCAACCAGGGTCCCAGAGACGTGGCTAGAGTCCCAGGGGCTGTGGCTCTTGGAGGACAGGATGGCCACCTTGAGGAGCCATCCTCCAGGGCCTGCAGACATACTCCAGGAGTGCACAGTGACAACCATCCAGGCATGCTTAACTGTCCTCAGGTGTCACACAGGGTCCTTCAAGCCTGGGAGAGCAGATTCCTGGCTGTGCGCTTCTCTTTCTCAGACCAATGATTATAATGGTGACTCCCAGACTGCCACTCCCTGAGGTCAGGAGCCGACTTGGATGGTCTCCAAACCCCAGTCTGCCCAGTTTGGAGCCCAGTTAAATGGACTCAGAGTTCCACTCAGGGCTCCTAGGGTGGAGACCTGTGAGATAGTGGTGGGCGGTGGGGGCTAGGGGATTTCTCGCAACGACCTGGTTCTCCTCTGCCCCCATACCTGGCCTTCTGGCCCCTGGAATGTTGGGACTGGGTGATCCCAGGCTGGATAGTAACCCCCTCTGCTCTAGCTCAAACCCAGCCTCCTCCATCCACCCCCTCCGGCCACATCCCAAATCCCCAATCCCAGCAGCAGACCTCGGTGTTTGCCTGTTGCCATGGCAATGGGATGCACCTTTCTGTTACCATGGCAACCAGCCAGGGGTTTTTAAAATTCAGTTGAGGTAATTTCCACCCCTCAATCCTCATCCTCAGACACCTCATTCTTCTTTTTTCTTCTCTGGATCTTAGAAGGTCGGGTTGGGGGGTGGTGCTACAGCCAGGAGCCAGAGGCAGAGGGTCAGAGGGGCTGGTGGGAAGACTCAGGCCTCATTCCTCCCCGACTGCTCCACCCAGACTAGACCCTGGAGAATAGGGCAGCCTCTTCCCCATTCCTTCCCCAGGCCCAGGTCTGTGGTGAGAAGAAGAAGGCTGTGCATGGCTGGGCAGGCCTGTGTGAGGGGGCAGCCCTTCAGCAGAGACCCTCTCAGACCCCTGTCTCTGAGGATCTCAGGGCCCCAGGGCCCAGACCCCAGGACAATAGGGGACAGATTTTGTTTATGCTGTATCCTGGTGCTAAGGAGCTTAGCTTAGTGGAACCCTGGGCCAGATTTGGGCAGAGGGTGTTCTAGAAGGATGGCGAAAAGGCAATGCTGACACTGTCCAGTATCTGTCCCTCCCCCTCCCTACTAGGGAACTCTCTCCCTAGGCACCTGCCTCATTAGTCTAGTCACTGTAAATGCATGAGGCCCAACATCCCCTCCCTGCCCCCGCTTGCCTCCTGGCTAGGAGGAGAGATGCTGAGAGTCCAGGATGGACAGGTGGGTTCCCCCTGGGCAGAGTAGACTGGATCTAGGGGATAATGGGGCTCCAGTGCCAAGCACTGCCTGACTTCGTCCCATCCACAGGTAACTCTTTGACACTTTGACCTGTGTCTGTAGTAGGCTCGTGCTATCATAGGTGGGCCCCTCCAAAAGAAGAGTTTTCAAAGAAGAAGAAGTTGGGGAGAGCCCTGTAGCAGGGGTACCCCTCACATCCCCTGTTCTGTCCCTAGGCCTGTTCTCCTATGCCATCAATCAGCTTGGGGGGACCTTCCCCCCAGGATGGACACAAAGTATCCATGTGACCCCAGTGGCCGCGGGCTTGGTTCTCAAAGCCAGGGACCACAGGGCCACGGCGGGGGTGGGGGGGGGAGGTGGTGCCAAGGCAGGAGGGAAGTCACTTCCAGCTCCCCTGTCCCTTGGGACAGCAACCCCTCCTGGGGGCACAAATGGGCAGCCTGACTTTGAGGGGCTACAGAAAAAACCTAGATTGGGGCCCAGGCTGCGTGAGGCCCTGCCCACTCCCGCTTCTCCCTCACCCAAGACCGGAAACTCCCAGAGACAAGATTTTGTTTGGGTAAGAATTGCCCATCTCAATCCCCTTTGTTATTTTTTTTTTTTAAGGTTTATTTATTATTTATTTTAGAAAAAGAGAGCAAAGGAGGGAGAGGCTTAGGGAGAAGAAGAGTCTGAAGCAGACTCCCCATGAGCAGGGAGCCCAGAGCCTGCAGCCCAGTTCGAGACTCGATCTCAGGACCCTGGGACCATGACCGTAGCTGAAGGCAGAGGCTTTAACCCACTGAGCCACCCAGGCATTCCTTTTCTTTCTTTCTTTTAAAAGATTTTGTTGGGGCGCCTGGGTGGCTCAGTGGGTTGAGCCTCTGCCTTTGGCTTGGGTCATGATCTCAGTGTCCTGGGATTAGGCCCTGAATCGGGCTCTCTGCTCAGCAGCGAGTCTGCTTCCTGACCCGTTCCCCCCCACCCCGCACTACCTGACTCTCTGCCTACTTGTGATCTCTCTCTCTCTGTCAAATAAATAAATAAAATCTTAAAATTAAAAAAAAAAAGATTTTGTTTATTTGATAAAGAGAAAATGAGAGAGAGCGAGAGAGCATGAGAAGGTGGGGGGTCAGAGGGAGAAGCAGACTCCCCACCGAGCAAGGAGCTGGATGTAGGGCTCTCGATCCCAGGTCTCCAGATCATGACCTGAGCCAAAGACGGTTGCTTAACCAACTGAGCGACCCAGGCACCCCCTCAATCTTCTTTATCAAACAGCAGTCCCAGGAATGCCTGGCTACCTCAGTCTGTAGAGCACATGACTCTTGATCTTGGGGCTGTGGGTTTGAGCCCCATGTTGGGTGTAGAGATCACTTAAAAATAAAGTTAAAGGGGCGCCTGGGTGGCTCAGTGGGTTAAAGCCTCTGCCTTCGGTTCAGGTCATGATCCCAGGGTCCTGGGATCGAGCCCCGCATCGCATCAGGGGGTCTCTGCTCAACAGGGAGCCTACTTCCTCCTCTCTCTCTGCCTGCCTCTCTGCCTACTTGTGATGTCTGTCTGTCAAATAAATAAATAAAATCTTTTTAAAAATAAATAAATAAAGTTTAAAAATCTTAAAGAAAAAAAAAAAGCCAGGGGCACCTGGGTGGCTCAGTGAGTTAAGCCTCTGCCTTCAGCTCAGGTCATGGTCTCAGGGTTCTGGGTTCGAGCTCCGCATCGGGCTCTCTGCTCAGCAGGGAGTCTGCTTCCCTCCCCACTGCCTGCCTCTCTGCCTACTTGTGATCTCTGTCTATCAAATAAATAAATAAAATCTTTTTTTTTTAAGATTTTATTTATTTATTTATTTATTTGTCTATTTATTTATTTGACAGATTTGACAGACAGAGATCACAATTAGGCAGAGAGGCAGACAGAGAGAGGAGGAAGCAGGCTCCCCGCCAAGGAGAGAGCCCGATGCGGGGCTCGATCCCAGGACCCTGGGATCATGACCTGAGCCGAAGGCAGAGGCTTAACCCACTGAGCCACCTAGGTGCCCCTAAAGATTTTATTTATTTATTTGACAGACAGAGATCACAAGTAGGCAGAAAGGCAGGCAGAGAGAGGAAGGGAAGCAGGCTCCCCGCTGAGCAGAGAGCCAGATGCGGGCCTGGATCCCAGGACCTTGGGATCATGACCTGAGCCGAAGGCAGAGGCCCCAACCCACTGAGCCACCCAGGCAGGCGTCCCAAATAAATTATATCTTAAAAAAAAAACAGGGGCCCCTGGGTGGCTCAGAGGGTTGGGGCCTCTGCCTTCGGCTCAGGTCGTGATCCCAGGGTCCTGGAATCGAGCCCCGCATCGGGCTCTCTCCTTGGCGGGGAGCCTGCTTCCTCCTCTCTCTGTCTGCCTCTCTGCCTACCTGTGATCTCTCTCTGTTGAAAAAATGAATAAAATCTTAAAAAAAAAAAAAAAGAAAAGAAACCGAGGTGGTTTAAAAAAAACAAAAAAACAAAAAACAGGGGCGCCTGGGTGGCTCAGTGGGTTAAAGCCTCTGCCTTCAGCTCAGGTCATGATCCCAGGATCCTGGGATCGAGTCCCGCATCGGGCTCTGCTCAGCAGGGAGCCTGCTTCCTCCCCTCTCTCTGTCTACCTCTCTGCCTACTTGCGATCTGTCTGTCAAATAAAAAATAAAGTCTTTAAAAAACAAAAACAAAAAAAAAACTTCTTTGAAAAAAAAAAGCTCCAGCCAGAGTCCACTCCACCTGAGGGAGGGGCTCCTGCTGCCCTTCCCACCGAGGACCCACAAGACCCTCATAGGATCCACCAGTGTCCAAACACCTGGGTCTGTGGCCCACATGTGCAGGACAATGAAGTCTGTATTTGACACGTTCCATTAGTTATTATTCCCACCAGCCCTGGAGGCTCCGCTGGCCCAGACAAAGCCACGGGGCTCACCGTGGCAGGCATGGTTACCTCTTTTCTGTTCTCCTGCCAGCTGGGAGGAGAGCTGGGAAGGAGTAAACCAGAGACCTCAGGGAAGAAGGTGATGGGGCCTGGGGCGGGGTTGGGGAGGAGAGGTTGGAAGAAGGTTGTGCCCACCCACAGCCCCCTCCTCCACCTGCCCAAAGTTTCTTTAACCCTTGCTCCTCCCAGGCTCCCAGACCGGGGAGGCCCCAGGCTAGGCTGGTGGGGAAGGAGTCCAGACCAAGCCCTAGGTGAGCATGGGGATGTGAAAGGTGGGAACACCCTGGTCCCTGAGCCTTTCTCCAGGCACCCTCGAGTCTCCCTGCAAATCTCCTATTCACCTCTTCTCAAGGGCCACAAACTTTCCCGGGGTTCTGGAACCCAGGGAAGGACAGACCTCTTCTCTCCCGCCTGCACTCTGTGGCTCTGAACCAGACTCTGGCTCCGCCAGGGGTGTCCTGGGTCTCCAAACTTGAGAGCCCAAGGCTGAAGCACTGGGAAGCAGGACTGCTCATGGGAGCAGCAGGTGGCAGGTGGGCGGGCCTCACTGATGGGGGGTTGACATTGGTTGGAGTACTGCCCAGCTGGGCAGACCCTCCAGGGAGGTCTGCTGGCCCTGGCAGACTCATACAGCACTGGAGGCCCACCCAGGTGGGGTCAGAGGGTGCAGGAGAAGGGGGCACCAGCAGGGCAAGACAAGGCTGATGCGAGCCTTCTGCTGGGGCAGGACAAGTGTCAGTCGGATGGGAACAGAGACCACCTCATCCTGGGACGCCCGATGGCTTAGATTCTGGGTGCCATGGAGACTCTTGGCACCTTCTCTCCTCTGGGGTCAGAGCCAGCACCCCGTCTCCCACACCCCATGAGCACACGTCCTGCAGGGAGCAGGCCTCACATTGTGCTGCTGGGATCCCTGGACCAGCCTGATCCCCGGACACCAAGAAATCCCAAATTCTTCCGCCTCAGTGGAGAGGGGTCCCTGGGGCTCCAGGACCAGGAATCAGGTCCCAGAAGCTGGCCTCCCCAGAGGGCATTTAAAAGATATGCTGGGGAAATGCCAGCAACTATCTATAGCTTGGGGGGTATGCTAGCCCAAACCCAGAACACATGCCCTCGTTCTCCTACAGGCCACCTGCCAGCCAAGGGGGAGGCGTCCTGCTCTAGAGCCAGGAGAGCCCAAAGATCCAGAGAGAGCCAGAGACTTGTCTGGAATCCCACAGCTCCTGAGCCGCAGAGCCCTGGGAGCCAGATGATGGCAGAAGGGACAATGGCTCCTACCCAAGGGCACAGTGTGGAGGGGCAGGGACACTGGGACAGGGACACTTCCTCAGATTGCCAGGACAGGGTGGGCAGAACTGGTCAGTGGGACAGTGTGCTTGAACAGGCCTCGTGGCTGGGCAGGGAAGAGTCCAGTTTGCCTGCTGGGAGCTGTCTGTCTCTAGGAGGGGATGGAAGGCTGGTTGCTAAGGAATGGAGGAAACAAATTGTCTTGTCAGCTGTTTGGTGACCCAGCCATGGAGCAGGGTGCAGATCAGAGCTGGCAGCATGGGGAGCACTGGGTATCATTGAGGCTCGACCCCACAGCTGGAGAAGCAAACTAGAGATCAGAAGCTTAGGAAGCCCTCCCTTCTCACCCACCTGACCACAGTGCCACCCATGAAGTCCCTGCAGGAAGCACCCTTGACCCCTGACCCTGACAGCCCACCCTCTCCCGGAGACTCTGACAGCCCATCCTTGGCTTCTCTGGGGTCCAAGGGCATGACACTTATTTCCTTTGTCCCAGGCCCTTCCTCCAGGAAAATTCTGAGCTCTGGGCAAGCAGAAGACATTCTGGGCTAATGCCCACACTCCTCCCACACACTCCCCACCCCCCACCCCAGGGGCTGACAAAGAGAGGGCCATGCAGGCTGTTCCTATTCCAGGCAATAAATGACTTTTGCCTTAAAGTCTCAGAAATCCACTGTATCTGTGGCCAGTCCATCAGCTGACTGAGCTGTTAACGAGTGCTGCCAGGACCCAGGGACAATGTATGACTGAGACCGACGTGGTCTCCATCCTTCCAGAGCTCGAAGTCCCACCGGCAACAGGGACAAAGCAGATACAGAGCGGTTTGCCCTGTGATGAGGCCCCTGGGAGCCGTGGGAAGCCAAGGCAGGGGACTAGGGGGTCTTTTTTGAGGAGAGGTGCCTGAGCTGAGCTGGCCTGCCAGAGGGTCTCCGGTCTGTAGCCCAGAGCGGGAGGCGTGTCAGATCCCAGGCAATAACCCTCAGGGCTGGAGCTGCCTTGATGGGCCTTCCCTGAGAGAGGTCTCGGGGGAGGGGGATAGGAGGGAGGTGGCGAGGGGAGGGTGGAGGGCACCGAGTGTCCACAGCGGATAGCTTGAGGACACGGAGCCGGAGCCTGGACAAGGCAGTGACAGGGCCTTGGGGCACTGCCTGTCAGTTACCTGACGGACAGGCCCCCTCTGATCTCACTGGCAGTTGACTCCCCTGATCTGACTGGGGACTGAGGACCCAGCCAGGAAGAAGCCCAGGGACACTGGGGAGCAGACTGTGGGAGGTACTGGCCACCCTGGCTTGATCTGGACTCAGTTGTGTTCCTTCCCAGCAGGCCCAGCATGGGGCCTGCCAGGGTGACCCTTGACGCCCTCACCAGGCACATACTCATCCCCCTCCGTGGACACAGAGTGGGCTGTACTACATCTGGACAGGTGAAGTCTATTTCCACCAGCAGCCAGAACAGAGCCAGCCTCCCTCCGGGGAAACCATTTGTCCAGCTCAGGTTGCCTGAAATGGGCACCAACATCTGAACAAACAGCCCTGGGAGCAGGGGCAGGGGTGGTGGGAGGGACACAGCCCACCGAGCTCAGCTCCAGAGCTCAGACGAGTTCCTGCCACTGCCCACGGCACAGGCTTGCCCCATACCCGCATGGACCTCCAGCCCCTCAGTCCCATGGCTGACACACTGCCTGCCCGTGTTCAGCCAGGCCGAGCTCTCTCAGGCCCTCCTCAGGTGACCTGAATTCTCTGCCTGGCACAGAGTGACCTCTCCTTCCCTCCTGGAGGACTCGTCCCATAGCCCTCCACTCCAGGCCTCGGTGCCAATAGAGCGGGCAGGCCTTTGCAGTGCGCACCACGGCCCCGGGGTAAAGGACAGGCTAACACACAGAGGATGCTTGGTAAGCACTGTTGCCTGGGGTCCAGCCTCTGGCAGGTTGCTCCCAGGGATCATACCTGGTTTGGACACCCTGTTCTTCCTGCTCCTTCAGTGCACGTGGACTTGCCAGGCTCTGAAGGGGTGACCCAGACTCAGAGGGCTGGGCCCCGGGGCAGGAACGGCCCCTCTGAGGTCCACACTCAGCGCAGCTGTCCCTGTCCCTGCCCACCTGGGAAATGGAGAGGCTGGTATCACCCCTCCCCCATTCCCCTTACATCTGGCTGGGGCCTGCAGGCAGCCCTGTGGCCTGGGGAGAAGGAGCAGCATCTGGGGGCCTCAGAGTGGGGCGGGCAGATGATAATCCCCCCAACTATGGGTAATGGGGCCTGCTGTGCCGGCTGCCTGGGGCTGGGGTGTTGGGGTGTAATGACCTTTAATGCATCTTTGCCCAGGAGGGACTGTCCTGCTGTCTCCTGGTGGGGTCTTCCACATGGTGCAGGGGTGGGGGCTCTGGGTAACCCGGGCTGGGCAAGGGCCCAAGGGCACACAGGGATTCTCACCCACCTGACTGCGCCCTTGCCAGGAGACCTCGGGCCAGTGGGGAGTGTGACGTGTGCCACCCCCTTCCTCTAGGGACTCCAAAAAAGCAGTCCATGCAACCCCCAAAGTTCATTTCCCATTTCCTGTAGGTCGGCTCTCAATCTGACAGGCGTCCGCTCTCACCTCCCAATCACCGTTCCTCCCACCCCTTCCCCTCCCCTCTCCCCACTTTTTACTCCCCACCCCTCCCCCCTACCTAATCAGAATACCCCCACCCCCACAGGGTGGCTTCCTCTCCCTGTGTCTCATTCCAGGCCCTCGGAGAGGGGGAGGCCAACCCTCCTGCCCCCTGCCTCCCCACAGTCTCCGCCCTCTCCCCTCCGCCCCTGAGGAAACCCCCACCCCATCCAGAAATACCCCACCCTTCTGGAACCCTCCTCCCCAACCTGGGATTCGGTGTCCCAGGCCCGCCCCCCCCTCAGCAAACTTGGCTCCTTTCAGCTCCCCTCCCTTGCGGGCAGAGGCAGGGCGTTCAAGTCCATTTAATCTTGGCAGAATGCAATTTCCTGCTTCAGGGAGCTGGCGGGTTTAGGAGGCTTAATGAGGGGGGAGGGGGGAGACGGGGAAGAAGGAGGTTGAACTGGGCTAGGAGATGGAGAGAGAGTCCCTGAGAGGGGTGGTCCAGGAAGTTCGGGGATGTGTGCGTCTGGGGGTTGCCTGGGTGGGGGGTGGGATCACACAGGGGTCAGCTCAACAGCTTTGGGCTCCCACTGGTAGGTCAGGGGCCACATGGCCTACCTCCCCACCCCCAGCTAGATGGGGTGGAAACGAGGGGAGGGGAGGGGCCTCAGAGTGGCCCACTGTCAACAAAGTGGGGAGGGTCCGAGGGGGTTATGTGTGCACGCGCGCGCGCGCCTGGGGCTCTGTTTGTGAGGCACGAGTCTGCTTGGCCAACAGAGCGGTGGGGGTTCAGGTCCAACTGTACAGGCGGGAGAGGGAGTCCCAGGGAAAATGTGCAGCTGGAGGGGATTCTAAGTGGGTTGGAGACTCTGGGTGGGTCCTGGGGAAAGTGCAGCTGGCAGGTCCCAGACCCCCAGGTGGAGGACAGGGCAGCCAGGCTGGAATTTCAGTCCCTGGTAGGATGCTTATCTGGATACAGCCACCTAGGCAGAGAAGATAAGGGACAAAGGGACCTCTCAGCAGCCGGAAGCCCCACACCTGGTGGGGGCAGGGGGGCCAGGAGCCTCACCGGACACCCAGAACGGGACACCCAGAACGCAGATAAGCCCTGGGCAGACAAGCGGAGCATCTTCTGGGGGCCCCTGCCCTGAAGTCCCGTTTGGTCCCCTCTTCCCAGCCCTTTCTGTCTCTCCCTGACCTAGTTCAGCAGGTCATCCTGGAGAAGCCCTCAGAGGAGCCCCAACCCCAGAGACAGGGAGTCCCCAGGCGGGGCTGGTGGAGAGGGGTGGTCAGGGACTGGTGTTGAGCCCTTCCTTAGCTCATGGGAAGCAGGTGGGGGGATCTTCACAGGGAAAAGCAGGCAGCACCCCAGCGGCATGAAGAAGCTCAGCTAAGCCAAAGCCTGGGCGGGGTGGAGGTTCAGAGCAAGTAGGACGGAGTGGTTTCCGGGCTCTGGAAGGCAGGGCCGAGACTGCTGGAGGCACCTCCCAGCCACCGTGTGGTCTGAGCCCACTCTTTGTACCAGGGTTTCTCATTTCTGGGGGCCACGGAGGAAGGCCCATGGAGACGACAGAGGGCTGAAGCTAGGTAAGGCCCTCTCCTTCTGGGCCTCAGTTTTCACCATTTGGGAACAACGGTGCTGGGATAGGGTCTCTGAGGAGTAGCCCAGGGGGCCCTAGAAGCAGGTGGGCCCCACCCCAGCCAGAGGGTCATCGCGGGGGGGCTTGGATGGCAGGCAGGTGTGTAGAGGAGGACACTAGGGGGCTGGGGGAGAGGAGAGGTATGTGAGGGATACATCCTACTGCCTTGTGCCCTCCTAGATGTCCCAAGACCTTCCCAAGACCTCACACTCAGGAAAGCAACTGGTTCTCCAGAAGAAGTGACCTATCCCTCTGGCGAAGATGACATAGTCTGGCAGATATGAAGATAGAAGATGACATAGACTGTGTTCAGAGGCACCAAAGGTGCTGCAGGCTGGAGGTCTCCAGGAGCCCCTTCCCCCAGCCTGTGCATTAGGATGGCCTTGTCCCTGTGCTTCGCCTTGTTCCTCTGCTTCCCCTTCTGACTACTTTGCCAGTTCCCTGGGGCCAGCTGTCCTCTCACTTGGCCTCTTCATCTGGCTGGGGCTTCCCCAAGGACTGCTCCAGGGCCCACATCACCCCTCCCTCTGCATCTTTGCTGAACTCAGCCCCAGTCTCCTCCTGGCTCTTGCAAGCGTTGGTCAAAATGGAGCTCATGGGCCACTGCTGCAGCCCCTGACCCCCAGCCCTGCTCCATGCCCATCTCTAGTAGATTCTGCCTGTGAAGTCCCTTCCAGACAGCTCCTCTATCAGACCTCTACAACATACCTGGACGGGTCACACCTCCAGGCTCTTGCCCACATTGTTCCTTCATCCTCCAAGTTGTGAGATTTCTTTCTTTCTTTTTAAAATTTATTTATTTATTTATTTGACAGAGAGAGAGATCACAAGTAGGCAGAGAGGCAGGCAGAGAGAGGGGGGAAGCAGGCTGCCCACTGAGCGAAGAGCCCAACGCGGGGCTTGATCCCAGCACCCTGAGATCATGACCTGAGCCAAAGGCAGAGGCTTTAACCCACTGAGCCACCCAGGCGCCCCAAGTTGTGAGATTTCTAATTGGTTCTTTTTTTTTTTTTTTTAAGATTTTATGTATTTATTTGAGAGAGAGAGAGAGAGCGCACGCGTGTGTGCGCACCAGAGCTTGAGCAGGGGGAGGGGCAGAGAGAGAGAGAGAAGCAGGCTCCTTGCTGAGCCTGGAGCTGGACATGGGACTCGATCCCAGGACACCCCCTCCTCTGAGCTGAAGGCAAACACTTGACCGACTGAGCTGCCCAGGCGCCCCTTTCATTGATTCTTAGAAGGTCAGTGGCTGTGTCTTTTCTTCCCCACAACCTTCCCGGAGTCACCTTCCTAGCCCTCGAGAGACCTTCCACAGTCTCCACCAGGAGACCCCCTCTGACCTTGCCCAACTCCCACAGCTCCTGGTCCGTAAATGTTTGGAGGAACTGTGGGCTGGACGCTGGGGTTGAGGCAAAGCTGGTGCAGGCCTGTTTGAGGAGGGAGGCAGGTGTGGGGCCTGGGAGTTCCAGGTGGCTGCTCAGCCAGCCCTGCACTCCCATGACAACCTGCACGCAGGTCCTCTCCCCGGGAGGAAGGTGAGGTCACCTTTGTGGTGAAGCCTCCAGTGGGGGGTAGTGTGGGAACTCCCAGGCGGGTCCCAGATGCCTGACAAGCAGGGGTGGGGGCAGGACTCGGGGTTAAGGTGTCCTTAGCAGACACTTCTGCTGGATGAAAAGGCAAACACCTCCCCACTCTCCCGTGCAGAGCCATTTGGTTAGCCCTCATGCCCCTGGTGATGGCCCCTGGCTCTCTCTATTACCCACTATCACCCACTGGGGAGATACAGTGAGTCACAACAAAGATGACACAAGCAGAGTGTGTCCTACATATTAGATGTTGTTGCCAGCAATCTGCTCTTGGTAGCTGGTTTCCCCCTCTCCCCCTCCCAGCACCTGGGTAGACAGGGTGGCAGGGGGAGGTGGCAGGGGGAGGGACTTGCTCTCCTGTCCCAGAGAAAGGGTGAGTAAGTGCATGGGGGCCATTGAGAGCCACAGGCATACAGCAGGGCTTGGAGCTCAGGGGTTCTTGTGGGGGGAGGGGGCAGTGGCCATCTTCCCATGCATGCGGGTGTGTGCACACATATTACACCCCAGGCTTGTTGGCCCTGATATTTGGGCAAGTCGGATGAGGCAGAGTGAAATCAGAGCCTGGGAGTCCTGACCACATCTGCCTGCCGTGTTCCAACCTCCCCAGAAACTCTTGGGGCTGCACGCACTGCGAGGCCACAGCCCAGGCAGCACACCGGTCTCCATACTTCTGGGGGACCCAGGCTGCCCTCGATGCCAGGCCTTCCCTGCCTGGAGCCCATCTCCCTGCCCTCCTGGGGCCTTTCCAAGGTGTAGGGTCTGGGTGGGGCCTGGGCCTTGCAGGAACTTGAATCCCCAACATGGTGCTGTCAAGGTCTCCTGAGGTAACCTCCACCCCTCAGCCCCAGGCCTATAAGCCTCGCTTACCAGTCCTTGGAGGCAATTTTGTTGAAATTTCAGGCCAAATTGGAGTAGAGAATCAGCGGTAGGGGACGGGAATTTAGTGACTTCCTCACCTGGTGAGTGGAAGCTCAGTAGCCATTCGGCCCCCCAGAACCAGCTCCACATCCTTAGGATCCTTAGGATCCTACCAGACCCTCTGGAGAGTTCATGGCCCAGAATGCAGGTGAGATGTGTGGAGACATCAGGCTCTGTGGCCTCGTACTTGGCACAGGCTTGGGCACACATGATGTCTGCAGAATGAATGAATGAATGACATTTGACCAAGGCACAAGCAGAGAGAGAAAGGCTCTCCCCTAGAAGCTCAGAAGACAGAGCAGCTGGGCAAACAGGGAAGCTTTTTTGGCAAGACATATTTGAACCAGGCCAGAAGGATTAGGACAACCTCTCCAGGGAGACAAAAAAGACATTGCCAGTGGAAGAGTGGGCTGGGCAAGGCCTTGAGAACAACACAGTACGAGGTGTGCTGAGGGGTCCTGCAGTGACCTAAGGACCTGCCTGGCCAGGCTGTTGGGACCTTCCAGACACTAAGAGGAAGACCCCTCTGACTGAGTCCTCTGGCAGACAAACCAGGCTCTGTTGGTTCTGCCCTTGACTTTCCATGAGACAGTTCCAGGGCCCTGTTCTCCCCATGTGCCAAGTGGTATCTCTGCCCCAGGTCTGGCCTGGTCGAGGGTGAGGGGTCCCTGGCATGGTAAGATATGAAAGCATCCCCCTGGAATCCTGTGGGGAGAACATCAGGGTACAGGTGAGTCCTCTAGAGCCCTGAACCCACAGGATATGCAGTCCCATCTGGCCGTTGGGGGGCGGGGGGCGGTGCTCTTGATCGATAAGGGACTGAGGGAGTGGGCACTGGTGCCTCCCAGGAGTGCTGGGAGTCCCTAGGTATCCCCACAACAAGCCCCATTGTGAGAAAGTACTAGGTGCAGGGGAGCAGATGAGGAGAAGTGTGCTCAGGAGAATTCAGCAATCAGAATTTCTTATTTATTAAAAAGAAAGAGAAAAATTGCTTATTTATTTAAGTAAACTGTACCCCCAATGTGGGACTTGAACTCATGACCCTGAGTTGTGTGCTCTACTGACTGAGCCAGCCAGGTACCCCAACAATCAGAATTTCTTCCAACTCTGGCTGGGGGGGGGCTCTCATGCCTTGGGCCCCCAACACCTCAGCCCTTATTTCCTCCTCCAGGCCCCCTTCCCCAACTGAAAGCTCCAGGAAAATGGGGGCTCAGCCTGGACCACCTTGTGTCCACAAGGCTACAGAGCATAAGACCCGAGGAAGCCAATAGTCCAGGCCCCTCTCAGGGTGAGTAAAATTGCAACAAGAAACACCGATGTTACCCAGAGAATGGGCCCCAGAGGGCCCTGCTTGACCCTGTCGAAGGGATGGGGCCCCCAAAGCCTAGCCTGGGCCCAACGAGACCCCTGGCTGGGAGATGGGGACTTTCTAGGCTCTGTGTTGACCCAGAGTGCTGGGTTGTTGCCCAAGATCTCATCTTTGGGCTACCCTAAGCGGTGAGACCCCTCTCAAGCTGGGGTACAGATGTCCTTGGCTGAGAAGCATTGATTTGGGGGGTACTCAGAGAGGCAGCTGCAGAAAGGCTGGGGATACTTGAGATAGCCTAGTGTCAGGGAGGGAAGTGGAGATGAGTGGTCTGGGACATGGCTCCCAGGGGAATCAGATGCAGATTAGGTCTGGCAGCTATAGCCCAGCCCTTCCCACAAACCCAGCTCTGCCCTCAGAATGGGGGCCCTGAGATGGGGTGGGGGGCCGCTAGCAAAGAGGGCTTGGAGTTTCCTCCTGGTTCCAACTACCCAGCTCTCCAGGTACCTCCTCTCCTCTGGGCAGGAGTGGGGTGCACCTAGGAAAGAGTGGAGAAAACGTAGCCTGTGGTTAAGGATGGTGTGGGAGGACCACAGTGAAGGGCAGGTAGAAGAAGCTGGGATACCCGGGACTAGAGGACAGGAATGAGGGTATGTCAGGAAAGGACAAGGATATGGGCATGCTATGGGCCTCAGTTTCCCCTCAGTGATTGTGAGGAGCCTGGCAATCCGTGGGGAGGGGGAGGGCAATTGCCCTCTGGGCCCCTGACCAAGGTCCTCAGGAATCAGAACCTGTTGGGGCTAGGCTGACTGGGGGTGTGGCTTCAGTCCCAGAGACTTCCCTGTGAGCCCTGCAGCCATGACTGAGACAGAGGAGGCACACAGTAGGTGCTCCGGTGGGCTGTGGACGCACGAACCATCCCTCTGGGTGATAAGGACAAGGTCCCTGGGGTGCCTGGGTGGCTCAGTTATTAAGTGTTTGCTTTCAGATCAAGTCATGATCCCAGGGTTCTGGGATTGAGCCCCGCATCAGGCTCCCTGCTCAGCGCCAAGCCTGCTTCTCCCTCTCCCACTCCCCTTGCTTGTGTTCCCTCTCTCGCTGTGTCCCTGTCAAATAAATAAATAAATAAAATCTTAAACAAAAAAACAAGCAAACAAACAAAAAAGAATAAGGTCCCTGAAGTGAGTCTGGAGGGGGTGGCGACAGGCAGGGCAGAGGGAGGAGTGTGGAGTTCTGCTCTCTCCCTACACATGCCGGGCCCTCTCCCTTCCTCCATATACGGGGTCTCTTTATCCCTTCATCTTGGCTGCTGCTGTTCCTTCCAGCAGCAAACATGAGCTTTGCAGAGACTTGTCCTCGGATTAAAGCTTCAACCACGGTCTCGGGAGGGTGGGGGGCAGGGAGGCTGGCCAGCCAGGCCCCAGGTGGAGAGGGCATGGGGCAGGGAATGAGGCCCCTGTTCCCATCCCAAAATTCCAGGTCATACCCTATGGATGAGCTCCAAGGGAAACATGAGGGGAGCCTGGCTAAGTTTGAGGATAGCCCGCAGCACCCCCCAGTGATCCAGCCAGGTCCCCGTGGTCCTCCCTCTTCTGGAGGCCCATAGCTTGTTTTTTGGGCCCCCAGGAACCAAAGGAATACTTTAAAAATTTAAATCAGACTGTGCCATGCCTCACAACCTGGTCCTACTCTTTTCTCAATCTGAAACTGCACCTCAACATTCAAGGGGGCTCTAGTCTGGAATCCACAGACAAGGTTGCCCAGGCCCCAGTTCCTCAAAGTCTCAGTATTCCCTTCCATTCAATGGGTACACAATGCTGTTCTGGCCACGGTGAGTCAGGGGCCTGATCCTCCCTAGGTCTCCACAGGTAGCACAGACAGAGCTCCCCGTTTCTTTATCTTTGATTTTTTTTTTTTTTTTTTTACTAACTAAGTGACTTAGGGAGAGCCAAGATTACAACGGACTTAAGGGTTGGCATGGGGCCCCTGTTCTTGCCAAAGGTGGGCACAGCACTGACAAAGCATTGGTTGTCCGCACCTACCGCTTGGCTCGGCCTGTCTTCTTTTTCTCCGGTTTGGCCACCTTGGGAGTCTGCCCTCTTGCTTTCCCAGCAGGGGCCAGGGGAGCGTGGCCTTTACCTCCAAGCATGCGGCCGGTTACTTCCGGTGGGGGTCAGAGCCTCCACTCCACCCTGACCCAGGGGAGCCTCAGCCTCGAGGGCCAGGCCTGCCGGGGGCACCACCTGATCTCCTGGAGAGATCAGCACCACCTGATCTCCAGCGAAGCTCCATGGGCCTTCATCTGGGACACGGGTTTCCCGCAGTCACCTGGAGGGTGCGTAGCTCCCGGGTGTGGACAAAGAGCTACAGGTCAGCGAGTGATGGAGCTACCTCGAAGATGGAGTGGAAAAGGAGTGGAGCCCCCAGTTTTCTAGGTACAGGTCCAGAGGCCTGGTACAGCCCAGGTGTCCACTCTGTCCAGTTATGTTTGGAAATCAAACCCTCCGGGACAGGAAGGCACCCTATCCCGGGGTAGGGAGCATGGGTTCAGCTTTGCCGCCCCGCCAGGCCCACCTGGGAGCCACGAAGCTCGTCACTGTGGATGCCGTGCTTAGCAAGCCGGTGGTCTGGGGAAGACCCAGCTCCCCACCACCTACATTGGCCCTGCTGCCCAGCCCTCGTCCAGTGCACTGAGGCTGTGCTCTGTGAAGGGAGATTATCCACAAGGAGTACTTCTTCTTGGCTGGTCCTAACGCCTCTGTGCCACAGACACCTTGCAGTGCAGAACAGGCAAGCACTGCTGGTCAAGGTCCTCCATTTCCTGGCTCACGGGGGATGGAGCCTGAGAGGGGGTGTTCTGGCCTGAGATCTCTGGTCTGAAGGTAGAGACAGTGACCTCATATTGCAGCACTTCCTCAGGGAAAACCTCAAGCCAGGCTTAGGGAAGAAGGCCAGGATGGCAGGGTGCCCAACGTCTACCCACCAGCCCCTCCCCCTTCCGGGGGGGGCTGCCTTCATCTGGGCCCCACTTCCCTGCAGGGATTGAGGGACCAGGGGAGGCCACACGGCGACTGTCACGGAAGGGACATTCCCCAGTCATTTGGAACTAAGTAAGTCCAGATCTCAGCTTGCAGGCCTGGCTGCAGGACCCTCCTTGGGCCCCCCTCCCCCAGGACTGTGGCCACACAGACACATGGACAGGGTGTGTGCAGCAGATGTGAGCCTGAGAGGCGGCCAGAAACCCCATGGATCAGAGCCTGTCAACATCAGCTTTGTTGGGGGCTGCCCAGGTCTCCCCCAGCCCCAAGGCACAGCTCTGCCTAAGGGACCGTAGCTTCTCCCCAGGGTGGGCTGGGGGGCTCACAGCTGCAGTATCACTGACTTTTAAGTCAAGACAGAGTCTACCCTGAGTCCTTGCTGCTGCAGCCTGGGCCACGATCTCCACAGCTCTTACATAGAGGAGGAAACAGCAAACGGGCGCCATCTCTGTCCCATCCTCTGCACAGGGGAGTGTGAGCAGAGGGCCCAGAAGGAGGGTAGAAAGCAGATCCCAGTTTCTGATCAGAGCACCCTGGCTTCGGCCCCCTTCTGTTCCGGGGTGGTGGTGGTCAGACATTATCTGAGCAGAGACCTAAAGGAGGCCATGGAAGCATCTGTTGGAAGGGCACCCAGGCTAAGGGAATAGTCACTGCCAGGCCCGGAGGCCGGAGAGGTGTGGGTGGAGGAGTGTGGAGGCTGTGATCCAGAGCAGGGATAGGAGAGTCAGAGGTGGGGAAGGGGGCTGCGGGTCTGCCACTGCAAGGACATGGCCTTGACTCTTGACAAAGTAGGAGCCTTTGAGAGCTTCGGGCAAGAAAGGGACCTGACCTGGCTTCCATTTTAACAGGGTCTCCGTGGATCCTGGTTGACTAGATTGTAGGAAACTAGCACAGACACTGGGAACCCAATAAGGAGGCTTGGGGGCTTGTCAGGAACAAGACGAGATTGCCCATGGGGGCGGTGGCTGCAGAGGCCACGACTGCAGAGGCCAAGGCTGCAGAGCTGGTGACCAGAGAGAAGGTGGGAAGGGGTCATTTGATATTTTGCACATGTTAAGGTGAAGTTGCAAGTATTTGCTTTTGGTTTGAATGTAGATGTGAGAGAGAGCGCAAGCTGGTTTTTTGGTTTCTTGGCCTGAGCAGCTGGAAAGACGGAGCTGCCCCAACTGAGTTGGGCAAAGCCAAGGAGTGGCTGGAGGCTGCTCCCAGGTGGGCTCCAGATCCAAGGTCTTTTCTATGCAGACCCTGTCTCTTAAGGCAGGCTCCATACCCTCATCCCCACCCAGTGGCTGGGGCAGCCCAAACATTACTGCACCAAGGTTCAGCACCCAGAGTAAAGGCCTCTGCTATGAGGGCATAGGAAACACAGAATTCCTATCCCAATTCTTCGTGAGGAGGCCTCTCTGGAGCCAGATAAGGACTGAGTTCTAGGCCTAAGACTTGGGCTCTCCAGCAGGAGCTGGGTAGGCCCAAGTGGGTGAGGGATGGCTGTCTGGCTTCTGTCTAAACAGGATATGCTCAGGCTGGCCGACGGTCATGGGTCACTTGGCAGCCAGCCGAGCCTGGGCCCACCCAACCCCCACCTCCCTCACCACACACGCACGCACACACACACACACACACACACATACACACGCACACTGCATGAGGGGTGTGGGGTAACATGTGCGGATCTCAGAGGCTGTGTCCCCCCATCTCTTGTTCACTCTGAACTCAGGGAGACCTGGGTCCCAGGCAGCATCTTGTGGGGACTCACTGGGAGGGCAGGACCTGCAGCAGCCCAAGGAAACTCCTGACTCAGCCATTAGCATTGGCTTCCTGGGAGGTAGTGTCTTCCCAGAGGCCTGAAGGATCTAGAAGGAAATGGGAAAGGAATTCCAGGTACAGGGGAGCAGCATGTGCAAAGACCAGGAGATGAGACAGTGCGGAGCTCCTGCCTGAGAGGAAAGGGGGGAGGAGGTGGCCTCCAGAAGGGAGGCTTGGCCCTTGTGCAGAAGGGGACGGTGTTTGAGGGTAAAGGGGGAAGCCAAGGGCTTGGAGCTAGAGGAAACTCGGCTGACACTGGGGCCAAAGTCTGGGAAGAACATTCCTGGTTGAGGGGACAGCAGCAGAAAAGGCCTGGAAGAGGCTTTGGGAAGCAGCGAGGGAGGTGGCTTGTTCCAGCTTTTGATGGGCTCTGAGCCAGCTCCTGGGGCTGGCAGGGCAGGAGGAGGCTGAGCTGAACCCCATTCTGAGCCTGGACTGTGGGGACTTCTCATTGCCCCACTCCCGGTGCTGCCGGAGCAACGCCCTACACCCCCTCCCAGGGCCCCCTTTGTAATGCTCCCCCCACTCTCTGGGATCCAGTTCCGGGAGGCGGGTGAGGGCTGCGCCTGGGGCAGGGGAGATGAGAAAACCAGAAAGTGGGGAAACCTGAGCCAGCAACGCTGGGGCGGGCGGGCCAGGGCTTGCTGAGCCTGCTAGGCCCGGGAAACAGGTTCCCCCTGGAGACTTGGGCCAGAGGAAGGGGGGGTTGGTTTAGTTACCACCTTCATCCTGGGGGCATGGCGGGTCTCTGAGGCCTAGGCCTCCAAGTCTCGCCTTCTAGATGCTGAGGATGGAAGGGCAGAGCCTCTCTTGAGCAGTCTTCTCTCGCCCCACTCCAGAGAGGCTGGACAGAGGTGGATAGGATAGACAGACAGAGGATGGACAGACTGCAGGAGCCCAGGGCTGTACCTCAGTCCCCCACAGTGCAGCCTGGAAAAACCAGAAGGAAAAGAAACAGGCGTGTGTGCGGGCAGAGACAAAGGCTGAGCCAGACTGAAAGGCTGGGAGTGTTTTGGAGAACTCCAAGGTGATCCTGGGGGGCCTGGCTCACATTCAGCACCATCACCGGGGGTGAGGCCTGGGGCAAAAGGGGCCAATTCCTTCCCGGTTTAACCCTTGTTGTTGGGCTTTGTAGCATCTCAGAAGCCCTGGGAAGCTGAGTCATGAGCCCAAGACTCTACTGTCAGGATGTCACCTGAGGGCTTATCTTATAGGTACTCAGAGCCCATCTTGAAAGGGAGAGGGAACTACTCCAGGAAGGGGAACCTAGAGGCTGGGTCAGAGGAGAAACCAGATCTGGCCTAACCTTCTTTGTGTCCACCCTCACCGTGTGTATCCAGACTGGAACCAGGATGGGCCATGGGAGAGCTGGAAAAGAAGCAGGCCCAGGATCTAAGTGTCCTGCAGTAGAGGGAGGAAGGCCCAGCAGGGCCAGGGGCCAGCCTGGCCTGGCTGTCTCACTTCAGGTGACCCCACAGGGCATCCCATGGCTCTCAGGTGGAGCTAACAGCTGAGTGGCTTTTGGAGAGGAAGACACAAGGACTCTGGGTGGCAGGGAAAGGGGCTGGTGGAGGCGGCCCATCCAGAGAAGCCAGGTGGTGGGACCAGAAGTTGGCTCCTGGCCTATTGGTTCTTGGCTTGTGTTCCCTGTTGGATCTGGTGCCATGAGGATTTGCTCTCTTATTCATTCAATAAAGATTTATTGAACTCTGTAAGTGCTGCGCCAGGCTCCAGCACTCATGGCCAACCCTGAGTGCCTGTCTGGGTTGTAGGCCCTTGGCTCCATGTGGGCCCCCTGGCCTGGCCCTTCCCTCCTGGAGCCTTCCCACAACTCATGAAAAGGCCACCTTTTCCTAACACCACAGTCCAGTGCCTGCAAACCTCACCCCACTTCCCTCAGTCACCCCTTCCTCATCTGCACAGTGGGGACAGCAGGACCTGCTTCTCGGAGGAACCATCAAGTGCCTGGGAACCCATAACCACAAACTCTGGTGGCAGACAGGGCCTCCCAGCCT
Organism: Martes martes; assembly: GCF_963455335.1. Lineage (NCBI taxonomy): Eukaryota > Metazoa > Chordata > Mammalia > Carnivora > Mustelidae > Martes > Martes martes. Next base: position 197,858,497 of record NC_137888.1, on the reverse strand, counting down.
GGCCTCCAGGGCTGGCTTCGACACGCCCTTAAGACCCCTACACTGAAGGCAGATTGTGGGCGGGTCGACTATATTTCTCCCAAGCATGCATATTTTATATGCATAATAACATGAATAGTGACACAAAATGGCCAGCCCAGCATGGACACCGGACGGGGGTGGGGGTGCACTGTGAGTTATCTGTTGCAATAACTCTGCTTTTATTTCTATTACTCAGTCTGCTCATGTTGTTTAGGAGAGAACCGGCATTCCACTGTGTGAGGTGGGCTTGCTGAAGGTCTCTCCCCTCTCCCTGCCTCCCCCTCTTCAGAAGGCCTCCGTGCACTAGCACTAGGTCCGTTCTCTGCATCTGAGTGGAGCTCCATGGACGCATCCATCGCATCTCTTTTCTTCCCAAGCCAGCACCCTGGAGTCTTTGGTAAGTCCTAATAGTTCTGCTTCAGTGAGCATGATGGTGATCACGCTGGGGGTGGTGACATGGGTGTCCAGCCTATAAGACCAGGGAGACTGGGGGTGAAGGGGCGGTGGGTGAGGGATGGTGCTGGAAGCCATGGTGATGGCGGCGTAGGCTGCATTGGTGATGGCTGTGCAGTGGTACTGGCCTCAGCGGTGACCCTGGTACCTAGAGGAGGTGGGATGAGGAGGGACAATTATCACAGTTTTTTAAAAGAGACCTAATAGAGCAGAGGGGTGCAAGCATGGTCCCCGGAGCCACCATATGTCCAGGCTGGTTTCCTTGCTTCAGGTGGTCTCTGCTTGGAGCCTGTGGGCCAGCACTCAAAATCCGGGTCAGGAGAACCTCATCTGTGTTCTTAACCTTCCACAGTCAACCTGTCAGTAGGTCAGACGAGGGGATGGCTTCTCCAGGGGCCTTGTTAACCAGGGAGAGAAGGGGGAAGGGGAAGAAGGAGGAGAGGGAGAGAAAGAAGAGAAGGAAAAATATGGGGAGGGGAAAGAGGGTGAAGTGGAGGGGAAGGCAGAGAAAGAGACAGGAAAGAAGGGAAAGGAGGGAGGAGGGAGAGGACAGGAGAGGGGAGAAAGGGAGAAAAAAAGATAGGAGAGAGGAGGAAGGGGAGGGAATAGACAAGGGAGGAGAGAGAGGTGGAAGGAGAGGACAAAGAAGGCCCATGCCCCTTGGGACCTCAGCAAAGGGCCTGGGGCAGGGCTGAGACTGTGGTCCTGGTTGGTGAGGCCATGGCCTTGGGGTGTCAAGTCCCTTCTGGGATCAGGGGAGGCGGTTTGGCTCAGTTGCTGGGCTCTGGGGTCATCATGAGGCCATTTGAAAGCAAATGTCCCTTTTAGGAGAGGAGGCCCAGCCTAGCTGGCTTCTCTGGGGATATGGAACTATAAGGAGTGGATCCGTGGGGCTGCCGGTTTAAAATAGGACTGGAGGCTGGGGAATCACGGGTAGCCCTGGAGTGATTGGACAGAGCAGTCGGGCTGGGCTGCTGCGACCTGGCCTGGGCTGGAGCCAGCGAGCAGGTCCAGCGGTGCCAGCCGTCCCAGAGGCTGCACCGCCACCTGCTGAGCGGCTGGGGCAGTCCTGGGTCCTACGCTGCGGGACTCATGCGCCGGGCCCGACGCGGCCCGCAGCAAGTGGGAAGGAGTGACACGGCAGGGGGTGCGCAGGTGAGCGCAGGCTCGTTGCTCCCCGGCGCGCCCGCCCTTCCCGCCAGGGAGTTGAGTGCCGGGGTAAACACCAGGCGCGGTGTGCGCGGTGTATCCACGGAGAAACAAAGCCAGGGCGGGGCGGGGGCGCCGCCCGCGAAGCCGGGGCGGGGGCGCGAGGTGCAGATTAGTCTCCCCCGGCTCGGGTCGCCCCACAGCCCCGAGAGCCCCGAGCCCAGCCCGCGGACAGGTGGAGCGGGGGCGGGGCGGCGGCCGGGCGGGTCCCGCCCCGGGGGTGGGGCCGGGCGGGGCGGCCGGGGCGGGGCCGCGCTATGCAAATGTCGCCCACGGGCGGCCAATTGCCGGCGCTCCCCGCGCGGCTCCGAGCGCCCCGTCCCGCCGGCGGCCGCGAGACCAGAGCGAGCGAGCGAGCGAACGGCCGCGGTCCGGTGAGCCCCGAGCGCAGCGCAGGGCCGGGGCGCGCGGTGAGGAGCGGCGCAGCCCAGCGCGGCCGCCCGGCCTCAGTCCAGCGCGGCCGCCTGGCTCCAGTCCAACAAGCAGGCGAGCACCACCCGGCCGAGCCAAGAGCAGCGCCCCGAAGCCGAGCGCGCGCCGTCGCCCGCGCCCCGCGCCGGGGAATGCGCCCTCGGCGCGCCGGCCAGGGGGCGCCCGCAGCCCACCCGGGGGGAGGCGGCCCCGAGCGCCCCTGAGCCTTCCCATGGCCCGGGCTAGGGCCCGGGGCCTCGGCTGCTGACGCGCCCGAAGCCCGCGGACCCCGTTAAACCCGGGCCGCGGCGTCGACCCGGGCTCAGGCACAGCGGCGAGAGGGCGCGGGCAGGGCCATGGCCCCGGGGGGCCGCTAGCGCCGGCCGGCCCAACCGGGAGCCGCTCTGCCGCCGCCGCCGCCGCCGCCCCCGCCGCCCGGGAGCCCAGGCCCCGCCGCCGCGGAGGAGGTGAGTGCGGCGGGAACCGGGTGGGAGCGGGCAGGCGGCCGGGCCACCCCGCGATCCCTCTGGGACCCGCGGCACTGCAACTCTGCAGAAGTGCCCGGGGCGCGGGGCTCGGAGAGGCAGGGGGCTTCCCGGGGACGCAGGGGCTGTAGGACTTGAGTGGGCGCTGTACCTGTCCAGGCTGCCCGGAACCTTATCGGTGCGACGTGGGGATGTGTGGATGAGATGTCCTGCGGGGTCACCAGTGTGCAGAGCAACTTTTTCTCGTCAGATCCTGGGTGGGTGGGTGCTTGCACGCACCCCCACCCCCACATTCCTGGAGCGGGAGTCCGGACGCCCCTTCTCCTGGCTCAGCTCTCTCCCACTAATGCCTCGGGCAGAGCTCTTCCCCTTAGGTGCGTCTGCCCTGCCTCAGTGTCCCAGGATCGTCTGCTCTAAGGGAAGCGCTATACCCGCAGCCCCCACGTGGAGGGTCCCCCAGACCGGCAAGGCAGGAGGGCCTCCAGCCCTGAAGCTTTTCTCCCAACTCTGTGCTAGCCCCTTGACCCCTAGCTGCCAGCTGGGTTTGCTTTTCTAACAGGGAGTCTTGCTCGGCTTAGGGGCCTGGCTGTATGTGGGGTGTAGGTGAGCTGCGAGAGCCTGCAGTTAAGTCCCCCATTTGGACAGTCTGGGACCCCAGTGGTGAAATGGGCAGGGGACTCTAGGAGCTTGGTGGGCTCACCTAGAACAGGTGGGACCAGAGAGTGTCAGGGTGGCCCGGGAATGAGGCAGGCCTGGCAGGATGGGTCAGCTGAAGCTAAGGCTGAGGCCCTGGCTGCTTCAGTAACTTATAATTGTTGAGATAACTGTGTGGAGAACACTATTTCATGAACCCCCAGGGAGGGGGGCCACCTGAAGGCACTGGTGTGTCCACCCTGGAGCTGGACCAGATTGGGGGTTCCTGTCCTCCTGAATTCACCCAGATTGTCTCCCAGAAGCCTCTGTCCTAGTTGCAGAGACAGGGGTCCGGGGGTTGGGAGGTTCATCCCTGTCTGGGGGATTGGATGGAGCTGGGGTCTTTTCTGAGGCTGTGTGGGAAGTGTGCCTGGACTTACCGGCTAAGGTGTGCTGCAAGGCTGGGGCACTGGGCAAGCTTACCCCTGCTGCTGACCCCCAGTTCTGAAGGAGCCAGGCCTGGAAGTGCGGGGGTGTGAGGAGAGAAGGCCAGCAGCCTAGCCTCAGTGGCCCCCATGCTCTGGTAGACATACCTTGATGGGGAGGATGAAGCTGAGCCCAGGTGACCTTGACTGGGAAACCCTTGATCATGAAAGGGGGGTTTCAATCCCAGCTATGGGGGGGTAGCTCTGCTTCCCAGTCCATGGGGTGTTGGGGGAGGGGGAAAGCCAAGGAGCCAGAAAGGATCTCTGGCCTGTGGGGGTGGGGGTGGGTACCGTAGGGCTGGGGTGCTGTTAATAATTTCATCTCCATGTTCCCCCGCAGCCCCTGCTCCTGCCTCCCTTCCATCCAGGCAGTTCTTAGCTCAGAGGAGCTAACCTCCCTTCTCTGAGGCAGGCTCTGCACCCCCCCTCACCCCCACCCCACAAGCCTGGGAGGTCTGGATCAGGCCGGACAATTCGACCACCTAGCCCCCTGCCCTACCCCCAGGTGCCTCTAGACCCCCTTGTCTGGCCGCCCCTTCTCTGCACCCCTTGCCAGCCCCAGCTCCTCGGTTCTTTGTTCGAACGTCTCTCCTCCGTCCCTCCCTCTCTCCTCCCTCTCTCCTCCTCCCTCCCGCCTGCCTCCCTCCCTTGCTCCCTCCCGCCAGGCTTCTTTCCTTCTTTCTCTGCTCTCCTCCTGGTGGGCTCCCAGGTGGCGGTGGCTGTTCCTTCTCTGTCCACCCACCTGGCTCGCCTGACTGGGGGCTTCTCTGGGGCTGGGGCTAAGTGGAATGCATCTAGGAGCTGGCAGAGTGGAAGCGACTGTGGAAATGTCCTCCCCTTCCTTCTCTCTGTCCCTCTATTTCTCTTCTCCCCTCTCTCTTCTCTTTTCCATTCCCCCATGCTTTCCAAAGAGGGGTCCTGGACTTGGCCCCAGCAGACTTGAACATCCCCCATTCAGTCCTTTAAAGGGCCAGAGCAACTTGGGAGGTCCCTGTAGGGGCCCAGTGGGGCAAAGCCCTCCACCTTCCTGGCTACCTTGGAGAACTCTAAAGCTGTCCTTGGTGACCCTGACCTTGTTACCATGAAAATGGATGCAGGGGAAATGAGGTCAAGGGGGGTTTGAGTCATCCTGAGCCCCCTGATACATAGGATCAAAGGTCTCTGAGGGACCCAGACTGCAGCTTGCCCCCCCAAGCCAGGGCAGTGTTCCCCAGCTTCCTTGAGCCCCACCCCACTAGCAGGTCAAGTTCTTGAGCAAACACATGCTTGTAAGGACGTGTGTGGGCATGCAAGTGTGGACGTGTGTATATCTACAACTGTGCGTGAGGCCTCACGGGTACACTCGAGGGTGATGGTGGCCTCGCAGCCCTCTCTCCTACCTGCCCCTCTCACCAGAGCCTACGATTCACCCAGCACCAGCTTAGTGCCCCAGCAGCCTGGGGGAGAGGCTGGCTCTGGTTCTCTCCTCCTTCCGCTCGCCTCCCCAGGAGGGAGCATCTGTGATGGGGGATCTTTAAGGAATGGTGAGAGGGTGTTCCCACAGAGGGCACCACCTGGGGAATGGGCCAGGAGACCTGAAGCCTCACTTCCTGTCTGAAGAGCCACCAGTGTGGTTTGCCCTGGCAGGAGAGGCTAGGGCTGGGGGGAGGGGACCTGGGTCCAGGGAGGGCCTCAGTGTCTGCTGAGTGGGGCCTGACAGATGTGGAGCCTGGGCCTTGCCTCAGTCTCTGTCAGCCAGTGCCGAGGATTAGCAGCCCCTGCTGCCTCTCACCCCCACTCCAGGGTCCTAGAAATGGTCCTAGGGTCCTGCCCTAGGAAAGGGAAGTAGACAAGGCAGATCTGGAGGAGGGGGCTCACGTTGTCATTCTCTGTGCCCCCACCCCCAATGTATCCGGGTGGGGGGGTTGGGAATTGGCGCTGTTTTTTGCCGGGAGGGAGCAATATGTTCCGACAACTGGTGCTGGGCTGCGTTTACCCAACAGCCAGCCTGCCTGGGGAGACAATATTTGAAAAACATCGTATCGAAACTTGGACCTGCTGGGGGTTCTGCTGGGGACACTGAGGTTGGCTCAGACGCTGCCCCAGGCCTGCTGGCTCTCCTCGCTCCCCTCTCTTTGCCCTCTAGAGGCAGAGCTAGAACTTTACCTGGCAGGAAGTCCTTCCGTACATCTGACCTGGATCCCTCCTGCTGTGATTTCAATAAAAGTAGACCCTACTATTCTTTGCCTCTCCTTTTCTGGCCGCCGTCTCTTCCATTTTAGGCTGTCTATGTGTGTCTCACTTATCCTCCACTGTCTCCCAAGCCCCCTGCCCCAATAATCAGGTCCTAGTTTCCTTATATTGGGTGGAGAGGTTTGGCGGGAGCAGGCAGGATGGCAACCATTTCTTCCCCCATTTCTGGAGGTGGGCGAGGGAAGGAGCAGCCCATTTGGTTGGGGGTGGGCACAACGGAGAGAGCCTGCTGGGAACTGGAAGAAGCTGTAAGCTGGCCTGTTTGAGCAGGACCCTGCAAATGGAATTCAGGGTGCGGGAGGGCAGGGTAGTGTTTGAATATCCAGTGGCCACTATTAGCTCTGGTGACCCCAGGCTGCACCTGGTTGCTCGGTCTTTGGGCCTATTGGCTACACCTTCCCAGATAAAGGCAGGGACCAGAAAGTGTATAAGGTTTGCATCTGGGGCATTCATGGCCCCGGGCCGAGGGTGTGGGAAAGGAGAGTTGGTAGGGCCAGACTCCCCCCATCTGCCTTTCATATTCAGATATTGATTCCTCCTTCCCAGGTGACCAGACAGCCCAGCCAGCTTCTTGGGCCCTAGGCCCCTCCCACAATGCCTGTCGCTTGTCTCCTCCTCTGGGCTTCCCTGCTGACTGGGGCCTGGCCAGCCACCCCCACCCAGGACCACCTCTCGGCCACGCCCCGCGTCCGGCTCTCATTCAAAGGTAAGAGACTGCCTCGCTGGTCCCCAGCATCATCTTCTGTCCACAGGACGCAGCCCACTGCAGAGGCGACCAGAAGAGGCAGGGCAGAAAGAGATACTTCATGCAGCCACATGGGTTAACCTGGGTATGTGGGTGGGGAGGAGAGGGATGGCGGTAATTTGCCAGGAAAGGCTAGAGAATGGGCCATGTGGATGTTTCCGCAGTCTCCCGAGTCTGGGCCCCTTCTTGGGGCAGACTGTGGGGCCTCATTGGGTGGCCTTGGGTCCACATAGCGCCTCCCTCAGTGTGAGAGATAACTAGGGAGAGATGCCTCTTCTTCCGACTCGTGTTTGGGGAAGCCCATCCTTGCCGCTGTTCTGTGTCTGGTCCTGCCCTGGGTAGTTCCTGAGGTGGAGGGTCAGACGGTCAGGCAGAAACCGAAGCTGCAGGAAGCTGGAGCAGCAGACCCTGCTCTGCTAAGGGGTGGGTCTCCAGGTGGGAGGGGGTCCCAGGAAGCAGGGAGGGTGCTGTGGGCTTTGAGGGGAGCGTGGGCCAGTTGGCGAGTTCAGGGACAGCACGTGCTATGTGATGGGTCTCCCCATCACAGCGAGCACTTTGCTTTGGGAGTCACTGGAAGGCTTTAATGACCAGTTGGGTTCTGGAGAGTGAGAGACAGGTCCCCTGGCTCGATCGCCTTTGTACCTCACCCATTGGTGGGTGAATACACATGGCACACACTCAGGTGTCCAGATGGCTCAGTCACTAGCTCTTCCTCAAAGGTGTGTATGATCGGAAGATTCTCCCCCTGCCCCGCCTGCGGAAAGGGGATGCTGGGACCTGGGGGGCCTGGGGTCACTGCCGAGTTCTCCTCTGGCCCAAGGTCACTTTGTCCAGCCGCCTGCCCTGGGTGGGGCCGACTCAGCCCTGGCTGGCCAGATTTCCGGGCACACATATTGGGGTGAAAGGCTGGGCTGACTTTTCCTTCCTCAGGTTTGGGTGAGGTCCAGCCTCCACCTCACCATGTTCCCATGTCCCCTTGTCCCCATGTCCCCAGCAGAGCTCCTCCCCTGTCCTCATCCCACCCTGTGAGTTGATTGGGGGAGTGGGGAGTGAATTTCAGACGATGTGCCTGGAAGGAGTCCAGTGTGGGGCCTGAGGAATGGGCGGAAGTGTGATGGGTTTGGTTGTAAGGGCGCCCCTCGCCCCTGGGCCTGAGAAGGGGAGAAGTTTATTCTGCTAATCACTCCACCCTTCCCCAGTGGACTTCCTCCTAGCAGATGAATAAATCTTGAAGGGGCCTGGCCCTGCTCCCACTCCCTTCCCAGCCCAGGGTGCCAGCATGGGGAGCAGAGCGTCCCCTCCCCCAACGGGGGAAGGGAATGGGGCCTTGTCTTCATACCCCTGGGACCCTAGAACCCAGACGTCCACTCTGGGTGCTATTTTTGCCATTACCCTGGAGACCCATGAGGGGAAGCAGGCAGGATAAGACACAGGGCGGTCCTTAGTCCTCGGTATGTGCCTCTTAAACCTTCTCAGACCTTCAGAGACAAAGCGCTAAAGACTTTCATTCCTGTTTTCCGGAGAGAGAAACCGAGGCTCAGGCAAGGGCAGGGCCAAGGTCAGGCAGGAGGCAGAGGCGAGGCCAGAAATAGAACCCCAGTGTCCTGGCCTTGCTGACGCCCACATCAGTTGGGTCGATCCCTTCTCATTTAGCTCTGAGGCTGACACCCGCAGTGACTAAAAGCCCGGCTTGCTGGCAGCTATCCTGTGGTGCTGATGGCCATGGCAGCTCAGGGTGGGACTGTGGGATGCCTGGGGCCACCCCGGGCCTCCATGCCCTCGGGCACACATGCTTCTTTGCTCCGAATGACCTTTCCAGTTCCCTGCTGATCCTGCGGCCTAGTTGTGTGCTTGGATGTCACTTAATTTAGCAGATGCTTGAGTCTCTACTCTGCGCCAGGCCCCATGCCGAATACCAGGGAGTCTGCAGCGACCAAGATGGGGTTCTCACCGTCAGACTGGCTGAAAAGCTAATGGACACCTGGTGGGTTGGGAGCCCAGCACTGACGCTGCACCAGGCCCAGTCATCCCCCCATGCTGGGTGGTCTCAGACTCGTCGTGTACACAGAGTAAGGCTCAGAGAGGAGAAGGTCTTCACCAAGCATTTGTGGAGCGAGAGTGGATACCAACACCCATAGAAACCGGATTTCACAGCCAGGCCAAGGACTGGGAAAGGGCTGGGGGCTTCTTCTCCCAGATACATGTGAGGGGCACAGAGAGGGTTGTTCTTAGAAGCACTGGTGGTCCTCTTGCTCTTTGCCTCAGTTTCTCCATCTGTGCCTTGCCTGAATATAGCAGCTGGCATGCCAAGCCCCTGGGACTCAGCCTAGGCCCCTCTCCTCCCCTCCCCTCCCCTGAGCCTGCTGCTGTCAGGAGGTGCCAGTTCCGGCCTGGCTGGGCCAGACTTTGCAAGCTGGAGGTGCTGGCACGGGGGGCTACACTGTCCAGAGCAGCTAAAGGAAGAAAGGCAGGAACTGGTCCAGGCTTGGGCTTGCTGCCTATCCACCCGCCTGGGCACCCCAGCCAGGCCTAGAGCCAAAAAGGTGCAAGGGAGCAGGGCCCCAGAGTTTCGCTATAGCCCAGGTCAGAGCAGGGGGAAGGCAGGGTGGAGGGGGCTCCTATGGCCCATCCCTTCAGCTTCCAGAAGCAGCACAGCCAAAGTCAGGCAGAAGTGCGGGGTCACGTGGGGAGGATTTCCAGGAAAGGTGAGGTGTTCCCTGAGAGCTCATGCTTGGGACCAGAGAGCCTGGGCAGTAGGACCCTCTCCACCCATCCTGGCCTAGAATTCCCTTAACCCCAGAGTTCTTGGCCAAACCTGGCAGAAAAAGCTCCTCCTCCCCCCCCACTGTCCTGAGATGACCCAAGCCAGGGGGCACCACCTCCCTCGGCAGCAGGGAGGTATGAGTGCCCTGCCAGGTCTTTTGTTCAGCTTGGGGAATGTTTATTTTATCCCAGGAAGCCACCTCCACAATAAGCCGCTGCCTGCTGCCTGGGCCAGCTTCAGCCAGGACATGGGGCCAAGCTGCATTTGGTGGGGGAGAGGGGTCCTGTGATGATGCAAGTTGGCTGGGCAAGCTGGGGAAACTGAGGCAGGAGTGGGGCAATGGGGTGGAAGAGCCAGGAAGGATGAAAGTAATAGAAATAATGGTAAGGGGGTGCCTGGGTGGCTCAGTCGGTTAAGTGTCTGCCTTTGGCTCAGGTCACAATCTCAGGGTCCTTGGATCAAGTCCCATGTCAGCCTTCCTGCTCTGTTGGGGGACTACTTCCCCCTCTGCTTGTGCTCTCCCTCTCTCTAGCAAATAAATAAATAATATTTAAAAAAATAAATAACGATAGGTACCCGTGATGCTAACCACGTGGTATTCTCTCCAAGGCCTTTCCAAACCCTCTTCCAAGTGTTTCTCCCTGAGTTTCCTGTGAGGCTTCCCATCACTCAGGAGTAGGAGGAAGCTGGAGCCTGGCTCTGCCTGATGTCTGAGCCCATCCAGGGACTGAGAGAGGAAAGGGTGGGTTGAGGGAATCAGGCACAGGTCTCTCCCATGAGTTCAGGACAGGGTTCCAGGATCCTACAGTGCTGGCCTTAGCCTTCCCACCCTCATTTCCTAAGGAGAGGGCTGAGGTCACCCTGGGTGGTCTTCTTGTGCCTTCTGCTTTTGGAAGTGACAGCATTGGGGTTTGACTGTTCCTCTAAATGCATCCCTCCATCACCCCAGTCCTCCACTGCTCAGAGTCCCCTAGGAAGGTCTCTCCTTTTGGAGAAGGAAAGCCAGGGTCCACGAGAGGAAAGGCTCCTGTGTCCAGGGTGGCCCTGGGATTTGGATCTACTCTAAATCCAGGCGTGACTGGCTTGTTCTATGTGGAGGGACACTCGGCAGGTGGAGGGCGAATGGGTGGGTAGGTGCCGGTCACTGCCTGCCCACCCAGCTCAGCCCAGCCTCCGAGCCTCGGGAGATTAAAGGCCCAGGATAGTGCCACCGCTTACATCATCCACATGTGGCATCAGAGAGCCAGAGTGGCCAGACCTTCTTGTTAGGAAGTGACGACATTGGAGGTTAGGAGAGGTCGTGGCCCATTTACTTCACCCAAGGGGGATCAAGAGTGGGTGAATGTGGGTTGAAGTGAAGGTGCCTTTAGCCTGATGGTGCATTGCCCCACCCCCAGGCCTAACTGTATGGTGGGGGTGGGGTGAGGACCTGCCCTTGTTCCCCCCCTCCCAGGAGCTTGCTGGCCAGCTAATGGGGGCTGGGGGTGGGTGGTGGTGGCTAGGAGATTCAGAATAAGGAGGAAGGGGAGGGAGGGTGGGTGGAAGCCCAAAAGCTTGGAGACCAGAGGTGGCACCGGGGAGCTAGGTAGAGGTGACCTGTTTCTGACAGCTACACTGGGATTTGGAACTAGCAAACTGGGGAGGGCGGGGGGGAGGGCAGTATTCCAGATGAGCCAGGAGGAAGAAGGTAGGAAGACCCAAAGCATGAACTTGAGCCCAGAGTCCTGCATTTGGGATCTCTTCTCCTGAGAAGGGACTCCTGAGAAGGGACTGGGAAGTGGACACTTCGGGAGCTGGGAGGTCCTGGAGGTGGGCTGTCCCCTCAGCTGGCTAGCAGTTGGCATTCAGAGAGAACGGAGCAAGTCCTATTCTTGCCCAGAACCTGCCTGAGGCCCAGCCCGAGTCAGCCAGCGCGGGGCTGGGGGCCTCCGGCTGTGGTCCTTCCAGGTCCAGCCGAGCCTCCGATGGGCCTGCCGCTAGCTGGGCCTCAGCAGCCCAGGCCCTGTCTCTGGTTCCCTGGCAGGACGCCCGCCCCTCCCTCCCTGGCTCCAGCTTCCCTTGGCACTGAGCGAGGAGCTGGTGCATGCTCAAGGAGTAAATCATGTTCCTTGGCAGCCCCCGCTGCTTCGTAATCGTAAAGAATTTAAAGAGAAACCACCAAGATAAAAATCTCGTCCCTGCCCATAAAGGTATCTTTCACCCTGTGGCTTGGGAGGCAGCGGCCTCAGAGTGGGCTCCTGGCTGTCTGCACCTGCCTGTCTGCACCTCCAACCCTGTGACCCCTCCTGAGGGGGTGGACGCCCGGAGGGTGTCTTCAGAGCTGTGGGTACTCCACCCCTCCTTCCCAGGAGACCTCTTGCTCCTGCCCCAGGACTTAAATTTGGGAGATTGTGAAGGTGGTAGTGGTGTGTTTGAAAGGGCTGTCCCTGAAGGCCGACAAACCTCCATTCTGCCCCTGGGAGCTGTGTGACCTCGGGCAGGTGGCTTAGCCCCTCTAGAACCTGGTCTCCACCCCCCCCCCCAACCACCCTGTGTAAGATGGGAACAGCAGTGGCCCAGTGGGGGCGACATTCTAAGGGCTCAGGCCACTTTGCCAACACCCCGGCCACTGAAGATCTTGAGCAGTGTCCCTGGGACTCTCTGTGTCCCTTCTGTGTTGTCTGTGAAATGGGCATAAGGACAGGGCTGAACTCACCGTGCTGCGGGAGGGTTCACTCTGTGAGTGCAGTTCCAGCCCCGGGGAAGGAAGTCTCAGGAACTAGGAGCCATCCCGGTGGGGGCAGAGGGGCGGTGGGGGCAGAGGGGCGAGGGCGGTTCCTGGGGGAAGCCCAAGGAGTCCCGCACTGCCTCATCCCTCCCTCTAGATTTCTAACCATTGGTGAAGGTGACCGTTTTTGGAAAGGACTGCAGGAGGTACCCTGAGCCCTGTGCCAGGCAGAGATAGGATGCCCTTGCCGTGGGCATCCGGTCTGGCTTCCTGGAGGAGGCTGCCTTTCAGACAGGGGAAGAGAGACCATGGGAGGGAAGAGCAAGAGCAGGGAGGCATGTGTGGCATAACACCTGCGGGGAGGGCAGAATCCTGCGGGGAGTGTTTGCACTTGCTCCTTGTGGTTTTCAAGCTCTTTGTTCCTCTTGACAGAGGCACCATGTACACACTGTGAGGGAAATCCAGTGAGAGAGAGGCACTGGAGAGGGGATGCCTTGGAGGGAGCTCTCTCCACATAGATGAGCTGCCCACTCTGATGGGGCCCCGTTAGCAGCCTCAGTGACCCCTCCTGGAGTGCCATCCCGGCCTGGGCAGCCTGTGCTGGGGACCCAGACGTGGGTTGCTCACTTGGGCATCTGTATCACAGGGCTGACAGCAAGGTTTCCCGGCCTGGCCTGGTGCTGTCCTGGGAATCTGAGCCCTGTCTCAAGGGAGCCCTTGGAGTTTTGGAGAAGCAAAGATTCCTGCTGCATTTTTCTTAGAAATAGCAAGAGGGCCTTTGCCAGAGGCCTGGATGCCAGAAGGCTCGGGTCTGAATCCAAAGCTCAGCTCACGTGGGTGCCAGAGCTTGGCAGGCCTGCAGCCACCCCCCACCCCCAACATACCCTAGGCTGCTGAGCGGTCTCAGGGAGAGCGTGGAGGCCTCCTAGGCTCCAGACCCTGACCACTGGTCCTGACCCAGCGAAGAATGGGCCTGGGTGGTGGCTGCTGTCCTAGGATTTAGGAGGCCTGTCTGTGGGGGAGGGAGGCCTCAGCTAGGCTGGCTCGTGGCCTTCTCACTGGGGCTGCTGGCAAGTATGGCCCTTTGCTCCATCTCCGGGCAGGGACAGCCCCAAAGCAACAGCCCCTCCAAGGATCAGGAAGTCTTTGGGGCATGAGGCCTCAGCTCCAGACCCCCCTGCCCCCACTCATCTTCCTTCCTTCCTTCCCCTCATCACCCCTTGCCTCCACCCCCTCCCATCCTCACCCTGACCCCTCCTTGGCTTCCTACCCGGACATGCTCTTTCCTCTGAGGTCCCTGCGCCCAGCCAAGAGCCATGTTTCTTTCCACTTTGGGCTCAGGGCTGATGCTCTCATTTCCCTCCCCGGGCAGAGTCCACTGCCTGTGTGGCTGCTGCTCAGCCAGCCTGGCAGGCCCTGGAGGTTAGACTCTACGGTTGGCAAGGGAGCATCTAGAACTCGGGGGGTGGGGGATGTGGGCTCCTGCGGCACCCCAGGCAGCCTCTGCCCAGGGCTGCTGCCTGCTCCGGCACAGCCTCCTGTCCCAGCACCAGGCCCGTGTGGAGGACTCGCTGCCTTCCTAGACGGGTAACTGGCTGAGTCTTGCTTGGCCTCCGGACTCTGTCTGACCAGATCAGCCAAGGCCAACCCTGAATACACATCTGTCTGTTTGATGCCTCAGTTTCCCTGTCTGAATGTTGGGGAGGGGACTAAGACTGTCTGGGACATCCTGGGAATCTCTGGGTGGGCGATGTGAAGGCATACAGGGACCCCAGGAATCCAAGGAGGGCAGCAGAGATGGGGGCCGGTTGCTGGGCTGGGGGAGGGTCTCGACACCCACCAGCCTGTCAGTTCTGTCCTGGCCTGTCTGTCTGGTTGATTTATTGGAGTAAATGAGCCATGGAGAGTTTGTTGTCTTTTGCCGTCACGGGGAGGAGGAGGTGGTGGGGGAAGGAGTGAGGGGTTTCCGGGCTAGGTCTGGAATGTGGGAGGCGGGGTGGGTCCCCGAGGCCTGTGGAACTGGAAGCAGGATCCACTCTCCCCACCTGAGAAATGGATCAGTGTGACCCTGCCCTTAGGGCCGACTGTCTTTCCACCCCCTTCACCCTTCTTGGGGTACATTCCTTGCTTGGAATGTACTCCAAGCTTCTTGCCTGGCCCAGGCCACTGCCTCCCATCCCATTCCCAGGGGCTGCCCTGCCCCTACAGGCCAGTTTTCCCCCTGCACTGTGTCCGAACTGAGCAAGAGCTCTGAGCTTTGCCTAGCTGGTGAAGGCCCAAAGGTGTCCTCATAGACGCCAGTGTGGGCCTTGAAGGATCCACACCAGACCTCCCGGCCTCCTGAGTCACTGGGTCAGACCTAGAATGATCAGGTGCCATGGAGCCCTGGGGGGCTAACAGGGATCCCAGGAGGGACGTAGGCTGGAGAGCCCCCTACCTGCTGGGACACAGTGGTCGAAAGCCATTGGACGTCCTTGCACAAGAGAGGTGTAGAACCGTGGGTTTCTGGCTGGCACGTGTGCCATGGTGTGGCCCTGCTGCCCCTTCCCTCCTGGTTTCTTCTGGGTCAGGATGAGCTGTGCCCCCAGCCTGTCCTTTCCTGGGAGGAGCAGGCGGGCACTGGGGCAGAACGGGCGTGGGAACAGCACGGCTGAGCCTGCTGGCCCCCAGCCCCCAGGCCAAAGTCCGCAAAATGGGAAGGCTTTACAGTGGAGCTTTAGCCCAGCTGGGTGGCTCCAGCTCAGCTCTGGCTTGGTGTTTACCGAACAGCTGGGATGTTTACAGTAGCCCTTAAGAAGGGGCCCCTAGTTCCAGAGGATTTCCCAACTCTAGGGTCCCACTGGGGCTCTTCAGACATCACCACTTTTCCACACCGCTGGGACAGCACGTCAGGGAGGTAGGGACCACAGCCATCCCTACCTCCTCAGCCCAGGCTGGGCCAGTGTCACAGCACCTGCCCTTCCACACCCCGCCCCTCCCCCCCGCCCCCCCCCCCCCCGCTTGTGTCCCTCTCCCCCAGGAGCCGACATTCCCAGGAAGTGGTGCTCTAGATGGCGAAATACGGTAACCGGGTCCCCAGTTCAGACTTTTAAATTAAATTCAATCAGAGCGGTTATTGAATATAAACACGCGGAGTCATTTACATGTTAATTATGTTGAATGGACTACGAGGCCATAATTAGTTGCTAATTGGGTGAGAGCGGCTGTAATTGGTTTTGTTGGCACCGACCTGGCTCACCTGCCTGGGGGGAAGGGGGGTGCATGTGGATGGCTCCTGGGGATCTTCTGGGTCTCCAATCTGGAAAGCCTGGCCCAGGGATGGGATTGGAGGGGACAGATATTGAGGGGTTTGGGGCCGAGAAACTGGAGACTACCCCCCAGGGAGGAGGCAGCTTAAGCCTCAGGCAAAACTCTGGGTCTGGTTTCTAGGGATTCCCATCTAGAACATTTCTGGGATAGAAAAGGGACTGGGAGAGCAAGCCCCTGATCATCAGTGACAGCCTCCCCCGCCCGGCTCCATGTGGGACCTGACCCTGAACAAATGGTAAATGCCTAAGGGAGTCCGTGGGAGCACAAGTCAGATGTCTCCCTGGTACACCCTTGCAGATGCTGGGGCCATGGATTGGCCTGGCCAGTGCTGGGGTCCCGGCACTGGGGTGTGAATGAGGTGGGTGCGCTGAGCGGAGTTGGGGGAAAGGTGCCTGCAGAGGCTTCAGGGGCCGCCCTGCCCCCAGCTCGGCCTGGCTGGGGCTCCCAGGGTTGTAGGGCTGTGGCCAGGGGCTGAGGCCTTCCGGCTGGCCGCTCATTAAAAGAGGATTAGGCCAGGAGCCAGGGGGCCAGCCCAGCCCCCAGGCCTTCCTCTGGGGCCCCTCACAGCTTTGGGGGCGTGATAAGGGTCTGCCCCCACCACACTGAGTCCATGGGGACATCCAGTAAGGACTGTCTAAGCCCTGCCACTCCCACTGCCCCTTCTGCCCCCTCCTTGTCCACCTCTGTTTCCTTCCTCAGAAGGGCAGGAGGACAGAACACTGACGGAGACCCTGGCCAGCACCCCCACCTCTCACCCCCAACCTCATTTCTCTTCAGCTCAGAGATTAGGGCTGCACTAGCCTACGTGAGGTCAGAGGTCAGGGCTGGGCTGTAGGGACCTGTCTGTCACTCCCCAGTACCCAAGCACAGCACGGGGAGGTGACACTGTCAGTCAGGACCTACTGCTTTGTGGGGCTGTAACCAAGGGGGCGGGGTGCCCACCTCTGCTCCAAGACCCCTTTTTGACAGCAGTCCCTGCCTCACTGGCCACAGAGCTGGTGTCCTAGAGACGGGCAGCAGGGGTCGGCAGCAGGGGTCAGGGCCGCCCACTTGGGGTCTGCTGGTGAGGGCCATGGACACACCCCCTCAGTGAGGTCCACACCCACTATCTCCTTTAAAGTCAGGCACCCACTGCTTCCCCCAGGAGAGGAAACAGAGATTCCCCCCGCCCCCCAAGACTAAACCCCTGGGCACTGAGAATGTTCCTGCCTCTGGATCTTTGCCAGGCCATTCTGGGCCAGGACCCTGAGTGTCTAATGGCCATGGGGAAGTTCTAGAGGCTGGGAACGGCTGCGGAAATGAGGTGTCTGATGCCAGAAAAGGCTCTTCCTTCCCGATGACGGGAAAAGCCTTCCCGGATGTTGCCCCACCCAATGTGTGCCCGGCCTGGGTGAGGGTATGGGGGTGGGGAGCCCTTCCCAGGAGGCATTACTACGCACACCATCCTCTTTCCCCAAGGTCAAAGCTTATCCAGACTTGAGTTTCAATATCCACAAAACTTTTGATTGTGCCCCAGCCCCCCTCCTTGGTACTGCCATGGAGATGGGGGTGGGGTGACACTCCTGCTGTCAGAACTGGGCCTGGGACACATGGAACGGAGTAGAGAACAGCCCTGAGGACGTGGCCAGGCCAGGCCCATGTCACCTCCCCCCGCCCCCCACAGATGCCCCCTAGGCCCAAGTCTATGCTCCTCAGCGGGGCTGGAGGCCAGGAGCATCTAGCCTTGCTGACGGTGCAGGTATCCGAGCAGGAAACCCAGGACTACTCGGCTACTTCCTGCCCTGACCCAGGCTTCTTGGAGGAATGAAGGCCTCTGGCTCCTTTGCCCTATGGCAGGGTGGGGAGGGGGTGGTGACAGGACACTAGTTTCACTCCTTGCCCTGTGACTGGAGGTGAGCACCCCTCTCCCCTGGGCTTCAGTCTTCCCTGTCTGGAGTTGGGGTACAGAGCTGTCATGGAGCCCCTTGTTTTAATTCTTTCCTACAGTCTGGCAGGAGTGAGAGGAGCACTTCAGCCATGGGTTACTAAGTTCAGAGCCCTACACTCAGTTCACTCTGGGACTCTGGAAGAGCCATCCTTCTCCACCTCAGTTTCCCTTTCTGTAAGCTGGGTTTGGATGGGTGATTCAGGATTTAGCTCTGCTCCTGTGAGTTGAGGGTGGAGTGGAGATAAGCTGGAGTTAGGGGAGGGCTGGGCTGAGTCAACAGGAAGCCCTTTCCTGCCCCATTACCCCCTCTGCTCTGTACCCCAGCACTAGGTAGTGGTATAGCGGGAATAGGACTGAGGGTGGATGTCCTCCAAGAGATGGTGACACCTGGGAGCCCACTTGCAGGGGACAGAACTGGGAATCTCATCCATTCTCCTCTCCCCACCAAGACAGAGACAGCCCATGAAGGAAGGTGAGGAGAGGTCCCAAGGCGTACTCTGCTGAGTTCAGAGCAGGACCCTCACCTGCACGGATCACATTGAACTTCAGTGCTCAGAGGGCTCAGAGATGGTCTACCTAGGAAAATGAGGACAGAGTTCCCTGACTGAAGTCATGAAGCCCTCACCAGAGCCAAAGACTCCTGACCCTTGGTCCTACGCCTTTCCGACCCCACACGGCCTCATGGGGACTCCCCCTCAAAGTTTCCACAGTGACCAAAGCATCATGTCCTGTGACAACAGAGCCATTGACGCCATATCCCATGTCCACTGGCAGGGGTCCCGGGGGTCCTGAGTCATGTGTCCTGTCAATGGAGGGGGAGTCATCTTTAGGCCCTCAGCCTCCCAGTAGGCAGTCCCCCTCACCAGGACTGGCTTTGTCTAGGCTGCCTCTCCTTCAGCCCCAAAGGCCACGGACCTGGCTGGGAATCTTACCCCCATGCTCTTGGGCCTGTTCCTTCCTTTCTCTGTGCCTTGATGTCCTCATCTGTAAATTGGATGTTGTGAGCTCAATGTTTTGCACATAATAGGTGCTTGATGAGTAAGTGGGATGCTCCCTCCATGACCACTTCTACCCAAGGGATAGGGAATAGGGAGTGCATGTTTAGGAGGTAGGATGTCTGATCAAGGCTAGTCTCCTGCTCCCATGTCCCTCTGCTAAGTGTCTCTCCCCTGCCTTTTCCACAAATGGGGAATGGAGCCTGGAGTGCTGGGGCTCTGAGCTCTGGGGGGACTTGGGCTTGGGGCTTGGGCACTGCTTCCCGCAGAAGGGGAGGGTCCAGATTACAGAGGCCCAAGACTGGGCAGGGATGGAGGGTAGGGATTCTGACTGCTTGTGTCCCTGGTGCTACGTGTTTGGAGATATCCCCTACCCCAGGTGCCTATGTCTGAAGGTACCCCCTTGAGCCTCTGCCTCCCTCCCCTCCATTGTCCCCCAAATGCCTCCTAACCCAGTAGGACGGGTAAGGGGACAACCCAAGGCCATGACCCCAGCTGGGGTATAAATAACCCCTGGCGGACTGTCCGAGCCTGGGGGGGCTCCGCTGGCAGCCCCATTTCCTCTCTGGCTGCTTCCTGGCCCTGGGGGTGGAGGGAGTGTTTACTTTCCTGTTGTCACTATGGCTGGGTGGCCAGGCGGGGGACTCCAAGTGGCCCAACAACAGGTGCAGGACAGGTGCCCAGGCTGCCCTGCCCAGGACTTCAGAGGCACCGCCGGACAGGCGGGCAAAGCCGTAGCCAGGCAGGGATCGGCCCTTTGATCCCTTGGCGTCCCTGCGTCCCAGCGGTTGGCCAAGGTCATCACCTGTATTCTCTCATTGCCACATGGGGCTGGGCAGGGCAAGGCCTTTGCTTGCCTCCCAGCCACTCAGATGTAGGCTCTGGGTCTGCTGTGGGAGTCTCCTGGCTCCCAGTGCCACCCCCCTCCCAATCTTAGCACAATCCTGGAGCTCCCATCTGAAGCTGCTCTCAGGCATAGCCCCTCCAGCTCTGCTCCAGGGTCCCGAGCACACAGTCAGGGTCAGGGTCAGCCAGGCCCCTCAGAGACAGCTGCCTGAGTCCAGGTCGACCTTGACTTGACTGATGGGATGGGGCCACCTGCTGGTCCTACCTTCTGGCAGCATCTAGGGCACATGATCCCAGCTGTTCTCCCCCTCCAGGCCTACCTCCTGACTGCCCCACCCGGGAAATGGGTTCCCAGCTACTGGGCGGGGAGATGGGAGCTGTATGGTGGCCTTCATGGGCACCTCATCTGATGCCACCTGGGTATGCACATGTGCAGATATGGGCCATGTGCATACATGCGTGTGCTCCTCCATGTGCTGTAATCCCCAGCCCTGTCCCCTCCCCCTGTGCTGGTGAATATTCATCACCTTCATTACAATCTTCCCTCTTCTGCTGAGCTGAAGACAGCTGGGGGTGGGGTGAGGAGGGGCTTGCCAAGTAGACCCCTTGGCTCTCCCCACTCCCAGAGCAAAGTTCCTAAGTTTTCTGGAGTCCTGTGTTTGTCATTAGCCTGTCACTGGCCAAGTTCTTTCCTGTCCTTCATCTCCAGGAAGGAGGACTTTCCCCTAGCAATCAGGAGGCAGAAGGGTCAGGGCCGCCAGACTCATGCAGAAGAGAAACTAAGGACTCCACTGGACCCTGCCCCCCCAGCCTTGGGACACTGTAGCACTAGGGGGAAACTTTCCTGGGAAAGACTGTTCCTGACTGGTTCAAAGTGGCCTGAGAATTCCACCTTTAGCACCCCAGTGGGATCTGGGGGGAAGCCCAAGTTCTATGGGACAGTATTGCTCCAAAGAGGGCTGTCCAGTGTCCTGGCTGACCAGCTTCAGATGAGGCAGGGACCATGCTATGTGTCAGCTTTGCCCTGACTGGTGAGCAGCTGGGGTGAGGACAAAGCATCCCGGCCCTGTGCCAGCGTCTGCAGGCTGTCCTGGAGGCACCTGCCCCCTGCCCTCCTGCTCATTAACCCTTTTAGGCCCCTGTGGGAAGCAGGCCCCACCCTGAGCGTGGGAGCATTAGCCCCCACCAGAGCAAAGACTCTTTGATGCCATCACGCGCCCTGGCCCGCACCCACTGCCCTTTCATTGGGACCCAGAGACTGGCTGGGGCTGCTGATGAATCAGGGCTTTAGCTTTGGGTGTGGTCCCTTCCCTAGCCTGCCCACCTGCCCCACTTTCTCCTCCCAGCATCTCAGGGACTAAAGAGGGAGCTAAGTAGGCCCCCGGGGCCGGGTCAGTGTTGGGGCTGGGGGAGGGTAGAAGCTGGGGGTTTAAGATGATGGTGTGGTAGAGGTCCTCCCTCTGTCAAAGATGGCATGTCTGGATGGTCTCCAAGGAGCCTAACTGCTGCCCTGCCCTCCACCCACAGAGCTTAAGGCCACAGGCACTGCCCACTTCTTCAACTTCCTGCTCAACACAACGGACTACCGGATCCTGCTCAAAGACGAGGACCATGACCGCATGTATGTGGGCAGCAAGGACTATGTGCTGTCCCTGGACCTGCATGACATCAACCGTGAGCCCCTCATTGTAAGGGCCAGCCCAGGTGTGGGGTTGGAGGGGTGCGGGGTGCGGGGCCCTGGGGCTGGAAGCCCTGTCCAGCAAGCCGCCCCCTCTGACCCCCATTTCTGGCAGATCCACTGGGCAGCCTCCCCACAGCGCATTGAGGAGTGTGTGCTCTCAGGCAAGGATGGCAATGTGAGTGCTTGGGTGGGGCGGTGGGAGTCTTGGAGGAGGGATGGAGGGGGCATGAGAGGCAGGGGACCTCGGGGAGGCAGCGGGGCGGGCAGGCATCTGGGCACCTCTTTGGCTTTCCCTCTGCCCCAGGGTGAGTGCGGGAACTTCGTCAGGCTCATCCAGCCCTGGAACCGAACACACCTGTACGTGTGTGGGACCGGTGCCTACAACCCCATGTGCACCTATGTCAACCGCGGCCGCCGAGCCCAGGTGAGCCGCACCCAGCCCGGCCCCATGCCGCCCCACCAGTAGCCACATGCCAGGGCTCTGATGGGAGGCTGAGCTTAAGCCTCAGGCCTGTCACTGCCCAGCCCTGGGACCTTGGGTGAGTGACTCCTTTCACTCCCTCACCTGAAGACGGGGCTAACAGCTGCCTTTCTCACAGGTCGATGTGAGGAGGCCTCAGTGAGCGGCCGCTCCCAGACCTCTTAGCACTGTGCCTGTGGACTGTGCCCCTGCCGCCAACCTAGAGGGCCTGGCGGGGGCCTCAGCATCAGGAGGCTGGACACCGGGGTCCCCTTCTGCCACAGGGCCTGGGAGGAGAGCTGCCCCTTCCCCAGCTCCGTCCTGCCCTGCCCGCTTCCGCCCTTTCTCATTTCCATGTGGGCATGTGTATGAGCTGGTGTGACCTTGTAGGACGTGTGTGAGAGTGAGTGGACTTAGGGA
The DNA here is from genome assembly GCF_963455335.1 of Martes martes. Classification (NCBI taxonomy): domain Eukaryota; kingdom Metazoa; phylum Chordata; class Mammalia; order Carnivora; family Mustelidae; genus Martes; species Martes martes. The sequence continues at coordinate 197,836,714 of NC_137888.1, read as the reverse complement.
CATGTGTGTGCGGACACGTGCCAATCTGTGTGTATGTGTGCACATGCAGGGGCGTATGTGTGCTCTGGGGGCCCCGGGCGCTCATGTGTGCTCCTGGCGTGTGCACTGTGAGAGGCTGGCAGCCCGAGCCCGCTCCCCCAGCCCCGGCCACCCCTGGCTCTAACCCCTGTTCCTCGTCTTCTCAGGCTACGCCCTGGACCCAGACGCAGGCGGTCAGAGGCCGAGGCAGCAGAGCCACGGATGGTGCCCTCCGCCCGACGCCCACAGCCCCACGCCAGGTGGGACTCAGCCCTCCAGGCCCCTGCCAGGCAGCACTGCCTCTGAGCTGAACTGCCCCCGGGCCTGACCTGCCAGCCAGGAGCCCCCACCCCACACGAGCCTTCCGAGGGTCTTCCTCGACTCTGGGCCCCCCAACCCACTCCTTCCCCACACCGTGCCCTCAGGTGCCGAAGGCATTCCCAGCTGGCTTTGTGTCAGCCTGTGAGTCCCTGTAGGCAGGAGATCATGAAGCCACCAGGTGCAAAGAGAGCCTCGGGCCTCAGAACACGTGTGTACACAGGCATGAGCCTACAGCAACATACACATGTCGGCACATGTACTCTCCCATGCACACCTTAGTCAGCATCCTGGGTCTGAACATGGCACGTGTCTGCGGCCTGACATATTACTCTCCCCTGTCCATGCCCCTGGCCTGCACAGGTCACAGGCAGACACAGGTGTCCTGCACACTCACGTGCTGGAAACTCTTGCTCCTCTGGGGCCGAAGAGGCGGAGCTGTCTGCCCCCTAGTCAGGACCTGGGACTGGGCCGGAGGGGGGCCAGAGGGGAGCCGGAGGGGGGCTTGGGGAACTGGGGCTGGGCAGGGGCGGGCAGGGGAGCCAGGGCTGCCGGTGAGTGAGAGCAAGTGGTCACTTGAGTGTGTGTGTCTGTGGCAGGGAGTGCAGAAATGTGGGACGGCTCAGACCGCATGTGTGCGCAGGGTGTGAGCGGCGGGTTCTGTGTGCTGATGGTGGTGTGCGCTGAGCTGTGTGTGCAGCCCCATGTGTGCAGAAAGTCACGTGTGCCGAGCGTAACTGGAAGTGGGCCTGTGTACACCTTCCCATCACCATCCTTGCCCCATGCTGCCACCTCCTCCCTGCCTCTGCGCCCCTTTCTTTCCCCTCCCTTCTCCCCATGAGCTCATTCCGGTCCCAACGCCTTATCAGCCTTTCTGCTGGCATCCTCAGGGCTGGGCTGGGAGGCACGGAGGGCTTTGTGAACGCCTTGTGGTCTGGGTTGAACCTCTCAACTCCTGACTCATTGGGGAGACATGGGGAACTGGGGGCTCTGCTGAGGGGCAGGGGAAAGGCCATGGCCCTTTCGTCTGTCCTGAGGACCCCAGGTAGGACATAAAGTCGGGGCACACAGTACCCTCAGGGCCCTTTGGCAACAAAGGTCAGGGCCGCAGGCCCTTGGGAGTACCTCCTGCCCTGGTCAGATTGGCAACCCCATCCTGGCCCAGGACAGGCGGCCACAGCTTAAAGAGTTGTGCCTCTGTGGCCCCAGGGGCCCTGACCAGAGTCTCCCTGAACCAGTTGGCATGGGGGGGCTTTAGCCCCTGATTCTCAGGTCTTATCTGATACCTGGGATCAGGAATCATCTCCCTTGGAATGTGCATCATGACCCTTCCCCAGGGAGAACTGGCTGCACAGTTAAAACCCAAGAATATCTGGGGAGTGAAGGGATATGGTTTCAGGGTGTCTCCAGGGGGCTTGCGCTTACCCTGGGGACATGATGACCCTTAACCTTCCTGGCTGCGGGACCAGCTTGGACAATGCTGAGCTCCCCTCTGCCCTGCAGGATTACATCTTCTACCTGGAGCCGGAGAGACTCGAGTCAGGGAAGGGCAAGTGTCCGTACGACCCCAAGCTGGACACAGCCTCAGCCCTCATCAGTGAGTGCCACTACCCCATCCTGGTTCTACAGCTGTAGTGGGTGGCCTCTGCCTCTGGAATAGGGAGTGTGGCACCAACACTTTCCCCACGGCAGACTGTGACCGTGCCACCCCTGAACCCTCCCATGGGGCCACACCCAGCAGGGGGCGGGGTAAGGACCAGAGCCTGGTGTGAGCTGCAGAGAAGAGACTAGTGGTGTGAAAGTCTCTCTAGCCCCTCCGATGGGGGTGCTAAGGGGGCCAGATCCTACCCTGAAACGGGCCGTGCAAAGGTCCTCCCCAGGCTGTCAGAGAGAAGATGAGCTTGGTCTGTACTGGGAGCCATAGAAGGCGGGGTGGTTCCATACATGTTAGTGTGTCTGGGAGGCCGGGAGAGTCCCACAGGGGAACACAGATGGAGTCCTGACCGCTCACCAACTAGGGGGTCAGAGTTTGTTTCTGGTCTGACCAGGTGTCTAGGAGAGTTAGGGAAAAGTTCTCTGAGGAGGGGTCCTATCTGGGGCCTCAGGAGCAGCTGCTGCCCCTACCCCCAAGTTGGGGGAGCCCACCATGACCCTGGGCCCTGTTCTCTGCCTGTTTGCTGGCTGCCAGACCCAGTCTGCCCCTCAGAGCAACTCCTGGGCACTGTGCCACCTCCAAGCCTGGGAAAGACCTCCGGGCAGGGGTTAGACATTATCTTTCCCCTCTTGTCTAGCCTGATGGTAGCTCCCCGACTAGGGGTCTGATGGGGGAAAGCAGGGCCTGCCCTGGGCATGTCTAAAAGGAAGACACGGAGTGATATGTTAGAGCCTGCGTAGTTGCTAAATTTTCTTTCTTTCTTTCTTTTTTTTTTTTTTTTTTAAGATTTTATTTATTTATTTGACAGAGACACAATGAGAGAGGGAGCATGAGCAGGGGGAGTGGGAGAGGGAGAAGCAGGCTTCCCGCCAAGCAAAGAGCTCCATGCAGGGCCTGATCCCAGGACTCTGGGATCATGACCTGAGCTGAAGGCAGACGCTTAACGACTGAGCCACCCAGGCGCCCCATTATTTCACTAAATTTTATTATTATCTTTGTTCTTGAGGTTATTGACATGTGTTGTATTTGTGGGGTAGAAAGACTATATGGCGGTGTGGGCGGCTCTCCCCAGCTCCACGTGCGGTGACCCCGGGTTAGTAGCGTGAAGGCAGCCACGGTGGGAGCATTTATACCACAGAAATCGGCTCCCTCTGCGAATCAGAGCCGATCAGTGCTAACCCCAGTCCCCAGAGGCCGTTCTCCAGCACTGACCAGCACCCCACTGGTGCGACGGTCATGCCCTGGAGAGTCTGAGAGGGGAGATAGGACCCTGCCCCCAGGTCACGGCGGCACCCTCATTGCCCCACCTGCCCGCCCACAGACGAGGAGCTCTATGCTGGTGTGTACATCGACTTCATGGGCACCGACGCTGCCATCTTCCGCACGCTGGGGAAGCAGACGGCCATGCGCACGGACCAGTACAACTCTCGGTGGCTGAATGGTGAGGGCGGCCTGTGAGACCCCAGGGCGCCGCATGTCTGCGACCCCGCAGGATCCTCAGGGGGCCTTCGTTGGGGGTCTGGCCCCGCGACAGGCTGCAGCAGGGGAGGTGGCACGTCGGAGCAAGAGTGGGGGGTGTGCCTGTACCTGGCCAGGGGTTCTGTTGGGGGAGAGAGGCCTTGTTGGAGGAGTGCCTGCCTAGCTGACCCCTGCCCGCCTGCAGACCCCTCCTTCATCCACGCTGAGCTCATCCCCGACAGCGCGGAGCGCAACGACGACAAGCTCTACTTTTTCTTCCGCGAGCGGTCGGCTGAAGCACCGCAGAGCCCAGCGGTGTATGCCCGCATCGGGCGCATCTGCCTGGTACGCACCAGCAGGCCCCCTCCCTCTCCACCCCCCCCCCCCCCCCCGCCCCGCGCTGCCATTCTCCACACCCGCTGCAGGCTCTAGCAGCCCTGATCAAGCAGGGTCTCCGTGGGAGAACTGATCTGATCCCGCCCCCTTCCCGCAGAACGACGACGGTGGCCACTGCTGCCTGGTGAATAAGTGGAGCACGTTCCTGAAGGCGCGGCTGGTGTGCTCCGTGCCCGGGGAGGATGGCATCGAGACTCACTTTGATGAGCTCCGTGAGTACCCAGCAGACTGGCCGGATCCTCTGGCTGCGCTGGGAGGGGTGGGGGCTGGATGAATGGGGTCAGGGCCCCTCTGGTGGGCCACCTGGGCGGGGCCCTGGGGCTCTTGGGGAGTGCACCTTCCCAGTGTCTTCTTCCTCTCCCCCAGAGGATGTGTTTGTGCAGCAGACCCAGGATGTGAGGAACCCCGTCATTTATGCTGTCTTTACCTCCTCGGGGTAAGGCCGGGGCTGGCGGCGGCAGGGCTTGGCTGCTCTGGGGGGCTATGGCTTGTGGAGGTCCCCAGCCTGGTGGAGGCCTAGGGGCTGGGGGCAGGCTGGGAAGGGGCACTGGGTGGAGGGTCTGCCCTGCCCATGGCAGCAGCCGGCCCTGCCCGCAGCTCCGTGTTCCGAGGCTCTGCCGTGTGCGTCTACTCCATGGCTGACATCCGCATGGTCTTCAACGGGCCCTTTGCCCACAAGGAGGGCCCCAACTACCAGTGGATGCCCTTCTCGGGAAAGATGCCTTACCCACGGCCCGGCACGGTGAGGGCCCCAATCATTCCACCTTTCCCTTTCCTTTCTGTTTATGAGGCCTGCTCTGGGTTAGCCCCTTTGCAGATGTGGGCCCCACCGTCACAGAGATCACAGCCAGGCAGGGGAGGTGGGCCATATACACACAAAAACCTACCATGTATCCATTTAAAAAAAAAAAAAGATTTTATTTATTTATTTGACAGAGATCACAAGTAGGCAGAGAGGCAGGCAGAGAGAGAGAGGGAAGCAGGCTCCCTGCTGAGCAGAGAGCCCGATGCGGGGCTCGATCCTAGGACCCAGGGATCATGACCTGAGCTGAAGGCAGAGGCTTTAACCCACTGAGCCACCCAGGCACTCCCCACCTTTTTTTTAAAAAGATTTCATTTATTTATTTGACAGAGAGAGACACAGCGAGAGAGGGAACACAATCAGGGGGAGTGGGAGAGGGAGAAGCAGGCTCCCCACTCCTAGCCCAATGTGGGGCTCGATCCCAGGACCTTGGGATCATAACCTGAGCCGAAGTCAGACGCTTAACAGTTGAGCCACTGAGGCACCCCCCACCATATATCCATTTAAATAAAGCTGACATTAAAAAACAAAACACGGGCACCAGGTCAGCTCAGTTGGTTGAGCACCCAACTCTTGATCTCGGAGTTATGAGTTTGAGCCCCACGTTGGGCACAGAGGGAACTTAAAAAAATAAATAAATAAACCAAAATGAAACGAATCATCATTTGCCCAGCACCAGTCTGTGAAGAACCCAGCCAGGATCCCGGAACAAAGATAGTGGCCGGGTATGGCCGCTTGGGAGCCAGGACAAAGCTGCAGGGCAAGGTGGCGTGGGGGAGCTGGCTAGTGGTGGCCAGGGAGAGGAGAGCTGGGCAGGGGTGAAGGACAGGCAAAGGAAAAGCAGCAGGTCAGGGCAGAGCACCCTCAGAGTGTTAAGGGAACTTGGGGCTATGGTCTCTCTTGAGCAGGCGCCAGTGGGTGTGGGCGGCAGACTGGAGGAAGGAGACAATAGGACGGGGGATGAGGACCTGGGAAGGGAGTGTTCAGCTCTGCCTAATGCCACCACAAGGTCATGGCACACGAGGCCAGGAAGGTGGCTGCAGAATTTGGCCATGTAGGACTTTGGGACCTCGGCTGGAGCAGGGCCTGCAGAGAGGTTGGGTGAGGGGGGGAAAGCCCAGATGGGGTTCCTGAGGAGTGGAGCAGGTGGATGTGTTGGGGACGAACAAAGGAGAGGCCTCTTCTGAAGCTGAGGGGGTCAGCAAGCCCCCGCTGGGCCTGACGCTCATCACGTGCCTGCAGTGCCCCGGAGGAACCTTCACGCCATCCATGAAGTCCACCAAGGACTACCCTGACGAAGTGATTAACTTCATGCGCAGCCACCCGCTCATGTACCAGGCGGTGTACCCTCTGCAGAGGCGGCCCCTGGTCGTCCGCACAGGCGCCCCCTACAGGCTCACCACCGTCGCTGTGGACCAGGTGGATGCAGCCGACGGGCGCTATGAGGTGCTTTTCCTGGGCACAGGTACCCACTGCTGCTCCCAGACCCTCCCACGCTGGGCCCGTTGGGCGGAGGGTGCTGATCCGTGGGGTGGGAGACCTACCCTGCTGGGGGTTGCTCCAGGCTCGCCAAGGTCAACTCTGTTACCGCCATCCTTTGGAGCCAGGATAGCTGAGACAAGGGGTGGGGACAGCAGGGAAACTGGGTACCTGGGGACCCGTGCAGGGTTAGGAAAAAGGGAACAGGTGGCCAACACCTGCAGGACACGTGGGTCCAAATACTGCCATACATGCTCTCATGCACACGTGTGCACGTGTGCCCACCACAACTCCAGCTCCTCCACACAGGAGGACCTCCAGCATCCTTTTCTCAGCAGTGCCCAAAGTGAGGGTCTGGGGTGAGAGGGGCCAACCCCAGCCGTGACCACCCGCTCTTATCCTGGGCCCCTTCATCCGGGGGAATTTCTTCAACCTTGGTACAGAGTTCCTGCTCCACTGCCCTTGGGGGGTTGGAACCTGGTGGGGGAAGGGGCTGAGGCTAGTACCCCTTCCCCAGCGTCCTCAGCCCCACTGAGGCCCTGCCCGGCCCGTTCCAGACCGCGGGACAGTGCAGAAGGTCATTGTGCTGCCCAAGGATGACCAGGAGATGGAGGAGCTCATGCTGGAGGAGGTAGAGGTCTTCAAGGTGGGTATGGGTATGACATCCAGCCCTGTTCTTCTCACCCTGGCCCTCCTTAGTACCAGCTCCTTACCTCAGACCTCCCTCTGGGTGGGGGCAGGGAAGGGGTCCCCCGTCCCCAAGGTAATCCCTGTCTTCTTCCAGGAGCCAGCACCTGTTAAGACCATGACCATCTCTTCCAAGAGAGTAAGTTTTGCTAAGGTGGGCTGGGAGTAGGGATGGAGCCTGTTCTTCCTTGGGGTCATGCCCTTGGCATAAGGATTGGGAAACTGAGGCATTGAACGGGAAGGCAAGGAGCCCAGCTGGCTCCTGATGGGGGCTGGCTGTGGGGAGGGAACTGATACGCCCCTTCCCCTGCCCTCAGCAACAACTATACGTGGCATCTGCCGTGGGTGTCACCCACCTGAGCCTGCACCGTTGCCAGGCCTATGGGGCTGCCTGTGCTGACTGCTGCCTCGCCCGGGACCCCTACTGTGCCTGGGACGGCCAGTCCTGCTCCCGCTACACAGCATCTTCCAAGAGGTGTGGACCCCTCAGGCCCTTGGAATTTGAGCCACCAGACCCAGGGTCCTGTCCTGGGGGTTTGCTGACCGATGTGATATTACCCTGGGAGTAATGGATGAGACTCTTCCCTCCTAGAGTCTTGGGGGTATAGGGACCTGGGGCAGGGGGCACAGCTTTCTTGAAAATACTTGATCAGGAGCTATCCTCATCTAGGCGGAGCCGCCGGCAGGATGTCCGGCATGGGAACCCCATCAGGCAGTGCCGCGGGTTTAACTCTAACGGTGAGTGTGCTGTGCCTCGCCCCTGGGCGCTCCTCGTAGCATGGGGCCCTGTGCAGCCCATGGAGCTGCTCCCAGCCCCCACTCCCCCCACCGCTGGAAGGACTCTCACATGACCCAGGGGGTAAGGGGGCTTGGGATTTGGCAGATGGGCTGTCCTTAGCCACCCACTCAAGGAAGGAGTGGATGCCCAATGGTCCAGCCCTGCCTTCTTCCAGCATGGGTGCCCGTGTGTGTGCCCCTCAGTCCCTGCCCCGTGCCGGCCTGCAGGCCACCCGAGGCGATGCTGCTTTCACGCTGTGCCCTCTTGCCCTACAGCCAACAAGAATACGGTGGAGTCCGTGCAGTATGGTGTGGCAGGGAGTGCGGCCTTCCTCGAGTGCCAGCCTCGCTCACCCCAGGCCACTGTTAAGTGGCTGTTTCAGCGAGACCCCAGTGACCGGCGCCGTGAGGTGATTTCCTCCATCCCTTAGTCCTCGCTGTGGGTGCGGGAGTCCCCGCATAGTAGAAAGGCCACGTAGGTGGAAAGTGCTCTAGGAGCCCATCTGGGGCAGCCCCATTCTAAGAAAGCTCTTCCAAGTTCCCCTCCCTGTGTGGAAGTCATTTCGGTGAATCGAGTTATATGGAAGCGCTAGGATTTCTGTATTTTATGGAAACCACTTATAAGCCTGCCTCTTTACATGAAAATCCCATTCGTGTGCTCCGCTGGAGGTGTATACCCCATGGCATGGAAACGTCAATGCACTCGAGCTCTAGGATGTGGGAATTCCGTGGAGGAGCCCTCGCTTTATGGAAATGCGTTCTAGGCACCCCTCCCTATGCAAAGATTCTATAAGGATACTTCAGCTGGGTATTCCCATTAAAAAGAAATGCTATGCTCGAGGATTCTCTCATTGTACAGAATCTCCTCCCCATCCTTCCTCCCGAAATGGAAAAGCGTACGGATGCCCTGTTCAGATGTATGTGGAAACTTACTGTGGGCTTTTCTTGCTACGTGGAAATTCCACACGGGGGCCCCTTCCACGGAATGGCCACAGAGGTGGTCTGCTCTGGGGGCCAGCTGGGCGGCAGGGCAGTCACACAGCCCTGAGCCCCGGCTCCCTGCTCCTGCAGATTCGCACTGAGGACCGCTTCCTGCGCACAGAGCAAGGCTTGCTGCTCCGCGCCCTGCAGCCCGGGGACCGTGGCCTCTACTCCTGCACGGCCACCGAGAACAACTTCAAGCATGTCATCACGCGGGTGCAGCTGCATGTCCTGGGCCGGGACGCCGTCCACGCTGCTCTCTTCCCACCGCCAGCAGCAAGCGCCCCACCACCCCTTGGCGCCGGCCTCCCCACACCCCCTTACCAGGAGCTGGCCCAGCTGCTGGCCCAGCCCGAAGTGGGCCTCATCCACCAGTACTGCCAGGGCTACTGGCGCCACGTGCCCCCAAGCCCCAGGGAGGCCCCAGGCGCACCCAGGCCTCCTGAACCCCAGGACCAGAAGAAGCCCCGGAACCGCCGCCATCACCCGCCGGACACATGAGGCCAGCTGCCTGAGCCCTGCAGTGGGCCAGCCTCGGCCTCGTCCCTTTTAATATAAAAGATATATATATATATAAATATATATATATAAAATATCTATATTCTATACACACCCTGCCCCTGCAAAGACAGTATTTATTGGTGGTTTGTACATAGCCTGCCTCAGCAGCAGCACGGTTCAAAACTGAGACCCATACTGGTCAGAGACGGCAGAGAACAGCGCCCACCCAGCCAGGCCCAGCCAGTCAGCAGGGCCAGGCCAGGACCACACAGTCCCCAGCCTCAGCTGGGAGTCTACCTTCTTGGCCGCCACCGCCGCCGGGATCTACAGGACGTGGGGAGGGAGCACGCCGCCCCTGGACAGGGCACGGGACTGCTCACCTTTGCCAGCATGTGCTCTCAAGCTGTGCCACCAGTGCAGACAGACGAGGCCGGAGGCGAGGCGAGGAGAGGACTGCTTCGGAGACTGGGAGTGGGGGTGGGGGGCTCAGAGGCACTCCGAGGAGGGAAGAAGGGGCCGTCACAGGAGGCCGGCCCCTGCCTGGGAGGGGACACTCAGTCAAGGCCAGCCCCTTCCCTGGTATTTATTCTCTATTTATTGGGGACAGGAGCAAAGCAGCCCTGCCTGGGTGGGGCACACTTCCAGCCCTCCCTGCCTGGCCACTCTACCTCCTCTTCGCTTTTTCTGGGCCACTGTGACTTGGGGGCTGGGAGAATAGCAGAGGGGCAGGTGCAGGCAGGGCTGAGGGGAGAGGGGGCAATGGTGGAGGCCTGGGGCCTTCAGGGGCTCCCCCAGGGCTCCTTTCTGCCCACCACTTCAGAGGATGGGTGTAAATAGCTCTGGGGGGCTTTGGGAGTAGGTGGGTAGGGGCTCCCAGTGGCCCTCGGCTGCCCAGGCCACAGCCACCCTTGGGTTCCATCTTGCTAATAAACACTGGCTCTGGGACTGGACTTTGGCTTTTCTCCTTGGCAGGGAAGGGAGGATGGGGGTTCAGCCTATATCCAGATTCTGTCCTTCCTGCCCCCCTTCACGTGGCCTGACCACTGTTCCCACACCTCTCTCGCAAGCTCGGCTTCCGTTTGCTCACTTGTAGGTTTGATCATTGGTTTCTCACCTGGCTTTGTAGTGGGCTTTGTGGCAGGCACTAAGGACTCAGTATCGGCAAAACAGACCTACAGCCCTCAAAGTCTGGCTGCTCCCCACCCTGAAAATTGACAAAATTCCCATCCTTCTTGCTTCCTTCCAGCCAGCTCTCAGCAGAGGGTTTGGCATGAGCAAGTGTCCACAGGTGGGGAAGGCCAGGGCAAGTGGGGTGCTGCTGGACAGGAGAAAGTGCGGCTGGGGCCCTGGTCCAAATTCAATGAGTCAAGGTCTGGCAGGGGAAGCTAAGAGCTGGGGAGGCCTGTGGGTCCAGCAGGGCTTATGACCATATCTGGTGGGCAAGGGGAGCCAGAGGGGGACTGGGAGACAGTGCATGGCCCCACTTTAAATAAACCCAATAGGCAGAAACCAGATTTGCCTTGGTGTAACAGACCTGGGCTCCCGCACTGCCCCAACTCCCTAGGGGCTGCAGACCCACCCCACCCCCACCCCAGGGGCCCATTTACTACGTGGGGAGTGGAGGATGGGTGGAACCCAGAAGCTGAAGGTGGTACAGATAATCTGTTTTTCCTGGACAGACCCGACCTGCTGACCCAATAGGGCAGATGGGAAGCCACCAGCCTCTGGTAGGAGCCAGTATCCATTTCCCACAGGCTTAAGGACCATCTCCACTGCTCAGGATCTGAGGCCTTGGCACCCCCTCGTGGTCTCTTGGGTCTGCAACAGAGCTTAGGACTACAAGGCAGCCAGGTTTCCAGGAAGAGTCCAGCCAGAAGGCTCAGGGTCTCTGGAGGGAGCCTTGAAAGCCCAGGGTTTGGGTCTTTCTATTGGAGGTTGGGAACTCTAGAGCCTGGGAACTTTAGGCTTAATCGAACAACTTCCACCCAGCAGTACTCCTCGTCCCGTCTGAACCTATATGCAGACCCTAGACCCCCTCAGCTGAGACAGGCCTGCCCTACAAATGCCCTTAGGCAGCTCTTAGAGCACCCACAGGGAACAGATCAGGAGGACAGGAAGTGCATCCCTTCTCCGTGTCCCTGGGAGCACCTGCTCATTTTCCCCACCTGACAACAGGCCTGCAAAATGTTCTCTGGAAGAGCATGGCCAGCTCTGCACGTCAGAGATTTTGTTGCACATAGACACACCTGTACACATAGGCACAGGCACGCACAAGTGTACCCACATGCAGGCATACACATGCGTAAGTGCACAAGCACACATGCACAGGCGAAAACCACAGGCTTGTGCACACTAACACACGTGCTACTTGTGTGCGTGCATTTTATATCCATACACAAATACCTGCGTGGACATGTTATTCCACATCGGCATGTGTGTGCATGAGGAAAAAGGAACACATGCACACGTGTGTCTGGTGTGCACAGGCACACATGTGCCCCCCGACACAGACACACCTGCACTTGTGTACATACAAGTGCAGACATGGACAAACGTGTTGTGTCACTGCTTTGGTTGATGCCAGCAAAGGACAGACACCCATGCACACATAGCAGACATGCATGCTCCCTCCCTTAAGTCTGTTGGAGTTGTGGAGGTATGTCGAGGCCCTGCCCAGGTCAGGTCCAGCCTTTGGTACGAGGCAAATGCAATATTCTCCCTTCCTTCTTGACTCTGCAGAGCATGGAAGCCCGGTCCAGAGTCACCCAGCCCTTCCCAACCACTTCCTTCTGTGTGGCCCTCTGAGATTCCCCTTCTTTGTCAGTAAAATGGGACTGATGATGTGGGCACCCATTCACCAGGGCCCGTGTGAGCTTACAAAATAGAGAGCAGTGCTGAGTCCAGTGCTGGGCCTGGCCCAGGTGCTCCATGCTTGCTTCTCCCTCTCTTCCCTGCTCCCAGCCCCGCCTCCCAGGCCCCACCCAGGGGTTCAGGGTCCTATTCTCCCCCTTCTAAGTCTGGACCCTGTGGAACCAGTCTCCCTGCTCTGGTGCAGGGGCTGGACTGTCTCCATGGTCTCTCCTAGAGGGTTGGGGCTCATAGAGAGGGGTGCAGAGTCAGCAGCTGAGGGATTGGGGCCACACCAGCCTGATTAGAAGGGCTGGGGGCTGAGCTGGCTTCATCTGTCCTTGTCTCTCATTGGCTCTTGGGAATCCCTGGCCCCCAAATCCCACTAAGCAGCCCCACCAGGCCTGCACAGGTCTGTGGAAAGCCAGTCGATTGCCAGTCCTGGGGTCAGAAGGGTGTTGGGAGACCTGAGCCTGGGGAGCCTGGCTCTGGGGATCCCCTCCATCTAGAAGAACCAGCCAACCACCCTGTTCTCCTGCTGCTGGGACCATGGGGGCGGGGGCTAGCGCTGAGGAGAAGCACTCAAGGGAGCTGGAAAAGAAGCTCAAAGAAGATGCTGAGAAGGATGCTCGAACTGTGAAACTGCTGCTTCTGGGTATGGGTGTGGGTCCAGGTGCGGGCGCTGCCACCAGGTTGGAGGCGGGGGTGGGGGGCAGGCAGGTAGCTCTTCTGTGAAATGGGTGACTTGGGAAGCAAAATGACCCTAAGACAGGTCAGGGAACTGAGTGGGAGCCCTGGCCCTGGTGGGCAATACTCTGACTCCCCAAGGCGGGGTATCCCATGGAACCCCTCTCCAGGGGGGCCTGATTAAGGCACCCTCCCCTCTGGAGAAGCCCTGCTGGGCAGGGGTCAGAAACGAGGGGCTTCCTTGGGAGCCCTACAATAGGGCTGCTTCCTTGGAGGAAAAGGTAACAGTCCTCCTGGGAGTGGGCATCCTTTAGGACCATCCAGATCCACAGACAATGGCCCTTAGATTCCAGAGCTTTGTTGTGGGCAGACCTAAAGAGGGTGTCCCTCTTTAGAGCTACTAAGGCCCCGGGGAGAATAGATAAAGCCAAGCACTCGGTCCCATGAGAGGTGAGGAGAGGTGGGACTGAGGCAGTGCCTCCAGGTCACTACCTTCCACAAGGGGAAGAAGGAGCTGCTTTGAGAGGCAGTGCAGGTCCCACCCCAGGCTCTCCAGGACCCAGTCAGGCATCTGGATGTGGGCAGAGAGACCAAGCCAGAGCACCCCAGGGAGACAGAGGCTAAGCCAGAAATCCCATTAACTGTACCCAAAGCCCTGGTGAGAGCAGGCTCAGAAGGGCTGTCAGCTCTGTCTTCTCCCCCACTCAAAGGCTCTAATTCCCTCTGAGCCTCTGGGAGACACTCCCCTCCCTACAACCCCTGAAAAGCAGGGGTTGACCCGGCTCAAGTAATCCTCTGCATGCAGTACCAGAACCTTCCACGGTGTGGCGCTCCAGGTTCTCCTTATTTTGGTTTCAGAACAACCAAGAATGGAAATACCAGGGGTCTTGGAGGCTCCCCAACACAGCTGAGGTCGTTGATTGTCCTTGTCAGCCCCCTCGTCACTCTTGGCATTTACAAATGTTTCCTCCAAGGTGTCGGGGCCTTGCTTTGGGATGGGGGTGGGGGAAACAGGTGGAACTGGGGTTTGGACTGATACCTGCCTTGGGTCTGCCGGTCCCCATCTTCTGAGCCCGATTGCGGGGGGGGGGCGCTGGGGCATTGGGGGGTTGGGGGGGCAGAGGGTGTAGAGGGTGGGGGTAGGGTTGTAGGGAGGTGTGGCAAGCGCGGCTCTGAGGCGGAGCTTCCCTTCCAGGCGCGGGTGAGTCCGGGAAGAGCACCATTGTCAAGCAGATGAAGTGAGTGCCCTGCCCTTTCTGAGGTCCCTGAGGGTGGGCGCACAAACGGGGCCTGTCCTTCCCCACTAGTCCACTTGGCCTTGACCCGGCTCACCCTGGCCACAGGATCATCCACCAGGATGGGTACTCGTTAGAAGAGTGCCTCGAGTTCATCGCCATCATCTACGGCAACACGCTGCAGTCCATCCTCGCCATCGTGCGTGCCATGACCACACTCAACATCCAGTATGGAGACTCTGCCCGCCAGGTGTGCAGGGAGACTGGCTGAGCGGGGCCTCTGGGGACTCGAGGCACGAGACTGGGCTCAAGTCCACGGTCACCACCAACAACTCCCACCCTGCCCTCAGGACGACGCCCGGAAGCTGATGCACATGGCGGACACCATCGAAGAGGGCACGATGCCCAAGGAGATGTCGGACATCATCCAGCGGCTGTGGAAGGACTCGGGTATCCAGGCCTGCTTCGAACGCGCCTCTGAATACCAGCTCAACGACTCCGCGGGCTAGTGAGAGCGCAGGCGGGGCGCGGGGGTGCGGGCGGGGTCCTACCATGCCCCTCCACCGCACCCACCCACACCCCGCGGTCTCCCGCAGCTACCTCTCAGACCTGGAGCGCCTGGTCACCCCGGGCTACGTGCCCACTGAGCAGGACGTGCTGCGCTCCCGTGTCAAGACCACAGGCATCATTGAGACGCAGTTCTCCTTCAAGGACCTCCACTTCCGGTACAACCCCGCGCCCTAGCCGGGGCCCTCCCTCAGGGGCTGTGGTTGCAAGTGCAGCACCCCCAGGCCCTATTAGAGGCCCTGTCCCAAAGACACCCTGCCCCTCCTAAGACATCCCACAGGCCAGTCCCATCCGAGTGCCCCCTAACCAGCATTAGGAGGCAAGGGGATGCCTGTGGGCGCGTCCATGGCGTTCCAAGCGCGGGTTCAGGCCCCAAATGCTCCCCAGGATGTTCGACGTGGGCGGGCAGCGCTCGGAGCGCAAGAAGTGGATCCACTGCTTTGAGGGTGTGACCTGCATCATCTTCATCGCGGCGCTGAGCGCCTACGACATGGTGCTAGTGGAGGACGACGAAGTGGTGGGTGCCAAGCAGGGCCTGAGTGTTTCCAGGGAAAGCCGGAGACAGTACCGTGGGAGCGGGGAGCGTCTGAGAGCGGACACTCGTTCCAGAACAGTCGGAACGAGGACACAAGACAGCCAGCAGCCACGCTGAGGGGGGCCGTGGGGGAGGCTGACTTGGAGCTGCCTGTCAGCAGGATGGCCCCGGGTGCCCCGGAGCCTGTGGGCCCCGGCCCCAGGGGGATGGTTGCCCGTGACCCCCCACCCGGTGCCCGACAGCTTCTGTCCTCCTCAGAACCGCATGCACGAGAGCCTGCACCTGTTCAACAGCATCTGCAACCACCGCTACTTCGCCACCACGTCCATTGTGCTCTTCCTCAACAAGAAGGACGTTTTCTCCGAGAAGATCAAAAAGGCGCATCTCAGCATCTGCTTCCCGGATTACGACGGTGAGAACCCCCTCCCCGCGGCCTGGCCGCCAGGCGGCGCCCCAACCCCGTCATCCGGGCCTGCGCTTCTTCCGCCGCGGGACGAAGTGGGGACACCGAGGGAGAGCACCCCTTTCCCTGACAGGGCCCAACACATACGAGGACGCCGGCAACTACATCAAGGTGCAGTTCCTCGAGCTCAACATGCGCCGCGACGTGAAGGAGATCTATTCCCATATGACTTGCGCTACTGACACGCAGAACGTCAAGTTTGTCTTCGACGCGGTCACAGACATCATCATCAAAGAAAACCTCAAAGACTGCGGCCTCTTTTGAGGTAGGCTCCTCGCGGGCTGGGATGCTCCCCTGTCTTGCCCCGTGGTCTCAATACCTCAAACTCCATCCCCAGCTCTCCACCCCACCTCGCTGCTGCAGACCTCACCCTAGGTCATCAGGTCCTGCCCCAGCTCTCCAGACCCATCCCACGCGGCTGGTGGCTGGTGCCAACCCCCAATTCCCAGGCCCCACCTTGGCCCCTCAGGCTCCATGCCACTGCCCCACGGCCACCCTGCCCTCCAGGGACACAAGGCCCACTCACCTAATCCCTTCTGACCCTGCCCCATCCCTCTGGTGTCCTTGCTTACAAGCCCACCCCAACAGTGCCTCTCAGCCTATGGCCAATTATTTTGGAGCTCAGGGATGTGTTGACTTGCTTCCTTTTCTCTCTTCACAGGTGCCTGAACTCATGTGTGTCCCTGACACCCTGTAGCCCTAGCCACCTTGTAGCCCTAGCCCACAGGAGCCTATCAGCCCCCCGAATTCCTGGACCCCAGCCTGTGGTCCCACCAGCCACACACCCAAAACCCTGAGCCCCACTAGCCTTGAGGCCCTGACCCTCCCCCGTGTCTCCCAGAGCCCAGTGCCCCCAGCCCAATGCTGCCCTTCACGGCCTGGCGGCACTGGCCTCCAGGACCCACCCCAGCCAGCCCCAGCTAGGAACAGGCAGGACTTGGGACAGCTAGAGCTCACAGTGACTCAGCAGTGCCCAACCAATCTCGGGCAGGTCTCTCTCCCCAGGGGGCCCATGACTCACCTGGTGGGTCTGGGTTCAGCAAACAGCCCTCCCTCCCAGTTTCATGAAGAGCAAGGGGGCAGGCAGAGATCCCTCCTCCAAGCAGGCCTACTGCTTACCATCAGCCCGTTCCAGCCTTACTACCTCCATGTGACAAGTCGGGCACCTGTCTACCCAGTGGCCAGTGACTGTCCCTCTCAGTAGCTTCAGGGGTCCAAAGTCCAAGCCACTCGGGCCTGTGCGGCTCCCACATGAATGAATTAGTGAGTGGGGGGCACACCTGGGAGCCCCTGGGTGTCAGGAAGAGATTTAAGCTAGACCCTTCCCCACACAGCTGGCTCCGAGTAACCCCCTGTCTCCCTCCCCCACAGGCTCTGCCCCCTCCGTCCTTGGACACCAGATCCATGTCCTACCTCACCCCCACCCACCCACAGCGCTTCAGGCCAGCCAGCCAAGGGAATGGTCTGTTAAGGGAGGGTACTGTTGACACCCGCTATGGCCAATGGTCAAACTGTCCTGAGGGGTGGCTGGGGGCAGAGTCCAGCTCCATCGATCAGCTCCAGGCAGAGGATTTGGGACTTGACTGAGGCCCAGGTTGGGCCCAGAGGGGTCTACCTCCGGTGGGGTCACAAACAAACCCAGGTAATCCTCCCATCCCTGCCAGCAACTTCTCTCACCCTTTCCTTTCAGGGCCCATTCCCTGGCAGGAAAAGCTGAGGGCCATGTCCAAATTTTGTCAGGGACAGAGGCCCATGTCCCTGTACCCCTGCTCCCAGTTCCTCATCAAGCCCCAAGTCCTTGCTGGGGCCTATGAGCCAGGACTTATGCTAAGTCGAGGACAGGGGCTTCCATCTCTCAAGGCCAGAGGACAGTCCACACTCCCCTCAGGTAGATGCAGACTCAGCAATAAACCTTCGCATCAGGCCCCAGCTGTCCTTTCTTGTGGGGAAGGGAAAAGCGTTCATTGTCACGAGTCATGGGCATTTATTAAGTGCCCAGTGTTGGGCTGGACATCAATGGGAAGATGAAAACTTCCAGGGAGAAGAACCTGGCCTGGCATGGCAGGAGCGCTCCTGGGGGCATGGGACCAACCGGGGCCTCTCGAGAGAGGGCTTTAAGGGGAAAGGAGCCATGGGAAACGTTCACAGGGATAATCTTGGATCAAGACAGAGTTCTGAGGTAGAAGCTTATTATGTCAGGGAGAGTAGGGGGTAAAAGGCCCAGAAACGTGGGCTTGTGGGCCATAGCTCAATAGGGCAAGAGCAGGCAAAGGGGACATGGGGTGGGGAGACAATGGGCGGGTGCCAAGTGCCAGCCTGAGGGCCTGGGCTTCCTCCAGAAGCTAATGGGTCTTGGAGGCCCTTAAAGCTAGGACCTAATAGTAGGGCTGGGAAGAGGGTGAAGCAAAAGAGGCACTCACCTGGGGTGCAAAATGTAAGGTGGTGCCAAAAAGTTCAGTAATCAAGATAAAGAATTTATTAACGCAGTACTTTTTAAATTCAAAATTACTGCAGGGGAGTCTGGCTGGCTCAGTCTGTAGAACATGTGACTCTTGATCTCAGGGTTGTGAGTTCAAGTCCCATGACCTACTCAGAAAAAAAGAAAGAAACAAACAGATCACTGCAAAAAACCCATGATGAACAAAATATCAAAATTTTTAATAAAGACAAGATCCAAGAGAACTCTGCTGAGTTATATATTGGAGCCCAAAGCCGAAGGAAAATGTCCATTCCTATATATGTTTTTATGTATTTTTAACAGTAAATTTTTTAATAGAATATTAAATTAGTTGAAAAAAGATTTGAAAGTAGATATATTCAAACTCAACATTATTTTAAGCTTAGCTATTTTGTCTATATCTGGAACAATTTATAATCTTTTCCTGGCTTTAATGGAAATAAAATGATCAATAATACTTTACAACTCTTGTTTCTGGAAAAAAATAATCATTAAAATTTTTCATGAAAAAAATTTTTATTTTCATGAAAACAGGTATGTAGGGGCACATATTTTCCCCCCCAGGGGCCAGTGTGAAAGTGTATAAGGGCAGAGAGCAGCAGGGCTGGGGAATCCATGCTATGTCCTAGCAGAAGGAGGAGGGCAGAGCTGTGAACCGGAAGTGAGATAGAGAGAGGGGGAGTGAGGGTGCCCAGGCCTGAGCACAGTGTGGTGGTAGAGGGACCCTGGATGGGTTAGGGAACTCAGCCATGCTGGTGCTGCTCGGAGGCCAGAGAGGAGGATGGGGCTTGGGCCCGAGGGGAGGCTGGGGTTCGGACCCTCACCAGGTGGTCTTGGGCCTGGCTGAGCTAGGCTGCTCATCTCCACTAAGGACCCTCTGACAGAGCAGTTTACTAGAGTGAGAGGAGTAAGTTCAGGATTTAGTGGGGAGAGGCAAGGCGGAAGACAAGAGGCTTTTTTTTTTTTAAAAGATTTTTAAAATTTATTTATTTGACAGACAGAGATCACAGAGAGAGAGGAGGAAGCGGGCTCCCTGCTGAGCAGAGAGCCTGATGCAGGGCTCGATCCCAGAACCCTGGGATCATGACCTGAGCTGAAGGCAGAGGCTTAACCCACTGAGCCACCCAGGCGCCCCAAAGACAAGAGGCTTTGAGGAGCTGGGAGTGGTAGGCTTGGAAGGGAGGAGGCTGCAAGGACAGGTGGGTTAATGGGGTCTTCCACACAGTCATCTTGTCTTGGAAGAAAAGTAATGAGCTCCCCAGCCTTCCTGAGTCTGGGCAGAGAGAAGCCCATACACCAGACAGGGGCTGGACCCCACCCTCCAGGGAGTCCCCTCCACAGACAGTTCTGACCCCAGGGTCGGGGATTCAGGACTGGGATTCCAGGATCCCATGGGCTGGGGCTTGCCCTGCCTATGGCCACAAATATGATGGGGTCTGGGGGCGGGGCGGGGTGGGGGGGTGGGGCCGAGTCCCCCAGCTCGGAGCCTCCCCGGCTCCACTCAGGCCCCACTCATGTGTAATTACACCCTAAGGAGCAGAGTCAATGGGTGTTCAATGCCTGAGTCACCCTTGAGGGCAGGGGATCAGAGCCGGACCGAGGCAGCACAGGGGCCGCACCCTAGTCTTGTAGGTAAGGGTCATTTACTGTGAGCACCCCCACTCACCAGCATCCCTGCCTGACCTGCAACCTCAAGGTGCCCTCGAGGGCCCTCCTGGCCTTCAGCTCTGGCTCTGGCGGGACTAACCTGGCCCGGCCACAGACCAGAGATTAGACAAGCCTGGTAGACGGTTAATGCCGCTGACGTCAGGGCCTGGTCGGGTGGCCACTAGGGGCTCTGGCCCTCCCCACAGGCAGTAGCATAATCCACGTGACTTGGGCTCATTAAGCCGCTTCAGTGGCCAGAGAAGCTGGGGGCCAGATCTCGGGAGAGGGAGGGCATGCCAGAACTGTGGGAGCGGGCCTCAGCCAAGAGGTCATCAGCTCTGAGGACCCAGGCTGGGGGAGGGCTAGGTGGGACTGTCTGCCTATGGGTCCCTCACGGGGTTCCACACCCTGTATTATACCAACTAAACCCTTACTTGTCCCTGAAGAGGAGCCTCCCAGACACCAACTTGGGCAGAGTATAGTCAGGAGCTCTGGGTGTGGGTCCTCAACACTGGGGCGTGGAGGTGAGAACCCTCCTCTCCTATGAGGCCTTAAAACCCCCCACATGACTCCAAGCCACGTGTCCTGCCCCCGTGCACAGTCTTCCACCTACTGGTGCAAATTGCACGCTCATACTCACGTTTTCCTGTAGTCGGGCTGTTTCCTCGATCCGAATGCCCTTTCTCTTCCCCACCCTGGCATGTGCCTTTCTTCCCCTTGGCAGAGCCAAGCCCACAGGTTGCTTCTCCATCAGGCTTTTCCTGATTCGCACCCTCCAACCTGGCAGGAACTTTCCTGTCTAGACAACCCAGAGGGAGCTCTTGGAGACACAGGCTGCGTGGTGGGATAGCAAGAGGGGCCACGTGAGGTACAGGAAGAGCTGGCCAGGCTGTTCAGAGGCCACCTCTCTGGGGTGTGGAAGGACAAGTGAGAGCCTGATGAGGAGGTGGGACGGGGTGGGGAACTAGGAGGCCAGAGGGTCAGGGAGGGGAAGAGACTGGCATGTTCTGAGAACAACAGGAACACGTGCGGCCAGCCAGGTGGGGCGGGGGAGGCCAACTGGGACAAGAAGCCAGTTGGGAGGGTGTCCAGGAGGCCAGCTGAGTGTGAGGCAGGGCCCTGCAGAGTATCTGAGAAGTCAGTGGGCGCAGATGCTGGGCTCTGGGGACGACTGGGTTGGAGGCAAAGATGGGGCCTCACTGTCGGGGAAGGGTCGTGGGGCACCATGTGGATGATGTGCCAGGGGAGGTGAGAGGAAGCCACCTAGATGGAGGCTGACAGGACATGACTAAAGAGGGAGGAGGAGAGCAGAGGGCTGCCAGGACCCTAGAAGGAGAGTCTGAGCGATCCTGGGACCCTAAGTTCTGTTTCATGTGTCTGGCCGTGTCTTGGGCCCATGTCTTAGTTTTTGGAGATGGGGGACTAGGGGGTGGGGGTTGGGCTGAGGGCTGAGATGAAGCACCCTCCCGGCCCTCCACTCCTGGTGGCTGCCTCCACCACTGTGTTACATCAATGACATTCCCTCTGGTCCCTGGGAGAAGGCGTCCGGCAGCTCTGAGTCCCATCCTGGCTGCCAGCTGTCCTGCCACCACAGGCTGGGCTGGGAGATTCGGCAGGTGGCGGGGGAAAGGCCTCGGGGCTGTGTTTGCCCTGGCTGGGGCCCAGACCTAGCATCAACAAACAGCAGCCCCTCCCCCTCCTGGCCACAACTGGTCTGGCCCAGGGACCCCCCACATCATGCTGCCTCAGGCCACCCACAGCAGCCCAGCCCAGCTCAGCTGGCCTTTCCTCCTCCTGTCAGGACTAAGGACCCCAACATCCACATGCTGGGTGACCTTGATGCCAGGTCTGGGCCCTCAGGAACTGCCAGTGAGAGCACTCAGCCCTTTGCAAATGGCGTCAGTGAGCATCCAGGATATATGTCGCTGGGTTAAGGGGGGGGGGGTGCGGACCTGGTCAGCTCCTCGCCTACTGACTCTCCAATGGGCAGTCCTCAAGCCCCTTTGGAGACTGAGAGACTTAGGGTCCCTCATGACCAAGGTAAGCTCTGATCTGGGGATTACACTAGCCCCAGATCAGGAGGAAAAGCCAGTCCCTTCCTATTTTTCAGCCATAAGAAGGGTGGGAGCTTGAGTGGTTTCAGGAATTGATACCATCCCAGGGCCTTTCTCTTTAGCCCTCCCAGCTCCCTGATACCCCCAGCCAGATTCCCCTGCCCTCGGCTCACATCTTCCCCTTCATCCATTCCCCTCAGGCCAGGGGAGAGGACAGAACCATTTCCCTGTGACACAAGGGGAAACTGAGATAGGCTCGGGCTTGGCTCTGGTGGTGCTGTGAGTCAGTAGGAAGAGAATCCAGGAGTCCTGACTCCCAGCCCAGAGCACAGGAGAGGTTAGGCCTGTCCTCTGAGGGCATTCCCTTAGTACCAGGAGAGGGGCAGACATGACACAGAGACATCCAGCATGGCTAGGAACAGCAGAGGCCATGGGATTAATCGGATCAGAGCCAGTGGCTGAGAAGCAAGGGACACAGCTGTGCTGGGAACCCCCCCCAGCTCACCCCCAAGGTCAAGGCCTCTCCCAGCTCCCTGCTGGCTAGGCTTGGCGGGGGGGCCTTAACACCAAACACCCACCTCTGAGCTCCAAGGCCTTGGGTGGGAAGCAGGCAGGGGTGGGATAGGAGCCCCCAGCCAAGAACAAGACAGCCTAAAACCCTTCACCCCGCCCCCTAGGGCACTAAGTCCTGGGTCCCACTTCCCATGGGCAGACACAGCTGTCTCTTACTCCTTAGAAATAAGGAAAGAGGAGGGGGGGCATGGCAGGGAGAGCCCAGCAAGGCTCATCAAAAGCCAAGCGGTGCTCCCCTCCTATCTCAAAGGCCCTACCCCTATCTGTTCCAGCCTCAATCTCTTCTGAATATCTGGGGTGAAGACGGAGAATTGATGCAGTTAGCCCCCCGTCCTTACCCGATCCCACCTCTGCTTGGGAAGGGTGAGGCAGGCAGAAAAGACATTTTGTGTCGGACTGATAATCTGAAGTTCCCCACCGAGAGCACCCTTCACCGACGTTAAGCACTGCTCTGTTCTCTTCTGGCTTCGGGGAGGTGAGGGCAGAGCATTTCAGGGGTTAAGGGGCACTCAGATAGAATCTGCTCCGGACCGAAGCCTTCCTCCCACGGCACTCAGCTGAGCCCCTCTCAGAGCAGCTGCTCTTCTACCTAGGGGCTCTTTAGCGCTCGGGCTGCCCCTCTGCTCCAAGCGGGCCGGACCCCCCCCCTCCGCCTCTCCCCAGACCAGCCCCTCCTCCCGCCCGCCGCCTGGGATTGGCGGGCCGGGGGCGGGCCAGGGGCGGGGCCGGGCGCCCTTCATCCCCCGCCGCTGCGCTCAGCCGGGAGCAGAGCGGACAGCGCCAGCCAGAGCGGAGCGCCGTGCGTCCCCCACCCGCCGGGCCAGGTACCGCTGGGGGCGCCGACCCCAGCCTAGGGCACCGGGCGGGCAGAGCCCTACTGTGCACCCTCCCGTCTGTAGCCGGGCTCCGGGCAGCTCCCCTCGCCCTCCCTGCCCCGGGCAGGCGCCCCAGCCTCCAGCGAGCTGGAACCCCGCGCTCTCTGGGCTCAGGTCCGGGAACCCGCCAGTCAGGGCTCGGCTCCGAGCTGGAGCTGGTATCCCCGGAGAGGCACTTTGTCGCCTCTGGGCCTGTCGGCCGCGGCAGGCGGGACAGCAGGAGGTAGCAGCCTTCGGGGCTGGGGCCGCAGGACTCCTTGTCCCGGCTCGGGCGGTGCGCGAGGGGCTTCCCGAGTCAGGACCCGCGGGGACTAGTTGGAGAGGGTCCCGGAGGGGGCCCGAAGAGGGACCGGGAGCGGGCCCTGGAGCGCTGCCCCGACGGGCGCCTGACAGGCCAATCTGCCCGGCTGGCACGCCGGGAGTCCGGGTATATTTATCCCGGCCGCGTTGGGCAGGGGCTTGAGGGCAGATCGGGCCAGGCCGCCTAAGGGGCCGCGGGGCACATGTTGGTCCCAGAGCCGGTGCCATTTGCAGCCGGGCCAGCGGGCACGGCGGGCACAGGGCGCGTGTGGCTCTCTGGCCTGAGGGCGGGGCTCTGTGCGCGCTCCTTGCCGCCTTATTGCCCGGTGGGGGTGTGAGAGCTGGCGCCACGCACACGCGCGGAGGGAATGGACCAGGCCAGGGTTTGCAGGAGCCCGCCCCCACTCCATTAGCCCCTTCGATTGGCCACAGCGAATGCGTGCGTTTGTTTACACCCGGGGAGGGGGAGGCCAGGGGCGGGGCCTGTGGGAATCCTCCCTCTCCCCCCACAGTGACCTGATCCCTGAGCGCAGGCAGGTACAGGCTCTAGGACAAGTCTGAGAGGGACTAAGTCAAAGGTCCTTGCACCTTGCACCCTGGGGGACACCTCGACCCAGGCCCATCCTTCCTTCAGCCGGACAGTCCTGTCCTTCCTTCCGTGGCAGCCTTGGGCCACTGTTCTGTGCCTGGAAGAAGCCTTTGGACCTTCCACCCCTTCCTCTTCAAGCACACAGTCTGGCATGGGAGCTCAGTTCCCTCTAGAAAGGAAGAAAATTCCTCAGAGCTTCTCGGTCTGGACCATAGAAAGCTGGAGAGATCTGGGGACGGTTCCATTTTGGGAGGGGGAGGTTCTGCACAACCTTGGAAGTCTTCCTGCAGGAAGCACCAGAGGTGGGAGGAATCAAGGGTGGGTGAGGCCAGGCCTGGCACATCTCCAAGAGAGCTGGAATGACTGGAATCAGAAATGAGAATCTCTGACCCCTTGGGGTTGGGGACAGGGGGCCGGTTCTCTGGAGAGGTTGTGGGTCTATGTCTCAAAACTTTACTCTGCCTGGGTTCATTGAGCCCGTGTATTCACTGGCTTCTCAAACCATTCTTTCTTGGGTACTGGTTCTTTCAGCCCACATCACTACCCCCCATCCCCTACCCCACCCTAGTCCAGGGCTCCAAGTGGCCAGACCATGACAGATTACCCCTGTCCTGGTGCTTGCTGCCCTAGCAGGCGGCCTTGGAGCCTTGAGCAAATTGAGAAACGAAGGCACAAGACAGCCTGGGTGGTTCACGGTCGCTAGGTAGGGCCAGGGAAGGTTTTTGAGCTGAACTGAGGGCACCCTGAAAGCCCAGGCTGGGTGTGGAAACAGGCACTCATTCAGAGGGGAAAGCATGTTTTAGGGGAGTGGCTGACTGCAGGGGAGGGTCGGTTTGGTATCTGTGTAAATGCGGAAAGCTGCGGTGGGATGTGCAGCCTATGCTGTGGGAAGATAGGAGCCCTGCAGGCACACGGTCTAGGACAGACACGCATGGCCAGGGGCCAGGGGCCACTTAGAACTGGGCTGAGATGGGCTGGGGGCTGGCCAAGGGCCTTGAACTGGTTCTGTTCACTCAACAGTATGTACTGAGCACCTACTGTGTGCCCTGCACACCTTCAGTCTGGTGGGTGGACAGCTGGCCTTTGACTCTGGATAAGAAGACAGATGTGGGGGTGGGGGGTGCATTCTAGAGGACCAGGCGGGGCTTCTGGGGGCTAAAGGGAAGGACCAGCTGCTGGGGCAGGAGGGGCTTTCCGGTTAGCGGCCTGGGGTGGCTTGGTTTTGAATTTCCGCTCTGCGGGCCACGTCCTGTACACAGCCTCTCGGCCGGCACGTCTGCACACGTGCATGGCTGCTGAGAATGGGGGTCACTTCAATTGACTGTCACCTCTGTGTATCTTTCCCATTGTCCTGGTAGACAAGCACTGGACCGGGGAGGGGTCTTTCCAGCTGGGACTGGCCGTGCACCGGCTCAGTCCCACCGTCCGGATGTCCCTGCACCTAGCTAATAGAGGCCCAACCTGCCCTTATAGGAACCCACAAATGCCATGGCAGCCTTCCTTCAGGGCCCTCCCAGGTTCTGCCCGGCCATCCCTGTGGTGACCGCTGGGCCTGCTGCCCACTCACCTGGGCCTCTGGCTCCCTCTTCCCTTCTCACTCTTTCTGGGGTTCTCTCTGTCTTTCACTGGTTATCTCCCTGTTTTTCTGTCTCTTTCCACTTGGCTATCTCTGGCTGGCTGGCCAACTCTGTCTCTCACCTCCCTGCTTGTCTCTCTCTCTCTCTGTCTCCTTGTCTGAATGTCTGTCCACCTCTGTGTGTGTGCATTTTCCTGTTTGTGTACCTCTATATCCATCTGCATTTCTCTTTCTCCCTGTGCCTCCCTGTCTGTCTGTCTGTCTGTCTGGATCAGTGTGCGTGGACACATGTACCATACATATGTGCTTTCTGTTCTTCCTCTTTCCCAGTCCTCTCTTCCCTCCCTCTGCCTCTCTGCTTCTGCCTGACATTGGATGGTGCCTCTCCTCCAGCCCGACCTTGCCTTCAGCCGCCCCTGCCAGGGTCTCTAATGAGTCCTGAGCTGCCCCAGGCCCCTGCTCCAGCTTTCCTTGGGGCTAGAAGTCCGGCTGTCCAAATATTTGGCCGCCTCCAGGGGATTCCGGGTCAGGAGGGAGGAGGATGGGCTGGCTGGCTCGGGGTCTCCCCTGCCCCTGGGGGGCCACAGGCACGTGATGTCCTGTCCTTTGCCTCAGCTGGGCCTCGAGCTGCACGTCCCTCTCAGCAGGCTGGCCGTGGGGGGAGGGGGCTGCTCCTGGCTCTGGCCCAGTCTCAAGCCAAGAGGTTCCAGCTGCAGCGTCCACTGGGGGAGTAAGGAGGGTCCTGGGCTGGGTGGGAGGAGAGGCCTAGGTGTCTCAGGGTAGGCCCAACTCTACACAGCTGTTGAGTGTCTAGAAAATGTACCCTGTCACAGGAAAGTCCAACTTCCGGCCCCAGCTGGGCCCCTCAGATCCTCCTAGACACTTCCGGATGCCCAGAACACAGACGCACCGACCCCAGACACCAGGGCCAGGGAGCTGAGACGAGGAGGGATTGGTGTTGCCAACACATCGGCATTCTGGGCCATCTTCCTTTCTCTGGATGTGCCCCCTCCTGCACACCCCTGCCTCAGGTCCAGCCCAGCCTTGACCAGCCACTGGCTACTTACCCAATATTGTGGACAATGAAGGAGTAGTGGATGAGGGACTGGGTCTACTGAGGTCAAAATCTGGATTTGTACGCCTGGAGGAGGGGCTAGGGGTGTATAGGGCTTTAACACTCTCCCATGTTCAGAACACCTTCCTGATATGCCCTATGTCTAGTCCCTGACCTCAGCAATCATCTCCCCACCAATCCCTGGGGCCGGGCCTTGAGAACGCATGACTCAGACACGTCCATTGAATCCCGTTTCCCCGTTGACTGATAAGTTGTTCTAGGATGGTGTTCACCCTCTGAAACCTGGAGAAGCAGGTGGGCAAGGGGTGTTGGGATAGGAGGGGCACCCTGTCTTCACCGAGGAGGGAAATAAGGATGGCTGAGCTGGACCTGGGGGCAGGCCTCATCCCTGAGCCCCCAGGGATGACCACAGTGGACCCATGGGCCAGGCCAGCTGCCTCGCCCGAGATCTGGGCTGAGGTTAGGACTGCCCGTGCCCCAGAAACCTGGGGGCCACTGCAGCAAGTTCTATGGGGTCTGTGCCTTCACTAAGCATATGTGGCCACAGGACTGAGGGAAGGACAGTGTGGATGCCTTCCTGGGAATAGCCCTCTACTTCAGACCCACTGATGTCCCTGAACACTGGGGAAAAAAGCGGTGGCCCCAAAGATCATGGGACCAAGAGGTATGTGTCCCACAGCAACTGATGCAAGCAGTGGCCTGGATTCCTGGGCCTCGAAATCTTTAATTAGCCAAACTCAACACCTGTCGAGGTGTGCCTGACAAATTCTCACCCCATGATGTCCGCGTGGGCGAGCGTTACCTGCGGCACTATCCCTATTGCTCCTGGCCTCGCCTTATCTCCCAGCAGAGCAAACAGGCCCCAGGGCAGTGGCCTAGGCCATCGATTTCCTGCCCAAGTCCATGCTGCCCCCACGACAGATGCCATTCTGATGATCTGCCCAAGGTTGCAGTGATCTCGCCACCCTGGAGCCTGACCCTTCTCTGGGATCCCATGGCATGGTCTAGGACAAAGGCCTTGGAGAAGCTCCTCGCTCTGTCTCCAGCTTTGCTAAACCTCATGGGACCCTGGAGGACAGGAGGACACTGCGGTCCTGAGTGGGGATTTCTCTGCCCATGGTCACACGGTGAGGCAGGGCCAGGCCAGGACTCAGAATGTCTGCTCTGGGTTGTCCCAACAGTGGGTCAGACTTGGCTGGCAGCTTGCTTTAGGCAGAGGCTGTCCCTGAGTCTACCCTGATTCCCTGATACAAAGGAGCATGCTAGGCGATAGGCCTGAGGGCTGGGAAATGTCAGAAATGGGCTGCCAGCCTCAGGGAATGGCTGGGGGCCATTGATCTCTACCCTGGCTTCTCAGCCCTTAGCTCTGCCCTACCCTGAAGTACAGACTGCTTGACCTGGCTTTCAAGGCTTTGTCGGGTTTGTCTATGGCCGTGGAACCTTCTTCAGTCTGTCTCCTACCACACCTTTGCCCATGCTGTGCCCACTGCTTCAGGTACTTTTTCCTTTTCCATGATTTGGGACTCCTGAGATTTTAGAACTGGCCACAACACCTCCTCCTCCAGGAAGCCTTCCTTGATGCCTCTGTCTCCCCCCGCCTTTTAAAAAAGAATTTATTTATTTGTTTGACAGAGAGAGATCACAAGTAGGCAGAGAGGCAGGCAGAGACAGAGAGAGAGAGAAGGAAGCAGGCTCCCCACTGAGCAGAGAGGCCAATGCAGGACTCTATCCCAGGACCCTGAGATCATGACCGAAGGCAGAGGCTTAACCCACTGAGCCACCCAGGCGCCCGTCTCCCCTTTTTTGAGCACTATGTGGCTTACATTTAGTTACTATAGGAGCCATAGTGTCGGGGACATGTTTGGGGATTTTGTCCCTTCCAGACTGGAAGCCACTTCAGGCACGATATTCCATGTCCTCTCTGGGATCTCAAGCCAGGCCAAGACCCAGCAGTGACTGGTTGTGAGTAATAGGTTGTGAAAGTCCAGGCCTAAGTCCTACTGGGGGGATGGGGAACCTGGAGACAGGAACTCGCACTTTGGCCATGACCATGCCATGGGCTGTGGTCTCCCTGGAGGTAGTGCCTGGCTGCTAGGGAAGGATATTAAGGCAGAGAAGGGTGCTTTGTCCAAGCTGCCAACTCAGCACACTCTGAGGGCCTGTCCCAGCCTGCCCAGGGGCAACCCCAGCTGAGAGCCAGGGGGCACTCTGGAGTTACTCTGGAGATAAGGTGCTGGCATCACCACACCCAACTGGGACCCTTGGAGAGGGGCTGGTGGTGGGGCTCAGGGCAGGGGCATGAAGACAGCCTGACTTCAGGGGCTCTTGGCCAAGGCAGGAGAGCACGAGAGGAGCTGGTCACATTGTCATGGTCCTAAGTGGGCAGGGCTGGAGGTGCGACAGTTTCAGATGCCAGCATGAGAAGAAGGAGAGGAAGGTCGAGGGAGTCCAAGGATGCCAAGTGTGAGGTCCTCAGGACCGAGGTGCCTGGGATCTGAACTCTGGCCTGGGGCTGCCTAGGGCAACGGTGGACTGGTCCTCTGGTCAGTTCTCTGTGGCTGGGGCCTGAGGCCTGAACCCAGCTTCCTATCTCCACTCATAGCCCTGAGTGCTAAGACCCCCAGCGCTCTGGGTTCTAAGCAGACCTGAAACCATCAGGAACCGGGGTGGGGGGGGGCGGCATTCAGCGTTCCCAAGCAGACAGGGTGCGTGGCATCATGACGACACTCTGGTGGGGTGCCCGGCCAGCTCAGTCGGTAGAGCCTATAACTCTTGATCTTGGGGTTGTAAGTTTGAGCTCCATGTCGGGTATAGCAATTACTTAAAAATAAAGCCTTAAAAAAGACTAGGTTTTGGCAGACCTGCATGGCAGTGCTGTCCCCTCCTTGGTCTCCACTCGGCTCCTAGCTCTCCTGCTGGTCTCTCTGGCCTCCAGGACGTCCTTATAGACCTGGGGCACTGTGCCCAGGTAACTTCTGGGCATGAGGTAGGTGGCTCCCGGCCCCTGTGATGGGAGAGGGGCCAGTGAGGTGTGTGGCAGGGGGCAAGGGCAGTGGGGGAGAAAGGAGGGGAGCTGGTTCCTTGCAGACCTAGCAGAGCCATGCCCTGAGGGCAGGGAAGGGAGGACGATCCAGCGGCCCAGGCCCCTCTACAGCAGCCTCAGGCCCTGAGTTCCTGGCCTGGGGTTCCAGGAAATGGGGAATCTGCTCAAAGGGTCCACTCCTGGACGGTGACCCCCTAAGGGGTGGGGGTATTCCCTAGCAGGGGAAGAGAGGTTTGAAGGAGAACATGGCCATAAGGCCAGGGCTGTGTGGAGGGTGACGCCTGTGTGGGCCAGAGAAGTCGGCCCTGGGACACTCATTTCCTGGAAGGCCCCCTGAGGGCCCTTCGCGGCCAGGCGGGCAGGGCCCAGGTGTCCAGCCACCCAGCACCGCCTCAGGCCTCCTGGCTCCGGGGGGGTAGCCTTTGCGCCTGCCGTTCCCAGCGCCAGCTCTCAGACCACAGAAGGGCCTTTGTTCCGGCTGCCAGCAGTGCCCGCCGGGCGGCTGGGAACAGGGCCCACAGCCCTCACCCTCTCCCGAGGCCTCCAGCCGTCGGGCAGTGCCATTCTAGGTTGGCTAGGAGGCCCCTGGCACACAGGGCCAGCACAGGAAACCATCTCCCGGTATTAATGTCAGGGAGGGGGAGTCGGTCCAGGGCCCACCCCCAGAGTGGGGTCTGGATGCCTGGGACTCAGCATCCTAGGGTCCATACACCACTGGGCTCTGAACTCAGGTCATCTAGCTGATCCTCACTGGACAGATGGAGAAACTGAGGCCCCCATGGGCTTGCCTGGGCTGACATGTAGGGCAGGGGAGGCAGGGAGCGCTAGGTACAGGCCAAGGGGCGTCCCCTCAGGGTGTCCTGGAGAACTCAGGTATCTGAGCTCTACTCCCCCAAAAGCAGGGCCCAGGGAGGCAGCAGACACAGCTGCACATGCCTGTAAGTACTGAGTGAACTTCTAAAAGGTCTAGAGCCAATATGGCTCTAGACTTCTGGTGGGAATCCTGGGAGCGGGGATAAGCAGAGGGACCCATCACTTCGCAGACTTCCGCATCACTGTGAGAGCCAGCACTCCTGGCGGTGGCCCCTGACCATGGAGGCGCCTCTGCAGACAGAAATGGTGGAGCTGGTGCCCAACGGCAAACACTCGGAGGGGCTGCTCCCAGGCACCAACCCCACGGCAGGCAACCAGAGGTGAGCCGAGGAGGGACCAGGTCATGGCTTGGGACAGGGCAGGGTGCTGTGCAAAAGCTGAAGCTGAGCTGCCTGCTCTGGCCTGTGCCTGCAGGGTTGAGGGCCCCAGACGGAGCTGCGTGGAGGACGAGGGCTTCCTCCAGAAAAGCCCCAGCAAGGAGACTCACTTCACTGATGTGAGCTGGGGTGCAGCTGGGGGGGGGGCTCAGGATACGGCAGGGAGCGTGCCTGCAGCAAGGAAGGGCTCTGGGGCAGCAGCAGGAGGCTAAGGGGCAGTGAGGGGGAAATGCTGGGAGATCCTCCATGCTTTGCCGACTCCCCCCCGCAACTCCCATTTCACTCTGGTGCCTGCAGTTTGAGGGGAAGACCTCATTTGGGATGTCGGTGTTCAACCTCAGTAACGCCATCATGGGCAGCGGCATCCTGGGGCTCGCCTATGCCATGGCCAACACGGGCATCATCCTTTTCCTGTAAGTCCCCTCAGCAAACCCTCCGGAGACAGGAGCCCTAAACAGGTCACCAACAGCCATGACCTCCCAGGACCCACCAGTTTCCCATCCCAAGACCCAGGCTACAGTGAGTGGGCTTAACCCAAACCACAGCTAAAAAAAAAAAACCCTCCACAGCCAGACAAACATCTCTCATTTCCCAGCAAACCCACTGAGCTTACGACACAGGGCAAGCCTAACAGACCCGAGTCTATCCTACCACCTTCCCATGTGACAATCGAGCCTCCATGGCCAGGCCTTGTGCGGGCACACGTGTCCTTTACCTGGGAGCTCTGCCCTGCCACCCAAACGGAAAACATGTTTGTTCCAAGAACACGAGGAGGTGGTGCTCAGAGGCCCCTTCTGGGTCACGGCTCACCCTGGGTCAAACCGGGTGGTGTTCACCACTGCTGGGGCTTGTTGAACTTGCATCTAGACCTGTTGGGGGTCCAGAGACCTGGGTCGCAGACCCACACACTTTGGCCTCCCAGAGCTCCTCGCCCCTGCCAGCCCAGGAAGACCCAGGTGGCCTCCTTTCATCCATCCTCCTCAGGTTCCTGCTGACGGCCGTCGCCCTGCTCTCCAGCTACTCCATCCACCTGCTGCTTAAGTCCTCAGGGATCGTGGGTGAGCCTCTGACCCAGCCTGGAGCAAGGAGGGAGGGACTGGAGGGAGAACCCCTGACTGTTCTGACTCTTCGTGCCCACAGGCATCCGTGCCTATGAGCAGCTGGGCTACCGGGCCTTTGGGACCCCTGGGAAGCTGGCAGCAGCCCTAGCCATCACACTGCAGAATATTGGAGGTGAGGCTGGCAGGCAGACACAGGCAGGCGGCGGGCAGGTGGGCAGCCCAAAGGCTGGCTGCTTCAGCTGAGCCCAGCGCCTGCCTACCCCTCTCCCCCCCAGCCATGTCCAGCTACCTGTACATCATCAAGTCTGAGCTGCCCCTTGTCATACAGACCTTCCTGAACCTGGAGGAGCAAACCTCGTGAGCCCCAGGGTGGGCGGGGCCGGGTGAGGGCGGGAGGCCTCAGTCTACCCCTTCATGTGTACTGCCAGCCCCCAGAACACAGACTGGGCTAGTGGGAGTGATGAGACCATGCTTGCAAGTGTCTGCTGGAGGGGCAGAGAGCTGCCAGCAGAGCTAAGATTCAGTGGACACTCATTTAGGGAGCATGTAGGGGAATCCCCCAGGAGGGCCAGCTGGGATAAGGGGTGGGGCGAGGCTGAGGTAGCTGGGCCCCACCTGGGCCTGGACCCAGCCTGTGAGCACGGGAGGGCCTGAGAGCCTTGGGCTTAGCTCTAAGCACCTGCTATTCCTGACCGTGGCTTGGGTGTTAGCCACCCCCCCCCAACCAAGAAATTAAGCCCATGGTGTCCCAGTTGCCCATCGTCAGTTTAGCCAGCACTAATGGCATCAACCATGTTTTGTGGGTGGAGACAGAGAAGACAGCCAGGCCCTGCCCTTGGCCACACAGTCCAGGTAAGCAGATGGATTTGAACTTGAGAGCAGCTCTGGGAGGAACCAGCCAGGATTCTTCCCTGTCCCCCCACCTCCCCTCCACGCCCCTACCCCCAGTCCTGGGGACCTTTCCCAAGGAGTTGGCCTTTAGGCTTCCCTGGGAAGGAGGGTCTCATTCCTTATCCCTTCAGTTGTCTATGCCCCCTGTCCCTTGGTGGTGGGCGGGTGGCAGGATGATGCAAGATACAGATGCCAAGAGGGACCACAGGGGCACTGGAAGTTGGCAAGTCCCTGAGACCCCCTTGGAAAATGTCCCACCCACCCCCCCAGAGCCAGGTTCTTTTTCGGTGTCCCCCCCTACCTCCCTGGGCCCCTGGGGAAACTGGACCCAGACCTGTGTGTCCGGAGAAAAACAAGAGCAGTGACTCTACCTGTGGTGGTCACCAAGCAGGAGCCGAGTGCCTTAGTCCTCACCTCGCCCAGGAAAGTGCTGAGAGAACATCCATTTTGCAGATGGGGAAAGGGAGACTCAGAGCTCTGAAGGAGTATTTTTCAGAGGTCACTCAGTAGCACCATGGGTGGCACTGATTAGGTATGGAGACAGGCCCCCACCCCCAAGGCTGAGTAGAGTGACGTTGGCTCCCCACTTCTGTCCTTGCAGGGACTGGTACATGAACGGAAACTACCTGGTGATCCTAGTTTCTGTCACCGTCATTCTGCCTCTGGCGCTGATGCGGCAGCTTGGTGAGTGTGGCAAGGCCAAGGCCTTGGAGGGGGATGTTGGAGGGGTGCCTGGGAGGGGACCCCAGTCTCACAGCCCCTCCCCACTTTGCAGGCTACCTGGGTTACTCCAGCGGCTTCTCTCTCAGCTGCATGGTGTTCTTCCTAATCGCAGTGAGTCTCCCTCCATGCTGGAGCGGAGGAGGGCAGGTCACCCGGGGGAGGGGGCGGGGGCTCCTGTGTCAGGCCATGGGGTCAGGCCTTTCTGGGAAGCCTGGGTCAGAAGGCAACTCCTTCTGCCCTGACCTAGATGTGGCTTCATAATGATTCTATGAAGCCTGGCCCTGACCTTGCCATCCTTCCCGCAACCTAGGTCATCTACAAGAAGTTCCACGTGCCCTGCCCACTGCCCCTCAACTTCGCCAACATCACGGGCAACTTCAGCCTCGTGGAGGTCACCAAGGAGGAGGCGCCGCTGCAGGCTGAGACCCAGACCGCAGCCCTCTGCACCCCAAGCTACTTCACACTCAACTCCCAGGTCCCGACAGGCCAGGGTGGAGACAGTGCGCCCCATGAGAGTGGGGTGGGCTGCCCTGACGTGGTCCCCGTGTCTCCCCAGACGGCGTACACCATCCCCATCATGGCCTTTGCCTTCGTCTGCCATCCTGAGGTGCTGCCCATCTATACAGAGCTTAAGGAGTAGGTGTCTGTGGCGGGGGGTGGGGGGGGCCCTGGAGCTGGTTTGGGGAGAACGAATGTGGTCCCGACAGGACAGGGGGTAGGGGGTGGGGAACGACAGGGGCCAAGTCACTTTTTCAAACATCTCCATGGCTGCCCTGAGGGGAGACTGGGGGCAAGAGGGAGACATCCTCAGCTGCCAAATGGTGAGGGTGTGGTGCCAGAGAGACCCCAGGGCCCACGGGGACCTCTGGGGTAGCCCAGCTTGGCATCAGTCCCCTTTCCTGCTTCGCCACAGTCCCTCCAAGAGGAAGATGCAGCACATCTCCAACCTGTCCATCTCCGTCATGTATGTCATGTACTTCCTGGCTGCCCTCTTCGGCTACCTCACCTTCTACGGTATGGCTGGACCATGGGGGCAGAGGCAGAGGCCAGGCTGGGGGGCACGGGGCTGGCCGGCAGCCATGGCACCCTGCATACTATAGGCGCTAAGTAGGTGCGCGCTGCCTGATTGTGCCCTGCAGCTGTGGAGGTGAGTCTGTTGCCACTCCCCACAGTGTCAGGGTCAAGCCAGGCTCAGAGCCCACCCCCCTCCCCGGGCCGGCTGCTGACCACCCTCCCTGCCTGCCGCAGACGGAGTGGAGTCGGAGCTCCTGCACACCTACAGCAAGGTGGACCCGTTTGACGTGCTGATCCTCTGTGTGCGTGTGGCCGTGCTCACAGCGGTCACGCTCACCGTGCCAATCGTTCTATTTCCGGTGAGCTGGTGGGTAGGAGGACCAAGGCAGGGTGGGCGAGAGGGAGCTGACAGATTGGTGACTCTTCCCACCCCCGCCCCCCAGGTCCGCCGTGCCATCCAGCAGATGCTGTTTAAGAACCAGGAGTTCAGTTGGCTGCGGCACACGCTCATTGCCATTGGCCTGCTCACTTGCATCAACCTGCTGGTTATCTTCGCTCCTAACATCCTGGGCATCTTCGGGGTCATCGGTGAGGGTCTGGCCCAGCTGTGTGTAGAGGCAGGGCACTGGCCCAGAGAATTTCCTATCTGCACATCCTGGCAGATTCCTGAGATTATGCCTTACATTTAAGTGATGGCTGCTGGCCAGGTGCACAGCTTGGCTTCCTGTCTGAGATTTTGTCCTTAAGGCTATTCTAATCCTTTCTGAGGGCTCAAAACCAGAGACAGTTCCCCTTGCTAGGGGACGGGATGGAGCCCAGGTGCCAGGGATCTCTGCAAAGAATCTCACTGAGTCTTGTCCCCATTTCACATATAAGGAAATTAAGGTCCATCATGATTAGGGGAATAGCAGAGCCATACTGCTGGTAAGTAGGGGGCCTTGATTTAGCTCTAGGATCATGGGACTATAGGTTTGGTGTTCTGTCCACTGTCCCATCCCAGTTGGGTCTCTGAGCTAGAAGATCAGATAATTCTGAGATATCTTTGGGGTGACCCAACTCAGGAGACTCAGAGACCCAAGTCTGCAGGGACCAACACACAGGCCTGGGGGCCGAGTGTCACGGATATCATAGACAGGACTGGAGATTCTATGTATCTGAAATCTAACTCAAAATAATTTAAGCAGAAAGGAATGTATAGGCTCAAATAATGAAAAAACCTTCAGGAAGAGCTGTATCTAGGAGCCCCATATCTTCAGGGCTTTGTCTCTATCTCGTAGCTTGCCTCTTTTCTTTGCTAGCTTCATTCACTCACAGATTCCTCTACTGCCAACAGCACTAGCTTTCCATCCAGTTAGACAGAGAACAAGGGGAGGGACTGGTAGGCTCTCCAGAATCAGGCAGAGCTCTCAAGTAGAGTCTCTGGGTGAGACTGTGCCAACAAGGAACGTTTGATCTCATGGAAGGGTCCACCTCCGGACCTCAGCCAATGTGTGGACATGCCTCATTCTTTGCAGGTGCCACATCGGCCCCCTGCCTCATCTTCATCTTCCCTGCCATCTTCTACTTCCGCATCATACCCACCGAGAGGGAGCCTGCAAAGTCCACCCCCAAAATCTTGGTGCGAGGGTCCTGGAGGTTGGTGGCCTGGCGTGGGGCTGAGGGGGCTGCCCTGACCTCACCCCTGACTCTGATTCCTGACCTCACAGGCCCTTTGTTTCGCTGTGCTTGGCCTCCTGCTGATGACCATGAGCTTGAGCTTCATCATCATTGACTGGGTGTCAGGGACCGGCCAGCATGGAGGAAGCCACTAGGAGGAGACACCCATCCTGTTCTGTCTACTCATCCAAGTACCCCTGCCCAGAGTCTTCAGCCCCTGCTCCCATCCAGACAAGGGGGAGGAGAAAGACATGGTTAACACTATGGCATTGGGCCCTGACTCACGTCCTCTCCGTGGAAGGTTTTAGCTAGAGCCAGGACCAAGGCCCTTGGGCCACTACCTTGCTGGGCTCCCATGCTATAGGGGATTCATGGGCTGCGAGCAGGGTGGGGCTGTACCCTTGCTCCCTCCCTCTTGCCTCAGGTCCCCCCAAGCCTCTGTTCACCTTGCACAGATGCATTCACTGAGGCCCAGCCGCTGCCTCCTGAGGTCACACAGCCTGTAGGCACATAGAGCTGGAACCTAGACCTGCAGCCATCTCCCCACTTGCTGCTGGGCCGTGGTCTGCACCCTGGGGCCTCATCTCCCTCAGAGCACTTGCCTTTTTCCACTTCTGTCCCCGAGGCCCCTTTTAGGCACTTGGACTCAGGCCCTAGGCTACTCTTGTCTCCTTCTCCTGACCCCGTCACTAGAAGCAGCAACCCCCCCATACCTGGAGCCAGCAAGTTCTTTTGAGTGTGAGGCTGGTGTGGGCACCCCCAAGGGACCCCTACCCTGTCCCTTCACCAGTCCTGGGGAGGCTGGGACTCCCCCCACCCCCACCCCAAGCCTGGGCCATAGCTCACATTCCACTTCTGGGAGAAGAAAGAAGCTGGGGACCGGAATGTCTCTGCCCCTGGGAGCCGAACACCCAGGGGCTGCTCTGGGGCAGGAGTGGAGAGGCAGTGGGCTGCCTTTTATAAATATCATACATCAGACCAGTTCTGTTGTGTATCCGTGATCCCCATGCGCCCGGTGCTCTTGGAAAGTGGGTAAGACGTCGGGACGTGATGGTAATGGGAGCTCCTCCTGCCTCCTTCCCTGAGATGAGGGTGGGGACGGGCCCCCTTCCTCCCAAACCAGCCAGTGGCATGCTCAGATTCAGCTCTGGATCCAGGCCAGGCTCAGCACAGACCTGCTTTCTCACGGGGTGAGGTGGGGAGGAATTAATGAGGCCCCAGGAAATGGGACAGAGAGAGGCCTCCGGAAGGAGGCAACGTGAGGTGCATCCCCAGCAGCTCCAGGGAGGGTCTGAGCGGGGGGCAGCCGAGCCCTGCGGAAGCCCTGCCGAAGGGCCCCCTGCCCTCCCTGGCTGCCGCATCGGCCCTCAGTCAATGCCTTGAGTCTGGGAACAAGAGTCCAAGAATCCTGTGACCTGTCAGGCTGATCTTCTATTGAGAGTAAAACCCACTGTGAATAAAGGTGGGTTAGTCAGTTCCTGTACTGGGAGCCCCAGGTTTTGAGTAGAGGGTCCAAAGCAGGGCAGGGCTAGTCTAAGGATGCAGGGTGGCCCCAGGTGCCTTGGCCCCCGCTGGGACTGGGAAGCTGCCCATTGCCTGGGGCAGGCCTAAACCAGCTGGTATCCAGCAAGATGGAGCTGCCCAGGCCTTGGCACCAAACCCTCATTAGGAGAGACCCTGCACCCGGCTAGGCCGCTGGGGAAAGGGCAGCAGGAAAAATCCGGTTTGAACTGGCAGGGCAGTTGCCAGCTTGGGAAACCCCTGAAGAAAGAATTTCCTCAAGCTGGTGGCTGCGAGGCCCCTGGCGGTGCCAGCTGACCAGAGGGGGGCTTCCTGAATTTAGTTCCTTTTAGCCCCAGGCGCCTGACTCCAGCCTGGGGACTTACCCGGGAGGCCGGGAGGCCTGCAGCCCCAGAAAAGAACTGGACACTGGCCTAGAGGGGGCTGCAGCCTTCTGGGGGTCTCTGGCTTCCTCCTCCTCAGACTGGGTCATATCCCTGCGTGGAAACTTTGGCTCCTGGAGAGTGGGAGGCAAGGAAGGGCAGGGTCCAGCCTGCCAACAAACCCTGGGGGTCTTTTCTCATACTCCATCTGTCCAAAGAAGGCTGCAGGTCAGGGCAGTAGCAGGCCTGCCTGGATTCCTTTCAGACCCCAGGCCTGACTTTAGGCCTCCCAGACCAAGAGGATCGGCTCACGGTAACGCCACCTGCTCCTCCCCCCTCCCCACCCACACAGAGCTGGGGTAGAGGAAGAACTCTGCCCCACCCCAGAGGCCTTCTCTGCCTGCCCAGCTAGGTCTCCCTCAACCTGGCCACTGGACAGCCTTCTCTGGGGGGAGGGGGCAGATGATGCGGCCACCAGACTATATCTAAAAGCCAAGTGTCCACATGGCTGCTTGAAAATGAGTATCCCTTGTCCCTGGCTGTCAAGGTCCAGCTGCTCAGGGGCGCCTCGGCGGCTCAGTTGGTTAAGTGTCAGACTCTTGATTTCGGCTTATCATGATCTCAGGGTCGTGGGATCGAGTTCCGAGTCAGGCTCTGCCCTGGGCAAGCAGCCTACATGGGATTCTCTCTCTCCCTCTGCCTCTCCCCTCCCCCTCCCCCACTGGAGCTCTCTTTCTCCCTCTATCTAAAAAAAAAGTCCAGCCACTCAGCCCCCATAAGGATGGGTCTGCAGGCCCTGGGTCACATTTAAGCATTTTTGTATGTTTTGAAGAATTTTCTAGGTCTTCTTTCTCTTCTTTTTTCCTTTTTAAAATTTGCTCTGCTTGGGATATTAACAAGTTGAAGCAGCCAGAAAGTTCAGCACAGGGGTCTTCTGTATGTCTCTTCACTGCTTTTCTTACGATTGTTTGTAATAGCAAAGTGAGATGATACAGACCAGGAAAAGGGGCCAAAGCCCTGCCTTGGTCTTCTCTGAGCCACCTTCCTCACCTGTGTGCAGGTGCACACCTCCCCCTGCTAATGGAAAAGGAGTTCGTTCATTCAACAAGTGTCTATGAAGATTTCCCATGCTAGGCACTCTGCCAGCACCGGTACACACAGCAGTGACCAAAGTGAAGGCCCCTGCCTTCCTGGAACTTACATGCTAGGCATGGGATTGAATTCAGACCAGAAACATGAAACATAATCAGGGAGTGACATCCTTTGTTAGAAGATGGTCAGGCAGTACCTCAGGGACTGACAATGGCAAGATAAGGGCAACAAAGAGTAGGGGTTCTGGAGGTGGGTCCAAGGTGGGCCTCACTGAGAAAGAGATGTTTGACCAGAGATTTGGAGAGGGAGGAAGTCATGTGGATCCCCCAGAGGGATCAGCCTGTGCAAAGCCCTGAGGCAGAAGTTGCCCAAGAGAGGGGCAGCAGGGAAGTCATTGTGGCTGACGCTGAGGCCGTCAGACAAGTCTAGGGTGACTCTAAGGCTGTCTAGGGACCAAACTGCTACTGCATCCACTGAAGGAGGCAGTTCTTGGAAGGGAAGGAGATCAGTTTTGCCTATGAAATCTTTAAACAGGGGCGCCTGGGTGGCTCAGTGGGTTGGGCTTGAGTCACCATCCCAGGACTCTGGGATCAAGTCCCACGTTGAGCAGGGGATCTGCTCATCCCTCTCTCCTGGCCCCTCCTCCCACTTGTGCTTGCTCTCTCCCTCACTCTCGCTCTCTTTCTCTCAAATAAATAAAATCTTTTTTTAAAAGATTTTATTTATTTATTAATAAAATCTTTTTTTAAAAAGATTTTATTTATTTATTTGACAGAGAGAGATCACAGTAGACAGAGGGGCAGGCAGAGAGAGAGAGAGGGAGGCAGGCTCCCTGCTGAGCAGAGAGCCTGATGCGGGACTCGATCCCAGGACCCTGAGATCATGACCTGAGCCGAAGGCAGTGGCTTAACCCACTGAGCCACCCAGGCGCCCCAATAAAATCTTTTTTTTTTAAGATTTTATTTATTTATTTGACAGAGAGATCACAAGTAGGCACAGAGGCAGGCAGAGAGAGAGGGGAAGCAGGCTCCCGGCCGAGCAGAGAGCCTGATGCAGGACTCGATCCCAGGACCCTGAGATCATGATAGACATGATCATGACAGATCATGAGCCAAGGCAGAGGCTTAACCCACTGAGCCACCCAGGTGCCCCATAAATAAACAAAAATCTTTAAAAAAAGCTTTCAACACTGACTGGACGTCAAAGTGGAGATGCCAAGTCGGCGGCTGGATATGTGACTCAAGAGTGGCCAGTGGCCAGTGCTGGGGCTTTGGGTCTGGGAAGCAAGGGGTCCTAGATGGGAGGACAGTGGTCAGTGTGGTGGTGAGTGCAGATAGGAGGGCAGCAGGCAGGAGCTCTGGGACTCTCCTATTAGGAGGAGGAGAGAGGACGTGGGATCCAAGAAGGAGCTGAGCAGGGGGAGCCAGGAAGAGGTGGGAGAAAATGCGGGAGGAAGCAGGCTCCTGGGAGCCAGGCAGGGGTCAAATGCCTGGGAAGGTGAGCGTAGAGCTTCTGCTGGGTTCAACAATGTGTGGGGTCACTGAGGACCAGGGCTGTTTTGAGCAGGGAGGGGCAAGCCTGACTGGAGGAGGCAGAGGAGGGCGCGGTAGCACTTGGTGAGACCAGGTACAGGTGACCTGTGTGCAGTGAGAGGAACAGGGCCAACAGAGGCTTTTAGGAAGACTGGGGGGAAGCTACTGAGGGAAAGAGAGTGGACCGTGGCTTGGAGGTAAGTGAAGGCCAGGGCTCTGGAGACACTGGGTTGGAAGACAGTACCTGGAGGTTGGACAGTAGGCACCACAAGTATACAGGGCAGATCCTACTGGGCCTCGCCAAGCTTTGATAGCCAGGGACATGGGAGAGCACATGGAGGGACCCAGAGGACTCATCCAGATACCTTCCTTGACCTCTGTTTAAATTTCCTCCAGCAACTGACTTTCAAACAACTTGGAACAGTAATAATTGACTGGAAGTCACTTAGAAGGAGCAGTCCTGGAAAAAATCTGAAAGAACAAAACTGCTTTCAAAACCATAAGGTTGGGGCGCCTGGGTGGCTCAGTGGGTTAAAGCCTCTGCCTTCGGCTCAGGTCATGATCCCAGAGTCCTGGGATCGAGCCCCGCATCAGGCTCCCCGCATCAGGGAGTCTGCTTCTTCCTCTCTCTATCTCTCTCTGCCTACTTGTGATCTCTGTCTGTCAAATAAATAAATCTTTAAAAAAAAAAAAAAACCATAAGGTTGCAAACCTGCCCTCCAACGCACGGCGGGACCTGGACAGGATTAGACCGCGACGTGAGTCCCCACACCGCCCCCCACCCCAAGGTCTGTAGAAGGTGGCCTCTGCTGTCCCCTGGCGGCCAACAGCCAGAGTCCGGGCTGCGCCGTGACCCACTCGACACGTTGCAGGGCCGGGTGGCTGGGATGGATGGCCAGCTGTGGCTGTGCAGCCGGGCCTTGAGACTCTGAGGCAGTCTCCAAAGGCTTCCGGGCTGGTGCGTGGAAGGAAGGCAGGCAGGAAGACTCGGGGAGGGACAGGGGGAGGAAAGGTGGCCAAGGAAGGGCCGGGACCTTAACGGGGGACGCGGGGGGCTGCGGGGAGGGCATCCTGGGAAGGTAAGTGAGGAGCTGCCAGTCCCACACCTGGCCAGGTCCTGGGAGGGTGGGGGAGAAGGCCTGGACCTCCATAGGGTTGCCTGATCTGGAAGGAAGGAAAGGGCTGGACTCCCAGAGCCACTCTTGGGATCTAGCCTTGATCTTGCCTTCTGAGAGTCCCTCCCCGCGTGACCGAACTCCTCTCCTTATCCTACCCA
Source organism: Martes martes (assembly GCF_963455335.1). Taxonomy (NCBI): domain Eukaryota; kingdom Metazoa; phylum Chordata; class Mammalia; order Carnivora; family Mustelidae; genus Martes; species Martes martes. The sequence goes on along the minus strand of NC_137888.1, from coordinate 197,794,741 downwards.
CGTCGACACCGGGGTCAAACTCAGAGCCCCCCACTGCGCAACCAGTCCCGGGCTGGGCGTGGGCGGTAAACAGACAGCCGCCGGGAAGTGCCTGCCGGGACGGTGCCCCAGATCGGCGCGCCTGATCTCCGCTGTGAATTTGGGGAGGCAGAAGCGGGAGAGGGTCCTGGAACGGAGGGTGTAAAGGTGCCAGGACCAGAGAGAGCTGAAGGCAGCTGTTAGGGCACGTTCTGGGGATGGGCCGAGGGAACGCTCATCCTCTATGGCTGGAAAGGCTTGGCAGGCTGGGACCAGGCGCGGGAGAAGGCCACGCCACGGAGGACTCGGAGCCAGAGGACGCTGAAGGGCTGCTGCCCTGTGGAGAGGGAACCTGGCTGGCCTCTGATGGCAGGCAGGTCTGCGGGGGCCGGGGCCAGAGCCGGAGACTAAACGAGGCGAAAAGGCAGGGATGCGACAGCCAGCAGAGCGGAAGGAGATGGGGAAGGCTGCGCGGTGGCGGAGGCGGAGGCGGAGGCGGAGGCGGAGGCGGAGGCCGGAGGCGGAGGCGGAGGCCGGAGGGCGGAGGGCGGAGGCGGAGGGCGGGGGAGCGCCGGGACGGTCTCGGCTCCGGCGCTGCGTCCGAAGCACGCCAGGGGGCGCCGCTGCCCCGCGAAGCCTTGCCGGGCCTCCTGCGGCCACCGAAGTCCCGCACTCCCGCCTAGAGAGGCCCCGGAAGAGGCGGGGCGCGCGCTCAGAGACGGCTTCCGGCTTCAGTTGGGTCAGGGAGGCGGGGGGTGGGGAGTGCCGTGGGTGGGGCCTGGGCGCGAGAATTTGGGGAGTGGGGTCAGAAATGGGGCGGAGCTACAGGGCTGCGGTGGGCTTGCGGAGGTGACGCGGGCTGGAGGCGGCAGGGCTGGAGCTAGTCGGCCCAGTGCCTGAGCTTCGGGCCATTTCTCTCATGAAATACAGTCCCGGGGCTCCGGGGGCCCTAGCGCTGCGCAAGGCCTGGGGGCAGGGCATAGAGCGCTTTGAGCAGTGAAGAAAGGGGAAGGGAACTCCAGAGGGGAGGTGGGAGGTGCACAAAGGTGGGGAAAGCAGGTATGGGACGCGGGGAAGCCTTTAGACTGATTTTCTTTAAATGTCCATTTAGAGGCACCTGGGTGGCTCGGTCGTTAAGCGTTTGCCTTCTGGGATCATGATCCCGGAGTCCTGGGATCAAGCCTCTCATTGGGCTCCCTCCTGGGGTGGGGGGAAGCCTGCTTCTCCCTGTCCCACTCCTCCTGCTTGTGTTCCCTCTTGCTGTGTCTCTGTCAAATAAATGAAATCGTTAAAAAAAAAAAAAATAATAGGGGCGCCTGGGTGGCTCAGTGGGTTAAGCGTCTGCCTTCGGCTCCGGTCATGATCTCAGGGTCCTGGGATGGAGCCCTGCATCTGGCTCTCTGTTTGGCACGGTGCCTGCTTCCCCCGGCCCCCAGCCTCCCTGCCTACTTGTTATCTTCCTCTCTGTCAAATAAAATCTTTTAAAAAATAATAATAATAAACGTCCATTTGGAGGAGAGAACAAGTCTGTGGAGAGGGATGAAAGTGCCAGCCAACCCAAACCTGCTAGAGGAAACAAGCTCAATCCAGGTATATATGCCCCCCAGTCCATGGGGGGGGGCGCTATTTTCTAGGGGATGATGGACAGCCATGTCTCCGTAGGCTTCCCTCCATTACCTTCACCCCCTGCCTTCTTTTTTGTCCAGGGGCCTGCCATACCCCTTATAGCTGCCAGAGGGAACTTTAAAATAGCAGATCATGGGGCACCTGGGTGGCTCAGTGGTTAAACGCCGGCCTTCTGCACAGGTCATGATCCCTGGGATCCTGAATGGAGCATTGGGCTCCCTGCTCTGTGGGAAGCCTGCTTCTCCCTCTCCCGCTCCCCCTGCTTGTGTTCCCTCTCTCACTATGTCTCTCTGTGTCAAATAAATAAAATCTTTTAAAAATAAAAAATAATTATAAAATAGCAGATCATGTCACCCTCCCTTAAACTCCCCCCTAGCTGTCAAACAAAACAAAACAAAAACCCTAGTTGTTTCCATCACAATTACATTTGTAATAAAATCTAAACTCTTCTTTGCCCCCATGGCCCTGACGATCTGGTCCCTGCTGACCACCCCCTGGCGCTAGCCCACAGCCTGGACTGTGCTGTGACATCCCAGCACCCCATGCCAGCCCAGGACTTTTGCCCTGTCTGGTAGCATCTTAGAAGCTTTTCTCCAGCAGCCTAACGCCGGCCCCAGGCAGGCTCATCCCTCTCACTGTGTACCTGGCTTCAGTGGCAGCATTTGTTCCCTGCAGTAGGGCAGAGCAATGTCCCACCCCCCAACCCTCAACCCCCCTACTCCCCCCCCCCCATGCTGCTTGCTCAATGACTGGCTTCCCTTCTGGAACAAGTCCCCTTTCTCATGTCCCTCTACTCCCAGCTACCATCTATAGGAGGCCCCTGAGCCCAGGTGGCTGGGCCTTGGGGGCACCTCACGGGCTGCTTGCTCTTGCATCACCTTCATTAGGGCTGTTTTTGCTCCTTCATTAAATTAAATTCCAGGAAGCATTGCTAATGAAGGCCCTAACGAGTCGCGGGAGAGGCTACCAGCCCCAGCCTTTGGACAGAGTGACAGAGAGGGCTAGGCAACAAGGTGAACGGAAGAATGGCTCCTGGGAATAGGATGATTATCATTTCCCAGGCCCTCTGAGGCCCCGGGGTTTCCTGGGGAAGGTGGCCTTTAGAATCTGTGTCTGCGGCCAGGTGTGGGTCATAGGCTGCAGGCTCAGATGTACCCCTGCCTCAGCATCTCTTGGGGCTTGGGAAACCCCTACCTGCCCTACTCCTCAAGAAAGCCTCTTGGCAGTCTTCTCTCACAGCTTTGTACCTCTTGCTCTTGCTATTCTGGTCAGGGTGGCCTCCTTTCTGTTCTAGGAACATGAAATATCTTTCTACCCCAGGGTCTTTGCACTGGTTGTCACCTCCACCTATCACTCTCTTCTCGGTTTATCACCTGGTTGGTCTCTTACCATTCAAAGGTCTTCTCAGATTGTTACTCCGGCATACACTCCCAGTGGCTTTCTCGTCACCCTGTTGATTCTCTCTGAAACCGTGGAGTTCATTTCCCTGTTTACTTGTTTGGCATGGGCTCTTAAAGGCAGGGTCCCAGCAGCCTCTCTCTCCCTAGGGTCCTCAGCACAGTGGCTCACGTGGGGTCACAGTAGTCAGTAGCTGCATAGATGACTCCTCTTCCCAGATTAACACCCCTCCACCCCCACTCCCACCCCCCACCCCACCCCCGTGTCAGGTGGAGCCCCCTAGCCCATCCACTAACTTCTGGCCTGAGTTCTCCCAGTGAAAGCCAATTATCTCTGAAGGAGGAGGATGACCAGGAAGGGGGACCCTGGACCTCAAGTCCTCCCAGGCTTGGGGCTCTTTCTCTGGGGAGTAAGAGAAGCCTGGGAAGAGAGGTTTGGAAGGAAGGGGCAGAGAGGGCAGGGTAGCTGACTCCAATCTCAGAACTGCTCCTGGCCTAAAGCAGGAAGGGGGAAGTGCAGGGGTTGTACCAGGAGGTGGAGCCTGGCTTGGGGCTGTAGGAAGGGAGCCTTCTCTGGCCACTGAGATCTACAAGCAGAAGATCCTGAGGCTCTTGTCTGCAAGGCCTGTGATTCTGGGGCCACAGAGTTTTGTTGCGGACTCCCCACCACCTGGGAGCCGTGGAAGTGGGGGTGGTCAGGATCCTGGATTCTGGGTGTCCCTGTGGGGTCCTGCCTCTTCCTGGGCTCTGGGTAAGGGCAGACACACCCACCCCGAAACTGCTTTTGAGGAAGTGCTGGTAGCTTCCCCTTCCTGGAGCCTGTGGGCTGGGGTGTCACAGCCCACTGAGAGGGTCTCCATTCCTCCCCCTGCTCAGGCTGGTGCATGGTAGGAACTCAGTTCAAGCTGACCCTGTGTGGCCTGTGGCGAGCCCCGGGGCTATTCTAGCTGTCCCAGTGACCAAGACGCTAAGCAGGCACCTGCCACTTCTCCATTCCAGCCCCAGTGCTGTCCCCACTTCTGCTGGCTGTCATTTCACTGGCTTTTATGGTCTAGTCCAGGGACAAGTCCTGCCTCCTCCAGTACCCATGAGGCCCTGGCTAGGCAGCTGTCCCCGGCCTCCAAACCAACATCTCTCAAAAGGACTCCCAGGTTCTGAAATGCGAAGGAAGCAGACACCTGTGTTGTCCCTCACTAGATGACTGTGAATGGGTCCTGGCCCCTTCTGACCCTCAGTTGCCTCAGAGGCAAAGCAAGGGGTTTCTCCAGCATGACCCTTGATTTTCTCACTGGCCCTTCCCCAAACCCACCCTCACAGTACCACCTCCAGGTTCCCTCTTGCCGCCTCATCCTTCCTCAGCGCTCCTCTCCCTGTACCACTCCCCACATCACCTCCACCAAGCAGCCTCCTTCCCCAGCACCAGCAGTTTCTCCCTTCTCGACTATGCCACTCACGACTATGACAAATATAGTGGCAGCAAGATTAGTTGCTTACAGTTTTCCCAGCTCCGGGAGGGGGGACCCCTAGAAAGGTAGGGTAGGGTTTGGGTGATTCATTCATTTAATTTGACAGATATTTATGTGCCACCCTCCAGGATTATGCTGTACGGGGTCTGGAATCAGAGACCTGGGTGGAAGAGACTTACCACCAGGACAGTGGGATCTGGGCCGGGGGTGGGGGAAGCTCCAGGATGGTGGGGTCCTAGAGGCTCAGCTCATAGCCGTGCAATGAGAAATAGTGAGGAAGAGAAAGCAGAGAGGGGTCAAGGAGAAGAGGATGGGGTGAGTGAGGTCAGTCAGATGGCTTGAGTGCTAATGTGTTAAGTGAGGGGGGAGAGGAGGTGGCCCCGGGTGGGGACAGGGCCTTGCAGAAATTGCTGTTATAACAACTCACCCCTACTTAGAGTTTTCCATGTGCCATGCATATTCTGAACACTATACCTACATTCCTCCCTTAGTGCTGATCTCAGCCAGTATAGTAGGTAGATATTACTGTTAGGCCCATTTTACTGATGAGAAAACTGAGGCACCAGGAGTTTCTGATATTTCCCCAAAGTAAGAAACCTGGCAAATTTGTAGTCTGTGCCCCAGAGTCCTTGCTGTCAACTGCTACTCTACCACTTCTGTCTCCTGCAGAGTCCAAACTGGTGTGTGTGGGTTTGATTCTCAGGACACTGGGGAGCCACAGAAGATTTGTGAGAAGAGAGTGATGTGATTTCTTTCAACAGGATCCCTTGGCTGCCATGTAGAGGATTAATTGTGGAGGAAACAAGAGAGCCAGGAATGAGGCTGGAGGCCTTCAATAAGGGACATAGGACAGGAACATATTTGAGGGGGAGTTAAGAAGGGGAAGAAACTGACGGGATGTAGGGCTGGGGACGAGGGGGTCATGACTTCGGCTGGTGAAAGGTCACAAAGTGGAGAGACCAGGAACGAGGGCCACTGGAGGTGCCTGAAGTGTGTGGGAGAGGTTTCAGACCAGTGATGGACATGGGGCTGGTGATTAGGGGAGAAGCTGGGCTAGAGATGACAGAGTGGGGTTCTGAGCCCCTGGAACGGGAGGGAGGCATGTGAATGGAGTGGCAAACAGAGGCCCAGCCATAGCCCTGGGGCTCCCATGAAGCTGGAGAGCGGGCAGCTGGGAGGGGTGGAACAGGGGTTGCTGGACACTCGGGGAAGAATGCACAATTGGAGGGAGTGACTATCTGGTGGAAGTGTGCAAGGACGGCACAGCCTGGCTTGGGGCTGGGGGAGGACATGCCTCCCCGTGGCCCTGGCTTGCCCTGCCTCCATTGATTGGGGTCTGTGTCTGCCCACCTCTGGTGAGCCTGGCCTCTAAGGGGCTGACAGGTTCTCCCCGTTGCCGGGCAACTCCAAGAGCTGTTGGCTGTTGCTAGGAGCCAGCTGGGGAGGCCCAAGGAGGGAGGATCAGCTCTCAAATGTGGGGCGGGGCTGGCGGGGGAAGAAGCCCTCCTCAAAGCTGGGTTTGTAGCCTATGCGTGGACAGGCTGTGTTTTTGGCTGGGTGCACCCATTTTATAGTGTGTTCAGTGGATTTGAGGCATGGTGGAAGCTGGGCCTCTATCTGGATGAATAGTGCATATCTCCGAGTGTCTTTGTCCCTGGATGGCCAGTATATGTTTTCATCATGTTTGCTGCATGCTTGTGGCAGGACAGGCCTGAGTTTTGGCTCCAGGCAGGAGAGGACCCTGGAGGAACCGCAGGAGGACTTACAGGCCAATGGCTGCTCAGCAAGGGGGCCATTCAGATAGGGATCTACAGACCCTTCAGGGAGAACAGACAGCCTGAAGTTTTGCAGCTGAAACAAGATGTGTGGTAGGGGCCATAAGGAGGGAGTCTATGCAGAACAGGGGGCTGTGGGTAGCCAGCTCCCTTCCTGGCTTTGTGGATGTTCCTTGTCTTTGGGCTGGGGCCTCCTCACCTCATAGCACTGGGACCACACAAGACATCTTTCTCAGTAACCCTTGGTATATCCTTTCATTGGAGGCCCACTGGAGGTCAGGGCTGTGGGCTCTTCCTGAAGAGGATCAGAAAGATTGCAGTGTTCTGCTGGAAACGCTGCTGCCTCCACTCCTCTGCCCAGGAATAGGGTTGCAGCCACTGTCCAGTGGGGACAGACCATAGCATCATGTCCACTTATGCTTCCGGAAGTCAGGTGAACCTCTACACACACTCTCACTCTCTCTCTCTCTCTCTCTCTCTCGACCTGGTTGCCACGTCCCAGGCTGGAGTCCATGATGACTACGTGTAGGAGGATGCCTCCTAGATCCGTGAAAGATGATTAAAGCCTTGGGTGACAAGGGAAGGCACCCTGGCTGAGAGAGACAGCCTGGACAAAGGTGTAGAGGTGGCAGTAGACATTTTTTTTAACTGCAACCCAAGAGAGAAGAGGCCAAACCCGCCGTAAGACAGAGAAAGCCATAGTTCAGAGAGGCTCCGGGTCTCTGTAGATCCTGAAAGAAGTTTACTGGGTTCATTAACTTTAACGAGACGAAGACACACCTCCTCCACCCTGCTGGTCCAACTTGCTTAAGCTCGAGGGTTGGTTTCTGCTCAGCCAGCGAGGTGCTCCGGATCCCCACCCTCGGGCTACAAGATCCGCCCGCCCCCGCCGTCGGGCCGGGGAGCTCCGGGCGCTCCGCATCCAATCCGAGCCCGGCCCCGCCTGCCTCTCACCCGGAGCCCAATCCCTCTGGGCTTGGCTCCACTCCGGCCCCTATTCCTCGGCGTGGCTCCGCCTCCAGCCCAAGCCCGAGCCTGGGCTGAGTCTAACTTCTACTTCGCTCCGCCCTCGAGCCAATCACCGGCCCCGGATCTCCTATGTCCCCGCCTTCGGGCCCGCCCCGGCCCAGTCCCGGGCCTGGCCTGCTTCGGCCCCACCCTCGGCCCGCCCCGCCGTCGGTGCGCCGCGGCTGGGAAGGCACCGCCCGCAGACGCTCGGAACTGCCGACCCGAGAGCTACCCGTAGAGGGCCGGCGGCGGGAGCGGAGTGGGTCGGGCGGGGCCGAGCCGGGCCGGGGGCCGTGTGGGGGCCGGGCGGCGGCCGGGCCGGCGGACGGCGGGATGGGCTGCACCGTGAGTGCCGAGGACAAGGCGGCGGCCGAGCGCTCCAAGATGATCGACAAGAACCTGCGGGAAGACGGCGAGAAGGCGGCGCGGGAGGTGAAGTTGCTGCTTTTGGGTGAGGCCGCGCCCTGCTCTGGGACCCCCGATTCCCCGCCCGAATCCCCCCAGACAAGGACTTTGGCCTCCAGACTGAGGGCCTTGAACTCCCGGACTCAGCCTGGACCCCCACACCTGGATTTGAACTCCCAGACCCCGCCTGGTCAGGACACTCAAATACTGGTTCAAAACTCTGGGTTGGCCTAGACCTCTGATCCGTAGCCCAGACTCTTGGTTAGACCCTCAACTGGCCGCAGACGCCAAACACGGAGACCCAGAACCCTGCTTGACCATCCACCTTTGCTGACCACCTCACAAACCCTCAGAGTCCCTGCCTTGTCCTTCCATCCTTCCCTAGACTTTACTCAAAGCCCCAGAACCCCACTTGGCCCCCACCCTCCGGCACCACCTGTTTCCCCCACCTGCTCCTCTGGTTCCTGTTGGGCGTGAATATTCCTGGGGCCCCCGCCAGGCCCCCACCCACTCCCTCCTTCCCGCTCTGTGCCCCATCCCTTCTCTGAACCCTGTATCCTCCACCTGGGCGCCCTGACACCAAGGTACCTCTCAAGTGGAAACTGTGATTGCTCATGAGCCCTCTCTCCAGCCAGAACCCCCAAAGCTTTAGAGATCCTTGCTCCCTCCTTCTAGCCCACCTGGTCCCTCTCCGCACACAGTACTCCTCAAACCCACTGCTCCTCCTCCCTAAGTCCTCTCCCACACTTTGGCCTACCTCAGATTCCCCCCGCCCCTCCTGCACCGGGTGGGCCCGGCCGGGATGGGAGGAGGGGGCGCAGACTGAGGATCCACTGGTTGCGCTGGGGGAGGGAGCCAGGCCTCCAGCTTCCCAGGGAGATTCCGCCGGCTGGCTCTTTCCCAGTTTCTGAGCCCCATCTGGGCCGGTGAGGGGGGCGTCTGGGGAGTAGGAGGGAGTGTGAGTGTGGAGGAGTTTGGGTTGCGGCGCCTCCAAGGCCAGGGAAGATGGTGGCTGCTTGAGGGGTGGGGGGAAGTGGAAGTGGTGAGACAGCCGACATATTGCTGTCCCGGCGGGCGGGCCGAGGAGATATGCTGACGGGTGCTGGTCTTCCCGCACCCTTTCTGGGCCCAGCAGCCAAGGACTTGGCCTCTGGGAGTGGGGGGGCCTGTCAGATTGTGAGGCCCTCTGAGGGGGAAGTGGTGGACCAGCTAGATGAGGACTTGGGGGCCAGCTGGAGTTGGGGGGCATCTGAGGTGGACTTTTGCAAAGACTGTGGCCCTGGTAGTTGTCCCCGTCCAGCCTTCCACTGGGGAGCAGGTGTGGTGCCCGGTGCCTGCCTGATTCGGAGGCTTCGGGGGTCGGGGGAGAGATGCCCTCACAGCAGCGCTGGAGGCTGGACAGTGTATGTGTGGGGGGGTGTGGCCCCTCAGCCTTAGAGCCGCCGTGGGGTCCCCAGGCTGTGAAGAGCAGAGCTTTCCTTGCTGGGGGCCTGGCCAAGGGACAGCGTGTCTTCCATCTGAGCCCATCTGTTGATTGTCCCTGGGGGCCTGGCCTCAGGGGCACAGCCCAGAGGTTTCAAAATGGCATCCGTTCCGCCGCCGCTGCGGGTAGGAAGAGAAGGGGCGGGAAGGGGCGGCGGCCCAGCCTCCTGGGCTGTTTTGCGTTGGGCGCTCGCCTCTTCCTGTCTTTACTGCGAGTGCGGCAGCCTCAGTGAGTGGGTGTCGCCAAGGTGGAGGGCCCGTTGCTGATGGCCGCTGGGCCTGGGTAGGGTGCTTCCGGTATCGCTGTCTCCTGGTGCCCACCCCAAGGCCCCTGGCCAGCCCCTTCCCAGGACGATCGGCCGAGGAGATGGGCCACTGGGCCCTAGGGCCAGGGTACAGAGGGCTTCTGGCTCTCTGTATCCCAGCCCCATGCCACTAGCCTCGCTCCTTGGAGCTCAGCTCAGGTTTTGGGCCTGGCAACCCCTCCCACACCGGGCTGGCAGCAACCAGGGGTGCAGGGTCTGGCTCAGCATTTTCCAGGCTGGGGAGTCCATCTCAGCATCCTGCTCCTCAGGCCTTTGCTTCCTCTGTTGAATGGGCTTCCTGGGTTTGGGCCAGAGGAGTGCTGGGCCCAGGATGGGGAGAACAGGGGCCTCATGGAGGTTCCTGTTGAGGGTAGGGAATGGGAGCTAAGACCCTGCAGAGGGTGTACCGCAAGGAGCTGAGAGACCCACCTCTGCCTGAAATTGAGGACCCTTGGCTGCCTGGGTAAGTGTCCTGGCTGGCCATCCCTTTCCCATCCAGGTCCAGGGAGGTGTTGGGAGCCCAGCTGGGGCAGCTTCAGAGTGCTGGGCGCCTGTCCCACATAGCGGGAAGAACTCTGTCCAGGCAACGGGACTCTTCGGTTGGGCAATTGCCAGCTTTCCCTTGCAGCCAGAACCACGCCTGCTGCCCCACCCGCATACTGGCTCCTTGCCCTCCTGGGTAGCCCTGCTGGCGGATGGGCACCGGGGGGGCAGAGGCAGAAGCGCTGCACACCAGTGAGTATGTTTTTCCTGGTAGCTTGGTTGGTTGGGGGAGAGCCCCGATACCAGCCCTACTTCAGGGACACCCCCTGCCGCCACCTAGCTCAACCGGACTGACTGACAATCCCCAGGTGGAATTTGGGGCCTTAGGCTGGGCACTTAGGGGAAAGGAAGCTAGAGTGTGTGTGTGGGGGGGATGTTTCTGATTTGGGATGGGCTTGTGTGGGCAGCCCACAGAGGAAAGAGAGACTGTCCCTGGTGGGTTCCATGCAGGCTTCAGAGTATAATACAGCCCTTCTCTCTTGCCCCTGGGACTTTGCATCTACTCTCCTAGCCTGGCATGCATTTCCCTTCTTTCCATCTAACTCACTCCTCCTTGATTGTTCTTCAAGACTCTTCTCCGGGACCACCTCCCAGGATCCTTCCTTGACAGCTCCCCTTCATGGAGGCTGCTTGATGCTCCTCCTCTTGCTCCTCCTCTGGCTCTTCTTGGTGCTGCTGCTTTCCCCATCAGCATCATATTTGCCTGGGCGACTGCTGCCTTTCCCTGAGACTACAGGGGCAGGCTGTGTCCTATTCGTTTCTAAGCCTTCTGTGCCAAGCATGGGAGCCTGGCACTTAGAGAATGCTTCTTACCTGTTTGTTGAATGAAGAAAGTGCTGCTAGTCTGAACTCAGTCTTGGGGATGGGTGGGTGATGGAGGAGTAAGATGGCGGTCACTGAACCTGACATTGTGCAGGTGACAAGGGCTCAGTGTCAGGCCAGTGACAGGGACTGGTGGGGGATAGCCAGAGAGAAGTTCTGCAGGCTCTTTCTTCCTCAACTCCCCACCTGCCCGGTCAGAGACAGCCTTCATCCTACCTCGTGCAGAACTCTTGCTGACCAGTCCGGAGCCTGTCACAGGGCAGAGCACATGGTCAGGCCTCCACTGTTCCTAGGAGAGTGGTGTGACATGCTTCCTTTCAGCTCCTGCAGTTTGGGGACTGCCGCAGACCTGCTGTCTTTGCTGCTCCAGGAGAGAGGGTCTAGCTCTCGGGGCTGGGACTGCCCCACAGCCTGGGGACTGAGGCCAGAGCAACGCCACAGGAGTTTCTGGCCTGGCCAGACCAGGGACTGCCCACACAAGGGCCCAATTAGGTTTACCAAAAGAAAAAGAAGGGAGTTTTGTGGTCTCTGTCCTGTCTGTGTGTCTAACAAATGGCCTGGCATACAGTAAGTAGGTGCCTATTAAGCATGTGTGGAAAGAATGACGCTATAGAGCACAGGGATAAGTAATTCTGGGGCTGTTGCTTGGCGCTTGATCTAGCTGGAGAAGGGATATCCTGGGGTCCTGGTTGGCTGGGTAATGGGAAGAGACGAAATGGAGTGTGCGTGCGTGTGTGTGTTTGTGTGTGGGGTGTCCTCTGGGTGACTTTGAAAAATGAGCAGCATTTGTCAAGGGTAGGTGTGGGGCAGAGGGACCAACTCAGCGAGAGCACTGAAGCTGGAAGTCCTGTCCTGGGGGAGGAGGGCTCACCTCTTTGGACTAGCTCTTGGGGTCACCCAGATGTGGGTTTCTGTCCCAGCTCCACCTAGTGCATCCGCTGAGAAACGCAGCGACAGGTGAAATCCTGTAGGCGTTCTGTTCCACATGGGGCACCTGCCTGCAGCCACAGGTGTTGTGGGGACAGTGCACCAAAGTCTGCAGGTTGCAAAACAAGTGAGAGAGCCCCTAACGGCTCCTGTGGAGTTGAGAGTTGAGAGTTGATGGGGAGGGCTCTCCCCAGCCTACAGGCTGCCTGGCCCCAGTATGGGGGATCCCCCTCCCTTCCCCTCAGGCAGCTGCTTGAAGCACGTAGGGAGGCCGAGGTGTGTAGACAGTTTGTGCCAGCTGGAGTGACAGACTGTCCTGGGGACCGTAAGCCCAAGCTCTGGGGACTGAGCGGCCTTCCTGGGGGCCCGAGGTTGGGGATGAGGCTGGGCCCTGGACACCAGGTGGGCTGGTACCCAGGCCGGCCTCCAGCCTCCCGGTCCTCCGGTCCTCCCCGGAGCCTCGAGATCCCGGCTGGAGCTCATTAGCACTTGAATGGGGGGCGGGGTAGCTTGGGGCCTCCCGTCTCTCCTTCCCACCCCTCCCCCAGGCTGGGCGAGGCTTTGTCTTCGTGAGCAGCCTCGCCTCGCCAGAGCTCCCACGCTGGGAAGTGAGCAAGGGTCTCAGCCATTTCTGAACCCCTGTGCTTTCGTCCTGCCCAGTCCCGCTGGGCCCAGCCCCTCGCCCCTAGTGTTGGTGCAGCCATCAGGAGGGACCTGTAGATAGAAGTGGGATTGGATTCTTCAGGGGATACCCTGAGCCAGGAGACTGGGTGAATCAGGGTGGCTTTGCAAAGGAAGTGACGCTGGCACTCAGCTGCGGGCATCCCAGGGGTGGCGAACCCCAGATGGGGCAGAGCAGGTGGCAAGGAGAGAGGGAATGAGAGGCCTCTGTAGCTGGAGGTGGAAGTCAAGGCAGCTGGGAAGCACAGGCTTCCATGCCAGGCCCTGAAGCAGCATCTAGCCACCCACTGTGATCAGCTGGAGCCTAGTCCGCCAGACCAGGGCTGGCGTGGTCAGGGACCCCTTCAGGCTTGGGCGGCCCATCAGGGGTTGGCCCTGTGCTAGCCTGAGCTGCAGGGTCACTGGGTGGCATCATTGGCGTCCTAGGCTTGTAAACATGGCTCAGCAAGTGACCGCAGGTCAGGGTGGGCCTGACCCCATCCCGGGGAGGTCACTAAGCCTCCAGCCCTGCAGGGGCGGCTTGGGCCACAGGTGGGCACAGCAGTGTCTCTTGGTCTTTGTCTCTAAAAGCCACCCATTCTTTAGGCAGGAACAGGATGGAAGATGCTTTGTCCACTGAGGGACCGGGGCCTTGCCCCATCAGACCCCTAGGAGAGGATGAGACGGTCTGACCTGGAGCCTGAGTGCTGCCTCCCCAAAACCACTTTGTGCTTTGTGGGGCAGCCTTGGGCAGATGGGGACAGGGAGGGCCCAGGCCAGCATCTGTCCTGTCTTCACAGTATCCTGGGGCAGGAGTCCCAATCTCAGAGCACATTGCGGGGCAGGGGTCATCGGGTTCCGACTAGACCACAGCTCATGAGCCCTACCTCAGGACGCATTTCAAGGTGCCCTGATGAGGCAGAGGACTAAGCTCTTTGATGGTGGCCCCGGTACCCCAGGCAGGGCTCTCAGCAGCCCCTCTGTCAGCCACAACCGCAGGGTGGGACCCCTCTGCCCAGCTCCATGCAGCCCTCCTCTGATCTGAAGCTCTTGCTCCTACTGAACCCCAACCCCATCTTCACCCTCACCTCAGTGCTGCTGCTTTGAGCCATGTTCATCCTGGTGGCTTGGGAGAAAGAGTCTCCGTGGAATCACCCAACAGTGGCTGGGTCGGGTTGGGTCACGGTGTTGGCCTTATGCATGCACTTCCAAGGCTTGGCAGCAAGTGCCAGGTCAGCTGGAAACAAAGCCCAAAGGTGGGATTGTCTAAAGCTCGGTGAGAAGCTTTCTTCGGGGAAGGCTTGGAGGATTCTGGGGTGCGAGGCTGCTCCGCCTCAAAATATGCGGGGGTGGGGGTGTGGATGGCAGCATCCACTGTGTCTTGGGCGGGAGGAGGGGCAGTGAAGTCTGCATGGCAGGGCTGGGCCTCTCGGGGAAGTGGTGTCCACACCGGAGGAAAAGGAGGAAGCAGCTGGAGGAGGAGGAGCCCAAAAGAGGAAGAAGCTCGAGGCCTGCTTCTGCTCTGTCCTGGGGTGGGGGTGTGAGCCCTGTCAATGGGGATGGGGGGGGTCTGGAAGGTGAGTCTCACCTGCTCAGGCTCATCTCTGTATAGCCCTAAGGGCCACTGCTGGTAGTCACAAGGTTGGCGTCATTCCAGGCAACTCTGTCCCTTGTCCCATCTCAGCAACTGCTGGGCCCAGGAGCTCAGAAAAGGTGGTGCCTTTGAGAAGGATTCCAGGCCCCTCCTTTGACCACAGGAAGTGGTGGCTGGGAGAGGGACAGCGGCAGGGTGGGGTGGGGGGGCGGGCAGCTAGCAGGAAAGCAGAGGGCTGCTCTTCTATTCCCGAGCGGCCATTGCCCTGCAAAGCCGGAAGGCCGGCTACAGGCCGAGATGAATGCCCGGAAATGGAGCAGCAGCCGTGGGATTAGCTCACTCTGGGTTTCCCCTGCCGGGCAGTGGCCAGAGGGGCCCTTAGTCCAGCCTAAGGATTCCCCTCTGCTACTACTACCTGCTGGGCCTGGGGGGTACCATCACTGGGCCTCAGTTTACCCTCAGTGATAACAGCAGCTGTCTCTGATCAAACCGTGACTCTTACATAGAACTGGTCCCTTCAGCATCTCACCGTATTTAACCCTATGACGCTGGGACGGACAGTACATCCATTTCACTGATGAGGAAATGGGCTTGGAGGTAATACATGACTTACCCAGTACACGGAGACACCAAGATAGGAGCAGATAGTGACGGAGCACCCATCCACAACTACCTTTGTCCATCAGGAGTCTGTGCCCCACTGGCAGGAACTGGTCCGTCAGGACGAGAGGCAGATTCTGTGGTCCGTGTGTTTTCTACTTATGCTTGGGGACCTGTCTCCGGGGGCCTCAATTCCTCTTCTAGGAGATTCTTTCAGTCTGCCTGCTCTGGAGGTGGGGGACCCAATCTTTTTCCTGTTCTATGCCAAAAGTCTGCTGTGTGGCCACGGGGTGACTTTATCCAAATGCAGCTGCCATCGTCCCTCCCAGCCCGTGTTCCCTCACAGAAAGCCTTGGATCCTAGTTCGGCCACTGAGTACTTCACTCGTCTCCTAACACTATGCTCATTCCTCCCCTAGCCCCTAGGGTCAGGAGGACGGAGACAAGGCCTGAGGAATGGTCAGAGGCTGTCAGAGTCCAGGGTGGGGGCCCCGAGTCCGGGAGTTGTCCAGATGAGGAGAAGGGAAGAGCTTTTCCACAGAGGGCTCCCGCTAAGAGCCGAGGCTGTGGGGGCCTGGCAACAGTATGATAGGTGAGAGGCTGGTCCTCAAACTCCTCAGCCTGTGAATCTGAGCTCTGTGGCCTTGCCTTCCCCCTCGGAGGCTCCTGGGGGTTCTGCTTTGTGTTATCAGGCCAGGCCGGAGGGGGCTGAGGAGCCTGAGGGAGATTTTAGGACGGCCACCACAGATGCTTCAAGGGCCTGCTGGGCCATGAGGCCACACGCTAAGCAGAGAACATGCATCTTCATGGCCACTCAAGCCCATGAGTCCCAGAAAGCCCCCCCCTCCTTCTTCACTGTGTGACCTCAGGCTGTCCTTTTCCCTCTCTGTGCCCCAGTGCTGGGACCTGTCATGTCCTGATTCTCAGCAAGGGCCCATGGCTTGTGGGCACAGAGACACACTGTGCGCTTGGGCTGAACCTTGGGGCAGTTTCAGGGTGAGTGTGAGGGTCCGAGGGAGGCTGCTCAGGGCAGGCCTTGAGTTTGGCACACTCCCTGGAGGGGTACATTTCACATATGGGAACTCCGAAGCCTGGGGGCTGGGCACCTCACCCAGGGCCCACAACAACGAACCCAAAGAGAAGTGGGGGGGGGCACTCAGATTCTTGGAAAACAGCAAAGGGATTCCTTCAACAAAGAAGCATCCAGGAAGAGGAGTGTGTCAAAAGGCCTGGCTCCGTGTGGTGACCTGGGCCCAGTCCAGCATCTCTTGGCTCCTGTAGAGGGTGAGACCTGTAGCATCCAGACCTCCTCCCCTCCAGGTTGGCCTGCCTTACCCAGTGCCTCAGTTTCCCTCTGTCCAGTGGACAGGGCCCCATGGCTGGGGACATAGCCCTGTCCCAGCAAGCCCTCTCCAGGTCTGAGGCCCCGAGGCCAGTCCCTTACACAGAGAGTTCTGACTCTTGAGTAGCAGGCTGGATCCTGGTTGCTGATGCTTCCTTACCTGGTGGGGGCATCATGAAGGCCTGGAAGCCACTGGAGGCTGCCCAAGTGGCAGAGACCAGAGAGAGGGAGGTTCCAGGCTTATTAGGGGCATCTGGGGGGAGGCAAGGCCATACTTGTGGGTGGGGATGTCGTGGCCCCCATCCAAGATTCATGTCCCTGCCCCCACAGTGCCAGACCCTTACTGAGCGCCTTGCCTCCGAGGGAGTGAGGGGACCAAAGAATACCACCTGGAGGAAGGAAGAGACGCCGGGGGCGGGGCTTGGAGGGCCTTTGTCTGGCGGAGCCCTCCTCCCCCCCATTTCCATTGTTTCCCGGTGTGCTGGGTCTCCGCCGGCGGAGGGCCTCCCAGGCCTGGGAGAGGGCGTTGAATAAGGGTCCAGGCACCTCCCCCAGCTGCCCCTACCCTAGGCTGCTTTTCAGAAGCAAAGGCTCCCCGGCACTGCCCCAGCCCCCATCTCCTCCACCGTCTCTGGCTGCCGGGCTCCCCCTGGCGGTGGCGTGGCCTGGGACCCTGAGGCTGCAGGGGAGGGGCCAGAGCCAAGGGGCCCGGAACCACTGGCTGGGCCAGAGACGTGGCACCTTCCTGGGATGGGAGTGGGAGGTGGCGCCCAGGCTGCCTTTGGGGTAGGCTTCCCAAGGTTCATCCCCACCTTCTCCCTGTGCCCCACTAGGTCCGGGTGGGGGGTGGCCGTGGAGGCGGGCCTGGTACTGTGGGTTGGAGCTGGACTGCAGCCCAAGTCTACCCTGTGGTCCCAGCCCTGCTGCTTCTGAGAATCTCTGCCCTCAGGCTGCCACGTCAGCTGGCCGCGCTCCCCAGCCCCATGTGTTAGAGGGGAGCCCACCAGCGCAGGAGCCTCTGCCTGGCCTTCTGAGCGCATGGAGTCTGTGAGCAGTGTCTGCGGCCAGGCTCTGGGTGGGAAGGAGGCTCCACAGCTATGCAGAACTCCTGCCTCATGTGGAGGGGGAGTGACAAACCCAGAGCCAGACGCCCAGAAAGGCCCGAGTGGCTCTGACTGCCATCCCGGGGTCCCCGAGTCCCAGCAGGGAGCGGCAGTGCTGCGCCAGCCTCTGAGCCACTGGTCCTCACCCTCCGCTGTGCCCCGTCTGAAAGCCTCAGAAACTCTCCTTCCGATGAGATGGCCGCAGCAGGCCACTTTGCAGGTTGTGGTTACAGTGAACCTATGCAGTATGGTCTTTGGAGGCTGCAGGAAATGAAAGGGTTGGGGACATCTGTGATCTTCCATAGAGTACAAACATCGTGATAACTTTTATCTGAGTGTTCACTGTGTGCTGGGCAGTATGAGAAACACTTTGTGTCGAATCCTCCCCTCCCTCTTGGAGGAGATAATGGTGGTGTCCTGTTTCATGGATGGGGTACCAGAGCAAGGGCAGGAAGGGGGTGAGGCCCTTGGAGACAGCAGGAAGGATCAGCATGGGCACCAGGGCTGTGGGAGGTCTGGACCTCCCTTTGGGAGAGGATCTGAGAGTGAGAGATAGGCAGCTGGCCACTTGAGGCTTGGCAGCCTATGCAGAAGGGAAACTGAGGCCAGAGAGGACAAGAGCAGCATGTCAGGGCCTCCCAGCAGGGCAGAGCCTTGTCTGGGATGTAGAAGGTCCAAGATTGACAGACAACCATGACCTGACGCTGGGGCTGGAAGTTGGCATCAGGCCACAGGTCCCATCGGCCTTGCTGGGGCAGGTGGAGCTGCGCCGTCTCCCTTCCCCCATCCATTCCCCCCTCCGTTGGGGCCCAGCATTCCCAGAGTGGAAGCAGATGTTCTAACGCAGCCGCTGTGGCCAGCACATCATGGCAATTACTGCCTGCCTGCAGGGGGCCCAGCAGCTGCGCCCTGGAGCGAGAGCTGCAGAGGTTTCTTCTTGGTGAGAAGAGGTATGGCCCCATGGGAACACCAAAACCATCGTAGGAAGCCTCTGTGGGGCCCTCTGATCTCTCCCAGCTGGAGAAGGGAGCGCCTGGTGGGGTCCTCTGTGGGCAGGAGACTCCTGCCACCTTCTATCAGAGGCACCTTGGCAGCTGTCCAGGGCCAGGCTGTGAAGCTCCCTCCTCTTGGGAAGGTGCAGGGCTGGGTGGGAGGAACCAGGTACCCAGGATCAGCGGGGTACAGGCAAACTCATTCCAATACTGCCTTATCGGATAGGGGAGCACTGTCAGGCCCTAATGGGATACAGTCCCAGGGGGGTGGTGGGGGGTGGGGGGGGCTGGGACCCACAGCTCATGGGGCACCTAGCCCCACCTGTTCCACCATCTCACCCACCTCTCCCCTGCTCCCTGGTCCCCACTTATTGTGGCTGCTCCCGGGCCATGCCTCTGCTTCTGTCCCTGTGTTCTCTGCAGCTTCCTGCCTGGCCACCGGCACCACACCCTCGTCCTGCCACTTGCTCCTTCCTGCTTGAGTCACAGCCGCTAGGAGGACAAAGAGACTGCCCTGAGTCCAGGGATGGGTGCTCCCTGATTTTGGTTTGTCCACCTGTCAAATGGGGGCAGAAAATGTCCTCCTAACCCTCAAAATGAGAGAGGAAGGGAGCCTGAGGCTCAAAGAGGTTAGGAAAGTGGACTCCTTGTTGGCTGGGGCAGGGAGCAGGTGTCCTGGCTCCAGCCTGGTCACCAGGTACTGCCCACCTCTGGGCCTGCCAGGCCTGCTGCTGCTAGGAAAATCACATGCAAAGCAAGAGCGTGCTGTTATCCCTATCTCTGGGCAGGGCCATGGAATGCCACAGCACTTCACCAAGAGAGTGGTCAGAAGGCCAGGCAGGGAAACTAGCGCTTCAGGTGGACACACAAGAGGGGACACCTCACCAAAATCTCAGGTCTCCTGTGGTCCGGATGGTTGCCCCTGCTCTGAGTCTGGGTTTGCCTGGCTAGGGCCAGCATGATTGAACTGACCCATCACTTCACATCCTTGGCCTCTGTTCCCCCACTGGGCCCCCAGTACTGGCTGACACCCCTGATTCCTGAGTCTTCCTCCGCCCCAGGATGTGCTTCCTTCCTCCTGTGTGGGAGCAAGTGACTAGGTGGGAAGGACAGCCAGGAGGTCACCTGCTCCCTGTGGTTCGCCCCTCCGGTGCTACCCTCCCAGGCCCTGGAGGATGGACCTCCGTGGTTGGGCATCACTGGGACAGTGAGAAGCCTAGTGATCCCTAGCAGCTGGTGGCATTTGTGAGGAGAGCCCAGGCCCTTCTGCTCAGGGAGGCCACTGGGTTGTGGATGTACCCAGTCCTGCCCCTGTGAGGGCCACAGCTGTGCCTCAGTTTCTCCAGGTAAAATGTGGATCTGGGGTGGGAGGTGGGGTAAATGGAGGTGAGCAGGGACCTTGGCGGGGCAGGGTGGGGGTGCTCTCCTACTGCCTGGAGGGCACTGCAGAGGCTTGAGCAACGTCTGCCTAGGAAGGCAGGGTGTGAACCCAGTGACAGGTGCAGTCGGGGCAGAGGATGGTGTGGCCCAGCCGCAGGACAGGGCTCCTAAGGCAGTTCTAGGAGGCCAGCAAAGTGGGCCATCCACAGAGGGAATGATGACCACGTGACAGCAGCCTCTCCCTGCTTCCTCATTTGCTAGGTGGGATTGCTGGGAGAGGAGATGATTTAGTTGACGTGGTAGGCGTCGAATAGCATCTGGCCCATAGGGGGCGATGTTTGTGGCTTTGCTTTTAGGAATCTTGCTGCTCGAGTTAGTGTATGTGTTAGCCCCTCATCCTCTGAGGTTATCCTGACCCACCCTGAGGGATGCAGGAGCCAGAGTCCCCAAGTGTACCCTCCCCACAGACCCCACTGTCTGCCCCGCTGAGCTACTCAGAGGGACCGACCTGCCATATTGCTCAAGAGGGTTGGGACACATGGAAATGGGGCATAGGACTTATGTGCCCAGCACAGGAAACTGCATGGGCAAATGCCTGGCGTTGGCAAGAAGAGGCAGGGCCTGGCAGGTGCAGGTGTGACTGGCAGTGATGGGGAAGGAGCAGAGGGAACAGTCTGGGCAAGCACTGGGAGGCAAAGCTGGCCCCACTGAGATGTGTTCTACTTGGAGTTTAGGACAGTGAAAGGAGATGAGGTCTGCCTCCACTCCCAACATCTCCCAGCCAGGGAGGCAGGGCAGCCCTCCTGGTCTTCACACTTCCCTGCAGAGTCCCTGGGGAATGTGGGTTTCTGGGCTGCACCCCTCAAGATCTGGCTTTGTGTGTCTCAGATAGGACCTGGGAATCTGCTTTTTTCGAAAACATACTCCCAGGGCTTTCTTTTTCTTTCTTTTTTTTTTTTTTTTAAGGTTTTATTTATTTATTTGACAGACAGAGATCACAAGCAGGCAGAGGCAGGCAGAGAGAGAGAGGGGGAAGCAGGCGCCCTGCAGAGCAGAGAGCCCGATGTGGGGCTCAATCCCAGGACCCCGGGATCATGACCCAAGCCGAAGGCAGAGGCTTTAACCCACTGAGCCACCCAGGCGCCCCCTCCCAGGGCTTTCTGAGCCACATTCTGAGAAAGGCTGGGCAGGCCAGGTGTCACAGTCCTGTGCATCTCCCTGCCCACCTGAATCCTGGCTGCACAGTCTTGGGCCAGGACTACTTTTCTGAGCCTCAGTGTCCTTGTCTGTGAAATGGGAACAGAAACAGTATGTTTGTGGAGCTCATATGACAGTCATGGGAAAGAGCACCAGCAGATCCCTCAGTACTGGCCAAAGAGAATACAGAATGGGCCTCTGCCAGACTTGGAAGCATATGCGTCGGTCCAGGGGTGCATGTGAGTCTGTATGTGTGTCGGTCATGCCGCGTGTCTCCCACGTCCCCGTCTCCATCTGCTAAGGGTAGACTCAGGCCATGCCTAGGAGGCAGGAGTGTGACCCTGTGCCCCAGCCCAGGCCCCTTGGTGGCTCAGAGTGTGAGGAGAAGAGGCACTACTACCCAGCTGAAGTGTGCGGGTAGCTGTGCCCAGGCACCATGTTGGCGAGCCTGCCCGCCCCTACCCCCATGAGAATGACAGGGAGACTCTTGAGGGCTGGCATTGTCTCCGACCAAAGCCCCTGAGCTCAGTCAGCATTGGGGGGGCAGGGTGTCCCATGGTGGGCACTGAAGCTTATGGGAAGCAAAGGCTTGGGGTGAGTCCCCCAGGGGTGCAGGCGGTCTGGGTTGCCTGGAGCACTATGGCCCTGCCAGCTACACCCTGGGTAGCTTTGCCACCCACCAGGCCCCACTGCCTCCATCTCCCTGTGAGGCTGATGGGGAGGGTGAGTTCTGCCTCCAGGACTGCGGGTGTCTGGGCCACTGGTGGTTTGTTCGTGTAGCCCCGCTGGGGCTGCACCCTGACTGCCTGTGCCCTCTGTTCCAGGTGCTGGGGAGTCAGGGAAGAGCACCATTGTCAAGCAGATGAAGTAAGTGCTGTGTGTGAGAGGCAGCCACCAAACCCTGATGTCCCCTCTTCTTCTCTTCTTCCTCTGAGTCTCTGCTGCCCCCGACCCCCCACCCCGAGTAATGCCCCAAGACCTTCTCAGAGGCAGCCATCCACCCTCAGGTCCCAGGGGTTGGGGAAGTTTCCTCCTCTCTGTAGTAGGTCCTGCAGGCCCCAGCAGCCCCACAAGGCCATGTGTGGTCCTTGTGCCCTCCGGGCCCTAACTCCTGACCCCTGGCTGCCAGGATCATCCACGAGGATGGCTACTCAGAGGAGGAATGCCGGCAGTACCGGGCGGTCGTCTACAGCAACACGATCCAGTCCATCATGGCCATTGTCAAAGCCATGGGCAATCTGCAGATTGACTTTGCCGACCCCTCCCGAGCGGTATGTCCTCCCCTCAACCCCCATCTGCCTCCCTGAAGGCGCCAGGGCAAATCTTGTCCTGGGAAATCTGGGACTACCCAAGCCTGGGCAGGCCCCATTCTGGAAGCCTCCCTGCCTCGGCCAGGTAGGGTGGGGTGTGCTCCTGTGATTGGCTGACCCCTCCCCACTGTGCCCAGGACGATGCCCGGCAGCTGTTTGCACTGTCCTGCACTGCTGAGGAGCAGGGTGTCCTCCCTGAGGATCTGTCCGGTGTCATCCGGAGGCTCTGGGCCGACCACGGTGTGCAGGCCTGCTTTGGCCGCTCTCGGGAGTACCAGCTCAACGACTCTGCGGCCTAGTGAGTATCCTATGGGGCTGGGTGGGATGAGGGAGTCCTAGACCGCAGGCAGGAGCAGAGGGCTTGAGAACTGTCTGGAAGACACTGCCAGTCCCTGTTTTTGAAAGCTGGTGACTGTCCACCAAGGCCTTGGTGGTTTTTGCCTTGAGGTGGGAGGAGTGGTATTGAAAGCCAGGAGGAAGGCCAGGCGGGGCTGCTGTCCCCCAGGGCCAACAAGTCTAATCTGTCCTTAGACATAATCATTCTAAAGGACATTTGCTACCACCTGTGTCAAGCCATGGGCAAGGCTGGAGGTACCCAGGGATAAGTAGAGCGGACGGATTCCCAAGCAGTGACTACCCATGGTCTCCCGTGTCATGGTGGGAGTCGTTGTTGGTCCAGAGGAGGGACCGCCTCAGCCAAGTTCGGAGCAAGAGATGGGCAAGGGAGGAACAGGACAAGCTCACACGAGGGGACACAGCGTGTGCACAGTTCTGGAGGGAGCAGTGCCGGCTACGGATGTTCAGACTGACTGGAGCGGAAGATACAAGGGGAAGAGACTGGGTGGGGCCAGATCTGTGTGCAGCTTAGAGCCCAAGACTCGGCTGGGGAATCCAGGGGGTTCTGGGAGTTTTCCAGAGGCCCAGCCCACAGGATCATGCTCCCAGCTCCTTCCCTGAGCTGCCTACCACGTGCCAGGCCCGGTGCTGGGGGCTGAACACCCATGGAGAACAGGACAGGTTGCTGGCCAGTGCTGATGGCCCCGGGGCTGTAGGGGACGTACGTGCACAGGCTTTTTGGACGAGGCCACCCAAAGAGGCAGCTGTCCCTGTGCTCTACCTGACCCCTCCCACCTCTGCTTAAGCCGGTGCCCCCTGTAGCACTTTTCCCTCCCGATGCCCATCCAGTCCTGAGCCTACCCACAGAGGGGCTGGACCAGGGCTTGGGTGGATAGGAGGCAGGCCCTGCCTGGGCCTGAGCCCTAAGCGTGCCGCAGTCCCACAGATTGACTCCTTCTCCTTGCAGTGGCCTGAATGCCCTTGTGAGAGCCCCCTACAGGAGCTGCAGAATTGCAGCCAAACACTGTGAGGACCGCCACACCTCAGCATGCCCCCACCCCCGGAGGTCAGAGGCTCCTCGCCAAGAGAGCTGATAGGTCCTAGCAGCAGGCAGGGCTAGGCCCTCCCAACCATTACCACCTCAGTGTCTGGGGCATTCAAGGAGGTGAGGATAGGACACCTTCCAGGCCACTCCCTGCTCCATCGTGCCGTTCTTCGTTCCCCGGACATTCAGCACCCTCTGTGTGCCCAGCACTGGTCTGGGTGTGGGGATTCAGTGGTGACGCAGGTCCGGCTCTCCTAGGCAGGTTTAGGCCATGATAAGCTCACCCCCCCAGGGATGGGGGGGAGACAAGAGGCAGGAGGTGGATTGCAATGTTGCAGAGGACCCCAGTCCCTCTTCATAGCAGTCTTTCAAGGCTGCTGGCAGGGCAGTGGGTCCCTGTGGTGAGCCCTGCTGGGGAGGAGGGAGAGGCTGGTGTAGAACCCACCAGGAGGCCCAGGAGGCCTCTAAGCAGGAGCCTCTCAGTAGGCGGCAGTGTGCAGTAAGCAGGTCATAGCACATGCGTCATGGGCCCTCATGGTCCTTCCTGTTTTTCTGTTCTGTCCCTGCGTCTCTGAGGTCATTTCCCGCTGGCCCCAGCAGGCCTACACCAGGAGTGAGACCTCGGCACTGGGCAGCCGCTCAGAGGACCCAGTCCCCAGGGCACAGCAAAGATATTGAGGCAGACAGCAGAGTTAGTCCCAGGGCCTAGCAGGGGCAGTGTTGATACTCCTCAGGGAGCTGGTAATGAGGAGCCCCTGGGACTCCTGCCAAACAGGTGTCCGTGCTCCCCCCCCGCCGAGGAGCCCAAATTTATTGGGCACTGGGCAAAGAGCCCATGGAGCCTGGAGGACCCCGACCCATCCAACCTTGCATCGAGGGTCATGCCGGGCTGCTCTGCAACGGCTGCCATGATTGGGCCAATTAGCACCCCGAATCCCTCCCCAAAGGACTCATTGGCCCCCTCCCGCCCTCCTCAGTTTGCAGCTCACCAGCCTGGATCCTGTCTGAGGCAGACCTGGATCAGCCCTGGGGGCTAGGGCTTGGCTTGCGGGGCACAGAGCTGTGCCTCCTGCAGGCCCATTCCCCAGGCAGGGGGTAAGGGATGCTGGTCCGGTTTTTCCTCATCTGAGCAATGACTATGATGAAGGCAAGGGTTGAAGAGGCAAGGGCTTTGTCTGAACAGTGAGGGGAGAGGAGTGATGGGGCCTGGGTCAGCTGGCCCAGGGTCCAGGTAAAGAGGCCTGATGCTGTCCCCCACTGACCCACCTGCCCCCACCTCTAGCTACCTGAATGATCTGGAGCGCATCGCACAGAGCGACTACATCCCCACGCAGCAGGATGTGCTACGGACCCGTGTGAAGACCACGGGCATCGTGGAGACGCACTTCACCTTCAAGGACCTCCACTTCAAGTGAGCCGGCATGTGGCCAGGGTGGAAGGTCAAGTCTTTGGAGGACCGATGGGAGGGGGGAGTGGGAGGATCCCCTCACTCAAAGGTCTGCTGATGGCTCTGCTGGGCAGGAGGGGCTGTCCCAGGAGTCCCGAGCCCCGCTCTGGGGTTTCCCGAGGCTGTGTGGGTGCCAGTGGCCCAGCTCCTCTGCTGCCCTGCCGGCGCACACGGGCTCTGGCCTAGAACCAGGTGGGAAGCATATAGCCAAGGAGGGGTCCATGAAGATAGCGCCCCCTTCTGAGCTGGCGTGTCCTTAGCCAACTTGCAAAACGGGGACCTTCTCTGGGAACGCGCTTTCTCTGGAGCTAAGGTGATCCCTTGTCTGCAGGATGTTCGATGTGGGCGGCCAGCGGTCTGAGCGGAAGAAGTGGATCCACTGCTTTGAGGGGGTCACTGCCATCATCTTCTGTGTAGCCTTGAGCGCCTATGACCTGGTGCTAGCCGAGGACGAGGAGATGGTGAGGGGCCCAGAGGCCGCTGGGGGGTGGTGTGGGGGCGGGGGGCAGGGGCCGGTGCTGACCGCGCTGTCCTGCCCCCAGAACCGCATGCATGAGAGCATGAAGCTGTTTGACAGTATCTGCAACAACAAGTGGTTCACAGACACGTCCATCATCCTCTTCCTCAACAAGAAGGACCTGTTTGAGGAGAAGATCACACACAGCCCCCTGACCATCTGCTTCCCCGAGTACACAGGTGTGGGGACTGGGCCTCTGGGGAGGAGCTGGTGGTGACCAGGCAGTGCGCCGGCGCCCCCCGCTGGACAGAAGGGTAACTGCAGGACACTCGCGCAGGAGCTAGGCTTAGGCTCCCGGTCTCTTGCCTGCACCGGGCCGTGCCCGGCACACGCGCACAGTCAGGAGCCCCTCTTCACATACTCTGGCGCTGCATGTACCACACGCACACCATCACCCACACGGGGACACATGTTCTGTGCTTGTGTGTCCGCGTGCACAGAACCTTGTCGCTTGTGTCCGACCTGCACGTGGCCAAGTCCTCACCACCTCATCTCCCACAGGGGCCAACAAGTACGACGAGGCAGCCAGCTACATCCAGAGTAAGTTCGAGGACCTGAACAAGCGCAAGGACACCAAGGAGATCTACACGCACTTCACGTGCGCCACCGACACCAAGAACGTGCAGTTTGTGTTTGATGCCGTCACCGACGTCATCATCAAGAACAACCTGAAGGACTGCGGCCTCTTCTGAGGGGCAGCGGGGCCTGGCAGGATGGTGAGCCGGGGGTGGAGCGGAGCGGAGCTGTGGAGCCCAGAGAAGGGAGCGGTAGGGGCTGGGGAGGGCTGCGGTGGGGGTGTGGAGCCTGGGAGTGCAGGGTGGTAGGTTGGCGGGACAACCCGAGGGACATTGGCAGTGGTTCAGACTGCAGAAGCATCCGGCCGTGCGCCGGGAGACAACGGAATGGCTGTCCTACCACCCCTGGAGAAAGCTCATTTCTGACCCCGCCAAGCCACTGGCCTGGCGTGAAGGAGGCTGGCTAACAGAGGGCCCAGCCACCTGACACTCAGTGTGACCAGCTCTGTGCTCAGCCCTGCAGTCTTTCCCTCAGACCTATCTGAGGGTCCTGGGCTGATGCCGGCCCCACCAGCCGTGGGGGAGATGGGCACGATTCTGCCAGTGCTGTAGACCCCCCTCCCTCACGTAACCCAGCAACACACATTGGCTCCGGGGCAGCCACTGTGTCCCTCATAACAGGTGGAGGAGAAAAAGGAGAGGGTCCTTGTCTAGGGAGGGGGGAGGAGAGGCACACCCTGGCCACATCCCGACCCATGCCCTGACTGTCCCCCACCTCCAGGGCCACCGGCGACTCTGCTCCCCCCAGCTCCTGAGGAAGATGGGGGCAAGAGGACCACGCTCTCTGCCTGTCCGTTCCCCCCACCCCGGCCGCTTTTCCCCTCTTTTCTTTCTCTGTTCTTGGCTCCCCTGTCCCCTCCCTCGGTTCCAGAGACTCGGGGGAGGAGCTGCCACAGGCCTCCCTGTTTGAAGCCGGCCCTTGTCCTAGGTGCCGGAAATGGCCGCAGTACCCCCCTTCCCAGGCATCTGTTCTGGTTTTAACCATTGTCTTATTCTGTGATGGGGGAGGGGAGCACATGCTAAGTCTCCCAAGGCCTGTGTCTGGAGGGGCGCTCACTTCTCCAGCCTGGGACCCCTGGCTTTGCTCAACACCAGCCCGTGACCCAGCCCAAGTCCAGATGTTTACAGGGAGCCTCCTGCCCATCCCAGCCCTCCAGCCGCTCGGAGGCCCCAAAGGAAAAAGCACAAGAAGCGTGAGACGCCACCATTCCTGGAGACTACAGTCCATCTGCTCATTCTCGTAGCTTTTTAAAAAAAATGAAAGTAAAGGAAAAAAAAAAAAGACAAAACTGCAAACCTAGAAAACTTTTTAGAGAAAAACTATTTAAAACTGTCAGATCCTGACCAGCACCCACCCAGCCCCCTTCCAGTGATTCCGTGCCTTGAGTGTGTCTGCGTGTTTACACCCTTCCCTCTGCTGGCTAACCCCCTCCCTGTGTGGGCAGCACTCCTGCCCTACCCTCCACAGAACTGGGTTCCAAGGGCTGTTCCAGACAACTGCCAACATCACCGAGGGCCCGTCCCAGTGGCCCTGGGCCCTGGCTCCATTAACCTAAATGTAGCTCTTTAGCGCGCTAACCTAGGAACCGCTGCTGCCTGCTGAGGGCCACGGCCCTCATGCCCTTGCCCCAGGCCCGGGTCCTTCAGCGTTGAACACTTCCTTGCTTTTTTCACATGTTTTATGGAATTGTTCACCTGGTTTGAAATAATAAAATGTAGAAAGAAAAAAGTGCCATGTACTGCTCGGTCCTCTTCTGTCCCCAGGCCAGAGACCCAGACAAAGCTGGGCCAAGGGGATAGTGACCTGAACCAGAATCCTCATTTATGGTAGGGCCCTGGCTGCTCCATCCTCCTCAGGCCCAGTATGCGGCCCCTCAGTTTTCCCACTTGGTAGTCATTTTATGTCCTGGGACCTGTACATGCCCCCTCTCCTCCCAGCACCTGCGAGGCCTTGGGTCAGTGGCGCTTGCCAGGCCTCACTGCAGCAGCGGGACAGATTTCTTCCAGAGCAGTTCCTCCGAGGGGTTCTCTCCTGGGAGCATCAGGTGTCCAGTGAGGGGTGCAGGAGGAGAATGTGACTCCTCACCTCCCAGGCCCAAGGCCGTGCTGAGTCCCTTGTATCCCCTCCCTTCTAATCAGAGGTGTCTTCTGCTCAGGACTGGGCTTCTCAGGGTTGACAAAGTTGGGGACAGTCGGGGCCTGAGACGTGTTCAGCAGCGTCTCTGCCCCGGAGGTCCCTCTCCAAACCCTGGGGGGCAGGGAGGGACAGGCAGGTGGCTACACATCACTGTATCCGTAGGCATAAACCAAGTGGCCCCAGAGGGCAGCAGACAAGGTGCGTTGGGACAAGGACCCTAGAAATGCGGAAGCTAACGTGAAGCTATGGGAAGTGCACGCATGTCGCTGGAGAAGACAATGGCAGATGACAAGGCGGCGGGGCGCGCGGTGGGTGGGGGTGCCTGCGGGGGGAGCTCTGAGCGCCTGGCAAGGCGCCTGGACTTTGTCCCGCGGCTGGCGGCGACAGCGGGCTGCTGAGCCTACGGAAAAGGGCTCTGCTGGGCGGGGCTCGGAGGCGAGCTCCGCCCGCGTTTGGCCGCCAGGGGGCGCCGCAGTCCGTGGCCGGCCCCGCCGGGCTGGTCACGGACGCTGACGTCAGCGGGTCCTGTGGAGGCCGCGGGGCACAAAGACAGCTTTGTGGGGCAGCGACGGCTTCGCGCCCGCGGCGGGACAAAGCGGCCTGGGCCGGGGTCGGCGCCGCGGAGGCGGGGAAGGCGGAGGGTGGGAGGGTGGGGCTGGGCACCCGGGACCCCGCCTCCGCACACCTGCCAGTCCCCGCGCGGTCTCAGGGCCCCCAAGTGTTTGGCAAGAGATGAGAGGCTGTGGCCGCCGGATCGGAAGGAGATCAACGTCCCCCAGCCTCCGCTGCCGCCCCAGTACCTCGGGCCTTTCCTGCTACCGCTGCCTCCGGGACTGAGGGCTGAGGGCCGGCTGACAAGGAGAACAGGATCCCGTGCCCAACCCAGGATCCCTGCCTTCCTTCGGCGGTCAGGCCTGGACCCCGCTGAGCCCCAGATAACGGGCGGGGCCGGGGCTCCGGGGGCCGTGAAGCCCGCCCAGCAGGAAGCCGCGCCGGAGATGGTTCCTTCCTAACCTCCTGAGGGGAACCCCCCCGCACAGAGGGAGCATTGAGTGGCCAGCATTGTCTGCCAGACGCACCCAGTGCCTCTCTCCATGGGTGGGCCCTGCAGGATTCTGGCCAGGATCCCCTTGAATCTAGCTTGCAGCGGGTCTGGGTGGGGTCCTGGCAAGCAGCACTTTCCTGCGTGCAGACAGCTAGGCTCCCACCTGCCTTCAGCCTTCCTACCCCTGCTCTGATTTGGAGGGCATAAGGCCCCATTGTCCCAGCACTGGCGGAGGCGGCCTTTCAATTCTTCCTTGTCTTTGGCAGTTGGGAAATTCCCAGCCTTGGGGGGCAGCTGGGGCTAGCGGAGGGTGGGGGTGGTGGCATCCCAGGTGTCCTGCACCCCAAAGGGAGGGACTCCAGGGGGTTGACTTCTGGGAATCCCCTAATGCTTAGAGCTTTCCTGGGGCTGAACCTCATCCCTGGGACCACAGGGTGAGGGCAGCTAGAGAGACTCCATGCTCCCTGGTCCTGTGTACCCTGAAGCACTCCCAGCTTAAGGAGCCCCATCTTTTTGGCCCCAGTCACGGGTAGCTTGCAGCTATGAGGCCTGGGACTCCTAGACAGGCAGAGCCAGGAAGGGGACCCAGGCTCCTGCTTCCAGACTAAGCTTGTGGGTCCCTGTATGAAGTGGGCTGTCACCAGCCGGTGCAGACTTCCATGAGGCTGACCCACCTCTCAGAGGGCCCACCCCATTCCAAATAGTTGCTCAGGCTACTGATGTGGTGCTGGCCTTGGTATTTTTAACCCATCTGCAGGGTGGGGAAACAGCTGGAAAGAGAGACAAGTTCTGAGAGCCAGAGAGCTTAGGAGAGCAGGATCTAGGGAGACCCTGTGGAGAGGAGCCAGGTGGGCAGCCACTCCCCAGCTTGGGCCCAGGCCCTCCACGACAGGTGGGTGGAGGCCAAGATTCCAGGTGCAAAATGGGGAGGGAACCCATGAGATCTGGAACCTGTGACACTACAGGGGCTGTCAAGGCCTGGAAGAACACCTCACCGTGTTCCTGGGTGGCCCCACTGTTCCTTCTGATGTCAGGAAACCTACTCCCCACGCAGCCAGAGCTCCTCAAATCATCCCCCCACAGACCCCATCCCAGATCCAGAATGCCAGGCCAGCCAGGATGCTGGAGAACACAAGCCCTGACTCCAGCCACCTGGTCTGTGGCATGGACAACCAGGTCCTAGCTGCCCTGGGAGTCAGGGTGGGGGGCAGGATAGGATCGTAGCTTCTCTTGGCTCTCTTCTGGGTTCAGGGTCATTCCCGAACAACTGAGCTCAATCTTCCTGTCTATTGGCCTGACAAGAGATCTTGGGGGCCCACATCCCTGTCGTGGGGCTACGCGTTCCCCTAAACCCTCCTGGACTCCCAGAGGGAAAGCCAGCCCGCATCACACATTCAAGGAGGGCACCAGACCAGGTAGGGTATGTGTGCAGCTATGTGACAGTGAGTGTGTCCATACTTGTCAGCCACTCGGCTCTTTGGTTAATAACGGTGATGGGCATTAGGGTGGAGGGGGGGTCAACACCATGGATCACTTTCTCCTCCCTGTCTTGGTTTCTCCCCTTGCATGAAATAAGCCCCACAGGTGATCTTATTTAGGAGAAAAATAGGTTTGATATCACTTCCCATTGACTCTGACTCCCAACCTCTTTGTGGGTGGAGAGAGTCAAGGCCTGAGGGGCTGGTGCAGGGTCAAGGAAGGACTTGACCATCAGTTTCCCATCACACCCCATCCCCAGGACTCAGCAGGCCCAGGAGGGTAGAAGGGCTTCCTGTAGGCATTCTCTCTCCTCCCTCCCTGTGCCTGTCCTCTGCTGGGTCCTGGGATGACAGCCACTGGAGGACCCAGAGGCCTGCAGAGAGGCCCCACCCTGGGTGTTCTAGGCATCTGGGGCTTCACAGAGGAAGTGACACCGGGAGACCTGAAGACTGAGTGGTGAAGAAGATAGTCTAGCAGGTGATAAAGAGGAGGGGCTAAAGGGTGGAGGGCACAGCCCAAGCAAAGCCCTGCTGCCCTCTGGAAACTGGGTGCCCGGAGCCCTGGTGGGGTCGGCTAAGGCTGAGCCTGGGAGCCCCCAAGCTCCAGCCAGGTCTCTGAGGTGGGTGGTGGGGTACTGCAGAGGGGAGGTATTGGGAGGAGGAGGGGCAGAAAGACCACAGGGGCACAGCCTGGGGGAAAGTGAAGGGGTCAGGTCTCCGTGCTGCTGGGGGAGGAGGCGGGGCCTTGTCTGGCTAACCAGGGGGCCTAAAGGTCTCCCTAAGATCGGGCCTCGGGGAGAAGGGATGGGCACCTGGGCCCTGACAGGGCTGGGTTGGAGACCAGGAGGAAGAAGACTGAGGAGTCCCCAGGGATCAGGGAGGGATGGAGGTTCAGGTGGAGGGTGGCAGCAGTCGTCATGCTGGGGGCGGGGGTGGAGGACAGGAGTGTAGCTGGGCTGAAAGACGCAGCAGTGAGGGGTCTGCCCGGTGCGGAGATGGCACCAAGAGCGGACACCTGTGTTCCCCCCCCCCCCCCCGCCCCCTGCTGCAACCGCAGGGCAGTTGAGGAGAGAGATCTGAGAGGTTCAGTGTCTCCCTAAGGACACACAGCTGGTGAGGAGCCGTCACGACCCCACCCTGCCCTTCCCAGCCTACTAAGGGTGCTGATCCCACCCGCAGCATCTCGAGCCCCTCAACCTGCACTCCCGGGCAGCTGTCCACCCCACCCCCCCCCGCCCCGTGCTGATTAAGAGAAGGTAGCATTTATGTTAATATATGTTAATAAGCTTGGAGTGCCACCACGGTTTACATTGGCTGCATTCCTGGCACCCCCGCCCACTACTCCCCTAGGCTGTGGAGGAGGGGAGAGGGAGGCTCCACCCCCTGCCCTATTCCCCGCCCCCCCAACCCTGCTGGGCAATGAAGAAAACAGGAGCGAGAGGAGAGCTGTGATGTGGCTGGTGGAGGGGGGCTCCCCCATCCCAGAGGGGCTGACCTCAGCCCAGGAGGAATGTGCAGGAGGCGGAGGGCTGGGGCGGAGCGGGTGGGGGCAGGGCCGCAGCCAGAGGCCCAGGGTTCCAGGCGCCCCGCCCTCGGCCCTTCCACCTCAGCCCTGACATGGCCCTCAGAAGGGAAGGGGAACAGGCAAGGAGGGGAAGAGCTGATCTTTCCAAAAAGGTGGGCCAGGGGTCTCCGGGAGCATGGATTCCAGGCTGGGGGCGGGTGGGGGAAGGGCCCCCATACCATTTCCCAGGAAATCTCCCCCGGGATGGGTAGTACTTTGTCAGGGAAGTCAGGCCTCAGTTAGGCTTCGCTGGGCTTATTCCTGCCCCCCAGCCCACCCCCACTCAATGCCTAAGTCCTCAGGGTAGTGAGTCCTAGTACCCACGTGGCCAGAAGTAGGAAAGGTTGTGACGTCGGAGTCACCAGCCTTGATTGCTAAAGCAGGTGTAAGTGGGGAGCCAAGGCCTGACCCAGCCCAGGCTGGGCACCGGGAGGGTTGACGCTGGCCTTCCTCAGATGGATGCCCTACCCCAGTCACACCACCCAGAGTCCAGGCCGAGGGCGGGCACGGCTGAGGGTGAGGGCCCAGAAGGCAGGTGGTAGGATTTGGCACAACAATTCAGTATTTCCAGAAGGAAAACCAAGGCCTTGGAGGCTGTGGCACTGACAGGCAGCATCGGGACGAGAACCCAGGCTGCCTTTGCCCATGGCTACCCTGGCAAAATGTAGAGGCCTGGAGTCTGAGGTGGCCTTTGGGTGGGGGGGCTGCAGGTGGGAGTAGAAACCCCAACTGCCTTCCTTAGTTTGCTCCATTCTGTCAAGACTCAGGCCCAGGCTGCCTGATTCTAGAATCCTTAGGAACTCCTGGAGTGCAGTGTAACCCACTGCTGTTCTGGGAGGGCTGCCTCCATGAAGTCCCCCCCCCCCCCCCGCTGGAGTCTGGCATATACTTGGGCCTGTGGCTGAGGAACAAAGACCCTGGGGGACACCCTGGGCTCCCACCCCTGCAGATCTCCCTTCCTGCCCCAGGGAAGAGGACTCACCTAGGGCAAGGAAAGCAACACAAAGGGCTCCCGGTGGGCAAGGGGCAGCCCCAAGATGCTGGAAAGATGGTGGTGGGGGGGGGCGGTTCCTGGTCCTGCTTTTCAGTAGGGACGTGGAGCTTGGAGGGAATGAAACAGAGACTGGGACCCTGAGCCTGAAGAACTAAGCAGTGGGGGCAGGTAGGGGGCACCGTGGGGGTGGATGGGGACCTCAAATGCACTTGCTGATCTTGGCGGCTAGGGTGGAAAATTGTAAACAGCCGAAGAATTTTGTTTGCTTGCATGGGGCCGGAGGAGGCTGCCCAGGTCCAAGGCAGAAGCTGGGAGGAGAAACAGGCTGCATCCCGGAAGTCCAAGAACCCGGGCTGGGGTGCATCCCTCTACTCCCTCTCCCGAAGGCCCCTGGTCCTCCCCCGGAGGCCCTCCCTTCATCTGCCTGCCAGCCAGCCAGCCAGCCAGCCAGGCCAGTCCAGGAACACTAGGTCCTGAGACTCAGGAAAGCAGGGCCTGGCCCCACCCGGAATGGGCACTGACACCCCTACTCCAGGAGAGCTGGCCAGAGAGGGGACACAGCCCTTGGAAACCATAGCCTCCCTCACTGACCACTGGCAAGCTGCTGACCAGCCTTGGGGAGGTTCCAGGAGGATGCCTTTTGCGGGGATTGAGGGGTGAAAGGCCATCCTCAAGCCCTGTCACGTAGACCTGAGGGCCCCATTCAGCCACGGTCAACATTTGGCCCTTCCAGAGTAGACCCCTAGCAGTCCGAATGGGGTCGTTCACCAGACTCAGCTTCAGGCCAAGCTCCCAGACCCTTCCCAGCTGAGCCCCTCACTACCCACTTGCAGCTCTCCCGCTGTGTAGGGACGGGTGAGGACCTCAAGTCCCCTGGACCTGCTGTTCTGCCTGCTTCACAGAGCCTTCTGGGGCTGGGGAGGGGGCCCTATATGGTTTCTTCCTCCTTCGCCTTGACTGGCCGCCCTGCTTCTGCACTGGACTGCTACTGGGTGCACCCTATTGCCCCGAGGCCTGACAGGGGAGGGGTCGCCCCTCCCTTGTGCCTGCTCCACTCTGGCCTGGCCACCAACTCCTGCCTGGTCACCCGATCCGCCCCCGTAAACTTGCCGGCGTGTGGGGCGTGGGGCGGTGGCCGGCTGCGTGGAGGCGGGGGCTGCTCCTTAAAGGAGCCGTCGTAGGGTGCCCTACAGTCCCCAGGCTTCTCCCCTCCTCCCGGGCGAGCTGGGGCTGGGGTGGAGTGGTGCTGCCGCCTGAGTTCTGGTGGAGTGTGGGAAGGTGGCCGGGTGTTCAGAGCCTGCGTTGCAGACCTCACGGGCTCAGAAGAGGCAGTGGCAAGTGTCAGTGGAGGGACAACAGGAGGTGGGAGTCCTAGCCTGGGAGGGGTCTGGGAGCTGCGGAACTGGGCAGGGGCTTGGGGGCAGTGATCTGGAATGTGGCTCGGCAGGTGTGCCCCTTGCTTGATGGCACCCCAGGACCTTGCTCCATGCCAAGGCTCCTGTGCCCAGCACCTGCCCCGCCAGCTCTGGGAAGGACGATGGGGATTGCAGCCAGAGGCTGGCCCCACAAAAGGGGTCCAGGGGAAGGGCTCTGGTGCAGAGTTGGGAGGGGCTCAAAGATGGGGGAACCTGAGGGAGAAGGCAGGGGAGGGAGAGGTGCGGTGGCGGTGGAGGCTCAGAGAGGGCCGGGAAACTCACCTGAAGTGGGGATGAGAGGCTGCCTGAGACCCTTGGCTCTCCCCCGACTTGATTCCTCTTGGGTCTGAAGTCAGCCCACAGAATTTCTGCGTAACCAGCCCCCTCTAGGCTCGGGTTGGGAGAGAGAGGTCAAGCAGGAAGCCGGGACTGCGATGTCCTAGTGGCAATCACCTCCAAGTAGAAGCTGAGGCTTCCCTCCAGCCTGGGTGGGGGGGCACAGGCCTCGGGGCTCCTGGACAGACATCTTCCTGAGGAGTGGCTATCCAGGCACTCTCAGAGTTGCAGTGACTGTCCCTGTGGTTGTATTTACTCACCAGCGTGCTGAGGGACACGCATGCACTTGTGTGTGTACACGCAATCGTAATGCACACATACACCACACACATGTACGCGTGTCTGCAAAGTGCACACGCATGCCATCACAGACATGGACATACCTGTCTGCACGCGGGCGCGCGCGCGTGCGCACACACGATATAGATACACAAAGGGACCCTCAAAAATACTCAAACTCACGGGCGCCCACACCACTGGCTCCAGCTCCAGCCCCAAAGGTGCCTCTGTTTCTCTGTGGGCCCGTGGGTGCACAACCACCTCCAGAGGCCTGACCGCCTCTTGTTGCTCACTCCCATGACTGGCTTGTTTTGCTCATTGCACTTGGTGCCCTCTGAAATGACTGCACTGATCTGAGTCCTTGTTGGCATTCTGCCCTCTCCTGCATGGGGACCTTGTCTGCGTCCCCCAGTGTCCCAGGCTAGCAAGAAGTAGGCACACAGAGTTTGTGAATTAATGCCTGTGAGCATGTCTATGGGAAGGGGGGGGTTCATGGGGAGGGTGACGTGGTGGGGCGGGCGCCTGCCAGTGTGGGGGTGACCCCAAGGGTGTGCCCGGCGTGGGTGTGTCTGTGATTGTGGCCAGGCAGGGCACACTCAGGGAGGGGAGAGCTCGGAAGTGGAATGCGACCCCCCAGCCTCTTTCCCCTAGGGGCTGTAATCTGATCCCTGGGGACTCCCCCCTCTAGCCTCCCGCCCTCGTCCTTGCTGCAGCTCCTTCTCTTCCAGATCCTGGGGCAGAGTCCAGGGCGGCTCAAGGCTCCTCCGCACGCGCCTGCTGAACCGGGAGCACCCTGAGCCACCAGGATGGGGCAGGCCGGGGCTGCCGCCATGATCCCGGTCCTGGCCCTGCTCTGGGCGGCAGTGCGGGGGGATGCGACCCCCAGCACCCCGCGCCTGCGGCTCTCCTTCCAAGGTAGGTGCACCTGGTGGATGGGAGGGCTCCGCTCATGGTGGGCGGGAGAGGGTCCCAGTGTGGGTAGGGGGCATGCGTTTGCTGTTGCTTTGTGCCACTGGCCCAGGTTTGATTGGGGGCACTCTCAGGCCATCTCCAGTTAACCCTGTCCTGGCCTCAGCCCCCTGACTTTCTGTGCACATTCTCTTCTTGCTTTCCCAGGAAGACCCCCTTCCGTTCCCATGGCAACAGATCCTGCCTGGGTCCCATCCACGACCCACCCCCAGGGAAACTGAGGTGTGGGGGTCACTAGAGCCTCCTTCCCACACCCCCTACACAGGAGGCTGGTCACTGGTCACTAAGCAATGGCATCGCACTGAGCTCAGGCTGGTGGCAGGAAACCCTCAGCCCCATGCTGGGGTTGGGGTTCTGGCTTTCCAGATATGCTCTGCACCCCCACTGGCACCCCGGCCTCCCAGTGCGCCTGCCTGCAGACACTGCTTGTCCAAGCCTGCCCGAGGAGCTCAACCTGCTTGCCCCTTGGTGGGGGGGGATGCTGCACTGCCCACCATGGAAGTTTCACACATGGGTGGGCCTGTCTTCATCAGTGGAAACTCACACACGTGGAAACTCACATGTGTGTGGGCCAGGTCCCATGTACAACCATGACCTGTGAGAGAGACAGGCAGGGTCTAGGGGAAGCTTCCAGCAGGGCTGGCAGATCCTCTGTGGTGTCCGCCCCCTGCAGAGCTCCAGGCCCGGCATGGTCTCCGGACCTTCAGGCTGGAGAGGACCTGCTGCTATGAAGCTTTGCTGGTGGACGAGGAAAGAGGACGCCTGTTTGTGGGTGCCGAGAACCACGTGGCCTCTCTCAGCCTGGACAACATCAGCAAGCGGGCCAAGAAGGTACCAGGGACCACCAGCCTCGGCGCTGCCCAGGGAAGGAGCCCCAGGACCCCACTCCAGTCTGCTTGGAGAGGCCCAGGGGGATGGGCCCCCTGAGCGGACACTGTCTGCACAGAGACCATGCAAGGGCCCTGACCTGTGTCCCCTTCCCCCGACCTCCTTGTAGCTGGCTTGGCCGGCCCCCGTGGAATGGCGAGAGGAGTGCAACTGGGCAGGGAAGGACATTGGCGTGAGTGCTGGCTTCGGGGTGGGAGCAGGGAGGCCAGCCCCCCGCTTTACACACAGTGGCGCCAAGACAGAGGCCTGCCTGTTCTGGCTGTGATGGGGGCAGGGGGTCAAGGTGGCTGAAGTTTGGAGGTAGTGACTCAGGGTGGAGGCTCATGTGATTCTTCTTGGGGGCCTCTGAGTCACAGGGGGACATACAGGCCTGTGCTTTTCCATGCGCGCCTTCTGGTGAGAGGTGGGCGGGGCTGGTCACCAAGGGCACGCGGGTCACCGCAGCCCATGTTGGTGCTTGCCTGGACTGATGCAGAAGAGAGGAAGGGGTGAGGTGCCACTGGTGAGCTGGGACTCCTTAAGGCTGCCTCCCTGGGGGAGGCCTCATTGTCCCTGACCCTTCCTGCCCACTAGACTGAGTGCATGAATTTTGTGAAGTTGCTGCATGCCTACAACCGCACCCATCTGCTGGCCTGTGGCACGGGGGCCTTCCACCCAACCTGTGCATTCGTGGAGGTGGGCCACCGGCTGGAGGTAAGTCCAGCTCTGGGCAGAGAGTGAGGTTGGGAGGTGAAGAAAGGTCCAGAAGTAACAACCACCCCCTGCCCCCCAGGAGCCCATGCTCCGGCTGGACCTTCGGAGGCTAGAGGACGGCAAGGGCAAGAGTCCATATGACCCGAGGCATCGGGCTGCCTCCGTGCTTGTGGGTGAGTCCAAAGGCTAGGGCCCCTCAGAGACTCTCGACTCTCTCGAGAGCCCCCGAGATTCTCCCATGGCCTCACTGACTCCCAGGCTGCTGCCAGAGCTCTCCAAGCACCCCCCACCTCCATCCCTCATTGAGAACCTTCAGATTGGCTGAGCGGCCCTCACCCTGTCTGCAGGAGAAGAACTGTACTCAGGGGTGGCTGCAGACCTCATGGGCCGGGACTTCACCATCTTCCGCAGCCTGGGCCAGCGTCCGAGTCTCCGAACAGAACCACATGACTCCCGCTGGCTCAATGGTGAAAGGCTGGTGGGGCTTTGGGGAGGGGGCCCTCAGCCCCCACAGGGTAGGTGCCAAGGAAGGCCCATAACAGAAGTGAGCAGTGGGTGCAGCCAGGGTCCCACCAGGTAGCTAGCATGCGTCCAGCCTGGTGCCAGGGACTGGGGTTGTAGGGCAGACAAGACATGGGGCCTGCGCCCTCTTTGAGTTCACAGAACTCAGAACGAATACATCATCAGATCAGTTCCAATGGCCATGAGACTGGTGAATGCACAGACAGAACGGGAAAAGGAGAACAGGTGGGAGAACGAGAAAGGAAGCCAGTCTGCTGGGGAGGGGGCTGAGCTGATTCCAAACGCCTCGAAGGATGGAGGGAAAGAGCAACTAGAGCAAAGAATCCGGCGCAGGAACAAACCAAGGATCAGACACAGGAGAGGAGAGAGGATAAGGGGTCTCCACCATCAGGGGCTGAGTCACTTGCTCTAAGAGTGAGGAGAACGGGGGCCCCTGCCTCCTGTTCAAGAGTAGGATCCGTGAGTGAAGGTACAACTGATTGGCCATCTCCCTCCTTTCCTGGCTGGCTGGCCTTGGGAGCTGCTGGGCTGAGGTGGGCTCTCCAGGTAGTCTCGGTCTCTGCTGCCCTCTTGTGGCTGCTTCTTGACTCACAGGCCCTGATCCTCTGGATCCCGTGGACTTGCGGGGCCATCCGGATGAACTGGATCCTAGAGACTGGGTGCTCAGATGCTGCCTGGCAGGCTTCTGGAGGCACCAGAGTTAGGAGTTAGGAGAGAGAGTGTATGGGTCTCATGAGGCAATGCTGACTTCACACCTCCTGCTGCTAGAGCCCAAGTTTGTCAAGGTCTTCTGGATCCCAGAGAGCGAGAATCCCGATGATGACAAGATCTACTTCTTCTTCCGTGAGTCGGCAGTGGAAGCTGCACCAGCACTGGGGCGCCTGTCTGTGTCCCGTGTTGGCCAGATCTGTCGGGTGAGGAGTCCCTGGGCCACAGCCTGTGACCACACCCCTGCCCTCTTGCCTCTTTGGGGCTCCCCCTCATGCCTTCTGATTGGCCCCGCAGAATGATGTGGGTGGCCAGCGCAGCCTGGTGAACAAGTGGACCACGTTCCTGAAGGCGCGGCTGGTGTGCTCCGTGCCCGGTGCAGAGGGTGACACTCACTTCGACCAGCTCCGTGAGTGCCAGGAGTGGAGGGTGGAGTTGGGGAGAGGGAGCGCAGTGCCCCAGACCTGGGAGCCCAGCCGCCTTGAGGGCTGTGTGCCCTCCCCCAACTGGGCCCCTTCCCCACAGAGGATGTGTTCCTGCTGTCCTTGAGGGACCGTTGGAGCCCTCTGCTCTATGCCGTCTTCTCCACATCCAGGTGAGGGCCGGGAGGTCATGGGTGGGATGGCCCGGCTCTGCTGGGCCCCTCACTCTACTCATGTCTTCGCCCACAGCACCGTCTTCCAAGGCTCTGCAGTGTGCGTGTATAGCATGAACGACGTGCGCCGTGCCTTTCTGGGGCCCTTTGCACACAAGGAAGGACCCCTGCACCAGTGGGTGTCCTATCAGGGCCGTGTCCCCTACCCCCGGCCAGGCATGGTGCGTAGCCCCAGGATTCCCACCACAACCTGCTTAAAGTCTCAGGGGTGGAGAATCTGGTCTGGGATCTTCTTGGTGAATGTGGTTTCTTCCTCTTGTTATGGGTGGATAAACATCAATTTGATCAGACAGGGCTGCTAAAAGGAAGGCCATATTTCCCCCTAAGACTCCCAAAGGCAGGCCTGGGTCTTCTCCAGAGTTCCAGGGCAAGGCTCTATCCATTAACACTCCCACTCCCAGTTCCTGGAGGTCTCTTGTGGGCCCACCAGACCCTCATACCCACATCCCTGTCACGCCTCCTCCCCACCGCCCAGTGCCCCAGCAAGACCTTTGGCACCTTCAGTTCTACCAAGGACTTCCCTGATGACGTCATTCAGTTTGCCCGGAACCACCCTCTCATGTACAATTCAGTCCTGCCCGTGGGTGGGCGCCCTCTCTTCCTACAAGTGGGTGCCGGATACACCTTCACCCAGATCACTGCAGACCGTGTGGCAGCTGCTGACGGACACTACGACGTCCTCTTCATTGGCACAGGTCAGTGGCCTGCCATGACCACCCATTAAACCCAGTCTAGACTCTGCCCGTTACTAAAGCTGCCCCTGTCCAGGCTCACCTTCGCATCTTTCCCCGGGGTTATGCCCCCATCTCCTTCTGGATGCTGCTCTTATTCTTCCAACCCCCAGTCTTCACTGACCCAACCATGCTGAGGGTAAAGGCCTCAGAAGTGAGGAGACCCCCAGCCTTAGCTATCAGGGAACACAAGGAGTCAGTCACTCACTCCTCATCCTTGCAGATGCTGGCACAGTGCTGAAGGTGATCTCGGTACCCAAGGGCAGCCGGCCTAACGGGGAGGGGCTGCTCCTGGAGGAGCTGCACGTATTTGAGGTGAGATCTAGCCTCCCCCAAACTCCCCACCTCAGCCTCCGTGCCCCCCTGCCTGGAGTAACCCCACCCCACTGATCCCTGATCCTAGTGCTCCCCCTCCCTCTCAGGACTCGGCTGCTATCACCAGCATGCAAATCTCTTCCAAGAGAGTAAGTGACCAGAAGGCTTGGGGGTAAAAGGCACCCAGTGCGTTCCCCGAGTGCCCCAACCCCCATGCCTCCCTTGGTAGTTCGAATCCCGGGTTTGAGAATAGGTTCTGCCTTCGCTAGACTGCGTGACCTGAGGCCTCAGTGTTCTCATCTGTCAAGTGGGGTAAGGGATCTCTGACCTGTGGGAGGCGGGCACGGGGCTGCCTTCGGTCAGCCCGGAGCCCCTCGTGCCCCCTAGCACCAGCTGTACGTTGCCTCACGGAGCGCAGTGGCCCAGATCCCCTTGCACCGCTGTGCTGCCCATGGCCGTGCCTGTGCCGAATGCTGCCTGGCGCGTGACCCTTACTGCGCCTGGGACGGGGCCGCGTGCACGCGCTTCCAGCCCAGCGCTAAAAGGTGGGCCGGGTCGGGGGCGGGCCACCCGGAGTCCTTTGCGGCACCTGGCTGGCTAAAGGAAGAAGAGCTCACGGAAGTACCACATGCCCCGTTCCCCGCAGGCGGTTTCGGCGGCAAGACGTGAAGAACGGCGACCCCAGTACGCTGTGCTCTGGGGGTGAGTGCCCCAGCTTGCCCCGACTTCGCGGCCTTCGAAGACGCCACAGCCTGCCCTGCCCTGCCTGAATCTGACAATCCCTTGCCCTCCCCAGACTCGTCCCATCCCACATTGCTGGAGCGGAAGGTGTTCGGGGTGGAGGGCGGCAGCGCCTTCCTAGAGTGTGAGCCCCGCTCGCTGCAGGCACGCGTGGAATGGACCTTCCAGCGCGCGGGGGAGGCGGCCCGCACCCAGGTGAGCCTCCTGCCGCTCGGCTCCTCTACGCGCCCTGGCCCCGCCCCTACATCCAGGAGAGGCCCCGCCCTAGCCAATGAGGCCCTTGTCCGGCTCCCACCTGTAGACGAGGTGCGGCCCCGCCCAGTGAGACTCCGCCTAACCAGCCCCTCTGCCTGGTTTGGTCCCTTCCCTGCACGCCGCCTCCCGGTGAGGCCTGGCCCTTTCCCTGCACGCCGCCTCCCGGTGAGGCCTCTCAGTCTAAATAGACTCCAGACCCAGCCCCCCCGCCCCTGTCCGAGAGGAGTCGCGCCCTCGCCCCGGCGCTCCCTGCGCCGCCCCCCGTGTCCTGCCCTGTACGGGGATCCCCTCTCAGACCACCGGTCCCAGTGCCCCCAGCCTCCGAACGTGCCCCTGCGGGCGCCCCTATCCTACTCCCGCTCGGCCGCCGGTGACCCTCTGCCTCTCCCGGCCGGGCCCGGAGCCGGGTTTCGCTGTTCCCGACCCTGACGCCCCCGCCTCCCGCTGGCCCGGCCTGCAGGTGGCTGCGGAGGAGCGCGCCGAGCGCGTGACGCGGGGGCTGCTGCTGCGCGGGCTGCGGCGCGGGGACTCAGGCGTGTACCTGTGCGCGGCTGTGGAGCAGGGCTTTTCGCAGCCGCTGCGTCGCCTGGCGCTACACGTGCTGAGTGCCGCGCAGGCCGAAAGGCTGGCCCGGACCGAGGAGGCTGCGCCCGTCGCCCCTCCAGGCCCCAAGCTCTGGTACCGGGACTTCCTGCAGCTGGTGGAGCCGGGCGGCGGTGGCGCTAGCTCCCTGCGAATGTGTCGTCTGCAGCCCGAGTCGCGCCCACCGCCTCCCGAATCGCGGAGGAAGGGCCGAAACCGCCGAAGGCACGCCCCCGAGCCGCGCGCAGAGCGGGGGCCCCGCAGCGCCGCGCACTGGTGATTCGGCCTCCGGGCTGGGTACAGGGAAGGCGACTCCAGGCAGGAGCGGGAGGACAGACCCTGGGGGACGCACGGCTACGGGGCCCAGCACACTGGTCCCTGGCCGATGGAGACCGACCGACCGACCGACAGGCCCTGGCCGAGGGGCTGCCTCGCCAGCTTATTTATTAACAGAGGATAACCTTTGAATGTAGCCCTGGGAGGGACGGCCCAGCCCGGGCACCGGGTCCTGCTGGTCGCGAGGAGGCAGAGAAGCGGGCTCCAGAGCAACGACCTGGGCGGAGGAGGTGCCCGGAGTGCCCACCCTCGGGGAAGGCCCTCCTCCCTGGGGGATGAGCAGAAAGCTGTGAACAGGCTGAGCGGGTGGGGGTGGGGGTGGGGCAGGCCGACTGTACTAATGCAATAAACACGTTATCAGCCGAAGCTGGAGCGGCCCCAGCATGCAACCGCTGGTGCTAGGTCTCCCTGTGTGGCCTTGGGCAACTTCTTCATGGTCTCTAGACCTCAGTTTCTGCTAAGGATGCTGTGGTGAGGATTAAAGATGGTTTCCATGTGACCGAAGGGATTCCGTGGGGCCTTTTGGGGTCCTACTGACAAACACAGTGTATTCTGAATAATAGAATTTCTTGGCTGAGTGCTATGAAGAAAATGCAATTTGGTGATATGTAAAATAATGTAAGAAAGCATCAATGAGGGGATGACATTTGAGCTAAACAAGGAGCCAGCCTCGGGAGTATCCTGGGGAGAGCCTTCTTGGAAGGAACAGCCAGGGCAAGAAACAAGGTTGCTGTGCTGGAGGAACAACAAGGAGGCCAGTGATACAGTGAAGTGATGGATTTGGGATATTTAAGGGGGTAGAGCTCATTGTCTTGCTTTGTCCCAGTTGGGAAGGAGGGCCTCAGGGGTCCAATAGCAGAGTGTGGGCCCTAAGATCGGCCACTTCCTCCCTTCAAGGGTAAGTGGTACCATGCCTCCTCATACATTGTGTGTGACTTCTATACCCTTGGAGAGTAGGAAGGTTCTAAACGGCATTTGCTAAGTGCTTCTGACATGTGGCTGTATTTCCATCCTCCTGTGTCCCGTGCCAGGGAGGAACCATTTGTCATTCCTGTTTTACAGATGAGGAAATGGAGGTCAGAGAGGGGGCAATCCCTTCCCCCAGCTTGTAAGCTTATTAACAGAAATCCCAATCTTCAATCTAAGTTTGCCCACTGACCAGCATGAGTACCTGCGTGTGTAGGTGTGTCTCCGCCCCCTCTGGGGGCCCTCATGGCCCCGGCTCCTTATCCATCACCCCAGTCCCTGGGGCCAGCAGGTCACACAGGGCTAGGTGCTTGTCCATTGGTTTGGAGTAGAGATGACCCAGCTTTGATAGAGGTCTTTGGGGGTAGAGAGGCTCAGGTCTCAGCTGCCCTGAGGGGCATTGCTGGAGGTGAGCATGAGGCTGCTTGTCTGGGTAAAGACACCAAGGCCTGTACATATACGGGGGTGGCAGAGTTCCCCAGGAAAGACCCTGGGCACCTGCATTAGTGGAGGTGTGCTCTTGCCTGGGCTCCATCACCAGCTAGATAGTCCCCGCTGGGTCACTCCACCCATTCCCAGGGCTGAGGGCTGCCCCCTCTAAATATAGCCC
Source organism: Martes martes (assembly GCF_963455335.1). NCBI lineage: Eukaryota > Metazoa > Chordata > Mammalia > Carnivora > Mustelidae > Martes > Martes martes. The sequence continues at coordinate 197,750,651 of NC_137888.1, read as the reverse complement.
AGTGGGCTGAGCTCAGGCCTATTTTAGGCCCCGGGCTGGGAGGTGGCTAGCCTTTCCAGGCTCTGAGGAGCCACTGCTGCCTTCATCCTGTCCTGCTACTGGGTGTTATTATCAGCCCCCCAACTGCCCACCGCCCGCCATGCCTGAGGAGAGCCAGGAAGGTAGGAGAGCATTAATGGGGGAGGGCAAGTCCCCCGTCCTGTGACCTTATGGACTCTGGAGCAACCCTGCCTCATCCCATTGACCTCACTTCCTTGACTAGTCATCAGTCACCATGTCCCAGCTTGAGTAAAGGGACCTGCCCCCCCCCCGTGCATGGAGAGAGGGCTTACCACGTCCTCTCCGGCCCTGCCTGTCTCCCCTGCTAAGGACAGGGACGGGTTGGGGGGAGCTACCTAGTCAACTATAGGCTGTGCCCAAGTGGGTGTGGGCAGGGCAGACACCTGGCCAGCTAGGCTCTTCATTCAGGGAGGAAGCTGGGATCCGGGCAGGCTGTTCCAGGAAGCCTTTGGGCATGTGGCCCAGAGACTGGGAGTGGGTAGATCTCTGGCCTCCTCCAGCTTGAGCCTAAAATGGACCCAACTATTGGCTAGTTGGGATCCCTTGGCCTGGCCCAGCTTAGAGCTAGTTAGGCCTTTGGTGGCCACCTGCCCAACTGCCCCACTGCACCCAAATACAGAGGTTCAGTGGGGCCGGAACAGGGCTGACCAGCTGCCCCACGCTTCTCTGGCCCAGCTGGTCAACTCTCTTACCACATTTTCAACATTTCAGCTGGATAGGGGCGGGGTGCCTAGCCCCCAGTAGTGATAGGAGATGTTTGCCTCATTCTGGGGTCCAAACAACGTTTATCAAGTTTTTCCCTGGGAATGAACAGAATCCGAATTCAACTTAGGAAGGGTGGGGAAGGGGCACCTGGGTGGCTCAGTCCGTTAAGCACCCAGCTCTGGATTTCTGCTCACGTCATGACCTCAGGGTGGTGAGATGAGCCCTGTGTCAGGCTCTGCGCTCAGCAGGGAGTTGGAGCCTGCTTGAGATTCTCTCCCTCTCCTGCCCCTCCCCCTGCTTGTGTACACACACACTCCCTCTCAAATAGGTAAATATTATTTTTAAGAAGTGTGGGGAAAGCAGAGCCAGCTGCAGAGAGGAATTTACTATGACCCCCAACCCATCACCCAAACGTGACTGGCAGCATCTCTTTTTACTTTGGGGCATATCAAGGGCCAATTTCAAGAAAATCATGAAGGCTGAGTTCTTGTTCTGAAAGTGACAGACTGAGAGTCCAATCACCCTTGCCCCTATCAGCAGCAGGCATTCCCTCAATGCCCCCCCCCACTTTGTTATCTAGTGTCCAGCTGGGTATCTGGAGGTATAAGGAGCCAAGATTATTAAAAAAAAAAAAAAAAAGTAAAATATACTTTTTAGAAATCACAAAATATTTTTGATGGTTCTAAAAATCAGTGAAATCACAAGAAAAGTACAGAGACCCCAGTGACTAAGTGGGCACAGGCTGGGAATGGATAAGGAAGGTATTCCAGGCAAAGAAACCCAATCAAGGGGCATCTGGGTGGCTCAGTGGGTTAAAGCCTCTGCCTTCGGATCAAGTCATGATCTCAGGTTCCTGGGATCAAGCCCCACATCAGCCCCTCTGCTCAGCAGGGAGCCTGCTTCCTTCTCTCTGCCTACCTCTCTGCCTACTTGTGATCTCTGTCAAATAAATAAAATCTTAAAAAAAAAAAAAAAGGAAACCCAATCAAACAGGTCAAGGAAGGCCTTTCCTCATCTCCCAGTTTGGCAAATGTACGTGTACCCGTGTATGTACATTAATTTTCTTTTTCAGTGAAAAGGCCTAAAGGTGGTGATATACCCTTCTGGGGGCTATGGACAGCCATTCTGGAGGACAGTTTGATGATGGCCTAAAGAAGAAGCCCCTGCTCTTTTAGCTAGTAACTTTGCTTCTAGGAATCTGTCCTTATTAACAATTAGGAAATTGGGAAAAACCTTCATACTCGCTGACGCATGTCCTTTCCTAGGGGTTAACTTCAGAAGGGAATTGGAAACAACCTAAATGCCCAGGCAGCCTCAAAGGGAGGCCTCAGGAGCATGTGGAACAGCTTGATAACAAAGGCAGGTCTCGGGGCACCTGGGTGGCTCAGTGGGTTAAGGCCTCTGCCTTCGGCTCAGGTCATGATCCCAGGGTCCTGGGATAGAGCCCCACATCGGGCTCTCTGCTTGGCCGGGAGCCTGCTTCCCTTCCTCTCTCTCTGCCTGTCTCTCTGCCTACTTGTGATCTCTGTCAAATAAATAAATAAAATTAAAAAAAAAAAAAAAAACAACAAAGGCAGGTCTCCTGTTACAAGGCTGAGTGAAAACAGCAGGGTTCGCAGAAAGTACAGCTGAATCACAGAACTCAGAGGCCATTAAAGCAGGCCCTGGCGGACAAGTGGCACCCAGCTAGGAAAGGGGTGCTTCTGTGGGGCATGTGAAGTTGCCAGACACTAGGTCTGGCCTGGTGGCTACCTCACAGGGTCTGTAGGGCAAACTGATAGCAGAAGCAGGGATGAAATTTCATGCACTGTCAGTTGAGCCCTCCAAGGCTGCTAACTCTTTAGGAATGAGCAGGCAGAGGAATGCCTGAAAGTCCTTGCGGTGCTTGCTCGAGGGGAAGCCAAAGCAAGCAAGTCAGATGCACCTCTTGCTGTCGTGGGTGTTACCAGGCCCAAGGGACTCCGAGGTCATCCTGGTTCCCAAACAAGGATCATTTCTGAGTCGGTTTTTAGGGCATTTGGAGCCAACCTCCCTTTGTCCTTTCCCATCTTCTGAGTCCCTGCTGCTGCTGGAAGCCACCTCAAAGAAGGGAGGGGGATGGCCTGCTGGCTGAATCAGCCCTGCCCTGTCCCAGCAGACACTGTGGCACTGACAGCGAGCCCCAGGAGCAGGGCGCCACTGGCCCCCAGCCACACACAGGAGGTGCGGCTGCACCAGGTGGAGTCCATCAGTGACCTGCACAGCGGAGGTGAGGGGGGCAGGGCGGCAGGACTGACATACTGGGAGAGGGGAGGAGGGCAGGTACACCCCCTACCCTCCTGATGCCCCATCTGCCCCCCAGGTTCGCTGCGCCCCTACCTGGCTGAGGAGGTGCAGCCATGGGACGAGCTGCTGGGCATCTTGCCCCCGTCACTGTGTGCCCAGGCTGGCTGCGGTCCCCTGCAAGGCCGGGGAAGCTTCCTGATGCTGCTGGCACTGCTGGTGCTTACCTGCCTGGCGCTTGCCATTCTGGCCGTCTATCTGAGTGGTATGGACCGGCAGATGGATGGTGTGGGTAGCAAGTGGGGACCGAGGGAGAGGAGCAGGGCCTGGAAGGCACTTCCTTGTGTACGGCTGGAGGGAGCAGCTGCTGAGGCCGAGGTAGCAAAGGGTGGGGAGCTGTGGGGTGGCATGAGGTCTGATGACCCCCTCATTCCTGCCTGTCCCCAGTACTGCAGAGCGAGTCTCTCCGCGTGTTGGCACACACCCTGCGCACCCAAGAAGAGACGCTCCTCAGGCTCCGGCTGGCCAGCCTCAGCCAGCTGCGCAGGCTCAACTCCAGCGAGGCCCCCGCACCCAGCTGAGAGACACCACTGGGACCAGGGCTTGGGGATGTGGGTGGGGGGGTGGGGATAAAGTGGCCAAGGCAGGCTTCTCCTGACCTACCATTCTGCACTACTACCTTGGTGAGGTTTCTGTACCAGAGTCTGACCTGACCACATGCTACCCGCCTCTCCTGTCTTCAGGCCAGGGCTGGCCAGGTTTTCTAGTGCCAAGGCCCTGGTTTGGGTGGCCCAAGGTCAGAAGAAGCAATACCAGGCTCCTGGCTCCTTCTGTGGCCTGTCAGCAGCCTCTGGCTTCTCCCAGACGTAGGTTCAAATCTAGAAATAGCTGCCCCCACCCCAGTTGCCCCAACTCTGCCAGGCCTCCCAGCAGGGATCCAGCCTCAGCGCTCAAGCAGGAGAGCTCTGAGGATGGGGAGGACGGCCACCTGAGGAGACGGTCTTAGAAGGCAAAGATGAGATGGAGATGGCGCAGGGCCCACGGGGGCGGCGGATGGGAGGGCAGGCAAAAATACCCAGAGCTAACGGCCGCAGAAGGCTGAGCATTCAGTTTAATTATCTCTAATAATCTTTAAAAATCAGCATATAGATCCATTCCAGGCACCCTCGTGTCCCCACCTGTCTCGGTGCCATCTGGTAGATGCCGTTCCCCTCAAGGACGTGGGTCATCCCAGAGGAGCAGGGCCCGAGGAAGGAGAGCAAGGGACAGCCCTCCTACCATGTGCCCCACAGCTCTGGGATAAGCACACACATCTGGCCGAGCCTGGGACAGGGCAGGGAGAGGCCACAGCGCTGTGGGCACGGGCAAGGGGCCAGGATCCCAATTGCCCTGGCCTCTGGCCACCCCATCCCCATGTCTGTTTTTGGTTTTGTCATTAAAAAAATAAAGCGATGATTCCTGGCAGGGACGAGTTGTTGCAGTGTCTTCTGTTAAAAACACAGGCACGGGTGTGGACAGTCTCTTCTGCTGGCCCCGCCTCAGAGGAGGTCTGCCCGCTTGTCCCGCACGCGGCTGCGTGCCTTGGTCCGTGCTTTGAAGGCAGCAGCGTTGTACAAGTGCTGGAGTGGGGGCAGTGAGCGAGGCTCTGGTGAGCCAGGGAAGGGGAGGCCCAAGCCCTTTCCTCCAGCCCCTGCAGAGCTCTGGGCCTCGAGGCCATGGGAACGTGGGGAAGAGAAGGGTGCCCGAGGGTGCAAACCTTCTCAAAACGTGAGATCTTGCAGGCCTTCAGGGCAGCGGCATCCAGCACCAGCACAGGGCCCAGGCCAAAGATGTCACGGAGGAGCTCGTTGTTCTGGGGGACGAAACGGGCAGTGAGCTGAGGCTGGTCCTCAAGAGCCAAGCTGGGTACCCCCTCCCCGTCTGTCCTCCCACCTGGAGGTGGTGGTGCATGCCTGATCCCAGCACGTCCTTGAAGGCAGCGTAGGCACGGCGCCGCGCCCAGCTGTCCACATAGAGCACCTCGAGGCCGAAGCGGACGGACTCTTCCTCACACTCCCCGCCCTGCAGCATAGGGGGACCCACAGAACAGGGCTCGGTGGCTGTGTTCAGGGAGCACTCTCACCAGGACACACACGCTCACACGTACCTCAACGAAGTGCAGCACGGCACGGAAAGTGGAACGCTGCCGCCGGCGGTCAGCCTTGGCACGGTACTTGTTGCTGTCGGTGGCCAGGGTCCGCAGGGCGCTGCAGAGGGCCTCCATGTCCTCGTACAGAAAATCCTCCTGCAGTGGGAGCAACGGAGGGTGTGTGAGCAGAAGCCCAGGCCCTGCACGCTCTCAACATGGGGCTGCCCAAACCCTTCCTCTCACGGCCGAAGTGGTTTCCTCCTTTGCCTGGCCCCCTTGAATCCCTTCCTGGCCCCTAGCTGGGGCAGACACCCCTCTCAGAGCCCCCACCACAGCACCCGGCGTCTGAGTCTGTGTTAGGGTGACCTCCCCTCTGTCACGACCTAGGGCTGCCCTAACTTCTGCGATGTCCCCTGCACCCAGCCTAGGTTGGACAGGTGGTGTCAGGAGGCCCCCCTCCCTTCCCTTCCCCCACTCCGCCTCACACCTCAAGGTCCCGGGCGAGCTCAAAGAGTAGTGCGATGGTCTCGCCGGCAGCAATTCGCAGGTTCACGCTTTCGCTGGACAAGAGCTGGGGCAGCCGGGGCAACTGCCTGGGGAAGGGGCAGGCTGAGCTATGTGTGGGTTGGGGCCTTGTTGCCTTTCCCCTCCCACTTGCAGCGAGCAGTCACTCTTACCTGTCCAGGATGTGGCTGATATGGGCACTGGGGCAGATGGTGAGGAGCAAAGCCCAGGCCTGCAGGGCAGCGCAGAGCAGGCCATGCTGGCTGGCAGGGACCACAGGGACTGTGGAGCCACCCACGGCACAGGATCGGCTGAAAACGCTTTCCAAGCAGTTGAGGCAAGACATCAGGTCCTAGGGACACAGGGAGCCAGTGGGAATGGCTCAGGGGCAGAGCCAGGGCCTAGGTGCTCTATTACCTGTGCCCGGAGGCCACTTACCTGGACATCCGCAGCAGCCACATAGCACCCCAAGCCAAGAGCAGAAGCGCACTGTGGGAAGGGGGGCAAAGCCATGCCACGATCAGAGAGTGAGCCTGGGTTCCTGGCCACAGGGCTCACCCTTAGAGTAGGGGAGCCTGAAGGCAGGTGGAACCCACCTCTCTGCTTGGGGACTAGGGGAAGGAAGGGGGTCACAGAGCCTGAAACACTCACGTGGAGCCGGGCAGCAGGGCTGGCTGTGCTGTCACTGAGCACAGACACCAGGAGGGGCTGCAGGCTGTGGAAGAGCTCCTCGCCCTTGGGTCCAGGGCCCAGCTGCACGCAGAGCAGGCCTAGCACAGCAGCGGCCAGCGCCTGCTCCTCGCCCTTTCCTGGAGGAATGCTTTCCGGTCAGCCCATGCAGCAAGGGTCAGCACCCAGCCAGTTCAGGTCTCCCCTGAGCCCCCAGGGCCCAACCTTTCTTGAGGCACTTTTCCAAGGCATCAGCCAGGGTGAGGCGGCGCTCCAGCAAGAAGTCGGGGAGTAGGCGGGATGCCAGGGCCAGGCGAAGGCTCTCAAGAGCACCCTGCCGGGTCTTGGCACTGGGGGACGAAGAGAGGGGACCTTGTGGGCCAGCCCTACTGGGTCACACTTGGCATGGGCTGAGCAGGGACACGGGTGTGGGGGTTGGCCGGCAGTCAGGGGTACCTCTTATCTGTGAGGCAGTCCACATACTCCTTCAACTTCTCTTCAAGGTCTTCCTGCTGGCCCTGCTCCTCCGCAGCATCCCCCCCTGCAAGGTCAGCAGGTCAGCCCTGTGTCTTTTTTTTTTTTTTAGATTTTATTTATTTATTTGACAGACAGAGATCACAAGCAGGCAAAAAGGCAGGCGGAGAGAGAGGAAGGGAAGTAGGCTCCCTGCTGAGCAGAGAGCCCGATGTGGGGATCCATCCCAGGACCTTGGGTTCGTGACCTGAGCCGAAGGCAGAGGCTTCAACCCACTGAGCCACCCAGGCGCCCCAGGTCAGCCCTGTGTCTTGCCCTATCCCAGGGAATCCCCACAGAGGCCCTGCCACCTCCCACCCGCTCTCACCAAGGCTGTCCTCGGCTGCAGTGCTAAGGAGACTGGGGCATTCACTCGTGGTGCTGCGGGCCTCACTGACGGCCTCGTCTTCACTCGAACCTGAGTCAGCCTGGGTACTGCTCCGGGTACCTGGGAAAGGTTGGACACATTTGTGGAAGCACTTGGCCTGCCTCCATTGATGAGGGACGGCTCGGGGGTACCTCACCCAACCTCATGAGCCCACAAGAATAAATTCCTGCCCCTTTCAGAGATGAGGAAACAGAGACTGTGGCAGGGGGCACCGGGGCTGATTCAGGGGACACTGAGACAGGAAAGAGGAAAAAGGGAAATGAGGTCCACCAGCTGGAGAACATCAGGCGCGAGGTCCAGCCGAGGAAAACCCGGTAGGCTTGGTGAGTAGAGCCTCCTTGAGACTACAGCCTACTTTATGGAGATTGAGAGTCTGGTAGAGGTAGACAGGGCTGCACAGGCCCCACCTAGGCCTGTGGCTGAGCCTGGAGTGGGGTTATTTCTAGGCAAATCCTGGGGGAGCTCAGCTACTCGCCCAGATTATGCCTAAAAATGGCCAGGGCAAAGGTCAGGGGCTTAATTATAGGATCTGTATATACAGAATACATACAGACACAGAGTTCAAATTCCAGCTCACTATCTTAAAAGGGGTGTAACCAAGTCAAATACCTAGTCTTTACCCCCTCAATTTCTTCATGTGGAAAACAGAGATGCTAAAGGACTCTTTTGGTATAGCAAATGAAGATAATAACTAAACAACTAGTATGGCTCTTCTGTGGGCCAACATCACCTATCTGCCCTGAGGCAGAAGCCCAGCTCCTAGTGGATGTGGGTGGCTGCCCCAGGCTTCAAGCATACTGTCTTCTGAGATCCCCCTGGACAATCCCAGGCCTTTAGCTTTGGGTGAATGGACACACAGCACCCTCCTGATCCTGGGAAATGCAGAAAGTGGAGTGGCCCCTGACCCCATGAGTCCCTGAAAATAGGTAAACAAAGGAGAATGTCAGGGTCAGCAAAACGTACACTCCTGTGTGTGGGTTCTGTCCAGGGCCAGGGGCTGACTTTGGCAAGGGCAGCTGCTGCAGCAGAGCCCCAGATGGGTTCTGGTCACCAGGCTGGTCCTAATTCTCAGGAACTAAATCCTCCATGTGCCTGCTGGACAAAGCTGAGCATGCATCCAGGCCTCTCCTCATCTCCTCTCTTACTACCCTAACCAGCCAAAAGCCCAGCCTCCTTCATGTGCTCCCTCCAGATGCCAGGGCTTGGCACAGCTTTTTCCCTCTGCATAGCGCTCTCTTCTTCACCTTCTCAGGATTCACCCACCCACCCTCCAGAATTCCTTGGTTCCTAAGTGTGGAGCTGACACCATTTAATGAACTTATCCCACAGCACCAACCCTTCTGGAATGTCACTACCCTCTTAGATACCCCCACACCCAAGTTCTGTTAGGGTTGTGGCCAAGTCTGAGCTGTGCCTAGCAGGCACCCCATTCCTGAAGAGTAAACATATGTGTTTACTGCACCAAAACACACTCCTGTTGGAAGCTGATAAGTCTCAGAGCTGCCTCAGGCTCCAGGGCACTCCCCAACCCTCTCGTGCCAGGCCCACCAAAGCCGTGCCAGGCCCACCAAAGCCGGAATCCTGCAACTTCCCCATAGCCGCCCCCCTCAGTATTCCCCGGCAGGCTAGGCCTCCCTCCAATTTCCTAGTCCAGTCCAGGAAAGCACCAGGGAGTGGCGAGGGGGCAGGCTTCCTGCTCTGTTCGGCGGTTTGTCCACCACAGGAAGCAACTGGGGTGCGGCGGCAATGCGGGAGACTGAGGCGGGGAGGCGCCCACCGGTTTAGGGCCGGTAAGGCGAGCTCCTGAGCTGCAAGCAGTGCGCTCGAGTTGGACACCCACGTGGCCGCTGCCTCCCGGGGCACGTGCCGACGGCGGGGGAGTTGCGGGACGCAGCGCCAGGTTGGTCGAGGCAAAAGTCTCTGTTCAGGACCCTCCGGGACACCGACGGGAAAGCCAAGCAGGACCCTGCTCGCGGTTCACTAGTTGCTCCCCACTTACCCGCTCCGCGGCGCTGGGCGCCCTTGCGGGGCGCGCTGCCCTTACGGGCGCGGGGCATGCCGGGAATCAGGAGCGCGGGCGCGCGGAGGGCGCGGGGTCAGGGACCCGGCGGGTGAGGGCTCCAGACCGGCGAGACGCCGGCCGCTGGGCTAAGCAGAGACTTGGGCAGACGACGGGAGCCACACGCCACACGCGACACCATCTTCGCGAGGCGCCCCGCCCTGCCAAACGGGTCGGAGCGCCCCGCCCTGCTAAACGGGTGGCCGGGAATGCGAGTTCTTGGCCATTGGGTTCAGGCCCATATCCACGCGGCTGAAACTACTAGTCCCAGGGGGCTGTGCGCGCAGATTACGGCCGGCCGGCTGGGCGCAGAGCATCTCGGGAATTGTAGTGTACTCCCAAGACCCAAAAGCCCACGACGCTCTCGCTGAACTATGCACCCACAATGCCCTGCGGACACCCACCCCCTCCTCCCGTGTCCATGTGCTTCCCAGGACAGTCGTTAACTCTGAAGCTGCGGCCTTGGAGCTGCCTACCACGGCAGGCAGGACCGGCATTTCTTGGCACTTGAGGCTGGACGTTCGCCACAGGAAGAGCATGGGGCTTGGTAGAACCGAGTAAACAGTCAAACCTTAGGCAGTGAAAGAAAAAGTGACTTTATGATGAAGCAGAGGAAAGACAACAGCTTAGCACTTACAGACCTTAGCCGAGATCTTGGAGCCTACCTGTCCCTGAACGGGTCTCCTATGACCTTTCCATGGACTTGGTGAGGAGTTGGAACAGAGCTCTGGGCTGGCAACCCTAACCATCTGAAACGCTGACTCTCCCTTGGGCTGCTTTCTTATCAGAAGGGATCCAGTGATCTCAGAGGACCTTTGGTTTTGAAATGGTGCAAGCAAAATAATAATAATAAGGTAAAATGGTGTAAACCATTTTTTCTGGCCCCTTCCACTTCCCAGGGGTCCCATGGGAAGTGGGGGGTGTGTATGGGAGGACTGAGTATAAAGTGAATAGAACAAGTGTGGGACAGGGACAAGAGACATATGGCAGCAGGGACCAGAGACACAGGAGCAGGTAACTTCTGGCTTTATGCTGCTGCTTCAGGCCTGGGCTGCTGGCAGGTAGGGCCAGCCCAGCCCGGGTAACAACGGCAGCCAAAGGACTCCCAGGGTCCAGGGCTGCCATCTGGCTGCAGGTGCAGAAAGGCTTCCAGCTGTCCTCCATCTTGCCAGGCACAGCGCCCGTGGCTATGGCACCGCTGGTGACTGCAGGCTATGGCTGCCCTGGTCACGTTGATTACATAGGGGCCCAGGGTGCCCACTAGGTAGTCATGGAGATGCCAGCACTCCTCCTGAAGAGAGGGGAAGGATGTATCAGTGCTCCTGCTCCGTGGCTCTGACATGGTCTTTTCCCCAACCCTGGGACTCTAGCATGGGCTGCATGGCAGGTTGGAGGGGCAATGTTCACCTCAGAGCTGGAGAAGCTCAGGTCCCCCCAGAGCACCACGCCGGCTGCCCCGAGTGCTGCGCTCACACCAATGGTCTGCACAAGGTCATCCTGGAGGCAAAGAACAGCTAAGCCAGGGCTGAGCTGGCCGGATCCAACTGGGCCTACTTCCACCTTTGAGAAACTTTTCTGGCTCATCGCCATGATCTGATTTCACATCTAGAGTAAGATTCCTTGGCACTGAGCCTCTAAGTGGCTTCTCAGGTCCTCCACTCAGAAGATGTCTCTCCTCAGACGAGGGCTGCAAAGGCTGGGCTTGCCTTCCCCCTCAAGATATTACAAGGCAGAGCCAAACTTCCTTTTCAGATGCTCCAGGATAGGACCTCCCAGGAAGAACTAGATCCGAGCCTCCCCATCAAATTCCCCTGGGGCAAGGTCTTCTCTTCAGTCATTCCTAGGACAGGGCCTTGCCTCCCCACTCAGACCCCTAGATCTCAACTTTTACTCACCTGAGACAGGAACCTCCCAGAGTTCCGGTGTGTGAGGCGGGCATAGGCCAGAACAGGCAGAGGATGTGGGTGCCCAACAGAGGCCACACGGAAGGCCTCCTCCAGGCGGTTTCGGACAAATGCCTGGTGGTAGATGGGTGGCAGCCTGGGTGGGAGGTAGATGCTAGGGAAGAGGGCACTGGAGGCAGCCCAGAGCCAATGAAGTTGGGTGTTGCGGGCGAGAGCAGCTGGGTGGCAGTGTCCCGTGTAATTGGAAGCGATACCATGCCAGCCGTTGCTACAGGCTGGGAAGCGATAGAATCCCCAGAGCCCATGGGGTTGCAGGGCTTGGCCCAGCCGCAGTGTGTCCTCCATCAGGGCACGGGCTGCCTGCTCAAAGCCAGCACGGGCCTCATGGAGCTGCTCCTGGGGGCTCAGGTCAGGGAATACCCGCTGTGCCCAAGCCCACGAGGCTGCCTGATAGGCTCGGCGGTGGCCCCAGTTTCCAGCCCAGAGTGGGCTCCATTCCTCCCAGTCTAGCACTGCCAGGCCAGCGAAGCCACGTCCTAGGCTGCGATGGATCTGGTAGGCAGCCCGTGCCAGGTGGCGGTCAAGAGGGACAACCTGGGGGATGCCCCCATTGTGAGCTGTGCCCCCGGGCCCAAGGTAGGGATAGAGGCCAAGCTGGTTCTTGTAGAAGATGGTGATGTTCTGGCCATGAAAACGCTGGCCATGGTTGGCTGTGATGCCCAGGGCCTCTAGTGGCAGGTGCACGCCGAAGCGAGTCTTACAGTGTGCTGAGGGTATGTTCCACAGCACAGAGAAGGGGCGTTCAGGAGCCCACACCAGGGGTTGGCCAAACCCTAGGCACAGGGCCACTCCAAGCACTAGGGCCAGGCCCAGCAGCATGATCGTGCCCCAGGGATGGAAACCTGCAGGAAAGAGGAGCTGTGAGCTTAGAGTTGGAGTCCATGGCCATACCTTTCACACAGCCTGGAAAGCTAGGAACACTCCCCCACCTACTCCCCACAAGGATGAGGAGATGGGGAAAACATGGCCCCCCTGTAGTCCTCTAGCCCCCTCAAACCAGCCACGCCATGCATCGGCCTGGGAAGCTCCCCTCCCATGCTCTCCCTTTGTCATGGGACCACTGTGCCCTCTGACACCTTGCCCGCTCACAGTTCTCACCAGTCCCCTTCTGTCCTCTGTCCATCTTGTTCCCTGCCCCAGGAACATGTAACACCCTCCCCCTTGCCTGGCTTGATTCCTACTTAGCACGCAGATCTCTGCTGTGACATTACCTCCCCCAGATTTCCAAATGGATTGAGGGTATTTAGGTTCCCAATGTCCCAACATAGATCCTGCCACTGTATTCCTGTAGCAGGATCAAGGCCCTATCTGTCTAGTTCCCCATTGCCCGGGCCCAGTCTAGGGCGTGACACACAGTAGGTGCTCAGTGAATGGTGATGAGTGAACGTGGAAGGGAACAGAAACCTTGTCACAGTGGCCTGGCAGAGTGGGAGGGGCAAAGGTTAGGCTTCCTTTCATCCAGGGCCCAGGGCCAAGATCCCAAGGATCTTACAGAGACAGCGATTTAAGATAAGGATGGGAGGTGGGGGTGGGTCAACAAATACACGGTCACAGCCGCACCCATCAGAAGCCTTTATTCAGCCACACTGACAGCTCTGAGCCCCAGCTGTGGAGCCTCTTCCAGCCCCGCTGGTGCTCGGGAAACAAGCAGCTTCCAGGTTCTAGGGACTGAGCTATGGCCAATGGGCTGAGGCTGGTACTGTCCTAAGCAGTCCATCGACCCTGAAGGACAGTGCCTTGCCGTGGGTAGCCCTCAGATGTCCTTTTCCATCCAGAATATGGGGCATCCTCTCAGGTCTTGGTACTGCGTCTCCAGCAGGCTTTGTGGAGGGGGCCCTGCAGGAGGTGGGGGTGAGGTGGTCAAGGGCTCAGGCAGGGGAGGGGGTGGTGGCAGTGCCAGCCCCTTGGGGGCTCTTGGGGCAGTCTGGGCAGTTAGACTAGGAGGCTTGCAGGGCGGCCGGGAAGGGGGTGCTCTGGGGAAGGCCTTGAGCAGGGTGGTAGGCAGCCGTCGGCTGGTAAAGACCAGGCCCTGCACAGGCTCACCCAGCTGGTAGCCCAGGTGGGCATAGAACTGCAGCTGGTCGTGGGTGGTGAGGTGCAGCCGGCGGAAGCCCCGGGCCTGAGCAAAAACCTCCAGGCCCTCCATAAGACGGCGGCCAAAGCCACGGCCCCTCAGAGCCCGGGCCACCACCACTGTCTCCACCAGGAGGCTCTGGGGCCGGTCCAGCACCCGTGATAAGCGGGCATGACCCACCACAATGGGGAGTGCCTCGGGTGTGGGGCGGGGGCTCAGCAGCATCAGGCAGAGGGGGAAGGCATCTGAGGACTGGCCCAGGGAGTGCAGGCGGGAGGCACGGCTTCGGGGCCACTGCTCATTGATGAGGTCAGCACAGGCATCCAGGAGCTCAGGTCGGCAGTGCACGGGTTCCAGGGTCAGTTCAGCCAGGTTGGGAGCTGGGGTCTCCTCTGGCTGGTGTGCGGGATCCAGGGTCAGCTCAGTGGAGCCAGGACTGAGGGTCATCTCTGGATGGCATGCAGAACCCGGGGTCAGCTCAGCTAGCCTGGGGCTCAGGGTCAGCTCTGGTGTGCAGGATCCTCAGTCAGCGTGGCCAGGTTGGATCTCAGGGTCAACTCTGGCTGCCATGCAGGATCCAGAGTCAGCTCGGCTGGGCTGGTACTCAAGATCAGCTCTATCTGGTGTGCACAGTCTAGCGTAGGGGTCAGCTTCAGGGGACCAGGGCTCAGAGTGAGCTCTGGCCTACATGTAAGATCTAGGCTCAGCTGAGTCAGGCTGGGAGCCAAGGTCATACCCTGCTGGGTTGCAGGTGGCTCAGTGGAAGGCTAGGGATTAAGAGCACGGTCTCCAGACAGTGGTATTTCCTTGGACCACAAGGGTGCTCCTCTTATGGACAACAGCCACGTTAAGCTGCACCAAGAGGGAGGACAGGGTTGGGGCAGGGAGGGGCTGACAGAGTGCTAGGGAACCCAAGCATCCTGCAACTACTAAACTACCTTGTCCCTATACTCACCTGATGACACAGGTGACCTGGAGACCATCCCCTATACCTGACTCAGGTGGACAGCAGAGGAAACAGATCCAGCGTGTCCTGCCCACACTGGAGGGAGGCCAAAGGCTAAGGCTGGGGCAGAACCCAAAAGTCCTGGCCCCAGCCTGTTGTGGCTACAACTTTGTCCTCCACAGGACAGTGGATTAGTCCTACCACCATGGCTGGCTGGCCATCAGACAGCACATGCAAACCAGACACCAAGACCCCCTACTTTAGCCCATTCAGAATTCTCTTTGGAGGAAACACAGCTAACCCAGGAGCTCTCTGTCCCTTCCTTTTCCCTACATTCTTGGTCCCAGCCTTTTTGGCTGCTTGGGCCATGCCGGCCACCTGAGCAATCCTGGGGCACGACTCACCCACCCATTAGGATCGGGTTTCCTTCCCTGAATTGCCTTCCCTGCCTGCAGCACAGAGTCCACTGCCCCCTCCCCGACATTGTGCAGCTCAGGACACTTTGCTTGGGCAAAGACGCAAGTGTCCCTTCAGATGGGGCCCCAACAACACTGGCAAGGGGCCTGGCTCACAGTCCCACAGCAATGTGGCTCTTGCAGGCTTGGTTCCCCTCTGGCCTGAGTTTCATAGTCGCCCTAGATAACGACCACAGCTTCCTTCCTAAATCCACAAGGGTGTCCAACGGCCACCAGGTTGGGGGCTCAGGCCTCCAGCGCCTAAATCCCATTGTTTGCCTAAATCCCATTGTTTGCCCATCCGACCCCAGGCCCTGCTGCCAGGAGGGTCTATGCTGGGGGTGGGATTTCTGGCGGTGGGGTATCCGCTGGGCCGCACGCTTTTACTCACCTGCTCCAGAGAGGACGTCCTGGCTCCCCTTCCCCACCTTCCCAAGAAGGTCCCCTGAGCTTGAGGCCAATTCCACACTGGTCATGCCCAGGTCGGAGCCCCCACGCCCACACACTATATCCCACTCAGAGGGCTATAAGCCCCTCACCTGCATCAGCTACCTCCTCAGCAGCCGCAGCCCCGGACCTAGAGGGAGGAAGCCCCAGGACCCGCCCGCAGGCTTGGAACCCCAGACGTCCCCGCGGGCTTAACCCTTTCAGTGCCGACCCCACCTACTGTGGGCGGGGCTCCTGTAGTCTCAGGGAGAGGCGGCAAGGCTGTCCTGTGGCTGTTTCCCCCTCCCTCCTAGTGGGTGACAAGCCGTGGCGCTTTTGGGGGGGGTGGGTTGCTTCGGGAGCTGGACTCTGGGTGGGTGTGGCTCGGCATGCTCTGGGAGGGAACGACAGACGCAGGGAAGGCGTGCGGGGCGGCATAGCCACTTGAGGACCGCACGTGTGGGGCGGACGGGAGACACTGAGGACGAACACGCTGCGCGTGGGAAGAGGGAGGTACTGACATGTCGGAGGCAAGATCTGGGATGCTCCGCGTCCTCGCTCCGCGCTGGCCGGTTTCTCGTTCTGTGTTTTGGACTCTTCCGACCGCCCGCGCTGGCCCCTAGTGGTGCGGCGGACGCACTGCAGCCGTCGCGGCCCGCAGCGCCCCACCTGGTCCGGACTTGCCCTAGGCCGCCAGACCCCACCCCGCCTCCGCGCGTCACCGCTTAGGCTCCGCCCCCGGCTCTGCGCGTCACAACACGGAGCCGATGCAGGTCGGGTCTTTGCCCTGGCTCCGCCTCTGTCTCTCCTGCAGTCGCCAATCCACAGCTCCCGGCTCCATGCGCAGCCTGCCGTGACCCAGCGCAGACTCCACCTCCTCCTCGACGTGCCCCGCCCAATGTAGACCAAGTCTCTGCCTCCTGGGCACTGCTTAGGTCCTCCCGGATTCCTTTTGGCCGAGGCCTTACCCAGACCCATCTCGCCAAAGCCTTGGCCTGGTGCGGGCCCCTCCTCCACCTGGCTCTACTTCCTCCTCGCCTCGTCTTGCCCCACCCTAGGCTCAGGCGGGTCTCGGACCCCGTTGGCCTCCCGGGGTAAAAGGGTCCTGTGTGGAAACGGAGCTTCCTCCTGAAATTTGGGTCCCATCCTCGGAAGCAGCCATCCTTGGGCAGACATCAGGACAGAGTGAGAGAGACGAGCCTTTCCTGTGCTCTCTGCATCCCAGCGCGTGTACGTTTTAGCACTTAATAGCTCTTGAAGCAAGAGTCATGTCTGCTTTATTTGCGAGGCTGGTACCTGTGAGCAGGTTCAGGTTGCGTGCAGGGCTGGTTACTGTCAACACACAGGAGAAGCCAAAGGGCTTTACCTCTATGGCTAGACAACCTGGGTTCCACCTAAGCTTCTCTATTTTTCTGGCTGTGCAGCCTTGGGCAAAGTGCTTACCCTTTCAGTGTGTGCCTGTTTCCTCACAACGTCATGTTAGGATTGAATGAGTCCACTTAAAATGCTTAACACAGGACTTGGGGAGGAGTAGGTCCCCAGTGAATGTCAGTTGTCTTGATTGCTACAGCTTAAAGACTGGGCTCAGTGTCTCTGGAGATGTTTATGACCCTGCTGGGTGGGTGCTGGAGGCTCTAACCCCTTCAGCTATCCTGGCCTGTAAACATGTGTGCAGGTGCAGGCATGTGGTGTTGCTGGTCGCTGAGAGTACTCCTGACTGTGACCATGACTTGTGTGACAGCTTGTACTTCAGAAAGCTGTGGTCAGGCTCAGGCTGCATTAGGCTGTGAAATCAAATAAAGAAAACCTCATTTAAAATGGAGTCGAGGGACGCCTGGGTGGCTCAGTCAGTTAAGTGTCTGCCTTCAGCTCAGGTCATGATCCCAGAGTCCTGGGATCGAGTCCTGAACTGGGCTCCTTGCTCAGCAGGGACCCTGCTTCTCCCTCTCCCTTTGCTGCTCTCCTTGCTCGTGTGCTTGCTCTTTCTCTCCTTCTGCCAAATAAGTTAATTAAAAATAAAGTGGAGTCGAGAGGCTAGAAGGGGGAACTCAGACATATCACTCATTGCAGCCCTTTGCAGACCCAACAGGAAGGAGCCTACTTTACTCCTGCAATGGGAGGAAAGGTTTTCTCATCACCTGACAACAGCCCAGCCAACAAGAGCCTCATAACTCAATGAAAAGCCATCGCCACTCCCCTTCAAACTCCCAGTTTACTCCAATGGATTTTCTGTTTTTAACAGGCCCTTCCAACTACCCCCTTTCCTCTATAAAACAGCATTCCTCCTCTTTGTTTTCCAGACTTGCCCATGGTTTTGCAACAGGTCGCATGTCCCAAATGGCACTTCTTTCCTGTTCCCAAATGAACCCATTTTTGCTGGTAAAATAACTAATTTATTTTTAAGGTAAACAGGGGGCTCCATGTGTGTATCCTGGTGTATGACCAGTCACTACGTGCCCTGCTGCTCACACCGTGCTCCCTTCCAGCCACGGTAGCAGCGACATTGGAACTCCACAGCCATCCGCACCTGATCCTCAAGTGAGAGGGCACCTTGTAGGGTCAGGGGCCGGCCACCATGAGCGAGCTGGATGGAGAAACTGGTGGGGTTGAGGATGAGGAGGGCCTCAGGGTGGCTGGGGCGCCGGGCACAGCGGCCATGGCCTGAGCACAGGGCTTGACTGCACAGAATAGCCCCACTGGTCACGTTGAGGATGAAGGGCCCCAGCGTGGTGTCCATGTACTCCTTGATGGCCTGGCAGGATTCCTGAGTGGGAGGAGGAGCATCAGGGACACACAACGATAGTGCATGGGCCTACCAAGAGCATTGAGGCCCCCAGCCTGCTGGCCCAGCCAGGACTGCAGGGATAGAAAGGGCAGGCCAGGGTCTTCCCAATCAGCCTGGCAGCTCCACCCCTGCCCCCACCCTAACCCCCCATCCTGGGCTCACTGAGCTTACCTTGGTTTTTGTGTTCTCCCAGCTCACCCAGAGCACCACTCCTGCTGCTCCCTGGGCTGCACTTTCCCCCAGGCTGTGCTCCAGCTCATCCTGGGGAAAGGGACAGCACAGTTCTGAGACGCTTTCCTCCTCCCCACCCCCCACATCAGATTGCTGTAACACCACTGGATGGGACAAATAACTCATAACCCCCACCGGGGGCCACCCTGGTCTCCCGTGGCAAGAGGCAAGCCCGTCACTGTAGCCTGTGAGTGCCATGCAGCAGGCACTCCATCTTTGTGATGAAGGCCGAAACATTGCTGAGCACAGAGCTTGGCACCCAGTAGGAACTCAAGGAATGGAGCATAATGGACAAAAGTGCCCCAAGGCTGTGTGGCCTCCCTTACTGGATCTAATGCCTGACAAGGTAGGCTACAAGGTGGGTGGGGTCATAGGAGACTCACCAGGGGCAGAAAGCGATTCGTCCAGTCATAGAAGATCTGAGCATAGGGCAGCACTGGCAGACTGGGGTCCCCAACACCCATAGCCATACGGAATGCCTCACCTACGCGATGCCGCACATACATCTGTCCCTTCCCCGTACCCTCCAGCTCTGCGGGCATGTAGATGCTGGGATAGAGGGCACGGCTCTGGCCCCACAGCCACCCCAGCTGGTCATTCTGGGCACTGACCCCCGGTGGGCACTGGCCAGTATAGTTGGGGCTTAGAAAGTCATAGTTATAGCAGTCAGGGAAGCCATAGAAACCCCAGAGGCCACGAGGCCTCAGTGCTTGCCCTAGCCTGAGGGTGCCTGCCATCCAGGCTCGCGCAGCCTCCTGGAACTGGTTCCGCGCTGCTGCCTCCACCTCAGGAGCTGGCCAGTCGGGGTGCTGCTCCTGGACCAGCGCCCGGGAGCGCTGCCGGTAAATGTCCTTGGTGTCCCAGTTGAAGGCCCAGCGTGGGCGCCAGGCCTCCCAGTCGATGACCGCCAGCCCTGAGAAGTCGGACGCAGGGATGGCAGCCAGGATGTCCTGGAAGGAGCGGGTCAGGTGGGTCTCAAGGCTGGCATTCTGGGGCAGGCCACCAAACACAGGCTCCCCGGAAGACGTGTAGTAGGGGTAGGTGCCCAGCTGGTAGCTGTAGAAAATGGTCATGTCAGGGCCGCGGAAGGTCTGCCCCGGGTTGGCCACCACATCGAAGACACTGACATCCACGTCCACGCCATACTTCTCCAGGCACCATTGCGTGTTTGCGTTCCAGATGGTGGTGAAGGGCTGGTTGGGTACCATGGGGCTCCTGGAGCCTTGAGCCGTGCTGAGCAAGCTCAGGAAGAGGGCGTAGGTGGGAAGCAGGTGGACTGCCATGGCAGAGGATGGGTCTAGGGAAACCTGGCCGGGGAAGGCAAAGCTGAGAGCAGATTCTGAACTCTCTTACCCCTGCTTAGAGAAGACAGGCCAAGCCCCTTGCTTATTTATCCATCCCTGCTCCACTTTGGGTAAACATTGACCTTGGCTCAGGGCTCAGGGAGGTCAGAGGGCAAAGGAAAGGCGTGCAGGGGGGGAGCGCTGCCACTGGAGGGCACACAGAGTTGCCTTGAGGGTGGGGCCTCTGCCTTCTTGTCTCCCATAGGCTTTGCCTTGGCCTACGCTAACCAATCCCCTTCCCCAAGAGCCACAGAAGCCATGACTTCTGTTTTGAGAAGAGCGGCTGAGAGCCAGGCCCTCAGCCCCCAGGCTGACCTGACTGATGGGGGGGATCCTTTCCTGTCTCTTCCCCTAGGAATCCTGGCCAGCCATTGGAAGAAGAGAAGCTCAGCAACCAAGGACAGGTCAGCCCAACCCTCCTGTATACCCACCAGTCTGCCCACTTGTCCCTGCTGACCTCAGGGCTGAAGGGCCTCATCCTCCAAATTTCCTGACCCCAGCGGGAGGGCCTAGGCAGGGCTCAGCAAGATTCTGTTCCTCAACTCTGGCCCCAGCTGCACAAGACTCAGAGGAAGCTGCTGCTGGAAACTCTGAGCTTTTGTAGGGGGGGGGGGTCACCCCACCCAGTCTGGAGGCGGGCTGAGGGGCAGGCTGTGGGTTGGAAGGCTGAGCCCCGCAGAGAGCTGCCTTGACGCCCCTAACAGAGTGCCTTGGTGGGAGGTGGGGCTGGGCCGGAAGCAGCCCCGCCCACAAGGTCAACACCAGGCCAACTTTGTGGCTTTCTTTGGATTGGGGTGGGGGTGGAAGCTTGGGTGGCAGACCCTGCTGGGCAGGTCTGTGTGTGGTAGCAGAGTCTGGGTGTCTCGGTACTGTATCCTGAGGGAGCACACTTTGCTGCATGGCTGCCTTATGCCATCTGTGGGCCTTGGGCATTTTTGCCTTTGTGGGCCCCTTCCTCAAAACATTAAAAAATGAGGGGCACCTGGGTGGCTCAGTGGGTTGGGGCCTCTGCCTTCAGCTCAGGTCATGATCCTGGGGTCCTGGGATGG
Organism: Martes martes; assembly: GCF_963455335.1. Taxonomy (NCBI): domain Eukaryota; kingdom Metazoa; phylum Chordata; class Mammalia; order Carnivora; family Mustelidae; genus Martes; species Martes martes. Next base: position 197,730,090 of record NC_137888.1, on the reverse strand, counting down.
AGCCCAGCACCAGGCTCTCTGCTCAGCGGGGAGCCTGCTTCCCTTCCTCTCTCTCTGCCTGCCTCTCAGCCTACTTGTGATCTGTCTGTCAAATAAATAAATAAAATCTTTAAAAAAAAAACATTAAAAAATGCATTTTAAACTGTGCTGGTACAAAGACAGGTACCATCCAGACTGAAGTCATTATTATATGTTCATTATGAGTATATATTTTCCTCTTCTTAAAAAAGTGAAGACATTTCTTGGGCCCTGGAAGTATTGCAGCCCCAGGTCCTACACCCACTTGCCCTGGGTGGGGGGTGGCTAGCTCCCCTCTGCTTTCGGGACAAGTCTGAAAGGCACTGTCTATGACGTCGGGGCCGATAGCAAATGTGTCTTTGTGAAGCCCTGGTCAGCTACGGCCCGGGCCTCTGCGCAAGGCCCAGTAGTGTGCCCGTGTGCAAGTGCGGACCCAGTGCCTGAACTGGGTGTGAGAGTCCGCGGTCTCGTGACTGAGACCCCGTGTTTGGGTGAGCCTGGGTGTGTCAGTGACCACATGCTTGTTCATTCCTTTGTGATTTCACTTGTTTGCTGATTCAGAAACTGATTACTGAGACTTGCTAGGTGCACAAGCCCAGGCCCAGGCCCACGCACGCCTGCCAGGGTGTGGTGAGGGAAGGCTTATGGACCTGGTCTGGGTGAGAGTGCTGCCTGAGTCTAGGGCCCAGTCTGAGCCTGAGCTAGGGATACCCGCCCCCCCCCCCCCAGCACAGTGGCCAGTGAGTCAGTGATAGCCGGCTACCATCTGCACTCCATCCCCCAGGCTACGATGGAGAAGTTGACAGCACCAGAGGAGGACCCCAGCACAGGATCTCACCACAGAGGTGGTGGCTGCTGTTTTATTCAGGAATCAGGGCCACAGAGTGATGATCATTAGGCTCAGAGAGCCTGGCGCAACTCTTGAGGGGACAGGAGAGCATCAAGACAGCCCCGACTCCCTCTCCCTGAGGGTTTACAGTACCTTCAGATGCCCCCCGAAACCTAGTGCCACGATTGGCACAACCCAGCCAGCCGTCAGGCCAGCATCCTCCAGCAGCCTAGGTCCAAGGGAGACGCTCCAATGGTGGAACGGCAGGAAGATGCTCCCCAGATGCTCCCCCTAGAGCCCTGCCGACAGAACTACCCCTGCTGCGCTCTGCTGGCCGGACTGGCCCAAGTGCCGTGTGTCTGGGGTCCCTCTGGCTTCGTGGTCCAGCCCTGCCTGCTCTCTGGTGGCGTGCACACCCCAGGTCTGAGCCACCTTACTCTGCTTTACCCCGACCCACCCACAGCTGTAGCTGTCCCCGAGCTGCACCTTCCACAAGGCTGTTGTCCAGGTCCTCCTGGAAAGGGATGTGAGGTGATCACAGGTTTGCCTGGAGGGGTCCCAGACAGATGGGTACAGGTCACAGGTGTTTGGGGGAGGTAACAGGCATGTAAAGTCACACATGTAGGGAAACCACAGCTTTGCTGGCTATGCAGTCCTGGCTAGGTGGGGAAGGCCACGGATGCTGGGTGTTACAGATGTGGGTGGGGTAGCTCACTGGTGTCTTTGAGGGTCACAGCTAGGTAGGGGAAGTCAGAGGTGTGAGGGCAGTAAGTCACAGCTTCTTCCTTGCCCTCTTTTTGCTGGCTCCATCATCTCATGACCTTATAGACCAAAACCTTCATCTTCTGTCCAGCAGACTTCTCCCCACCATGGCCATGAGAGCTGGGCATCCTTCCGCCTCAGCCTCCTCCCCCCACCGCATGAACTGATGTTGCCTTCCCCATGCTACTGCTTAGCCCCCTTCCCTCCATTCTCTGCTGTCGCTCGACTGTTGTCAGCCAGAGGGACAAGGATCACTTTACAACCTGAGCTGACATCAGCGTGGTGGGGCTTGCTGCTCCGGGCTCTGCTCCACTGACTGCCTCTGACTTGGCCTCTGCATCTGGTGTGCATCCCCAGGAGGACAGGGCCCTTTGCTGGTGTTGCTCACGGATGCAGCCCAGCCCAGCCCAGCTCAGCTCAGCCCAGCCCAGCCCAGCCCAGGTACGTGTGTATGCTGTTTGCTGAACAGGTGAGATGGTCACCGCCGTCAGGCAAAGTCAGGTGTGGTGGTGCTCGAAGGCGGCCCTTCCTGCCCTTCCTGCAGTTAACACCCTGGCCACGCCGCAGCCCAGGACTGAGGCTGAGCCTGAGCCAGGCTGTGTTCAGTCCCAGCTGTGTTCCGACTTCCTCCAGCCTTTGCCTGCATTTTGTCTCAAGCTTCCCCTTCCCCTTTTAAAACTCACTGTAGAAGGCACTTTCTCGAGGATACCTCCCTTGAGTCTTTGTGGCTGGGCTGCCCCCCTTCACCACTTGGCTGTTTCTTGAGTCTGTCTTCCCACAGCCAGTGTTTGCTTAGGGCAGGGCCTGCATCATCACTGACACGGACAAGGGGACCCCAAGTGCAGGTCTGATGGCTGAAGACAGGGGCAGAGCCCATTCAGAAGCAGGGGAATGAAGCAGGCCGGAGCTGGTCTGATGACTCCAGATGCTACTTCTCTCCCCTGGGAAACCTAGGGACAAGCCACATTCTCCCAGGGCCAGGAAGGGGCTGACCTTTGAGGAGGTCTCTGCTCCCAGACTCAGGATGTCTCCTTCTTGCCCCAACACAAATCTTTGCAGTGGGTCAGGGACAAGACTTTAGGATTCAGGTCCCAAACCCCAGTGGAGACCTGTGACCCAGCTGGGGAGAGGTATGTGGGGCTGGAGTCCACTGCCCTTGGGAGCAGGGAGTGGAGGAGACGCCCTTGCCTATGAGAACAGCAAGGAGGGGTAGTCTGGCTGCCTGCCCAGCCAGGGAAGATCAAATATCCACTTCCCCATTCTCCCTGGGTGGGCAAGGCGAGGTGAGTGGCACTGGGCCAGCTGGGACACAGGGGCAAGGAGCAAAAACACAATGAGCCTGGTCCCTCACAGAAGGCCGGGCCCAACCACTTTCCAATCAATACGGAGAAAGCAAGACCCTGGGTGTTGGGATGGAATGTGAATCCCTCCGTTCCCAGTGGCCCCAGCCTCAGCAGGCAGCTGCAGAATGGCAGCTCTGGGCCTCCAGGTTCCACGGAGTGCATTTGACAGACAGGAAGTCCCCAGCACAGGGTCTCACAGAGACAGAACTGCGCTCAAACCTGAGGGACGCTGGGATCTCTGTCACGTGTCCTGCCTAGGTGCACACAGTCTAAGCACAGAAGCAGTTGTTTTGTATTTAATTTACAAAAGAGACCCCAAAATAATAATAATAAAGTATCCAAGGGCAGGAGAGTAGGGTCAGGTCCTCTCTGGCCCAGCTGTGCCCCTCTTCCTCTCTGGCAGGGATAGAAGGGGCCTCTCAGGGAATTGCCCCTCCCCCTTAGAACAGGGGGGTGAGAGCTGGTATGGACGCCCTGCCGGGCATCCCCAGGGATCTGCCCCCTCGGGGCTCCAGTCTGTCCACCTCTTGTAGGCTCCTACGTGCCCGGGAGAGCCCTTGTGGCAGAGGCCAGCTTGCCCGGTGGCTGGGTGAGAGATCCCTATAAAGTCCAGGTCAGGGCCAGGGCTGCCATAGCCATCGAGCCGGTGAGGTGGGACCCAGCCCTGGCCCCACGGGCACCCCCAGTTGCCCGTGTACGGTCCCACTGGCATTGCTCTCCACCCCAGCCTAAGTAGCACTGGCAGCGAAAGTGCGTCTGCAGGTAGTTGAGATCAGCCCAGCTGAGCTCCCCCTCTGGCCGCAGCTGGGGCTCACCCGGGACGTGGCTCGGCACCAGGCGGAAGCTGCTGGCACTGAGGTGCAGGAAGGTACTGGCGCTGGGGTCACGGCGTACACAGCGCCCGTGGCCGTGGCACTGGGCCCAGCTGCAATACTGGGCAGCCCAGGACACGTTGACTACGTAGGGGACCAGCAGCCGTGTCAGGTAATCCTTGAGGTACTGGCAGGTCTCCTGGGGGCAGAGGCCAGGGATCAGGTCAGCGGCCTCAACCCACAGGCCCGGATAGAAACTGTGTTCACCCTGCAGTGCCTGTACATTCTTGTAACAGCACACACATCTGTTCACGTACAGTGTGCTCCAGCCCTGACCACCCGTTTCCACTGAGAAAGGAGCCCAGGGCATGGGGGTAGGGTGAGGGGGAAGGGTGGATCTCTGAGGCTGTTCAGGACAGCATGACCCCTTTCCTGGAAACAGGGGAGGGACCCTTTCTTTGTTGGGACCAGAGATGCCTTGGGAGGGAGACAGACAAAGGGCCCCATCTAGGTTGCTTTGCCCACCCTGAGGTAGGCAGCCAAAAGCTGCAACTCTCTGCCTGTCCCCCACTCCCGCAGACTCAGCTCTGGTAGGCTGGGGTGGGGGGGTCTTACTCACCGTGCTGGTGGTGTAGCCTGCATCCCCCCAGAGGATGACCCCGGCCGCGCCCAGGGCTGCACTTTCACCAATGGTGGAGATGAGATCCATCTGTGTGGGAGGAGGATGGTCACTGGGGAAGACTGAGACCACAGGGTGAGGACCAGACAGGCTGGACAGGCCCCCACCCTGTTCTGACTTTCTGGTCCCCTCAGCCCCGTACCCCTTCCCACCCTCAGGCAGAGGCTGTTTCCCTTTCTCATTAGATGTGCAAGCCATTTGCACTCCTACTCTGGCTTCCATTTCCCAAGCCAATGGCCCACTGAAATCTAGGATGTATCTATCAGGATGAACTCCAAAGTCAGGGTGCCTAGTCCCCAGTCCCTGCTCTGCCCTGGATGTGCTGGGAAGCTTTGGGCAAATTTCTCAGCATCTCGACCTGAATTTTCTCATCTGCAAAATGGAGCTAATGATGCCACCCTTTCACAAGGTCACAGAGAGAATGACGGAAGGGGATGGAAAGCAGCTAGTCAGCTGGAGGGCAGGAGGCCCCCTGCTATCCCACCCCCGCCCCCACAGTGGTTGGGGGTGGCGGGGGAAGGCAGGGCCACCGAAGGCACATACCTCGCTCAGCCCGGTGAGCCTGCGGCTATAGGTGGGTCGCGTGAAGACGTAGACCGGGAGTGCGTGGTTGGCGTGGTGGGTGTGAGCCACGCGGAGGGCCTCCTGAACCCGGAAGCTGACGAAGTTGCGGCCGTGGGTGGAGGACGCGAGCGCCTCGTCCAGGTAGACAGAGGGAAAGAGGGCTGTGCTCTCCGCCCACAGCCAGGCCAGCTGGTCGTTTCGGGAGACCTCGACGTCAGGGCAGCGGCCCGTATAGGTTTCCCAGTTCTGCACGTAGTCGTGGTTGTAACAGTCGGGGAAGAGGTAGAAGCCCCAGAGGTGCCGTGGTCTCACGGCCTTGACAAAGCGCAGCGTCTCCAGCATGAACTGCCGGGCGGCAAACTCAAACTCGTACTGTGCCTGCTTGACCACGCGCTCTGCCGGCCAGTCGGGGTGGCGAATGGCCACCAACTGGCGTGATGACTGGCGGTATATGTCCTTGTCCTGCCAGTTGCGCACCCACACGGGCCGCCAGTCCTCCCAGTCGATGACTGCCAGGCCCGCGGGCTCCTGGGTACGGATGTAGTGCTCCACATGCTCCTGCAGCATCTTCAGATGCGCCCAGAGGCTGCCATTCTGTGGCACACCTCCGTGCACAGACCGTCCCACGGAACTGAAGCGTGGATACAGGCCCAGCCGGTCATGGTAGAAGATGGTGATATTCTGGTTCACGAAACCCTCGTTAGGTGAGGCCTGCACATCAAAGGCCTTCAGGTCCAGGGGCACCTTGAGGCGAGGGCCACAGTCTTGTGTGGGCACATCCCATGCTACCACGAAGGGCCGGCCGGTGAAGATGGGTGGCGCTGTGGGCTTGAGCTGGGTGGCCCATGCCACCAACACCAGGGCCAGTGTGACGGCAGGGCACAGGCCTGCCCACATGCTGGGGGCTGCAGGAAGACGGTGTCACCTGCCTGGCACCAGCTCAGGAACTGGGGGAAAGATGGGAGAGAGCAAGTCAGTCTACAGAATCCTGGAGGTGCCCACCCCAAACCCATTCCCACTCCCACAGGCCAGGCTGTGTTGGGGCACGGTTCCCAGGCTGTTCAGACCCTGTTAGGTGAGTGTTACAGGTCTGAGAGACCACAGGCCAGTGAGGGGAAGGCAAGACACCCTGGGAATTCACCGCCAGGAATATAGGGCTCTTTTCTGGAGCAGGTGGCTTATGGCTGGGGAGAGACCTCAAGGTAGGTCTGTGACTCAGAACTGGCAGATTGAGCCATGGACTCGCTGCTCAGAAACAGAGATATCGGCATACCACCCAACACAAGGTTTCAGAGAGCCCCGAAACCGAGGCCCACTCTGTACCCCGTGAAGAATTCCCGATCCAGAGAAATGATAGCATTTGGACAAGGCAGGGCACAGCTCATGCAACCACCAGGAAGCTGGAACACAGCCGCGGAACTGGTATCTGTGTAGCACCCGCCCGGCAGAAGAGCGGGGCTGTCAGGACTTTGTCTCGAGCGCAGACACTCTCCCAAGCTTGGTGGAGGCCCCCACCGGGACAAAGGGGCGGCGAACCTCCCACGGCGGCGCCAGCGGACCGGCCCTTCCCTCCGCAGCCGCCGGGAATGCGCGCGCGCGCGCCCGCCCCCCTGGCGGGTCCGGGGAGGAGCTCACTTCGCCTGGCCTTTGTGCGGGACCCCGCCCCCGCCCCGCACGTGGGGCCTGAGCCGGGCCGGGTGGGGGAGGGCTCTGGGCCGTCCAGCTGCGCGCATCCCGGGGGGTCCAGAACTCAGCCTGTGGGGAAACGCCGCTAGGTTTGCACTGCTCGCCCTCACCTCGCGCGGGGCGCTGCTGGGACCCGCGCCATGACCACCGCCATCCCCGGCCCAGCCCGGCCCACTCCAGCCGCTCGCCGAGGCGCGGCCCGGGCTCGGCGCCTCTGCTGCTCCGCCCCCCCAGCCCCGGCCCGCGGGCTCTTTAAGAATCCAGAGCGGAGGTGGGCCCGGGACAGGACTTGAGGCCGGGGAGGGAAGGTGTTCCCGACTTTCACGCAGCCAGTGCCGCGTTTCGGCCTCCAACGTTCCCAGATCCTCCGCCGAGGAATGTGGCCACCCATCTGGGGCCGTGAGGCTCCTCCGAATGGGGCTTTCTTCTGGATTCTGAGGCGCGAGCTCTAATCAACCCAAGATATCCTCCCCCACCAGCTCGCGGCCGGTGGTACGGTCCGCCCGCTCCGCCGCGCGACCAGCCGCTTAAAGGGACAGCGTTAGGGACTGGAGTCGCGGAGGGAATAAAGAAGGTGGTGTTCCTCCGCCCGTCCATAAGGTGGTGCTGAGGGACCCGGGGCCTTGGCTGGGGGCAGCAGAGGATCTGGCCCTGTACCCGCAAGTGTGGCTTCCAGCTCTGCGGCCATTAGTTTGGAAGAGGGACGGTGACCAGTGCCGAACTCGGGCCTCCCGGCACAACAACACCAGTCCCCTACCGATCAGGGCTCCCTTCCCCCCGTTCCATCCTGAAGGGAAGCCCCGCCCCCTGCTAGACTTGGGGAGGGGGGCCAAGCACCAGCCTCTTAGCCCTTGCTGGGCTGGGCCGAGGCTGTGGGTTGTCTTGGCAACACGACCTTTGAGTCGCAGCGTGGCCGGCCCCGCTGGGGGCCCGTAAGCCCAGCGGGCCCTGGGGATAGGGCCCCCAGCTCGCGACCTGCATTAGGGACAGGCCCATGCCTGGGCTCCCGTTCCTTCCTGCCCAGGCTCTCTGGAGGCCTGTAGGAACCCCTCAGCCTTTATTTCAACCTGAGGAGGCTGCTACCCCAGAAGTACCCGGCCCAACAGCAGAGAGCCAGCCTGGCTAGAGGGGCTTCCCCCCGCCTCCACCCGATATCATGAGGCCTTTCGCCCCACAAGCCCCTCCCGCTGGGGAGCAGCCTTGGAGCTGGACCGGGCCAAGATCTCCCTGCGTCTTCCTAGATCCTCTGTCCCTTACGGGGCTCAGCTCCCCCCAAAGGGCCCGGGTCTGCATCACCAGCCCTTCCCGTCTGCGCGCCAGGGAGGGGAGGGAGAAAGAGCTCCTGTGAGCGGATCTAAGGGGGTGCAGAGCAGTCGCCTGCATTAGGCTCACCTGTGTGGGAGCCCGTGGGCCCAGTAGGTCGGCGGCCTCCCTTCTTCCCTGGGTGAGCCTCTCTAGCTAAGCTACTCGCACCAGCTGCTGCCCGCCGGGCAGCCCGCCGGCGACTTGATAAACCCCATCCCCTCCCACCCACTCCCGCCTCCCACCCCAACCCTTTTTCCTCACTTCCTGCTGCCCCTCTGAGGAAAGGGCCAGAAACAAGCGCGGGGGAAGGGACCGCCTTGACCCTGTTTCCCTCCGACATGCCCTGCTGGCTGGCTGCCCTCCCCACCCTCCCCCGCCTGCAGTATACCCTGGCTCTGGGAACTGCACCAGGTGACGGAAGGCTGTAGGACTTGGCTCAGGTGACAGCCTCCGCTGTGCCGGCAGCTTCCTAACCCCGAAAGCTCTTCTCCCTAACCTCCTCTTGGGGTTGAGGCTGGTCCTCAAATCCAGTAGCCTGTGAGTGGAGGGGCCCAGTGGTGGGATGCTTGGCTGATGGTCCCCCAAGGCAGGTGGTGAAGAAGGGAACCGGCTCCGGGGGGTTTTGGGGAACTTCCAGGAGCTGGGTCAGTTTTTCCCACTGACAGCGGAAGCATCCCAAATGTGACAGAGTGGAAAACATGTTGATGTGTGTGGCTGCGCAGCGTGGGGGTTGGGACAGGGGCTGGGAGGGGTCTGTAGGCCCCCAGATTCCTGGGTGAACTTCACCAAGACACTGTAGAGTAGGGAGCTCATAACTTGGCTGAGAAAGGGCTGTTTCTATGGGAAGGGGGTGCCCATAACAGGACTGGCCCCAGGGAGAGCTGCAGCAGAGTGCCAGCAGGCTGTTCTAGAGGGGGCAAGTCTGCACACCCTCAAATCACCCTCAGCCTACCCCATTCACCCTACTGGCCCACCTCCCTGAGGCCAGGGCCCCTCTCCTAACAGAAGGCCATAGAAGACTGGGCAGCTGGGTACACACCCTAGAGTACGGCTGAGGACCAAGGAGTCCAGGACATGGCAAGGGAGGGTGTGTCCCCATACCACTGTGCTGGCTCCCTAAGGGACACAAGCCTTGGAAACGGCAAGGGTGGGGGCCCCTGGGGAAACAAAGGCCAGACCAGACAGTCCCAGGGCAGGGACACTTCCTCAGGCAGCCAGCAGGAAGGAAGTGAACACAGCCCAGTGGAAGGGAGTGGAAGAACACTGCCCTGACCCCCATTGTTTCCAGCTTTGGGGTCAGCTGGGGCAGGCTGAACACAGGGAGTTCCCCCAACACTGGGACAGTGGTGATGGGAGATGGGATGCCATCTGGCATGGCAGAGTCCTGGCCCTGGGACAGTAAGGGGGATAACAGAGGATGACAGGGCCTTATGTCTGGCATCTTATCAGGGAAGTGGGAAGGTGCCCAAAGAAGACCTACAAAGGTTGCACAGGAAGATCCTGCTCCAGATATGACAAATTTAAGCCTCCAAACGACTGGCAGGCCAACTCCCCAGACCCAGAAGCCTGTGTCCCTGAACTCCCTCTTTCCTAACTGGAAGTTGGGCTGATGGCCAACAGCCAAACCTAGCAGGGAACCAGCCTTCTAGCAGGGCCTGAGAAGTGTAGGCTGAATGTACACAGGGTCAGCAAGGAACAGAGAAAGTACTAGGTGGGTGAGTTCTGCCTGATGGAACAGAAGCCCCAAACCCACTCTCCTGGTGGTATCCAGACAATCCTGGGAGGAAGCAGGAGGGTTGGGGCTACATAGCCTGGCAGTAGGCCAAGGGCATGGTGGCACCCAGCTGATTGCTGTCCACTTAAGATGGATATTGGAGGTCCATGGGGTTCGTGTTGTGACCTCATGTCGGGTCAGCTGGTATTGCTGGGGGCAAGACAGCTGTCCCAGAACTACCTGAGGTCATGCTGTCACCTCAGGTCAGGCAGATGGGGCCAATCCCTAGTGAAGCACCCCAAAGCCTTCCAATTCCAGGAGTCTCCACCTATTAAAACACAAGAGACGAGTGGCCTTCCATTCTGAGGGGCCCTGCAGTGAGGAGTGTGTGAATACACTGCCACCTACTGGCCACAGCTGGGATGGCCACAAGCTGGGCTCATCTCGATGATAAAGATGGGAGCCACCAGAGTGGCCCAGTCTAGACATGGGATGTCACAGCAGATGCCACTCTTGTATGCAGGGTCTACAAATAATTTTATTGAAACTAAACAAATAACACAACATCCTTCTTATATTGGGGGCCGCCCTTCCCAAGCCATTTCCCACACTCTTAAAAGCACAGAGCTTGCACAGTAAGGAATTAAAAAAAAAAGTCATTTTGATGTAGAAATCAGACTCTGCCCCAACATCATGGACTAGACTATTTACAGACTTTCACATTTTAAGTATTCCTTTATGACTGATCTCTCCTTTCTGTCTCTACCCAGGGGCTTCAGTACCTTCCATTGACTGATCCTGGGGGATGGGTATACTGTAGGTTAAGGGGTGGTGGACACCTCTCAAGCTACTGACACCAACCCTAGGGGTGCTGTTCCTCACCAAAGGGTGGCAGATGGTCTCCTCCCTATGGCAGGGGTGTGTGTAAGTGTCGGGCTGGTACAAAGGCAAGGAAGATTAGACAAAGTAGGTGGGCTGGAGCAACTCCCCATAGGCACAGGCATCATAGCCCTTCCTGATCCTGTCTTATGCCCTCTCAGCTGGGGTGTGTGTGTGTGTGTGTGTGTGTGTGACAAGTAGTTGCAGTGGGGAGGGATCAGTCCAGCCCTGGGTGGAGGAAGAATCCTCCCACACCAGTCCCATCTCCTATTAACAGCCAGAAAACTGTCCATCCATCTGGGGGTGGGAACAGATGAGAAGGTAGGCAGGAAGAATCAGGCTTGCACTGCCCCCCACCTCTGTCCAACATAGGAGGAATCGAGGTAGCAAACGGCTGAAATGCTCCAACAAGGGGGTAAGGGAAATGAGGGAAAGGAAGTTCCCACTTGTGTACAGTTCCCACAGCCCAGGGGCTGGAAGAAGGCAGACCTTGCTTGTAAAGTGCTGTAGCCCCTAGCAGGGCTGGGCCCTGGGCAAGCTTGGAAGAAAGCAGGCCAGGCAAGGGTGCAGGAACCAGGGATTCCTGACTGGCATATGCCCTGCCATGTTCCTTGCAGGGATTGCTGGGGAAGGTGGGCTGGTAACTCTGCCATTAGCCCTCGCCAGCCGCCAGCCACCTCTTGTCCACATATAAACCAACACCCAACCAACACTGCAGGATTGCCCCGCTCACAGCTGAAGTTTCCAGGCCAATGCAGTTTATTCAGGGTTGTGGCCCCAGCTTAGGTTCCTTAATGGAAGCCACACCTTGAGCCTGGGGGTTTCTTGGTGGGGTAGGGAGTGCTTATGCCTGCCACTCCCCAGGCTCACACCTCATAGAGGATCACAGGAAAATCCACGTGGATGCGGGGAGGATCCAGCTTCACGATGCCCTGCCATGGAAACAGAGGCTAGTGAGGGCCAGCTCCTCCCCCAAGACATGCACATCCCACCATGACAGCAGACCACATCTGGGGTCTCCACACACTCAACACAGGCTCTATGACCACTGCCCAGACCCTCACCTGAGGAATCAGGTTCTTATGCACCCGCCTCAGCTTGGCCCGCTTCTGCCCGTTCTTGGTGACGATTGTCTCCTCGTAGAACTCGTGAGCCAGATCCCCATCCTCATCATAGAACATGGAGCTGTGTGGAGAGAGAGGGAACGGGCTGGGCTGGAGCCCCACACCCAGTCATGGCAAATGACCAGACTACAGGGAAATGTGCCCACCTCCAAATGGGGAGCAACCTTGGTGGGAGGAAGAGAGGATAATATGCCTGAAGAATCCTTTGTTTAGGGCTTGGGGTCGACTAGAAGCAAGTGGGGAGTGGGATGGTAGCCAGTGCTACTCTGTCAGTCTCCCAGAAGAGAGATCATATCAGAGCACATTGTCATGGCAGCCACGGCCAGTTCTCATCACTGGTTTGCTCAACAAAAGCAGCCATTCCAACATCAGGCCCTTGTTTTCACCCAGGACTTCTAGAGTGGGCAGGATGATGGCTTGGGCACGTGTCTCTCTCCAGAAGATGCTGCTGGCCCTGGGCCAACCTGAGATGGCAGATGCCTGAACTAGAAGGGAGCCTAAAGAGAAAAAGGTTGAATCCTCCCCACCCACCCCAGGTGGCTGGTGTAGGCAGACTACCACTGTTGAGTCTCCCTAATATCTACAGCCAAATCTCCAGCATCACTTCAGTACCATTTCCATTGGCCCACAAGGAGCAGGCCAGTATAGTGCTCCTCTCTGGACCCGTGGAAAAAGAGAAGGGAGGTCAGTACTCCAGATGTGAAGAAAATACCTGGGTGAAGGTCTTTTTACCAAGGTTCCATCCTCAACACTGGGGCCCAGTTCTACTTTCGCGGCTACTACCCTCAGAGGTCTAACCCCACGACGGTGGGGAACGGAAACAGCCAAAACAGTATTATTTTTCCCTCGGAAGAATTGGGGGAGAGGGAGGCTAGGAGCCTTCAACTTTCATGCTGGGCAGGAGGGGATGAAAGAAAGAAATCCTGAAGTCTCAGGGAGGCTCCAGCTCAGCTTTACCGTGCCGCGGGCCCGCCCATGGACAAGCCTCAGGCCCACTCTTCTCCTAGAGAGACCTTCCAAGCAGCCAGATCGCTAGGAACCAACTGTTCTGCTTTCCCCACCCCTTGCTCCCACGGGTGCCCGAAACATCCGACTCCTCTTGGAGCTCCCTGTGACGGGGGGCGCCCCGCCGCCCGCCTGTCCTCCCCGGGGCGGAATCCGCGCCCTTACCCGCGGCGCGTGAATACGAAGGGGGGCACGACTCGGCCTCGCGGCCGCACCAAAGCTTGCTCAGCGACCGACGACTCCGGGCCTCCGCCCCCCGCCGCCGAGGCGAAGGGCCACAGGCCCCGAGCTTTGGAGCCGCTAGCGCCCATGTCAGGGCCGCCGGCGCATGGCGAGCCCCTCGGCCGCTTTGCTCTTACAGGGCCGTGGGCGCAGCCATGCCCTGCCTGGGCCTCTGCTCGCAGGTGGTGCCGCCGCCGCCGCCGCCGCCGCCGCCGCCTTCTGCAGGCTCCGCTGTCTCCACGGAAACCTCACTTCCGCTTCCGCACGCTCCGCACGCTGCCTTCTCTGATTGGCTGCTTCTCTCGTCGGTCCGCGGGGCGGGACCAATAGCCGCTCTCGGAAGCTAGGCATCCCAGCAGGAACCGCGAAACGTCAGGTCCCAGCAGGCCACGCTCTCCCCAGCTGGGACAGCTCCTACCCAGTCAAGCGGAGGTTGTGTCCTCCTGCTTTCATGTGTGGCGTCTCCGACGTCCCCGGCCCCCAGAAGTCAGGTCCAGCGGGCTGCCCAACCACCAGCTTCCCCATAACCAGCCCTTTAGGGCTGCCCCAGGCCAGGCCCCGCATTGCCCGCCTGGCTTCGTTTTTATTCCCACACCGTTTCTGTGATCACCACTGTTGCATGTAAAGAAATCAAGCCTAAAGAAAACTAAGTAATTGGTCAAATGTATAGCTACGTTCAGTCTGAAGAACTTTGGGTTCAGTCTTCTTTCCAAACCCACTAGAAGGCACACTTCACGAAGGCAAGAATTAACAGCTAGACCTTCAGGGCCATGAGCAGCGTCTGGTCCTGGTACACAGCAGTAGCTCAGTAAAAACGCCTCCCACAGCTTAGAGTGTGTGTGAGTATGTGTTGGGAGGGGTGTGGTTTTCCTAAATTCTAGCTTATATTCTTGCCTGACCTGAACCCCCATGGTGGTGCATGTGGACAGTCCCTGTTTATACCCCCACATCTTACAAATATTGGTCACATGGTGACTTTTAAAAGGTGCTTTATGAGCCTGTCCATCACCCTTGGTAGCCATTGGCATGAGGGTAACTTCGGTTGAGGACCCATAATAAAGAGTTCAAAAGTAGAAATCTTAAATCTTTATTCAGCCAATTCTCTTCAGGCCCCAGGCCCTGATGATGACTGTCACCCCCACCCCCTTCCCCACAGGAGGCATGCAGCTGAGGCCACAAAATAGTACATACGTTCGCACACATCATCAAAAATAACTGAGGGAAAGACCCTCGCTTTGATTGGCAAAGAAGGCACAGACCTGGACCAGTGCCCACATTCACACAGACCCTGGCCTAGGGACATCCTCCTTGGAGGAGGCATTGAGGCACTGTTGCTACACCATGAGCCAGCATTCCCTGATGACAGTGTGTGTGAGGAGTCAGAAGCCACTGTAGAGGGAAACCTAGACTTGTTCCCCACGCCTGCCTTATCTTGAACACCTGCCCTTGGCTCCAACTGTCCTGACACCCCATCTGAGACCCAAAACATACGACCCTTCCCCATAGATGAGGGCCCTTATCCCTGCAAACATGACCCTATTCTGTTTGTAGGGTTTCCCAAGATTCTGGTATGTGAGACATGAATTAAGGAGACTTAATTCTCTGCTCAATCCCTGCTGCAAGCCTGGAGCAGCTTCCTGGGGCAACCCCAGCCCAGCATGACCCACTACACAAAGGGCAGAAGAGCCATGCTCTGCTACACCTATGGGTGGACACAGGGGGCCAGCTCCTTTGCTGTTCTCTGGGCTCATTCCCCTGGTAAGAGATGACCTCCACGCACACTCATTCTTCAGGCCACATGGGCCCTGTCACACTCACACGGCACGCCCTCGGCGCTGCCTACTCTCCTCCTTTTCCCCAGGGGTACAAGAGGTCACCCCAGGGGACAGGCGTGCAGGGCCTCCTGGATCTTCTGACGGCAATAGGAGTACTTTTGCAGGATCTGGCGCAGGTGTTCCTCTTCCTCCCGCTGTAAGATGCGCAGGAAGTTGTGTAGTTCAGGCATGCTGAAGGCATCCCACTGCAGGTGGAGAGGAGGGAAACAGGCTGCAGCAGGCATGGCCAAATCAGCAGGCCCCCCCCAGCGAAGAGAAGCAGTCATGTCACACAGCTAGGATGGGGCTTTCTAATGTTAGGTTCTTGCCTGAATGGCCCGTGCTAGGATTCTTGACAATAGTCTATAGAGAAGATGGGCCCCATAAAGTAGGGCAGTCACCTTGAAGACAGGCAACCAAACTAGATGTCACCCAGTTATCTGTGGAAAGGCTATGCCCACACTCTGAGTTTAATACTACTCCACAGACCCAATACTTTTTTTTTTTTTAACATTTTTATTTATTTATTTGACAGAGATCACAAGTAGAGGCAGACAGAGAGGAGAAAGCAGGCTCCCTGCTGAGCAGAGAGCCCGACGCGGAGCTCGATCCCAGGACCCCAGGATCATGACCTGAGCCGAAGGCAGAGGCTTTAACCCACTGAGCCACCCAGGCACCCCCAGACCCAATACTTTGAAGCCAGAAAGCTTCTAGGTAAAAAGTCACAGTGGTTGAATGGGAGCCTCCCTGATGATGTGGGCCCATCTGTGTGTTTTGATCTGGCTTGGAATCACCATACTAACAGAGGAATTCCTGCATCTCCTGAGGACTTTCCACAACAGAAAAAAACAGACCACCAAGACAATTCTTCCAGGCATCTTGGGACAGGCCTGTGACCTTGGCTTGAGTGGCCTGGAATGCTTCACTGTAGCTACAAGGTTCACATACTCTTCAAGAGGCTTTGCAGGGCTTTTTCTCCAGTCCTATTCTTCCTTCCAACTTTACTGCAGCTGTGACCCACCAGCCTTACCCAGTGACAACCAAGAAGCCAAAAAGGGCTGTGTACTCACATTCACCTCCCCAGAGTCATTCTCCTTGAGGACAAAGCTTAGGGCCTTCTCGCTGGGCCCTGCAAGGAGCCGGAGCCGCAGGGGCTGCTCGTCATCCGACAGCTTCCGGAGGTACACTGAAGGCCAGGCAGGGAGAAGAAAGTTATCTGATTAGAGTCAGGCCCAGCCCATTCAGCCCCTTACACATGGTGCATGCATATATACCCTCATACATGGCGGGGAAGGAAGCCTACCTTGGCCATGGCGTTCAGCCCGCTCAAAGAGTGCAAACTTGCGGGGGTCATCCACCACCAAGAATTTGCGAAGTAGGGCCTCAATGACCTCACGTGCCCGCGTGCGTGACAACACGTGCAGGTGCTTGACAGCATCCTTGGGCAGGTAGAAGGAGGTACGGCGCCTCACAGCTGTGCCCCGCCCTGTGCCCCGCCTGGCATCCTGCAAGGAGGGTGGCTTCTTGCTGGAGGGCACTGAGACAGGGCGTACTAGCTTCAGTTGAACCTTGATGAAGCCTGTATAGGAGCCATCCTTGTTCTGAAGAGGAGAAACCAAACCATGACTACGTTCCATGTGAGATGGAACAGATTTGGACACTGCTAGTCCACTTAGGGCTAGGCTAGGTGTAAATAAATTACTGCTTAGGCCCACCCAAGAATACCTTAGCTGTGACTTTAGCTGTAGCCTCTCCCCACACCTCTTTCCCCAGACTGTCAACTCACCAGGCTCATGAAGAGGTTGCTGTTGATCTGGCTATTGTACTCCTTGATCTTCTGTTCAACCTCAGCCTGAGAAAGGTCAGGTGTTTCCCACTCCACAGGCTCGTCCTGAAAGAGGGGCCAGCATGGACACAGGGTCCTAAAAGAACCCACCCCACTGCAACGCATGTCACATACAGGGAGGTGAGTCTGCGTGGGCCACTTTGAAAAAGCAGACTCTGGAAACTGAAAAAGCAGCCTTTGGAAACTGCCTACAAAGCTTGAGTCCTATTGAGAAGAAGCCACCATTGCTCCTGGTTTTGCATGCAATGGATGGGCACAGCAAAGGCAGAGTCATTTGGCTTCTTTATGCTGCCTACATGGGGCCTCCTCAACACTGGTTGAGGCCCTAAGGATACCTAAAAACCAAGAAAACTGAAGAGAGAAGGCCAGGGGCCAGGAAAGGATGTGGGATTCTTATTGACAGTAAAAGCACCTTTCAACTGCACAGCCTGATTCCAGCACCCTAGTTAGGTGGGGTCAGGAGTGTTCTGGAGAAGGGAGACCACTCTGCCCCAGCAAAGGGCCATGACCACCCAATGAGAGGTGTGGGACTGGTGCACACCACGAGCCCAGCCAGGTATGGGTATGAGGGTAAGGGCAACCTCTACAATGTTAACACCTTCTGATGAGGGATCTGGGGCCAGCCCCGTATGTCTCACACACAGGGAGGAAGCCACTGTGACATGCCATTTGATCTTGACCAAGCTACGCCAGGGCAGCTTCAGGCCAGGCTCCAATCTGCCTCCTGGTAGAGCTGGTCCCACAAGTGCCAAGCAGGTAGGCTTCTGCACCTCCTCCCTCCTGTCTGGAGGTTCAACCCAAAGATTTTTTTTCCCTCTACCACTCAGCCCATCCCCCACTCCTCCAGGGGCTAGATTCTTGCTGGAGGGTGGAGTATGGACCAGGGAAGCCAGGGCTCTGAACAAACACTTTTCTATCAAACTCCCCGGTTCCATTGCATCAGCCTTACTTCCTGTTGACGTCAGGCCCTGGCTGGAATGGGAATGTCACAGATGCAGCTGAGATCACTGCTGACCAATGCTTTGTCCCAGGGGAATTCTTACCAGCTGGGCTCCTGCAAAATGACCTGTGTCCAGCTCTGAGCCCAGGAGAGGCAGGCTTCTCCCTAACTGCTGCTTTGGAGCCCCTAAGCTTAAACCGTCCGATGGGGATGAATAAGGAGGACACATTAGACGGTAGGGTGCTCTTCATCTAGACAGCCTTTTAGCAGTATGCTCTTTACCTAGAACTTTCCAGTAAGTATGTGGCACTTAAAACTGAGGTTGGGGCCTCAGAGGGGAAAGGCATTGGGGGAGGTGTGGAAACTGAAGCCTACTTGTTTCCCCAAGTTTCAAAAAAAATCTGGATGGAGGAGAGCACTAAGAAGTGAAAATCCCAGCAGGGAATTTTCGAAGAAAATTCTTCGAAGGAAATCTTACTGGGGGCAGGGAGGAACCCTCCAAGATTAGTAAAGAACAAATGGTGCGGGCCCTGGGAAATGGGAGATTTGGAGGGTAAAATGAAGGCTGGAGCCTGGGAATAAAGGGTGGATGTGTTTGTTCAGTTTGGAGGAGAGAGCTTGGGACAGGAAGGAGTACTAAGATAGGAGAGTGCTGTGGGGCAGGAGAAAAGCTGAACAAACTTCCAAACTCCAGCGAGAAGGAAGAGAATTCTGTTTACAGAACGGTGGGCACAGAGATGACACCAACTTATTTCCCTTCCTTGTGATGGTTCTGAGCTCCAGCCTGAGGATGAGAACACTTGCTCCCTTCTCTTCCTTCCCAGGTCACCCAGGAGCCCTGGACTGGGGTGCAGTGATGCACTGATCTATGTTCCAGTCTCTTCCCCTCTCCAGGTGAACCTCCCTTAGATTTTGTCTTTGCCTCCCTTAGTATCTTTACTCATAAAATAAGGGACTTAGACTGGAGGCACTGCACTGTCCTGCCAGTATTCTAAAAGAATAAGAAGTTTCTTTTTCTGCTTCCAAAGCTTCCTGCTGGAGGATTCCAACAGCCCTCTCAGAGGTGTGCACAGCAGGACCATGGAGTTTTCCTTCTCCTGCACTATGGTGACCCACCCTCCACTCTGCCACTGTCCATAGTGACTGATGGCTTGTATTTTACATACAACTGGGGACGCCCCAGCCTCCTTTACAACTGGTTAGTGTCTTATAGTTTTCTCACTGTTCCACGATGGAAAATGGCTCAAACCTGAGTGACAGAAAGTCCCAGGGATCCAGTCAAACCTTGCACCAGTCAAAACTTGACCCAGAGTCAAAGGTCTGGGCTGAGTTTTTTTTTTTTTTTTTTTTTTTTTTTTTTTTTTTTTTTTTAAAGATTTTATTTTATTTATTTGATAGACAGAGATCACAAGTAGGCAGAGAGGCAGGCAGAGAGAGAGGGAGGAAGCAGGCTCCCTGCTGAGCAGAGAGCCCGATGCGGGACTCGATCCCAGAACCCTGGAATCATGACCTGAGCTGAAGGCAGAGGCTTAACCCACTGAGCCACCCAGGCGCCCCTGGGCTGAGTTTTTGAGTAAAATTTAAAGAGTACAGGGATGCCTGGGTGGCTCAGTCTTTAAGCGTCTGCCTTTGGGTCATGATCTCAGGGTCCTGGGATCGAGCCCCACATCAGACTCCCTGCTCAGCAAGAAGACTCCTCCCTCTTCCACTCCCCCTGCTTGTGTTCCCTCTCTTGCTGTCTCTCTCTCTGTCAAATAAATAAATAAAATCTTAAAAAAAAATTTTAAAGAGTACAAAATTGTCATCTAAAGACTCACAAGTCCCTTTCCGTGGCTCAAGTAAGGAATTCTGCTGCATTGCTGCAAGGTATTCGGAGCTTCACGGTCCCCATCTCTCTTTCCTGATGCTCTGTGCAGGGTGCTCTCCTGAGGTGTACCAGCTCCTGTACAGTTATCTGAGCTTGGTGGTCACACTCATGGCACACAGAGGTTTCTGATAATGGGGACACCTAGAAAACTCAAGAGAGGAACAGCTGCTCCAGCACCCAATCTTATAGTCCTGGATTAGTAACTCCTATCTCTCTTGATCCCACCTCTGGGCTTTGTACAATCTAGCCTGCCTCACCTCCTGTGGATAAATGCTCTTGTTCGCTTACAGTCCAGAACTAGGCTTCCTTTCCATCTTCCTTCTCATCGGTGTGGACCTGTAGGAAGGGTATTTAGGAATCTAAATATTTAGGAATCTAAATACCCTTCCTACAGGTCCACACCGATTTAAGTGTATGTGCTGCCTAAGCGAGCACTCCAGCAAGGTCCACTCCAGAATCCTCCACATTCCAGAAGCCAGAAGCCGGTGGCAGGCCAGGACTAGTAAGAGGTGGGGGCTCAGCTAGCTCCGTCCAAGAGTGCATATGGGGGGTGGGGGGAGAGTCCGAACCTTCTTCCTAAACACACTTCCCAGTACCCCGCGAAGACACCTCCCTTCCACTTCCTCCCACCACCCCCACCCCCGTCCCCTAGAGAGGAGGTGGGAGCGTCTGAACGCGGAAATCGAGGTGCTCATCCAGACTGAGCGGTCGGCTTTAGTCATAGGTGGATAATGCCCGTCCCGGGTCTACCCCAAGCCACGTAGCTGCTTCCCCTGGTTCAACCGGTCTGTGACAGAGACGACAAGGCCTCGGCACCCGGCATCGAGGCGCTGAGAGCCCCGCACACGGTTCCGCAGGCTGGCCCCGGGGAGGTATGGAATCCCAACTGACGGAGGAGTGGGACTGCCCACAAACTCGAGCCGACAACTTAGTGTGAAGGGGAAGGGTCCCAGTGACTGTCACCGGCCCGCCGCCCAAAACCCCGGCCCCCACCTGGTCCCGACGCGGCCTGCGAGCCAGTGAGGTACGCGCCGTGAAGTACTGTTCGAGCTCCGAGTCTGAGTCCTCCTGGCTGCAGTAGCCACTGCTTGTTGTGCTGCTCCAGGTCATCTCGAAAGAAGGCGTCCCCGCATCCGCCTCACCCATCGCCGCGCCCGCCCGCCAGCCAGCTCCCCGAGTCCCGTGCGCCCGTAGCCTCCAACCACCGCCCTAGGCGCGTGTGCGCGTGCGCCGGGATCCGAGTTCGCGCGGCAACCGTTAACACTGAAACGTAGACAGCCAGGATCGGGCTCTCGTCTCATTGGGGGAGGGACTTCGGAGGGCGGGTTCCTACGCGCCACGCCTCCAGGAATGACCTCATAGCCCAGGCAGCTCAGCTCGGCTCTGCCTCGCAGACCCCTCCTCTCCTGGGTAACAGGTCGGAGCGTGTGCGCATGTGCACCAGCGTGGCCTCAAGACCGGATGCGGATGCGGGGAGGTGCGGAAATTGCGCGGACGCGGAGCTAGGGCGATTCCGGGCTGTCCGCGCGTAGTCGAAATCCCTGGCACCCTTTCGAGCCCGCGCGCAGAATTAGCCTCTCTCTGTTGCGGGAAACCCCCTGTTAGAACGCTCTTTGTGCGTAACGCCGCGCGGCCTACACAACTCCTGCAGTGTGGCTGGCAGGTCTGCGCGCCTTTTCCGTACGCCCCCCCTGCCCCGCGCTCACCACGTTCGTGTCCAGCTCCAGCGCAGGTTCCCAGCCCAGGTTCCGGGGCCCGCAGCAGTCCAGGCAGACAAGCGCGCGGCAACGGTAGTGGCATGTGAACTTGCAATCTGCAGAGAGGTCTGGCGGTGAGGCGGAGGAGCCTCAGCTACAGTTCAGAGAAGCATTCCGGGCACGGAAGAGAACCCCTGGGATGAAGGCCTTTGCCCGCCAGGCTCTGCATGACCGGCCTTATCTTAAGGTCTTGTTACCCCCCGCTGCTATACAAGATTCTAGTATTGGTCCCCCAACGTCTGGAAACTGGCGGGAAGGCCTCCGGCGGTTAGGGATCCAGGCCTGTTGAATAGCTGGATCTCTCGCACTGAGTGCAGAATTTACCCCTCCCTCATTGTCAACGCCCCCCCCCCCCCATCTCCGCGCATTTAACAAAAGCCTTTAACCCTTGTTCTCCTCCGTCATCTGTCCCTACATCCCTCGCATCAAAACTTACCAACATTCATCTACATACACTGCTTACCGTCCTCTCTCCTTTACCCATTCCAGTCAGGCTTGCCCCTCCCTCCAGAAAACTGGTTAGGGTCCTCAGCAACGTGTGTAGTAGGGTCGCATGCCAGGTCCCTTCTCCATCCTCACCCCCTCAGCATCATTTGATGCTTACTCTCCTTGATTTCCAGAGCTCCCTGCTACCCCCGTTTCCCTGCAGCTCCTGCTAAGTTCCTTTAGTTCTGTCTCAACTCCCAGATCTAATGGAGAGTGTCTGAGGCTCAATCCTGCTCTGTGTACACTACCTACCCCAGATCCAACACTTCCATCGCTGACCTCCCTCCTCAGGTCAAAGCCCCTGTCAACCCAATGTGGCCAAAACAACTCTTCTTTCACCTCTGTCCCCCCCCCCCAGAGCACCTCATCTTAGCGAAAACTGCTACTCTCCCAGTTTGAGGTTAAAAAAAAAAATCCCAAATCATCCTTGATTCCTCTCTTCTCTTTGCTTCTGACACACACCCAAATTGTCCTGTATTTTATCTCTGTGTCCACTTTATTTCTCCTTGGGCACACTTCAGTGTTCCAGCCCTTGCTCATGGTTGGTATTCTGTCACAACCCTGGTGTTCAGGACAGACTCTTGTTCTGAATTAGAGGGTCTCCATGCCTACACAAGTCTGGGACACCTTCTCTAAATCCCTAAATGGGCGAGAGCAGTGATTCTCTACCACTCTCAATTCCACTCAATTCCAGGCTGCCTACTGGAATGATTTGTTTTCTGCCAATGGCTGGTACACTCCCAGTGATTGATTCAACAGGTCTGAAGTCCAGGCATAGGGGTTTGGAGGGCTGTAAAATCCCAGCCGATTCTAGCTGGTGTATATAGCCAGTGGGGCAGCAACCTCTGCTTGCTGGTGGGTGATTCCTGGGAGGGCAGAAGGGCTGCTGGTGTGTGTTTGTGTTTCATGTTTTGGCACCTGGCTGGTGGGTCTGCGATAGGTATTTGCTCAAGAAAATTTCCATTTGCAGAGGGCCCACCCAAGATACTTTCCCCCTGCCCCCCTCCCATAGGGTTAGGTAAAACTCCCCCCATCCCAGAGATTCTGGAGGGGGTCACGGTGAGTGAATCTTTGGGAAGGGGTGGGCCTGGGAACAGGGACTTACAGAGAGTGGTGGAAACAAAGCCTTTCTCAAGAAGAGCCAAGACACTTTAAAGATAAAAAGCTTGGAATCAGCACCTTATTCATAGTTATTGGTCGGCAGCTGCCTCTGCACAGCTGTGCCCCGATGCAGGTGGAGTAGGACAAGGATATACATCATCTATCCGCCTGCACTCTCTTACACGACGGGGCAAAGCCAATGGACCTGGCCCGCGGGAACCGACCCTGCCGACCGACCCCCTCCTTTGCGACTTGACACGCAGCGCAGGCGCTGCCTCTTGGCCGCCCGTTTCGCTCTCGCCAGCGCGCGGGGCTGCTACTCACGCGCGCACTGCAGGCCCTTGCGCACGACGCCCCAGATGAAGTCGCCGCAGAGGTCGCACCACGTGTGCGTGGCGGGCCCCGCGGGCTGGAAGTGGTGGCCGCGGCCCGCGCCCAGTTGCCGTGCGGGATTTCGCGCGGTGCCGGGCGCGATACGCAGCGCGTTGGCGCGCTCTAGCTGGGTGCGGCCGGGGCCGGCGCGCCGCGCGGGTTCCAGTTCCCTCAGTTCAATGAGTTCAGGTTCCGTGGACATGGCCGGATCCGGCCCGGACTCCCGCCGGCTCTGGGCGCCCGCGAGCGCGGGGCGGGCGGGGCCGCGGGGCGGGCCGCGATACGGCGCCGCCCCCGGGGTCCCGGCAGGGCCGCGGGAGAGAGTCGCGGCTAGCGGCGCAACGGAAACCTGGGCGCCTGGGCTGTGTCGGCCCGCAGGCGGAGTGGGGTGGCGAGGGCGTGGGATGGGGAGTGCTCTCGCAGGGTCCGGGCCCTCCCTCTCCTTTTCTCCCTGCATCCCGGGAGCACCCCTCCTGCTGACGCCGACGACGACCACCGCGAAGGGCCACTCGAAGACAGGCTGTTTCTAGAGGCCAGCTTTACTGTGCTAGAGGAACAGGGTCCCCACATCCGGCCCTTGTCTTTGCCTCCGCCCTCCTGCTCCAGCTCGCTGAGGCAGCGCCCTCAGCCTACCCGCTGGGTAGGGCAGGAAGTGGGGAGCGCTTTGCTGGGGAAGATGGGTCTGTGCTCGCTGCGCTCACCACCTGGGAGGCTGGGGCTCTGGCAGAGGCTAGGCTGAGATCCTGAGGTTCAAGGGCACACTCTTGGGTGGGCTGTACGGGTGGCTGGCCTTTAGCAGCTGCAGCCTTCACTTGGCTCTGTCACCTTGGGCTGCTGGGACACAAGCCTTTCCATGCTTCTCCCAGTGCTTGACCTGGCACTCCCTGCAGGCAGGCGGGCTGGTGAGCATGCAGAGCTAGCAGAGGGTCTGAAAGGGGGGCTTAGGGGTCCAAGGTCCCAGGATGCCCTCACCTGCAGCAATACCATTCACTCTGGCACCGTGAGCAGCGTTTGGAGGCTTCTGCACTGCAGTAGGCACAGCGGGGCCGCTCTGGGGTTACTGCCTCCAGGACGTCCAGCCTGTAAGTCTCAGCCCATCTAGGAAAGAGGTCAGGAAAGCCTGGCTGGGCCTGGCCAGTGGGCACACAAGAGCACCCCTGCCTATGTCCATGCCTTCTGCATACCTCCCACCCCTTCTGCTTGCTCAGCAGGCCTCACCTTTGTGCCTGCAGCCGCAGGTCCTGCTCTGAGGGGCTGAATGTGTGCCTCAGCTGGTGCTTGGCAATAGCCTGCCACTTGCCTCTGTTCTCTCTCTCCAGCCGCTCCCAGATTTCTGGGATCTGTGGGAGAAACGTGCAAAGTGTCAGGGAGGAGCTGGCAAGGTGGGGAGTGGTCCTGAGTCACTGACTTCCTAGTACCTACCTGTTCCAACACCAGGTCCTTCTTAGGGGGCTGGGTTTCAGCCAGGGCCAGGTGGGCCAGGAAGCCCTGCAGGTCTGCCAGGTTGGGCAGCTGGTCGAGCAGTGTGTCCGTGAGGAAGGCCCGAAGCTGCAAGGGAGTCCAGGGAAGGCCATTGTAAAACGGGGCTGACCAGAGAGGGCCTGTGCTGGGCTGGGCTGAGGTGCTTGTGGGGACCGTGTCGCTTGAGGTTCAGGGTCTAGAAATAGGACTGGGGCTGAGTTAAGTGGGCTGCCCTGGGCTGGGATGGGCTGGGGTGGCACTGTGGCTGGAGGAGGGCCCCACCTTGAGTAGCTGGCCCTTGGCAAAGCTGGTGAGGTGGTAGCGGGCTCGGGCTTCAGGGCTTAGTAGCAGGTTGTACAGAGCGATCCACACCTGCCCATCCAACTTGCTCAGCTTTTGCTGCTCTGAGGGGGCCACTGTCTGCCAACGGCCACCCTCAAAGTGCTGCAGCTTGCCTGGGGAGAGGAGTGGGTGTTGCTCACTCAGCCACTACAGCTGCGTGGGCTCAGGACTGGCCCAGTTTGGGGAACTGCTTGCTCTAGAGCAGGGGGAGTCCTCAGTAGTAGACACAGAGGCCTTGCCTGCTGCAGAGCCCAGGTCCAAGCCCATCCCACGTGAGGCATCCCTGGATCCACTACGAGCTATCGGGCAGAGTGTGTCTCCCGGGGGCAAGCTGCCTGTCTCCGTCAGTCCGGGAAGATGTCTCCGGGCAGCCATGAGCTGGGGCTTAGGCAGGTGGGGGAGGACCTTACCTCCTTCCTGGCGGCTCCAGGGACTGTGTTCCAGCAGTTCCACCAGGAGGCAGGGCAAGTTGTGGGTACTGAGCATGCGGTTCAAAGTGCTCAAGGAAAGGCTAGGCGTGGTGGTGGAGAAAAGTGAGCAGAGGCTACAGGCCCGGGATCCCAGTCCTCCACTGTGGGCCCCAGGCCTGGCAGGACTGCCCACCTGTCCACACAGTCTGTGATGTAGCGCAGCACTGAGAGGGCCTTCAATGCGATCTCAAACTCCATCAGTTCAGCCTGCTTCTGCAGCTCCTGGGGGTGGGGAGGACACGGTGCTTAAGCTGGGCCACCCCCAGCTTGCTCAGGCCTCGAAGGAGCCTGGTCTACCCATTGGCACCCCCAGGGAACCTCAATCTACCTGTATGGGGGTGCTGTACTGGGACTCCTCCTCAGGAGGGCCACCACGGCCACTCCGGGCCACCAACAGAGTCAATTTTCGGTGGCAGTAGTCTACCAGGTCCAAGACAGTGTCTTCTGCTGACTCACACACCTCCTGAGAGGGAGGCAGAGGGGAAACTTTCTGTCTTCAATGCTCTCCCCACACAGCCACAACCCCCCTTCCCTGTCAGGTCCTAGCGTGGGGCAACAGCTGGTGGGTAGGGCTGATGCCTCACCTTGTGGAAGAACACGGTCTCCAGAAGGTTGACAATGGAGGCCTCGTGGTGTACCTGTCAGATAAAGAGAGCAGAGCCCGGAGATGCTGAGGAAATTACTAGCTCTCCTCTCGAATCCAGAGCCCTCTAAAGGCACAGGCAGGGTGTGACCAGGGGCCTAGCTCACCACCATGTATATGGGAAAAGTGTTCTGGGGCTTGAAGTCCTCCAGCCTGCACAGCACAGGGAACACCTTCTGCTTCCACATCTCCACTGCAATCAGCTCCTCCACCAACGTTGGGATCTTTGAGGGGGAGGGGAAAGGACAGGGATGAAATAGGCCTACCTTGGCCTGGCAACCCTCCCATCCCTGGCTCAGCCCTGCCTGACTCTCCTCAAAGTCTCCTGGGCCCCTAGATTCTTTCCATAGGCACCTTCCCAATCTGTCTCTTGCACCTTAGACCTTCATTTCTAATTGCCTTTGATATCTCTGTGGGACATTCCTCATGCTTTCTGTAACTGGCTCTTGCCTAGTCCCTAGGCTCCCTTGTTCTCCTTTACATCTATGATCTTGTCCCTTCTGTCCCCATCCAGGCGTTCCTCTCAGGCTGGCTCTCCTGCTGATGCCCTCCCTCTCATCCCAGTCCTTTGGCCTTCCAAGGTTCTAGTGTGCCTTGATCTCATCCTTAACTAAGGGCCTTGCACAATTTCCTAGTCCTTTCCCACCCTCCGGCAGGGGGCTCCACCTTTCATCTGCAGAGGAACCCTTTTGCCAAGTGATACCTCAGGTTATTTATCTGAGCCACGTCCTGGCTCATGTTCCAGCTGGGCTGATCCCTGATTTCTAACTCCTCTCTCCTTGAGGAAGAGGAAAAGAAAGGCTGCCTCCTTCCATGCCAGAGTCCCACCCTGTTCTTTACTGAGGGTCCCCTCTGGCCTGACAGTCTATTCAAGGATGTCTTTAGAATGTGGGCCCTCCCCCCACAGCCTAGGCTGTTCTTTGATCCACAACTACCTTCCAAATCAAGCCATGCCTCACACTTGGACTGGTGTGCCAGAGTCCTGTTCCAAAAGGGGTGCAAAATCAAAGGTGTAGCACACTCCTCTTTTCCCTTGGGGAAGACAAGTGTACCACCCTGAGGGAAGTGGCACCCAGGGTGCTCCTGAGAGGTAGAGTGGTGGTGTGGGAGGTGGTGGGAAGGCAGGAACCCTGCCTGTGATCCCAGCATACCTTCCCATGGGTGACCAGCAGCTCCTGGATGGGCTCCCCCTGGCTGGCTGTAGCATCAAGGATAGCCTGCATGTTCAGCTTCTCCAGATTCTCATGCTGCTGGTTCCACCTGCCCCAGAGAGTGGGGGTGTATGTGCATTTGGGAGCACACGTGTGCCGTAGGAGTGGGGGTAGGCTGGGTCCTATTGAAGCCTAACCTGATCCTGAGGGGCCAGAGGGGGCTCAGGGCCATATACCCCTAAGTCGGAGAGCTCTGTCTCTTCACCTGGGGGCTCCTCCACACTGGTCACCCTCTCCCCCATGTCAGGTCCCTACTCCTCCATTCAAGGACTCCGACCCCGTGGCTCCGCCTGACCCCTGGATCCAGCTGCCTCACCCTCCGGAGCCCATGTCGCGCGGCGGGAAGCTGCGCAGCTCCCGCACCAGCACGTCAGCCTCCCCTGGCATCAGCAGCTCCAGGTCGCCCATGTTGTGGCCGCAGAGAGCGAGCGGGAAGCGGGGATTCAGCTGACCCCGGACAGCAGCCGGCGCTGAGGTGCGAGTGCTGAAACTCTCGGGGACGAACGTCTCCCGCGGGGTCCAGGTCTTGGACACAGCCGTTGCCGAGCGGTTGAGACGCGTGGGTCCTCGCCGTCATGGAAACGGTGAGCTCGGCGCCTGCGCAGTGCCGCCAGCACAGGCTCCGGCCACGCCCCCGGCCGCCTAGCCCTCCCGGCGGCGGGTAGCGACCCTCTTTGGACTCCCAGAACTTTACCCCTCACCTTCGATTGCGGCTCCTGGGTCTGCCCTGAGTGCCAGACTCCTGTGGCCTAGGTTCCCTCCTAGGACGTCAGGTCGACCAGCACAGGGATAGGGTCACTCTGCCCCCTCCAGCTCTTTCAGCCGCGGCTCCACCTCGGCCGCGCGGATGCTCCTCTCCGTGGCTTCCTCGCCCTACTATGTCTTGCACCCGGCTCCACCTGTTGGCTCTATCCCCACAAAGTACTGCGCAGGGCCCACTTGTCTCCATCCTAGCCTAGCAGACTGCCTTCAACCTCTCACGAGGTAACTGCTGTCGTCTTTTTCTGGGTGACTCTATGGCTGCCTCTAGCCCTTGAAATAGTATGTCCAAAGCAGCTTACCAGGAACTCTGCAGTATCAAGCTCTTGCCCCCTCAGTACCTCGGGACTTCTTTTCTTGCCCCTCTCCCCATTGAGGGGCATGAGGAAGCCTCTCTTAGCTTCCTTATGCATCCTAAAGCTGTTTTTGCTTCAGGGCTTCTACACCTGTTCCCTCTGCCTGGAATACTTTTCCTCCTTCACGCCTCAGTTGAAAGTCACTTCAGCGAGTCCTTCCTTGCCCATTTAATCCAGAACAACCCCAGTTCCCATCCCCAACTCATTCTTCATCACAGCTTTCTGATTGTTTTTTTGGCTGTTCATTTCAATTAATAATTAGCGGGCACTTTTACTTGAGCATTGTCACTCCTGCCCACCAGAAGGCGCACGAGAGCACCGGGACCGCGGCTATTTCACCGTCAGTCCTCTGGTGGTGGACCCTCAGTAAAGAACAGGGTGGTGGCTGGTTCAGAGGCGGTACTCAATAAAGGTAGGTCGAAATGGATGATTTTATTTACAGAAGTGAGGGTCACCCTTGAGACAATATGGGCTAGTCTACCGGTCTAGCCCTCATGCATCGGGGAGCACTTAGCAGGAGAGAGAGCAGCCACAGCCGCATGTAACCCCCACCAGTCTCATTTCCAACAGATGATGATGTTGGGGTCATTTTCCAGCCGTTCATCAAGTTCGTGGTAGCTCATGCCTGTTTGGGACAGTGCAGGTAAGGTGAGCAGTCTTGGCCTAGCCACCTGCCCTGAACCCACCCCAGCTGCCCTGCCTATCTCCACCTGTCTTGCAGCAGATCTCATCATAGCTGTGGCAGCCTGTGTAAAGCCGGGCAGGGTGGCTCCGCTCCTCCCGAGACACCCGCACGGGGTACTTCTGTAGTCGTCGGATGAGGTTCTTCATCAGCCCGAACTGGATCAGCTTCCTGGGGTGGGGTTGAGGGAGAGAGGGGTGATGCCCTGGCCAGGGCTTCCTCCAGCCCTGCTAACCCTTTCCTGCAGTCTCCCTTCTGATTTTGCTGGCCTCCGAATGCACCACCTCCAGGAAGCCTGCCTACACTAGTACTGCCACATGATTCTGCTCACTGGGAATCTCCAGCTTCCTTTCTAACCCAAGGCTCCAGAGAGATGTAGAGTGTATCTGCTTTCATGCAAACCCCTCGTGCCCCTGGGGATCCTCTTCTGACCGTTCATCAACACGCTGCAGCTGCTGGGGGTGGCGGCCAATGAGGTCTCTCACAGTCGTGCCAGGGCTCAGGCTGCAGTACAGCTGGAACACATCCCGGAGACTGGCCCTCTTGTGCCCTGTGGGCACCAAGGGTCAGCTCCGCAGGTAGTTCTGCCCTCCCGAAGACGGCCTCCCCCAGAGCCCACCACTACCTTGTTTGGTCACATAGGATAAACAGGCCTCTTGCAGGGACTTGTCATCTACGAGGTCCTGGACCTTGGGTGTCGGGCAGTACACATTGGAATACTGGAGAGTAGCAGGAAGCACAGGGGCCTGAGTGAGGCGCTTGGAAGTCTGACACCGCCCCAGTCTGGCCAAACCATGTAACTCACTCTCTGCTTAACCAGACCCCAGACTCACCTACCTGGAGGATGGACACCAGTGTCACGACGCCATAATACCTGGGGGAGATAGTTGTGCTCAACTTCTGAGGGCCATGCCTTCCCACCTCCGCATGTGGGGTCCTGAGGCTTGGCTCTGGCTAGCAACCCTGTCCCAAGTGTGACTGCTGCCCCACTCACAGCAAGTTCTGGATGGCGATGCGCACCAGGTTGAGTTCCACATCTGCCTCAGCTGAGATCTTCTGGACATGGCGGAAGCCATCAATATAGGGCAGGATCTGGGAAGAGCAGGGCAGGGTAGGGCAGGGTCAGTAGGAGTGGGATGAAGCCAGAGCTGTGGCCAGCCCTAGGTGATGATACCCAGGGAGGGATAGCACACCTGTTGTGTGGTAAGGTCCCACTGTGAGTTAAAGAAATCCTCCTTGTCCTTGGTAAAGACAGGCACATCATACTCCTGGGCCACAGGAGGGTCAGGCCGCTGCTCAATCACCTTCAAGTGGATGGTGTTGGACTCATCTGCAGGAACCCCACCCATATCTTCAGTGTCCTCTCTTTCAAGAGGCCCTCAATTACCCTCCAGTCCTCCCAGCAGCTCTTGAGGCAGGTGGGAGGCCCTGGGTAGGACCAGTGTCCCCCACCCCCACCTTAATTAAGCTCCACATCCAACGTGAGGCTAAACTCATGAACTCAAGATCAAGACTCACATGCTTTACTGACTGAGCCAGCGAGGCATTCCCAATCTTCCCCTTTTAGGGAGCAAGAGACAGGTCCAGAGAGGGAAGGGAACATACCCAAGGAGCATGGAGAGCTCTTCTGGCCTCCACATCCCAAATCCCAACATGCACTGGACCCTGGACATCATTAACCCAGCTCACTGGGCCACCAATTTGTTCATGAATCTTGCCCATGGCTGGGCTTGCCTTCCCTTGCCATGTTCGTATCCCTCCTCTACCCCTCTACTGTCCTTGAAAAGGAAGGGCCATACCGATGGGCAGAGTGCACCGGCCTGAGGCATTTAGCTCCTCCAGCAAGATGGTCATGATGGGCACCAACTTCTGCTTGCTCTCCTCCGTTGACACGAAGCTGCTCTCTAGCTGGATGGAGCATGGACAACATGGTGGGCACACCCCAGGAACCCTGGCTGGTATCCTGCCCTGGCAGATACCCAGATTTGGAGGGCTTTGGAAACATTTGCCTGACTTCCCCTCCACTCAAGCCCATCCTGTTGCAGACCTCCAGTGTGGTCAGGTAGCCAGCCAGCTTTTTGACGATGGGCTCGAGGGCACAGGTCTTGGCCTGGGCATCACACACAAAGCCTAGGTTGAAAAGCAGGGCATTGCGGCTGTACTTCTTGTGTTCAATGCACACGGGGCAGCCAATCAGTTTCTTCTCCATGGCTGTGCTGGATGGGGGGAACAGGTGGGAGCAAAGTCAGGCTCCTATCCCCAAGCTCATCCACTCCTCAGGGGACATTCCCTCCCTTCCCCACTAGGGCCTCACACAGTGATAAGCTTGTTCTGCAGCTCTGGCTTGGTGATGATGTACACCTGGACTGTGTCAAACAGCTCCCGGGAGATGAAATCTTCAGGGACCTGGGGAGGGGAGTGGTAAGAGGCTCCTTAGTGGACCCTGGGACTATGCAAAGTACACTCGGTGACCCCCAAGGCCTCAGCCCTCTTGTCCAGAGATTCTCCTCTCTCCCATCCACCCAGACCTACCACTATCTTGTGTTTCCAAACATATGCCATGTTCTCACCTGCCTTCTGGCTTTTGCATATGCTGTTTCCCCTACCTGGCTCACTCTCTCCTCCTCCATCGAAATTCCTAAACATCCAGGAATACTACAAGACCGTGCACCCCGCCTCTCTTGGGAGCTGGCACCTCCCTGGGGCCTCTACAGCCCGATTTCCCACAATCATTGCCTATGGGCTGTTTGCCCCGTCACACCAGGAACCTGGGACCTGGGTCTGAGTGGCCTCTCCATTCACGATTCTCCGCGAACGAAGGAGTGGTATGCCTGCGTGCAGCACGGGGTACGGGAATCCACCGCTTCCGGGCAGCTTGCTCAGCTCCCGGAGCGTCCCTCTCCCACCACCCCCACCACCACAGCCCCGCGGGCACGGATGGCACCTGATAGGTGATCTTGGGTCCCAGCGTGGGGTGGAACTCGCTGAAGAATATGCATTCGATGCGGCAGCCGCTGCCCATGGCGCTGGCAGGGCCCAGGTCTGTAGACCCTGGCTCCTGGAGCCCTGCGAACACCCGTCAGAGACAGCCCCCAGGCCTGGCTAGCCAAGGCAAGCACGCCTGCGCACTCACGCACCGGTTAAGCTGTCTGCTGAATAGCGCTTGCGCAGAGCGACTGGGAGGTGTGGCTGGAGGTGGGTTCTTGTCTCAGGAAGTCCCGGCTGGGCAGACGTCGCACCCGGAAGTGAAGAGGTTCCGCGACTGAGCGGCAGCGCGCGCGGCAGTGCCCCGAGTATCCCGCTTTCTCGGGAAGAAACCACCGCATCGGGTCAGAGCTGCGGGTGAGGCAGGCGAGTCCCTAGCGTGTAGGCGCAGCATGCCAGCGGCACGTGGGGAGATGGTGCGCGAAGGGATTCAGGCTATAATTTGGTACGCA
Organism: Martes martes; assembly: GCF_963455335.1. Classification (NCBI taxonomy): domain Eukaryota; kingdom Metazoa; phylum Chordata; class Mammalia; order Carnivora; family Mustelidae; genus Martes; species Martes martes. Next base: position 197,697,604 of record NC_137888.1, on the reverse strand, counting down.
GATGGGAACTACAATTCCCGTAGTGCTTCACGCCCTTTTAGCTGGCGTTCCCGCGCGGCGAGGGCGTGACGCCCGCTGGGATTTGTAGTCTCTTACATGGCCTTGCGCATCCTACCTGGAAGGTGGGTCAGTGATCAGTGCCAGTTCAGATGCGGGTACACGCCGACAGGCCGCCGGTCCTCGACTATTCCTAGTGCTGTGTTGGTACTGTCCCTTCCTACCTTAACTTCTTGGAAGAGAGTGGCATTCCTGACCTGCAACCTTTGCTCCAGTGAGAGGAGTGGACAGCAGTCACCTGAGACCCTTGCTCATTCTACTATGCTTTCAGGCTACAGCCATTGGCCTGGTTGACCATGGCCCTTTCTGTGGAGACCGAGTCGCACATCTACAGAGCTCTGCGCACTGCCTCTGGGGCTGCTGCCCACCTTGTGGCCCTGGGTTTTACCATCTTTGTGGCTGTGCTTGCCAGGCCTGGCTCCAGTAAGTAGAATTCATAGTTGACTTCTGGGAAGGAAAGTGCCCCTTCTCCTGGGGAGCAGGAGCAAGAGGAAACCTTGGGCCTGACTCCAGGAAAGGCTTGGTTGGCTGGGGGACATCCTATGTTTGGAGGGCTAAGTGGGGAGGAGGTGAGTATGGGGGCTCTACGAGTTTGGCCAGAGTTCCTGGCTTCTCTTTCCTTGTCTTGGTGCCCCACTTGGCTGCCCTTTGTGAAGTGCTAAGAGGAGGGAGGACTGCCAGAGTGGCACAGCATGGCCTCTGCTCCACGGAGGGACCAGGAAGCAAGGATAGGTAGGGGGTGAGCTTGTTGCAGTAAGAGGGGGCTAGCAGTTTGGTAGCACTTCCTTGGGTGTTGGGCTGCCCATTTTCCTCACCCTGTGGGGGATTGATGTGGCTGGGTTCTTCTTGCCTCAGCCTCACAAAAACTCCTTTTCATTCCAGGTCTGTTCTCTTGGCACCCCACGCTTATGTCTTTGGCTGTAAGTAGTGCGCCTGGCCAGCTCTTAGGGATGGGAGGGAGCACAGGTACGGGTGGTGGTCCTGACAGTCTCTGAATCCTTATGGACACTTCATATCTCTTTGGAGGGATGGAATGTGGGATTGGAGAAGTTGTGCGCTCCAATTCCTGCATGTGGTTCATACCCCAGACTTGAACCGCAGACTTGTTCAAAACCCAGAGCAAATTGGTCTAAGCACAAAATGAGACTTCACCTACCTCCAGGCAGGAAGCTTAGAAAATGCATTTGGGTGTACCTCTGTCCCCTTTTACCTTAATTTATAGTGATACATTGAATTTTCCTTGAAACAGTGCACCCATGTGGCCAGCTCTTGCCAAGAAATTGTATCCAGCCCCGTGTCAGGGAAACAAAGCCTGTGAATCATTTATAACTGCCACATCTCAAACCTAGTGTTTGCTGGGTAATATAGCAGAGATGTTTTAGCATATTACCTAGGAAGGAGTGTGGAGACGTACATACTTCTTGCCAGTTACTCAGGGCAGATGTTGGCCCTGGAGTTTCTCTTACTGCACCAAATGGATACTCTTGTCACTGGGGAGAGACTGAAGAGGGAGTCTGCCCAGAGTGACTGGCAGTTTAGCAAGTTACCTAAACCTCTTTTTCCTTCTGCTGAGCAGCAGCACCCTGACTTCGTTTCCCATCCCTGTCTCCCCAGTTCTCTTTCCTGATGACCGAGGCACTGCTGGTGTTCTCTCCTGAGAGTTCGCTGCTGCGCTCCCTTTCACGGAAGGGCCGAGCCCGCTGCCACTGGGTGCTGCAGCTGCTGGCCCTGCTGTGTGCACTGCTTGGCCTAGGTCTTGTCATCCTCCACAAGGAACAACTTGGCAAAGCCCACCTGGCCACGTGGCATGGGAGGGCAGGGCTGATAGCTGTGCTGTGGGCGGGGTTGCAGTGCTCTGGGGGTGTGGGGCTGCTCTACCCCAAACTGCTGCCCCGATGGCCCCTGGCTAAGCTCAAGCTGTACCATGCCACTTCTGGGCTGGTGGGCTACCTTCTGGGTAGTGCCAGCCTCTTGTTGGCCATGTGTTCGCTCTGGTTCACTGCCACAGTCACTGGTGGGGTCTGGTATCTGGCTGTGCTGTGTCCTGTCATTACCAGCTTGGTCATCATGAGTCAGGTGAGCAACGCCTACCTGTACCGCAAACGGATCCAACCATGAGCTCTTCCCAGCTTAGAAGCCTGGATTTGCCCCTCAGCATAGCAGCTGGGGCTGGGACCTCCTAGACTCTCTCAGCTGACCCAAGTCATGGGAGCACCTCGGGCACTGGGACAGGTTAGAGTAGGAGTCTTGTGTGTGACATTTTGCTTGCTCCTCACCCTGAAGTGCTTCCCCTTTCCTTCTGTACTGTCAGAGGAGCTTATGGATGATATGGCTGGATGAAGTGGGGGATGCAAGACTACTTCCCCGGCCACCCACCTCATGCTTGTACTGGTATGTCCAAAAATTACAGGAGAGAAAAAAGGAAAATAAAAAAAGAATGACTGAAAAGACTGGATGGGAGGAATAGCTTAGAGTTGGGGATAGTGCTTGCTAATGCTGTCAGCATGAACAAACAAGCAGCTGGGCAAGCTGGGGACCCCTGTCCCTGGCTGCTCACTGCGGGGCTGAAGCTGTCCCAGCACACAAGGTTCCAGGATCTGGCTGCTGAGCAGCCTGTGCCACGAGGGCCCTAGAGCTGTAGCTGTGGGTGGTACAGCTGTGTGTCCTTTCAGTCCCCCAGCTGCCCGCTGTGCTGGCGCCTCCAGACTGTGGGGGTTAGATATGGTCAGTGACAGGGTGGGAACTCGGGATAGGCTGTTTCCACAGGTGTCAAGCACTGAGAACTCTGTTTTGGGGGTGAGCCATCAGGGAGAACAGCTCTTCATGACAGATGGGCCCTCTGCCATCAGATCCTCTGGACAGGGCTTCCCTGATTGGGAATCAGAGGGAGAGAAGATGCGTAAGGATCTGAAGTGAGAGCTCTGGGAAGGTGGTTTTAACAGTGGGCATGTGGTGGTAAGTGGGGAGTGGGAGTAACAGAGTTCTTATTCAGCTGGAGTTGCCATGGAGACCAAGCCCTGGACTCTAAAGTCCCTAAGTTTGCCGTTGAACACGAGGAGAGGGCTGCGCAAGGTGGTCTGACAGAGCCCAGGAGCCATACCTCAAAGAACTGCTTTATTGATACTGCAGGGCTGGGCCTGGCTGCCCACTCAAGTGGTCCTGTAAAAAATACTTGGGAGCTGTGGCTCTTCTGGCCCAGAACCAGCCACAGCCACAGCAGAGGGAATCAGAAATCTTCACACGAACATAGTCTTTCTGAGGGTGGGCAGGGAATTGCAGTCCGGCACTGGCTGGACCCCCAGAACGTTTTTGGCAAATCCTTGCCTTGGCTCAGGGCTCTTGGCAACCAGTATCAGGCATAAGGGTTGGCCCAGGCACTGTGACACCAGTGTCCCTATAGCCACTTGCTTGGGGCTATCTGCTGAGGTACAGTCTTACCTCAGAGGGCGTGGCCTGGCTGATGGTTCAGAGGCCCCATGCCTGGCATAGTGGTTGTCTGGAGTTGGAACCAGGTAGCAAGAGTCCTGGGTAGTGTTGGCGAGAAATAGCAGAAGGCTGTGGAGACCCCCAGCAGGCCTTCTTCCCTCTCCTCAGAGCAGTCAGTGCCCTGGAGTAGCTGAGAGGTGTCAAGGGGGAGCTTGGGAGAGGAGGTGCTACACTCAAGGTGGTCTGGAGTTACAGCTTCGGGGGAGCTGCCTCGAAGGTGATCAGGCTGGATTCTGGGGCAGCCCCCTTTCCTGGGAGCGTGGGGGCCTTGTCTGAGGGTAGGGGGCTATCCACTTTGTCCCCTGCCTCCTCTTCATCGTCGTCCATGCTTGGCCAGACGGACTGGTCCTCCACTCTCTTCAGCCGCTCATTGAGGGCCTTCAGGGCCAATTGCCTGGAGCCAGGGGAAAGATGACAAATCACTTTGGGTTTGGACTTGGCTCATGCCCTATATTCTTCCCCCATGAAGCTGGCTCCCCCTACCACCCAGCTTTCTCTTAGAATCTTATGCATTCCCCTTTACCATGAAGGACCCAGGGCTCCCCAGGGACTGGATAGGACCCACTCAGCCATCAGAATAAGGACCCAAAGGGCTTGGCTGCCCACACAGCCTTCCTTTCATAGTCTGGGCACCTCCAGGCTTAGAAGGCCAGCAGGGTGTCTGCCAGACTGCCCACCAGGCCAGCCTCAGGAATGATTTTGAGGATGGTGCCTAAGCATGGGCAGAGCTGGTACCCTAGGGAAGATGGTTGGAAGGGTAAGTCCCTTGGATGTGGGCACTGGTATCACATCCAAGGAGAGGGTTATTATTTCTCTCTCTCTCCTTGTTAGGTGTGTTTTGAGTCTCCTGGCAAGGGTCTGAAGGGAATGCTGGAACTCAAGCACCTATGTGGGATCTCAACCTGGGAAGCAGGGCCAACTTGGGTCAGCCCATCCCTCCTAAGAGACTCTAATGTTTTCCTTCCCAGAAGAATCCCCACAGCCACCGGGACCTGTGTTAGAGCAGGGACATACCAAGTCCTTGCAGAAAGAGGAGGGACAGCTTCTGTGTGTAGGAGACAGGCCAGAGCCTACGGTTCCACTGGACAAACCCTTTTGGACCTTACTTTGGGGGGAGGTGGGAAAGTTGACTGGAAGGTATACCTGTGCACTTGGGACCCTAGTTTACCCAGGAGGTGGAATGCCCATGCTGCCAGCTAATACTTCCAATAGTGGTAACTGTGGAACCCTGATGTCTCTCAACCTGTCTTGTGCTACAAGGATAGGGGACAGCTTGTAACAGCCTTCCAAGTTCCATCAGAGGAGCAAAACTACCAACATGCCAGGCAACATGACAGGAAAGGCAACAAGAACATGGGCACAGAAAACACTAGCCCATTCCATCCTGTGCTCTAGCCTGACACATGGCAGATTAGCACAGATGGGACAGTTCCCTGTGCTACCCAGGCTCCATCCTGGAGACAGCCTTTTCAATTCTGTCTAAAGCCCGCTAAAAACAGAGGTAGTGGCATAGTACTCACTTCCTCACAAGGGTCAAAGATAGGAAACCCTGCCTCGCGCTACTAGTAGCCCTTTGGGTTTGGGAGCAGCATGCTGCCAGAGGCCCAACTGGTTGGAGAAGTAACAACCACAGGGCTATGCCAGGAACCTAGCTCCTGACAACCTTCCCTACCTCAGCCTGCCATTTTCTTGGGCCTGAGCAGAGCTGTTTTGAATCTCCAGCCAACCCTAACTAATCTAAGACTTCTCACTAAAGAGTCACCACCGGTCCCTGGCCCCACCTACAGAGCTCTGAGGACAGCTCAGTTTCTACCAGGTTCAGCCCTCTTGGTCCCACCTTCTCCACTGGATAAAGTGAAGACAGACCTCAGTCTTTAGGATTCATCAGCCACAGAGACACAAACCACAGGGCTCACAGTAATGCCCCGCAGCATGTTTTGTGTACTTTTCAACACCCACCACCTTAGGCCATAGTAATCTGTGGCCCTTCTCCAGCTGGCAACTCCTTCAATAAAGGGGTGTATCCTACGCTCAATGCCACAGACCCAGTGGGGACTAAGCACGGGGATAACCTTTCAGGTGAATTCATAAAGCTGCCTGCCAAGAATCAATTTAAGAGGTGAGCAAAAGCAAAAGCCTTTGGCAAATCCAGAAAGCAGGAACAGAGTCTGCTCCAGATTTCACTACTAAAGTAACAGCCTAAAAAAGAACTTCAACAATGATGTTGGAAATGGAGCTGTGACAACTCTGGTGAGTCTACAGACCTGGGAGAGAGAGAGACAACTGGATTAAAAAATGTCTTCCCAGCCCTGGACAAGGTGCATTCAGTGAATAATTCAGCTAGGACTCCAGATGGTACAGATGGCTTGGTTTACAGATAATGAAGGTTGTCTCTACTCCCTGTGTGGTCAGCAGGCTCCCGCGGTGGGTCACATGGCCTGTCCCCTGGGTGTGGTGACACATACATGCTGGAAGGACGGGATGGCAAATCTAGTAATACCCCGAGGTTTCCCCCTCAATAAATTAAGTGGCAGAGAAGCACAGCATCTGAATTAGGACCCAGGAAGAGGACATTGTTCAGCATTTTGAAATTGGGGTGGCTCAGACCACCTTGTAAGGAAGGTCTTCATGTGTGTCCCTCCCTCAGTGGGGAAATAGGACCAGCAGGTTGTTTCTGGCTCCCACAGGACCAGTGTCTAGGATTCCAAGATTCTGAGACAAGGTCAGGATTATGTGTACCTGGCCCTTCATTAACCCTTACACAGTACCAAAGGAAACTGGACATTTCTTAGGACTTGTAAAGTGGCCTGAGTGGTGTGAAAGGCAAATTGCACTCCTTCATGTTGGAAAGTGCTACTGCAGCCGGACACCTAATTGCTGAGTTTCTCAAGGCCACAAACCGGATTTTATCTCCTGAGTCTGTCCCAACACCTGACCCTTGGCTGCCAGCCAACACACAGCAAGCACAACAGATGGAACGAGACTTGGTCAATAAAAACTCCCTTAGCTCAATAATGTTTTGGAAGACTCCACAGTACCTTCTCCGCTCTGCATCCTGAGGGTCTGTGCCTGGGAGGCTGATGGTGATGGAAGATGGGGCACCTACATCATAGCGCTTCACTGTCTTCTGGCATATCTTTACCTTCACCAGGAGGCTGTGCACCAAGTTCGCCAAGAGCCCCACCACAGGCTGTAGGATCTCAGGGAAGAAGGTGGCAAAAGCAAAGTGGTCAGCCATGTCTCCCCGGCCTCTGCTATGGCGCTGGTAGAAGCGAAGATACACCCAACTGGAGAGAAGCCCAAAGCCATAGGAGGCCAGTGCTGGGCTCTGGAGCAGCATGGCCAGCCGCAACAGCAGCAGCAGCCCCAACAGCAGCATGGGGACCACGCTGACGCGCACCTGGGGCACACGCAGGACCACGCAGTCCCCCATGGTTTGCTTGAGTGCCACCAGGACACCACCCAGGAAGCCCAGGGCTCCGTGGATGCGGATAGTGAAAAGGTAGACCAAGTTGAAGGAAGCCATGTAGGTGAGGAGGTAGGCGAAGGCCCCCAGCAGCCCCACAGACACATTCACCACTGAGAAGAAGATGAGCAGCTCCAAAGCTCCCCAGAGGGGCTCCAGCAAACGTCCAGCCACCACTACTGTGGCCAGGCTGATGGCCACATCCCACAAGTGCTGTTCCATCAGCCCATGGGTGGCCAGGGTCCAGATCCAGAAATTAGGCGGAAAGAGGTAGCCTGGGGTGACCGCCAGGCAGCCGGTGTCCACGGCGAAGGACAGCAGGTAGAGAAAGAGTACTGCCGCGCACAGGGTCTTTACCACCACGCTGGCGCTGGCCAGGATGGCCCCCAAATGCTGGCGGGCGCCCGGCAGGGCGCGCTGCATCTTCCCGAAGGGCGTCGGCCTGAGGGAAGGGTCTAGTGTGTCAGGGGCCTCCCCGGGGCCTCGTCCCAGTCCGGCCCCGACGGGAGGCCCGGGCCCGGCCTAGTCACTGGCCTATGGCCCCGGTGAAGATTCCACTTCTGGTTGTGTCGGCTCCAGTCCCAAAGGGCCGAGCTGGGCCTGGTCGCGGGCCCGGAGTATAGGCCCCTCGCCGGGGACCTGAGAGAAGGCCCTGGGAAGCTTCGGCACGTCTGCCTGCCGTCCTGCCTGCCTTGTGGGCCCTGCGCCAAGCTAACCCGGCTGGCGTTGATCTCAGGGCTCGGCCTCTTCCATCGACTCAGGGGCCCGATGTTTTGAGCCGGACTGGAACCTTGTTCTGGGCCCCAGTCAAGTCTCGTCAGCTCCGGCCCGGCCTCTGTCTTGGCTGCGACCGTACCTCCTCCCTTCCCAGGCGCCGACAAACAGCGGTGCTGCGCCTGCGCGTCCGGGCAGCGGCGGGATGCCCTTCCGGCTCCGCGGCATGCTGGGAGATGTAGTCCTCTCCTGAAGACTGGGACGAGCGGAAATTAGAGTTCTGCGTAAAACTACAAGTTCCAGGAAGCTGTGTGCCCCGGCTGTTCCGGTTGGTACGAGGAGGCTGTGCTGGGGAGGTGTAGTGCTCAGAACCGTTTCCGCTGGCTGGCCTGGGTAGGGGAGGAGTAAGCTGGCTCCGGTAACCTTGGGAAGGCTCCGGGTACCCGCGCGGCAGCACAACTGGGGACACTCGCTTGCTGAATTTCCTGGGAACAGTGACTCCGTGCATGTACTTCTGAGTACATCTGAGTGTGTCCTTGTGGACAGGTGTGTAGGTAAGAATGTAGGTAGTCTTGGTGTGCGTACCAGTGTTCGGGAACTCCCGAAACTCCGTAGTCCGGTGTGTGCCTGACCTAGGTTGTATGGGTGTATGGTACCTGACCCAGATTGGGATTCTTGCTCTGCCATTTGGGAGCTCTGTGACACGAGCCAAGTTCCTCAATTTCATGAACCCTAAAATGGAGATGATGACAGGACCTAGCACGGTGAGGGTTCGTGGGGACTGTGGTGTAAAATGCCAGTCCACCCTTGGTGCCCAGTGAGTGTGTTGCCCAGGCTAACCTTGTTACGAGTGTGGTGGAGCTGCGACTCGAATTCAGGTCTCCTGCCCCCAAAGGGGCAAGACTGGGCTCCTTTTAGTGACTCTCTAACCCCTCCTCAGGTTTCTCATCTCTGGCCCTGAGGAAGAGAGGTCTCCCAGACAGACTTGGACCAGGGTATTTACTGCAACAGTGGCTTCCTGCAGTTTGTGTTCTGAGCAAACTGATCTTTTGGTGTATTGAGTCACTTTAAAAAATTGTACATGTAATTAAAATAATTATACAACAAAGCACGTTTATAAAGTGCAGAATCCATCCCTTCCTTTCAGCCACTAATCTCAGTACAACTCCCAGTGTGCACATAGCCTTCCAGATTTCAAAGGGTGTTGACGTGACACCCTTTTCTTTGCCTAGGGTCTGGGTTCTCCTTGGATGCCACCTAGGGTAGAGTTGCCAGATTGAGCAAATTGAAGTACAGGGTGTACAAATTTGAAATTCAGATAAATGAATGATTTTTTTAGTGTAAGCACGTCCCCAGTCTATTTAGTATAGTGCAGTATTGGAAACATTCTGAAAAAAATTCGTGCTTATCTGAATTTCAGATTTGACTAGACGTTCTACATTTTATCTGGCAACCCTACCCCAGGATCTGGGGGCTGTTGCAGGGCATGGAGCTCTCTCTGGGGTTACTAGTTAGGCATTGCTCTGTGGCCACCCCATGGAGGGGAATGAGGATGGGTATCTTTGTTAAGGCCTGGTTCCAGCCACAGGTCACCTCCTCTCTGAAACCTTTGCTGATTTCTTGCCCTTCTCACCATGGAGGAGAGGATTTCTCCTAAGTCTCAGTTTGTTTATCTGCAGTATGGAGATAAACTAGTACCCAGGTCTAAGGTTGTAGGCTGGCTGCCCACCTGGTGCGTACAAAGTGTGCGTCATGGAAGAGTGAGCATCAGCAGTACTGGGAAACGTCTGTGCTGGTGGTTACTGGTTTTTCTCCTTGAAAAGAGCATGAAGAGTCACATGGACTAGGATTGATTATTAAGAGAGTTGGGATTAAATTGAACAAGGGCATAGGCAGGCCAGAGGAAGGTCTGAGAGGATTCACTGAAATGGACTCAGTCTTGGGTTCCAGCATGAGCAGTGGCAGTCAAGGAGAGCACTGGGCCTTAAGCCTCTTCTGGGCTGGAAAGGAGCAGTGGTCATGCTTGTGGGTGGGCCAGACCCTGGCCTCCTCTGGACAACAGGATGGGGCCCTCAAGCACTAGGTCCTGGACGTGCGCCCAGTACCACTAACTCATCGCTCCAAGTGGATGACCTGCCCACTAGGTCCTGGTGGTCTGCCTTGATGTCTAGACTCCTGCCTAAACTTGAATCTTGTCTGTCTTCTTTCTTCCACTGCCTTGGCCTTTAAGCACAGCTTTTCTCAGAGGCTTTTGAGGTTATATGAGAAAGGATGTCAAGGTTCTGGCACTTTGGAATACCAGGAAGCATTATGCCCTACACCCACTGAGTACCTGGGTTGCAGTGGCCTTCACTCCCGGCTGAATGGTAGATGCGACTTTGAGGTCATGGCCACCTGTCTTCAAGCTACCCAATCCCCACCCTGAGGCAGATACAGTGGATGGGAACCATTTGAAGTGAAAATATGAACATTATTTAATAACTGATCTTCTGTAATAAACCATTTGAAAATATTTTACAAGGAATCACACACACGATATTTTACAAAGTTTCTTGACTTTTTTGTCACTGTTTTTTTTCTGACTTGTCTGTACAAAATAGAACAACAACCAAAAAAAAGGGCGCAGAGAAAAGGAAATGGCCCCCCAGTCCCCCACAGATCCCCCGAGCCCGAGGTGAGGGGGCAGCCAGGTCGGGTGGGTGATGAGAAGGATCAGACCCAGCTGGGGGTTGGACAACTACCTGATGGGGATTGTTTGTTTGTTTTCCTGTTTTTTAAACTTAAAATATATATATTTCTATATATGTTTGATTCTTTATTTTTATATTCTCCATTGAGCACCTGACTACACTACAGTTACACACACGCCCCCGCAAGACATGGCTGGCATCTAGGCTGGGTGTACAGCTTGGGTGCCCACCCTGGCACCAGCAGCGGGCATGGACCATACACACACACTGAGAAAGCAACAAGCAACGTGACATTAATTAACGGAGCCATTAATTAATGCATCACCCTCCCCCCTCCTCCCAGTCAGTCTGAGCCTCATGGCCACATCCCCCTGCCCTCCGTCCCCCACTTGCCCCCAGGCTGGGATGCCTTTGGGGGAAATGATCAGAATGAATGGTGTGAAGACATGTGCCTGGGCCCAGCCTCTGTGTGTGCAGAGTGCGTACATGTGTTTATGCGTGTGCAAGTGTGTGTTCAGCGGGGAGGAACAGTTTGCCACCCCCCCATTGGGGGCAGGGAATGTGTGTGTGTGTGGGTGTGTGAAGAAATAAGGAATGGGCACAGGCCTGAGTGTGTAAGGGCCAGATTGGGGGTGGGATGGCCCAGCCAGGAGTGATTGTCACTCTGGCTAAGGCAAAGGGCAATGTCTGGTGCAGATTCCTCTGCCGAGAGGTGCAGGCAGTGGCTTGTGGTCCCGCTGGGAGCCTGACACTAGTGCGAAATGGTTACAATGAGCACCTGGCGGGGGGAGGGACATTTCCGGGATACTGGCGGCTAGGGTGGGACAGAGGGGTTGTCACCCCTGCCCCAGCATTTGGCACTATTTGACATTCAGCTTTAGAGACAGAGGACCAGCTGGGCTGCAGGTCAGATTAGAGGCGGGCGGTGAGCAGGAGATGAAGTGTGCATGTGCCAACCCTCCCACCAACCCCTTGCCCTGTGTAAGGCTTTGTGAGCCCCCACCCCCACCCCACCCCATGGTGTGTGTGTGTGTATGTGTGTGTCCTCCTTGGTGTGTCTAATGTGCGTTTCTGCCCTCAGGGCTCCAGGTGTGTATGGGGTTGTGTCTGAGCCAGTGTCACAGTCACTGGCCTGTCACCTATAGGGCTGGAGGAAGGTGGGAGGTGGCTGTAGGCCTGAAAGGGGCAGGAGCCCATTGTGGGGCTGCCTCAGGACTTCTCTCCTGCAAGGACTTAAGCTGGGATGCACAGGCCTCAAACTGCCCATCTCAACTTCATTATTACCAGGGAATCCAGATTTGGTCCTGGGTGGGACTTAAGGGCCAGGTTAGAGGAGTCCAGCTGGGGCAGGGCCTAGGTCTCCCGCACAAAGGGAGCCTTGGGGCAGGGTGGGCAGTGGAGGCCTGGTTTGGCACCAGTACTGTGGCTTCCCTGTCCCAGCCCTCAGGGGTGGGTGAGTCCAGTGGGAATAAGGGGTCTGGGGTCACTCTTGACGGTTCAGCGTCGAGATGTGGCTTGGGGGCCAAAGACCTGCGGTGCCCTCCTTTGGGACCCCCCCACTCCAAGGCTCAGACTTTTGAGCCTGGCCGCTCAGGTCCTTCAGTGAGGGAGGAGGCGAGGCTCTAAGGCGGGGTGTGTGGGGCAGGGGAGTAGGGGAGAGACGGGGAGGCCTTGGGAGGGGTGGGAGGGAGATGCTCAGACGCGGCGGGAGGCGTGGGCGTGGACTTGGGGCTGCGGCCGGGGAGGCAGGCCCAGGAGGAGCAGCAGCTGGAGGGAGACCAGGACGCCCAGCGACGGCGGGAAGGAAGCTCCGCGGCCACAGTCTGAGGTATCTTCCTGCAGGAAGAGGCAAGGAGCGGGTCGGCCCGGGTGGCCCGGGGAGGAGAGGGAGTGCGATGTCAAGTGCGCCGCCCCCTCCTCACCGTCGCGTTGTAGTCAAAGCAGATGTGCGGGCCTCTCCGGTATCGCGGTCTCTGCACCAGTTCACACTGCTCCGGGCCGTCCGCTGGGCATGGGTGGGGAGTCAAGGAGGCGGCAGGGCACGGAGGGGGCGCGCGGGGCAGGAGGGGGCGCGCGGGCGGCGGGGGACGGCGGGGGACGGCGGGGGCAGGATACAGTGTGTCTCCTTCTGCAGCAGCCGGCCAGCCTCACACTGGCTGCACAGCGGCTTCTCGGCCACCACGAAGAGAAGGTTGGTGTTGGTCAGTCTCTGCGCGTGGAACAGCCTGGAGGCAGGACGGGAAGGCGGGGCGTTGAGACTCGCCCCGCCCCTCCCCTCTGGCGTCCACTCCCCGCCCCGGGCCGCGCCCACCCGGCAGGCCCGCGTCCGGCCCCATCCCACCCGCTCCTCCGGTCCCGCTCCCCGCCGGCACCTGGAGCAGTTTCCGCAGTCGATGATGGCGTTGTAGGAGGCGTTCACCGACCCGAAGTAGTACTGGGTCTGTTTCATGACGCAGCTGCTCTCGCGAGCCTCGGGACTCCCCTCGGCCTCCGCGGGGTCTGCGAGGGCCCAAAGCGCCTCAGCCCTACCCATACACCCCCGGCCAGCTCCCTTTGGGATGGGTCTGAGCTTAGACTGGGGACGGGGCGGGGGGCGGTTCGAGGAGGGGCTTCCAAAGCCCTACCTACCTGCGTGGAACCAGCTATGATAGATGAGGCCGTAGAGAAGCTGCTGGAACAAGGACCTGCAGGGCATGGGTCACTGAGTGGGGGAGTGGTCACCAGAGATCAGTGCCCTGCCCCACCACCTCTCTTGAGCCCTCCTCCTGCCCAGGGAGCACCCTCCCTCTGTCCCCTCCCCCCGGGACTCACCAGGCTGCAGCCGAGGTCCACCAGGCCAGGTTAAGGAAATCTGCAATGGTGGGCTGCGGTGGAGAGAGGGGCGTGGGCTGCCATGGCTGTCCCCGGACCTGGGTCACCCCGCCCCCAACTCTCTCATCAGAGGTGGAGCGTCATCTGTGTCCCTGTGTCCCAGGGCACCCCTTCCCCTCTCCATCTCTTGGCTGGGCATCACTGGGGCTCACCACAAAGACGCCACGGGGTGCAGCACCCAGGTTGCCCGGTGGCTGGGGGGCGCAGGCTGCCTGATAGTCATAGGACTCTTTGCGGGTGTAGAAGGAGTTGTTGTAGAGTGCCAGCATCAGGTTGGCATCGACCTCACTGAAGAACCTGCCCACCTGGGAATGCCAGGAGAGTGGCAGTCACAGGATTGGCAGTGCCACATCCCCCCTCCCCCTGGAAGGCTTGAGTCCTGGTTCCCCTCCTCCCACCCTCTTCCTGACTCTCACCTGGTCCCACTGATGATTCTGGTTTGACAGCACCAGGAATCCCCCATCGTCAATGAGGACACAGAGCAGGTCCTGGGAGGTAGGGAAGGGGGAGGAGGATGGAGAGGGGCTCAGGCCCAGACCTTCCTCCCCAGACCCTGGCAGTCAGGTGGTTGGGTCAAAGGGGCACCACTCCCCCCACAGGTCTGGTAAACCTGTGAAGTCAAGGTGGGGATGTTCAGACACCCCTCTGCCCCGCCCCCAACCAGGCCAAGGGACAGGCTAGGAGTTGCAGCTGGGACTAAGAAGTCTGGGATTAGGGTAAGCTATGGTTCAGGGCCCACGTACCTCATTGTTAACCTCGCAGTCCATCTCACAGTGGCTGCTGGGGCCACACTGCTGGGCAGAGAGCAAGGACTGTAAGGTGCCCGCCAGTTCTCCCCCTCCCATCACCCTTCGTACATCTGGGTCCCCAGGCCATCTGCAACAGCCACTGTTTCCCCAGAAGGCGCAGGAACCACTCTGAGTGAGTGGTAGGGGTTCCTGGGGGGGCGGGGGACTCAGTACTGCTGGGCTTACTGCCCCCACCCCCGCCCAGGTACCTTCTGAGGCTGGTCCTGGTGGGTACGGTTGCTGGCTAGCACCTTGAACTTCTCAGCCCAGGCCTCTAGGTCCAGCTTAACACCTACCACTATAGAGGACAGCAAGGGGCCATCAACGCCCGCCTGCCTGGGCAGCACCCTGTCCATCGTCTCTTTCCCCGCCTCCGCCCCAGGCATTCACCTGCTGGCCTCAGCGAGCGTCCGCCCAGGCTTAGCTCCACAGCTGTGCTGACGAGGATGCCCACCGTGTCATTCTCCAGCTCCAGTGGCCTTAACAGGTCTGCAGGTGGGGTGGGGCGGTCAGGAGTAGGGGCCGCTGGTCATACTGACCACTCTGTGCTGGGCCTGTGGACCCCAGAGCCCAAGCCAAGCACCTGGTACCCAGTGTAGCATTGACACAGCCTAGCTCTGTCTTCTCATTGGCCCCAGTCTTGGCTCGACTCATGTTTGAGAGGGGCCTCAGACAGCAGAGCCCAGCCCTGGCTGAGCAGACAGGGAAGCCTCAACTTCCCACCCACTGCTGGGCACCTGGGAGGACACTCACCGTCCTGGTGTGGGGGTTTGAAGACATAGCCACGGTTATCCAGGCTGCGGCGGTAGAAGCTGGCATTGAAGGGCTCCGGGTTCTCTGTCCAGTCCTCAGCTGCTCTGGTTACCCGAGATGGACAGAGGTTGGTGGAAAGGGTGGTGTGCAGGGGACAGTGTCTCAGCAGGTGCAAGGAGGCCTATGGTGGTGGGACAGAGGCAGGGTCCCAGGCAGGGGACAGTCCCGGGTGGCAGGTAGGTCACTTACTTGTTGGGGAATACTCGGGTGATGCCGCCGTCGGTGGCAGCGAACACGGCTAGAAGGCTGTACCTGGGGGGCAGCAGGGAGGTGAGTCACAGGCCTGCCTTCTTCAGGGCAGTGCCAGGGCCTCTGGGCCCATCCCAGCCTCCTGCCCCCACAGGCTGGGCAGTGCCTACGTGTTGAGATCCTGGTCCCGCCACACGCGCTCCACCAGCTGCTGTGTGATGCCCGTGTCCAAGATCAGGTTGTGCAGAAGGAAGTTGTTGCCTGGGAACGGGAGGGTAGGGGTGGAGAGGCATCTTCTTGTGGCTCCCTGCCCACTGTCCCATGTATACCCCACACTGTCTGGAGCCTTCCCCACTCTCTGGCCCAGACCCTGCCCTGGGCTTGGGTCTGCATCATGCCTGCCCAGTCTCGGGGTTCTATTGGGCTGCCTCCCTTGGGGCCTGGGCACTGCCCAGAGCCGGAGGCCCCACCAGGCACTCACACTGCTTGGAGTCTGGAGTCACTTTCTCCATGAGCTCAATGAAGTTTTTCAGGAACTCGGTGTTGTTGTCTGAGGCGTTCAGGTCCTTGCAATACTCTCTGGGGATGGGGAGGGGTGAGAAGAGTGGGCTTGGGGGGCTGGACAGAGCAGAAGGGCTGAGGCTTCCCAACAGGCCTGCCTGGCCATCGGCTGAGAAGCCCAGGCCTCAACTGGGTCCTGTGTATTCCTGCCGGCCATGGCCCCTGTGTGCCCTGCAGGCTGCCACGTCTGGGGGTGGGGGCAGAGCTGACACGAGAAGGATGGTCCACTTCCTCCAGTCTGGCAGATTCTCCCTCCTGTGTATAGCCCCACAGAGCCTCCCGCCCCTCCTGCGTAGCTGGACCGAGATGGCCCACAGAGAGTCCCCAGGAAAGGCCTCATGGCCGGCTCGTCCCCTTGTACGCTGAAGTGTTCCTGTGGGCACCTGGTGCGTGAGGAACCAGCACTGGCTTTGTCAGGCTGTGTGTAAGCCCTCGGCCTGCCGCCTCCTGGCTTCTCACATCTGGACAACTCACTTAAGCTCCCCGAGCCTCGGGTTTTCCCCTCATACCACAGAGGGTGTCAGGAAGTCAGGGGGAGCATGTGGGGCCTCAGACTGGCTGTTCCTTCTGCCTGGGATGCTCCTCCCCCAGAAGCGGACAAGAGAAATCCCTCACTTCCTCAAGGCCCTCGCTGGGCTCGGGTTCTGGGTCCTAAGAACGTGGGAACTTTGGGGGCATGAGAGGCCTGTTTAGGGCTCTGTTCCCCAGGAAGTCTTAGCGAGCTGTCCTTGTACCCTGACAGATGGAGCTCTCCCTCCTGCCCAGTCCCGCGCCCCTGCCACCAGCCACCTCCCCACTGGCCTGGAGGCAGCAACCTTAGGAATTTTTTAAAAATGCGCTGCTTCTTGAGGCTGTGCTAGGGCCCATGGTTTGGTGAGGCACCTGGGACGGGATCTCAGTCCCCCCTTGCTCTCTGGCCCCGATGGCCTTTGTGCTCTTCGGTGGGGGGCACAGCTGACACGTTCAGAGGGACACCCATACGGTCATGCTTCAGCACAACCCCCCACCCCCTGCCGCACCTCCCTGCCCCAACACTATGTACGTTTACAGCTGTGGATTACTTCCTTCACTCACCCAACACATAGTTACTGAGCTCTCCCGAGCCAAAGGTCCAGAAGTGCCAAAAAACAAACCCAGTCCCCTCTCTCAGGGCCACGTGGGCCACAGAGGCCTTTTCACTCATTGCCACTGTCACTCATGACCATAGCCCCCCCACCCCGCAGTACATTCAGACTCTTACAAATGTACACAATTACTCACAAATACAAACACTCATCTACAGAGAGTCGAGAGCAATCTGTGGGAGCATGCTCACACGTGCACACACGTGGAGGTCAGGAGTGTCCAGAGCCCCCGTGTGTTGCTTGAGAGTACCCCCGGGTCTCTGTCAGCTGCCCCCGCCTGCCCTCGTCCAGAGCGAGGTCGCGGGGGAGGGCTTCGCCACGTGGGTGCCTGTTGGCCTCCTCACTTGTGGGGCAACAGGCAGAGGGTGGGCACCTGAGGATGTGTGTGCAGGCTGAGTGTGCACTTCAGGGAAGGCCCAGGGTACTGGACCCCGGCCCCTCACTGGCCTGAGCAGCTCTTCAAAGCCCTTGTACTCCCCACCTCCCCCAGTCCCTGTGAGCCACCATACGGAAATTCAGCACTGCCCACAGGGGCTCTGGCTGGCTCATCCCCAGACCCACACAAACACTGACTGACACAGGACAAGGCTGGGGTGCAGGGTGGGGGTTGGTGAAGGCGCCACAAACCAGAACAGCAGCTGCCCAGGGACGAGTGGCCTGCAGACAGCCTGCCCAGGGCAGAAAGGGTCCTTCCTGGTGTGGCCTGGGAGGGCAGGGAAGATGGGCAGAGTCCGGGGGCCCTCCCGTGCCAGGCCCAGTGGGGGCTGCAGCCGGGGGGAGGTGCTGGCCACTGCTGCCTGGTGTGGCCACATGGTCCAGGGATGCACAGGGGTGCGCAGCAGGGGGCTATGCACGGGGTGGGGCGGGGCGAAACCGCACAGGGTACACACACACACACACACACACACACACACACACACAGCTCCAGGCAGCAGTGCAGGAGGTGGTGGGGGGGGGCGGGGGGAAGGGCTGGGGCGGTTGGGTTTGGGGAGGACACCTCAGCAAGGCCACACGCAAGCTACCTGGGAGCAATGAAAACATGTCCTTCAGACTCAAAGCTGCTGGGGAGCAGGAACTCAAAATCTGCAACAGAAACGGGGGGTTATCCGGCGGGGGCTGGGGAGGCAGGAGGCCAGGGGGCTCAGAGCTGATGGGAGAGGGGGGGCGGAGGGACAGGGAAAGAGGGTGGCTTGAGGGAGGGGGAAACACCAGCAAAGAGGGAACCCGCCACTTCCACGTTCAAGTTCGAGCCAGAGAGAAGGGGCGGGCAGAGAGACGGGGTGGGTGGGGAGGGGGGCGGAGGGCCTGTGGAGACCACGCATCGCACGAGGAGGGCAGTTATAGCCAATATGTTGCCCAGGCCTGGTCCTCTGCCGGCAGTGAGTCCCGTGGCGCGGCTGTATATGCTTCCATACGGCTGTGTATAGCACATATACACGGACACACACACACACATATATATATACACACACTGCTATATATATGCATGGTCTGGGGGAGGCGCCGGTCTCGCTCTTATCACGTCCGTAATGGAAAAAACCGCATGCGGAGCTTCCTTTGCCTCCAAAGAGACTTTGAGGAAGGGAATTGGCTTTTGGCTGCGGATTTTTATCTCTCTTTCTTTGCTGCAGCTGTTTGCATTTTGGTAGGTCTCGCTTTTGTTCCGTGTCAGGCATCAACATGGCCAAACCGAGGGGATTTCTCATGGGCACAGACAGTCCAACCAGAGACAGGGTGGGTGGCTGGGGCCGGGCTGCAGTGCATTGTGGGGGTCCCGAGGTCCTTCCTGGGCTGGGATGCTGGGTAAGGGGAGACTCTCAAGGTGCCTGGGAACGTTCCCAGGCTGAGGGAGGAAGGTCGGGAGCCAAGGGGGGGATGGGAGTGCTGCTTGATCGTGTCCTGTCCTCTTGGGCTGGTGGAAGAAGAATGGGCCTCTACCTTTCCTAGGACCTGTCTGGGTTCAGAGCAGCCAAAGAGGAATGCTGGGGCTCTAGGAGTTGTGGGGTGCTCTTGAGGGATCCCCCAGTTGGGCCTGTGCACATGTTTGGGAGTGAGCACATAAGTACATGGGAGAGCGTGTGTTTGTGTGAGCGTGCATGTGTACAAGTGTCTGTGGGTGGCTCTGGGAGTGATGCTGGGGCTTCTCTTGGGCCTCTCCCTGCCAGGCTGGGTTAGCTATCTGCTGGGTCTGCATCTTGGAGGCAGGCTGCCCCTGCTCCATGGCCTGTTGCACTCTGGGCAGCCCACCTAATAACCCTGTCCTCACCAAGGTTCTGACCTCTCTGTCACCGTAGGGCTTTATTTTTGCAGAAGAGGGGTCTTATTTGTTCCCAGATATTCCCACAATGCACTGCAAGATTCCGGGAGGTGGGCTTGGGGTGCCTGGAGGGGCTGGGCAGTCAGTCACTGGTTGGACTGTTGCTTTCTGATGGGACTGTGAGGCAGGGTTTGGACACAAGCCGACAGGGAATGGGTGTGGGGGAGGGGAAGGAGGAGAAAGAAGAAGGAGGTAGGGAGACTAGGCTATCGTTGTCATTGTTACCAGAGCCCTGCATTTCTGGGGACACTGGGAGGGATGTGGAAGGGGGAGAAAAGACAACTCAAGCCAGTGGGAGTAGGGCCTGTCCCCCACCCCCACCCAGGCCACTGGGGCCAGCTCTATCCCTTTTGCTGGACTAGGCTGGATAGGGCCCCTGGGGCTTCTGGGGGAGCCCTGGCTTCCAGGTCATCCCCTTGTGGCTCTGCATGCCCCTCTGTCCCAGTACTCCCTGGGCAGGGTGTCTCTGTGTACCGGTGGCAGAGCCCCTCCGGTGCTTCCCTCTCTTGCTCTCCTTATTGTCTGCCCGAGTCTGTGAGTTCCCTGCCTGCCTTCCTCCAGAGTCTCTGGCTTCGGTTACCTCCAAGTGCCAGAACATTTTTCTTCATCCCCAGACTGATTCCCTCCAAGCTCTTTTGCTGGCCCTTGGGGTCCAGACACATTTCCTTTCATTCCTGGCTAGGCTCACCATCCCTTAGTCTGCTTTTACTTCCCAGGGGAACACCTTCTCCACACTTGGCCACCTGCCCCAGTGGCAGTGGGTACCACGGTTGGGCTGGGCCAGCGGGCTTTAGCAAAGCATTGGGGGCAGCAGGGGACAGGGGCGTCAGCACCTAGGCTAGTGCCCAGGATGGTTGGGTCTGCCTTGCTCTCCCAGTGGCGTGGCTGATGCTCTATCCTGCCCGTCCCAGAATCAGGGTGGGGAGCTTCCAGAGCCTTCTGTTACCCCTTGGGGAGCTGACAACTTCTGGACCAACTGACAGAGACCACAGGAGGGAGAACTATCCCAGACGAAGCCTCAGGTGGCCGTGGCTTTCCTTTCCCATAAGCCTTTCATAAGCCCTGAGGAGGACTCCTCTAGCTCCTCCCTGACTATCAGGGCCTCGGCTGTGCGGGGTGGGAGGTGGTGGAGAGGCATCCAGCCCTGTCCCCACTGTTGAGTTGTCTTGGAGGGACAGAGAAGGTGGGGATGGACAGGGACCTGCCCAGAGGGAGCAAGGAGGATGAGGGGAGGCCTGAGCTCTCAGAACACCCGGAAACCACCCTGCAGGCGGGGCCAGGAGAAGGGCCGCTGGCTGTAATAGGGGTTTAGGGATGAGGGAAGAGGCAAGAACTAGAGGAGCCAAGGGGATGCTGGGAGGAGCCCTGGAGAGCAGAGGTTTGGCTGGTTCCTGGGCAGGGAGGGGGGCAAGCAGGGGTGTGAGGGTGGGTGGGGTGGGGAGAGGAGGGTGCACTGGTTCTGAATATACTTGCCCTTCAGTTTGCTGATTGGCACTGGGACAGTCCACCAAGAGAGAAAGCGAGGAAAACAAAAACAACACAAACACAAAAACAAACGAAAAGGGGGAGGGGAAGGGGAGGGGCACAAACAATATTTTATTCAATGGCTGTTTGAATGAAAATATTGTGTCTCATCATCATACCGAAAGGAAACTTCTTGCAAAAAAACGACATGAGAGAGAAAGAGAGAGCGAGAAAACTCAAAGGAGATGAGCCCCAGTCGGCCAGGCAGGTGGGGGGCGCCCGGTGGGGCCGGAGCCCCAGCCTCCCTCCCAGTGACTCCGGGCAGAGGGCAGGCGGGGCCACAGGCTCCGCCTCTCGGGGGAGGCCCAGGGTGAGCAGGACATGCAGGGATGAGCCGCAGGCAGAGGAGTGGGGGAGGGAGGGAAGGAAGAAGAGACACCCAGAGAGGAAGAGATGGGGAGAGGGAGGAGGAAGAAGGGGCAGGGAGGGGGATGGGAGGGATGAAGATGGGGAAGAGAGCAGAGGGAGGGAGGAAGAGAGTAGGGATACTGGAGTAGGGGAGAGAGAAGGGAGAGGGAAAGGGGGAGACAGAAGGTGGGGATAGAGGGAAAGGAGAGAAAAGGAGGGAGAAGGGAGAAGGGGAGAGGAGGCGGAGGGAGAGAAGGAGGGAGAGAGAAGGAAGGGCAGAGGGAGTAAGGCAGTGGGGGTCAGAGGAAGGTGAGAGGGCGGCTGAGGGAGGAAGAAAATGAAGGAGGATGAGTTGGGGGGGTGGAGGAGGGGAGAGAGAGACCCTGGGTGGGGGGGGTGGCATAACAGGGGGAGAGAGCTAAAGGGCGCTGGGGAGAGGGGAGATGAGAGGAGGGGGTGTCTTCCAAGAATGCAGCCCCCAGGGGTGTGCGGGGGAGGCAAGCTAAGGAGGGAAGACACGCAGTAGGAGAAACTAAAATCAAAAACCTCAACGGAAATCATGAGAGAATGATCTGGAACCAAATCTGAGAAAAGGCGAGCATGCAGATTTCCACAGACTTTCGGATGGCTGGTGCCCCAGCCTGCGGGTGCCTGGGGGGTGGGCAGACTGGGCAGGAGGGGCTGCCTTGCTGCCAGTGGCTGGCTCTGCTGCCTGGGGCCGGCCAGGGTGCGGGGCAGAGGCAGGGGTGCAGGGCGCAGGCAGGGGCCGGGCCACTTACACTTGACCTGTAGGATCTGGTCGCTGAGGTTGGCTTGGAGGTAGAAGGTGCTGTAGGGTGGGAGCACAAGCCCCAGGCTGGGGAGGAGGGGAGGGAAGGAGCATATGTCACTGCTGGCGAGAGGTGGGCCACATGGACATCCGGCGCCCCTACCCCACGGCCTTGGAGCTGGATAGAGTGGCATGGGCTGTGATGCCCCCTCTTCTGGCCACCAGGGCCACCTTGCCCTGGTAGCTGTGGGAGATTCACTCCCCAAACTCTCCTGGACACCTCAGGATGCCCAGCCCAAAGCAAGTCCCCACCCCAGCAGCCCCTGCTCCCAGACACCTAGCCAGCCTCCTCAGTCAGACCAGCAGACTCACAAAGGGCAGAACACTGTCAGTGAGCTAGGCTGGTGGGAGCACAGCCATGGGAGAGGGGGTCCTCGGTCCCCAGAGGCTTAGGCCGTGTGAGGGCCAGTGGAAAGCAGGGCTGGGCTGCCACGGTGAGGAGCAACCACAAGCCAGGACGGGGGTGTGAGTGAGATGGGCTCTGGGGGGCCCAAGAAGACAGCCTGCACGTCCCAGGCCTGACCCATAAGGGTACCTCTTCTGAGCGCTGTGGTGCCGGCTGAGAGCCAGCCCAGGGATGTGCTGAAGGTGACCTCCTGGGTGCAGACACCCAGGGACACGATCCAGGCAGGGGTGACATGAGAGGGCGGGCTGGCATGGGAGACATCAGATGCACTGTCTTGTCTCTGTCCTGTTCTCCCAGGAAATGGCCCTTGTTCCTGAAGAGCCAGCCAGAGGCCCTTGGGGGACTGAGAGTCCCGGGGTGAGTAGTGAGCACCCCTGGCTGCTGGTGCCCCACTGGGATCCTGGCTGCAGCCCCTGAGAACCCGCAGAACCGGATAGGGATAGGGCTCAGACTCTAGGCTCTGAGGCTGCCCCGCTCCTCCCTGCCGGCCCCGCCCCTCCCTGCTGGCTCCGCCCCGCCCCGCCCCACTCACCTGTAGTTGGTGCTCCTTATGGGCACCCAGGTGTAGTTCCGCACCACCTCGTCTACGTACCTCTGAGAGAAGAGGCTGGGTCAAGTACTTGGGCCAGCAGGCAGGGGTGGGACGGCGTGCGGGAGGGCGCCCGCCCTGACTCTGTACCCCTCTACCGTCTTCTCACCTCATCCAGGGACTTGACCAGTGTTCTGATTTGCTTGTGGCCCTTGTTGCCATCGATCATGCTCCGACGGATCTGGAAGGGGAGGGATGTGAGCGGCGAGGCCCCTGCTCTCAGCTGCTCTGGGGGCCGCCATCTTTACTCCCCTCCCTTCCCTTACCTCCTCCTTGTTCTCATCCTCCAGCTCCGCATCCAGGAAGTCCAGAGTCACAGGCTCCCGGAAGTTGGTGGTCTGTGGGAGGCAGGGCAGGAGGTCAGGGGTCACCATCTTGAAGGGTCTACCCTCCTCCTGACAGCCCCCTGGCTCACCTGGGGCTTGAGGTTGGGGTGCAGCAACACGTAGCCGTTCAGGTCAATGGCAAACACATAGCCGTTGGCTCCAAGCTGGGGGCATAGATGAGGGGGCTCAGAGCCTAGGGGCCAGGCAGGGATTCCCCAGACTCCTCGAGCTCTTCCTCAGCCTGCTTTCCATATCACTGAGGGGGTGCCATGTGCCTGCCTGGGCCAGGGGCCCTCACATGCCATGTGGCCTTGAACCTGTTTCTCAAATCAAGCCCGACATGCTAGTGTCCGTTGTTGAGGCTGATGGGCTTCACGGGACCATGATTCGATTTGGCCTTCTGCCCTCACGACTCCTGGTTCTCTTCAAACTGTCAGTCACCTAGACTGCTCTCCTTCCTCTGGTCCCTTAGGGCTGCCATACCCTTCCTGTCCCCTCCCCACTACTGTTTCCTTCTAGTCCCCATTTCAGTAGATCGCATGGGGAGGAGGGTACCCCTTCCAGACAGAAGTAAAGGAGGAATGAATGGGACCTTGGACTCACCCGTAGCTCTCTAGGCTGTTTTCTCACTGCACATGGAGGCCAATGACACAGGGCCTTCATGTGGCTTCCATCTAGGCAAGCTGTCACACATGTCCCATCCCCCACCCTTTTGCAACCAAGACCGAAGCTGCCTTCACCACAGGCCCTGGGCCAGCCACACTGACCTTGCCCCTTTCCTGGTTTATGATTTTGGTTTTTACCTTCAGTCCTTTGCTCAAAGGGTTTCCTGTAACTCCAAGGTATGCCTTCTGTCTATCTGATCATAATGCCTGGCCCGCCTGGCCCATCACTTGTTACTGTGTGGCTAGAAATATTTTTTACATTTCTTTTTTTAAAGATTTATTTATTTATTTTCAGAGCAAGTGAGCATGTATGCGTGCAAGTGGGGGGAGGGGCAGAGGGAGAGAATCTTCAAGCAGACTCCCTTGCTAAGTGGCCTAGGTGGACCCCACGTTGAAACCAAGAGTCAGACACTTAACCAGGCAGCCCTGTTTTTTTTACATTTTTAAGTGGTTGAAAAAGATCATGGTATGAAAATTATGTGAAATTTAAATTTCAGGACCCACAAACATAATTATATTGGAACACAGCCATGCCTACTTATTTGTTTTGTCTGTGGCCATTCTCCGTACAACAGCAGAACTGAGTCTGAGTACTTACACTGGCAGAGCCTAAAATATTCATAGTCTGGCCCCTCACAGAGAGTCTGCTGACCCCAGCCCTAGGCCCAAGGTCACCTCCTCCAGAAGCCTTTCCTGACTGCCTCAGTTCACAGGTCTCCATGGAGGTGTTGTAAGCCCTCTCACACACCTCTGCTGAGCCTGGCTTGTGTCCCTGTGGGAGGCAGAGCTGGGTAGATGGGCAGATGGACACTTACCGTGTAATTTGGAGTCAGCCTCTTGATGTCATTCAGAGCCACATCAATGCCCATCACACCCAGGATCAGCTGGTTCTGGGAGCAGAGGCATGAGGTCTGCAATGCACTCAAATCCACAGGGGAGCCCCACTGTCCAAACCTCATGCCCCAGGCCTCAAGCTGCTCACAAGAGGTTGCCTCTGTCCAGACTGAGGCTGGCCTGTCCCTCCTCTGTCCCAGGCCTGCTAGGAGCATGCCCAACCCCTCAGGCATGCCTAGCCCTTCCCTGGTTGGGAAACTTACCTTTTTTTCCCCAGGGCCATCCTGCGTCAGGTTGAAAACAGGGAGAGTCCCTGTCACCACCAGCCCCAGGCCCTGAAGGGAGAGGAGGATGACAGGTCAGTCTCCTGTGGCCAGCCATGCCCTACCCTGAGTGTTCAGAGGGTGGGCTCAGGCATAGGCCCCTTTTTTTTCTTCTGTCTGATTTATTCCCATAAGGGGGCCCTTGAGGAACTTAACCTTATGGGCACACCTCTGGGGGTCCAAAAGCCTTACCAGAGCATCCTCATACACATTGGTCCATTGCACCTGCTTGGCCTCCTTGCCCGCCAGCACCATGGGCCTGCCCAATACGTCCAAATATTCCTGGGGAGAAGGTGACGGGTCACAAATCCACCTGCCCGCTGCATCTTCCCTGGTCTGCCTCCCCGTATATCAGCTGGCCACCAGGGGGCGCTCTCACACCGCAGCAGCGCGCCAGTTCACATTGTGCCCGGGGAAGCAAGGGGCTGGGAGGAGGGGGTTCTCACCTGCGTGTTAATGCGGATGGCTCCAATGGAAGGGATCTCAAAATAGTAACCTGTGAGGGAAAGTGAGGCAGAGGTGGGTCTGGGTAGTACTTGGGACCCATGGCATTGGGGCTCCTATACCCTGGGCTGTGTCCAGGCCCCCTCTCTTTGTAGTGTCACTCCTCCCAAACTCCTATTCCTTTAGTGCTCCCTTCCACTGCTCTGTCAAAGGAGCTGATGCTAGGGAAGGGGCCACGAGTGTAGGGGTGTACGGAAGCAGAGGCAGGGTGAAGGGAAGGGCCTGAGGCTGAAGTCCCTCATGCCACGATGCTGGTGACATTCAAAGTCCACCCCAGGGGCCAGGCCCACATGCATGGAGTGCAAACAGATGTAGGAGCAGAGAAGCCAGGAGATGGATGGACAATGGACAGACAGGTGGGCAGAAAGATGCTCAGTCAGATGGACAAGATATGTGGCCAGAGAGATGGACAATCACATGCGTGGGAAGATGGACAGTGCGAAAACAGGCAGCTGGAATGCTGGACATATGGACGGACAGGTGGATAAGCAACCCGATGGACAGCAGGGCACAGCAGGCAGGCCCTGGGGTGGGGATGCCGGACGAGGTACCTTTGTTGGTGCAGGCCATCCACTGCAGGGGCGTGACGTCGTAGTTGTGTTGCCCCACGGAGAAAGTGAACACGCGCACCTGTTTGGGGCTTGGGGTTACTGCTGTGGTCGCAAGAGGACAGCCCTCCCCGGTACCGGGCCCGGGTCAGGGGGGCCCCCACCTGGGTGGAGCCTCACCGTCCTGTTGGGCCAGTTGTATTTTTCAAAGACGTCCTGCACGCGGTCCTCACCGCCGTCCGTGAACATCATGATCATCTTATTACAGTTGGCACGGGTGATGTTGGACTGGTCAGGAGTGGGTTTGGGGTCAGGCGGCCTCTGGCCCCTCCCTGCTCTGGGGGTGGGTCTCCCTTCCACCTGGAAGGCCCAGCCCTCGGGCCCTCCTCCCCACAGCAGATGCTGCGATCTGCCCAAGCCGCCTGTTGGGCGCTAACAAGGCCATTCGTCTTGATTTCCCTGGTGTCACCAAGCCTGGGCCTTGGCCCATCCCCAGTCCCGCCTACACCCCCCCACCCCATCCACTCCCAGCACTCACGTTCTGCAGCTGGTCGAAGGCGTACTCAAAGCCGGCCTTGTAGCCTGTGGTGCCCTTGGCCACCATGCCCTGCACGGCTTCCTTGAACACCTTCTTGTTACGCACATTGGCCTGAACCAGGTGTGTGAAGCACGACACAGGCTGTGCCTTTTCGTTGAACTGTGGGGACAGGGAGGGTGGTGAGCGGCCTCAGGCTGGCCGGGGCATTTGGCACGGGGTGGGGTGACACGTTCCTCGCCTGCCTGCCACCTCGGCACTCACCGAGGCCACGTTCACATAGTCATCGTCTGAGAGCGTGTCCAGCATCTCACAGACGGACGTCTTCATCAGCTTCAGGGTCAGGCCACTCACGCTGCCGCTCCTGGGAAGGTCATGGAGGCACCAGCTAGGCCTCAGGTGTCCTCTGCTGTTCCCTCCTGAGGGTCCCAGGCGGCAGATTCGCACCCCTTGTTCTGCCCCCCACCCCTCCTGCAGGCATCGCTCACTCACACATCCACGATGATGACCATGTCCTTGGGCGACGAGGCCCCCTGGATGTACCTGCCCGGGAGAAGCATCAGTTAGGGCCAGTCTCACTGGGACCTTGTGGATCCGCTCTTCCTTCACCCATATACTGATTCAACATGTTTCCACTAAGCATCCAATGCAAGGGCCAGACAGCGTTCTAGGCACCGAGGATAGCACATTTAATAAAACGGTCCTGGGGCGCCTGGGTGGCTCAGCCGGTTAAGCATCTGACTACAGCTTGGGTCATGATCTCGGGGCCCTGGACTGAGCCCCGTGTCACAGTGTCCCCTCTCAGTGGGGAGTCTGCTTGTCTCTCTCCCTCTGCCCTCTCCCCGCTCATGCTCTGTCTCTCTCAAATAAATAAAATCTTAAAAAAAACAAACAAAACCAAAACAGGCCTTGCCCAATACATGAGTGACCTGGTATCCCAGCACATGAACGAGCCTAAGGAGGGGATCGAGAGAGGGGGAAGGGGGTATGTTCCGTGGCCTCAGTGGCTTGTCATGTCCCCTGGTCCGGGACAAAGCCCCGAGGTCTGAGTCCCAGCTGTGTGTGTGATCGAACAGGGAGGGAGGAGGTCATGGGGCACCGCAGGAAAGACAGGCAGAGAGTGGGGTGTCCAGGGCTCTGATGGGTGGCCTGGGGGCTGGCGACCCAACAGAGGATACATCCACCCTCCAGAACCCCCACTAGCCCAATCCCTCAGTCCTGAGGGGGTGGAGTGCCGGGCAGTGGACAGGGGGCAGAGGCAGCTGGGAGGCCTGCCTGGGTGATGGGATCCATTTTCCAGTGGCAACGATGTGTGAAATGAAAATTGGATAGAGCTGGCTGCACCCTGCTCGGAGTCCTGGATATCGGGAGGGAGGGGAGCAGGCGGCAGAGGTAGGGAGTGGAGGGGTGTCCCTGCCCAGCTCCTCCTCGCCCACTCACCAGGGTCTCCTTCGGACATCATACAGGTCGATTTTCTTGGGGGCTCGCCATGGGGTGGCTGCGGGAGGAGAGAAGGCAAGGGGGTCTGGCAGGGAAGGGCTTGTCCAGGGTCAGCTGGCCTGGCAAGAGTGGCTACCCCACAGCCCACAGAGTGATCAACCACCCCACACGCCCCAGGACAGTGGGCTGGGTGACGGGGGAGGGTGGGTGCTGAGGGGCTGACACCCACCAGGATAGTAGCGAGTGACGCCCGTGGCGCTTCCGAAGACCTGCCACAGCAGCGTGGGGTCCTGCCTGCGGTTCTCAATGAACACGTTCTCCAGGGCCTCTGTCCAGTTGAGTTCATTAAGGATGACAGTGGCTGTGGGGGAGGCAGGGGGCTCGCGGGAAAAGTGCCTGGGCTGTCCCCCCGTTGAACCTCACCCCGACGCCCATGCATGTACACCCCCCCTGCCCCCCCGCTTGGAAAGCCTCACCTGCACTCTGCCTAGCAGGGCTCTCATTCCTCAGGGCTCAGCTGAGGGCTGCACCAGCTCCTCCAGGAAGCCTTCCAGGTCCTCAACCCCTCCCAAGCCAGCTTAGCCTACCCTTCGGCCAGGCCCCACATGAGCAGGCAGGGCAGCTGTGGCTCGTGGCCCCCAGAGAGGGGCTGCCCAGGTGGCAGGGACTTGTCAGTTGGGGTACCCATCCAGCATGCTGCCTGGAGCTTGCAGCTGGTCCCTTGGGAGCTCACCCACTCAGCATGCACTCCAGGCTGCAGCCACAAGAAAGCAATTAAGGGCCCGATGATGGGGCTGGAATTATTCAGCTATTAAGGTACCTGATAAGCTGGAAGCCACTCAGCTCCATGATTAATCAGCTGGGGCCAGGAGCAGGCGGGGACGGGGGTGGAGGCTCTTGGAGGGGCAGGGCCTGTGCCATGATCCTGCTCCAACACAGGCACTTGCACACACACGTACACACGCACACAGCCTGCACTCCCTAACAGATACCTCTGCACCGAAACTCTGTGTTTCCAGCCAGGTGTGCGAGTCCCTCGTCCTCAAACCTCCTGCCCAGCAGCCCGACCGCTGTTTCAGGCACAGGGCATGCACTCATACCTACACAGCACTCTGTACCCCTAGCAGTGGGTCTTGCTCTCACAAGAGCAAGTTACCCTCACCGCCCCCTTTCCCCTCACCTCTGTGATCCTCTGGCCAGACCCGCCCCCCAGCCCCTGCCCCGATGCACGGTCACAGAACGAGGCTTCTCCCAGAGGAGTGGGCTCAGTCCTGTAGATCCTTCAACCAGGGCAGAGACTCAGGATGGCTTGGGCAGCACCCCTTCCCCCAACTCAGGACAGCCCTAAATCTCGCCAATGTGTGCGCATGCCCATGCTCTCTCACGCGCAGCGTATCCGTCTTTGCGTAGAGGACCCTCAAAGAAACCTGCCAGGGGCTGGCCACCTATGACTGCTGGGCCTCTGTACCGAATCCCCTTCCCCAAGGGGCTATTTTTTTTCCTCCAGTTCTTCCACTTCCTTCCTCCCCAGGAGAAGCCCTGACACCATCACCCTGAGATCCCTATCACAGATCCACCCCAAGTGAGAATCAGAGTGCCTTCCAAAGGCTTGACTCCTCTCTTGGGAGCAGAGCCTCTGAACACTGAGACCATTAAAGCAGACGAAGAGCTGTGATTTCGAGACAAATGTGCAAGGCTCTGCCCATGGTCCAGGGGGCACCGACCCATTCCTGGGCACACGGCCCTCTGCTCTTGCTCTCCGGTGTGGGGCCTCTGCTGGATCCTGTCTGTTGCCTAATCTCTGTCTCCCGCTACTCCCACTCCCTTCTCTCTGTCCATGTAGCTTCTCTTAACTGACCATAATGTGAAAACAACACACATTTCTAGCATTGGCTGTGCCTATTGAACAGTATGTTATGGTCCTGTTCCTAATTTAGAAACTTAGTGAGTCGAACAATTTCTATTTTTCTCTTTAACGAAAAAAGAAAGCTGGGTTCCCCAATGTTTCATACAGTACTGCCTGCCCTGGGAGAGTCTGCCTGGCAAGTCCCAACCCTCACTGGGCCTCAGTTTCCCCATCTGCCCAAG
This sequence comes from Martes martes, assembly GCF_963455335.1. Taxonomy (NCBI): domain Eukaryota; kingdom Metazoa; phylum Chordata; class Mammalia; order Carnivora; family Mustelidae; genus Martes; species Martes martes. The sequence continues at coordinate 197,667,569 of NC_137888.1, read as the reverse complement.
GAGAGGCTTAGAGCTGACTGTCCTTGAAGCCCCTCTAGCTGCTGGTAGAGGGGCATCTCTGACTCAGGTCAAGAGCCAAGAGTAGACCCCCTGCCTCAGCTGGGCGGTCCCTGCAGGTACCCGTGAACACACACATGCACCTGAACTCGCGTAAGACACACGCGTGCACGCACTCTGGCCTCCCCGCCTGGAGAGGGCCGGCGACTCAGCCCCACGTGCACACACCCGCACCCACATGCACACCCTCTCAGATCACGCTGAGTTGGGAAACGGGGACCATGCCCCCTCAGGCAGGCGATTACAGATTTAATTAAAAGTGACACAGTAAATAAAAAACATATAAAATGTAATTTGTGTGGGTAGTGAGGGGTGACTGGGGAGGGCGGTATGGCTCCTGTTTTAATTAGTGTGCCTGCCTGTGATAGTGCTCCTCGACTAGCTCGGGCAGGTGGCCTGCGGGTGGCCCGTGGCAGGGGCAGCAGGGCTGGGGGTAGCATCTATTCTCTCCCCTGCCTGAGGCTGCCTAGAAAGTCTGGCTGACCTGAAGGGTGGAGGGGGCCTTCCTGAAGACCCTGGAGGATTCCCTGCATTCTGGAGACTACCCAGAAGCTCTGGGACCTGTGTTCCAAGAGCCTCTACCCAGTGGGCCCCTCAGAGTTCGAGGCTGCCTTGTAGGTGCTCACAGGATTAGGCCCAAGCCAGCAGACCCCTGGGCCCTGAAACCCACTGCTAGAGCTCTCTCTGTAGTGCTTGACTCTTAGTCTCTTCTCCCTACATCTCCCAATATCTTCAGGAAGTTCTTCCTCATGTCTGACTCAAATCCTTCCAGCTGTAGTGACTCGTTTTCCCCACCGTGCAAAGCTGCCCTGTGCCTGGACAAGGAGGGAAATGCTCCAGGGCTGGTGTCTGTGAGTGAGGGACTGCTCCCTGCTCCCCCAGCCCCTGTGTTCCTCTGCTGTGGTAGCTCCTCAACCATTCCTACATGGGGCCTGGGGATGGGGGATGGTGTGGAGGAGCTGCTTTGGGGGCCTGTGGGGCACATGTGCACCCAAGGGCAGGAGACTGTCGTGCACAGCAGTGAGAGTCTGAGAGTCGGTGTGAGGCCATGCCTGAGAATGACTTGATGCCTGCGTGTAGGTGAGCACGTGTGACCTTGGGTAGTGGGGGCTGAGGGCAGATGGCACCAGCTGAGCACCCAGGACCTGGCAGTGCCCAGGCTGTGGGCCTTGCCCCCATGGTGGCTGCGGAGGGCGCTCTGCACACTCTGATCGCTCTGCACACTTACAGCCTTTGTAGATGTCTGTGGGGATCTGCACGGCCGTGTACGAGTAGTTGACTTTGTTCTTGAAGTTTGAATCCTCAACGAAGTCCAGCCTGAGGGTGCTGACCTTGGACCCCCTCTCCACATCCTCACTCTCAGGGTCGTCCTGCAGAGAGGGATAACCCCCCCACCCCCCCCACCGCGGTAGTGTCAGGGCTGGAAAATGGTGGCGTGGGCATCTCAGAATCAGAGACTACTGCAGTCAGAGACGGGGAGAGATGGAGAGACACAGGAACAGATGGACACGGGGTAGGGACCCCTCCCCCAGGAGGACCATGATTCCCACCTGCGCCTGCCCACCCCACCCACCATCCCTACATTTGCTAAACCCAAATTCCAAACTCAAACCCAAACCCAAACGGACCCTTCCCCACATTCTTGAAAACCAATTCTCAGTGAAGGAAACGAATCTCGGTGAGAAGGAGCAGGCTGGAGACCTCTGCTGACAAGGACAGGCTTGGGTGATCCTAGAGAGGCCTAGGCAGCCCTTCTCAGGAGCCCTGAGCCCCACACTCCCCACTGGGCCCCACCCACCCCCTGCACGGGGTTCCTTTGGCACCAGGGAGAGGGTCCTTGCCTCCTCTGGGGAAGAGTCACCACCCCTGCGGCTGGTGGCTGTAGGGGCTGAGTTTGGGGGGAGAGCTGGGCTGGGGTGGGGGCTAGCATTGAGACCCAGGAACTTCCAGAGGGAGGGTCCTCAGCGCTTGCTAGCAGCAGGACTGCAGAGGCCCCTGTTGACTTTCTAAAATGAGCTGCAGCCGTCTGACAGGTGCCAATTACAGCATCTCTCGGCCGAGCAGGCTGGGCATGCGCCGTGCACCCCCCACCCACCACCACAGGCTGGCAGGAACGGGTCTGCGGCTACAGCGCGTTGATGCCGCAGCCAAGCGGTGCGGGGTGCGGTTGGGGGGGTGGTGGGCAGGAACTGGTGCAGGTGTGCAAGGGGGAGGGGAAGATGGTGGTAGGGAGTGAAGAGGAAAACAGGGAAGAGCCAGATGGGGAGGAAAGGAGGGATGGAGATCAAGGCAGGGCAGGGACAGAGCTGGGGGGCCTTGTGCCCTGGGAGGAAGGGGTGTGGGCAGCTGGACCACGCGCATGGCCCCTCACCGCCTCTCAGTCCCTGTGATCACTGGCAATACCAGGCTCAGCTTGTTTCCACCCTCTTGTGGCTCTGCAGACCCCACTGCTCACGGGGTCCTGGGCACCCCTGCTGTGTTCCTGCTTCCTGCTGTATCTTGTCTGGGGAAAGGGTGATGGTGCCTCCCTGCTCAGCCAGATGTGCTCTCCCCACCCCAGGAGTGCTCTGGGTCCATTCTCTGGCCTGGAGAATGAATTACTGCCTGGATGGGCTGCAGCAGACTGGCCTGGGTCGGAGCTGGCAGGGCTCAGAAGGGTCTGGAGTTAAGACCCTTCGCGTCTCTTCAAGAGTGGATTCTGTACAGCAAAAGCCAAGCCATCTGCTGCCCTCCCCTCGCTCCCTCAGCCCTCACCGTATGTGCCACCCTCTGCCCACCTCGGCACACCCTAGGAGGGCCCTCAGAAGCTCCTGGATGCTGGGTGAAGCCGGGCCAGGCAGCTGCCGAGCCTGCCGCCTCTGAGGCGTGAGCCGCTCACGTTCCGCTTGCAGGAGGGGGAGGTGCGGGAGAAGAAAGCCCCCGAAATGTCAGCGGCAGATGAAGGGCGCTGGAAAATTTAATCTCCCAACTTTCCCAACTAATGTGACATTTGGATTCCGTTCTGATAAGCTATCAGCTGGCGAACTTTTTCCTTCCTTCTCTTTCCCCCACCCCCACCTTCTGGCTGGTAATTTAAAAGTAAATGGTCTAGAAAGATCTCTAACTGTACCTCTGGCAAAGATTAAAAAAACAAAACAACACAACAAGCAGGGGAGTCGGCAAATGTGTTCACGTCGATATTTATAGAGGGCCAGGCTTTTGGCCTGACTTTAGCCCAGCCCAACCCAGGGTGCCTCTCCCTCCTGGGGCTGTCCCTACCCCCACGAGAAGGGGGGTGGTGCAGGGAATCAGTGATCTGGAGCCAGAGGGTGGGGGTCCTGGGCACAGGGAGTTCAGGGGATCCTGGGAGGGGACCAGGCACCAGAACGGCCAAGAAGCCCCTCAGCGCCACCCCCATGCCCAGGGGTTTTGTACGGTGGGCAACTGCAGGCTCCTGGTTTATATTTAATGCACTGATTGCTAAAATTACAGCCTGCTGCTGAGGGGGGTAAGGAATTAGATTCAGGGTCTAATTAAAGGTTCGTTCTTCATTTGAATTTCAGATTCCAGCTTTAATTTTAGCAACTTCTCTGGGAGCCACGGAGGCTCAGCCAAGGGGGAAGCACACCTGCTTTAGCCCCCCCCACCCCTGCTCTGGCCCCCTGCCCGCCTGCTCTCCTGAAGGCTCACCCTGGCCCGCCTGGCACCACCGACCCTCTGCAGGGATCCCTGCCTGCCTACCCACCTCCGGGGGTCACTGTCTACCTCCCGCTCGCCCCAGGAAATGCCCCTGGCCAATAAAACCAGGAGAGGAACCCTGGATTTGGGGGTCTCCTGCCCCAACCAGAGCAGTGGGGCCCCAGAGAGTGAACTGTTACGACACCTCTGTTTACGGAGAAGACAGGTTCCACTGCGTTTGCCTCCAAGGCAGGCAGATGAACTTGGGCCTTGGTGTGTTCACCAAACACCGTCTACTCTGTGTGCCCTGTCCTCTTTTGGACACTCTTGTCTCCTCTGTAAGTGCCCTGCTACCAAAATGGTCATACAGCTTTCATGGGAGGCCTTGGTGATGGGGCGCCCAAACACACGAGCCAGTCAGGGGCACAGAGGCAGGGGGGCACTGTGGGTCCGGGCCGTCCAGCCAGACCCAGTGCCACTGCCGCCGAGGCCGTGACCCCAGCAGAGCCCAAGCCCTGTCCTTCGTCTGAAGGACAGGCACAGGGCTGGGCTGCCCCTGCAGCAGGGGCAAGCCTGGCCGAGCTGTGGGGAGCCCTGACGGTGGGGCCAGCAGTGGGGAGCTCCGCAAGCGGAAGCGGCAGATCCCCTCACCACAGGAAAGGTACCTGCCCCACCTGAACCGCACAGGGCTCAGCCTCCTCCATGCTGGCACCTGGACTGACCCATGGGAGGAGATCCAAGGGTCTCACTACCTGCCTGGTGTCAGGCGTGGGGCCTGTGCCACTGCTACTTTGCAGGGTGACCTCAGAACTTGGGAGAGCCCCAAGACCTCACACTCATTTTATAGCTGAGGTGACTAGCCGGGGGTGGGGGAGGGGCTCTGGCAGCTCCCCCCCCCCACCCCCAACAGAGGTAGGGGACTCACCAGCTCAGCGTCGGCCTTGGCATCATAGTACAGGATATCTTCCTCCTGGGGGGACAAAGAAGCCTTGACCCTCACAGCTCCTCACAAGGCTGCCTGAGGGGTAGTCAGGGCCCCTGGCCCGAGGACAGCACTGGTCCTCTCCTGGACGGCTGGCTGAATCGGACCAGGCATGCCGACCCCTGCCCCAGACAGACACCCCCTCATGGGCCCTCACAGGCTCCAGGGAGATATGCAGCCCCGGTTGCACGGGGCCTCCCCAAGACTCCCTGACTCCAGGACCAGGCGTCCGCTCTGCAGCCCCGCTGAGAGGTGGGCTCAGAGGCAGCCTGTCTGCAGAGACTCTGGCTGAGGCAGCCCCGGGGGAGTGAGGAAGATAGGAAAATAGAGCCGAGTCTGGGCCAGAGTGAAATAATGACTCGACACCACATCTTCCAATTTCTTCTATTAAAAAGCCTGCTCATTACGGGCATGTACTTATTAATTATCTGTGATTTGTTGTGAAATGCAAGGGGGTTTACACAACAGGAGCAGGAGAAAACAAAGCCCGGCCCCCGCGCCTGCCTCCCCGGGCTCCGCGCGCCTGCCGGTGTGAGCCCGGCCGCCCCGGCCTCGTCCGCCTGCCCGCAGCCTGGGTTCTTGGCCATCTGCATGCCATAATCACCGGCCACCCCGGGGACCCGTAACACAAACGGGCTAATTTCATGTTTAATGATCTTTAATCAGAACTGAGCATGGCTGACAGCAGCGGCCAGAAGGTGAATCTGGGGCCTTCAAGTGCCACTGGCTCCAGAGGGGCCACCCCACTCCTGCCCCTATGGGTTCCGGGCTCAGGACATAGGAGAAGGCCACTGTCCGCGTCGCCTTCCTCCAGGGCTCCCCTGCGCTGTTTCGTGCCGCAGACACCTGCTGTGTGGCCCTGGCAGCCTGTTTCTTTGTGGTTTGAAAAATGGGGGTGTTGACCAAGTGTGCGCCCGGTGATCTGGCTATAAAACAGCAAGTACAGAGCCCCCTCCCCACCCCATGCCGTATGACCTTGGGGCCGCACTGCTCCCCCTCAGCTCTGGCTCCTCAGGCTTCAGGGAGGGGCTTGGCCTTGGGGACTGCCCAGGTGCTGGGCCTGAGGCCATTGTTTGAGGTGCTCAGTATGGGGGCTTGTTGGGGGGACAGGGGTGTCTTGTCTCCCACCAGTGGTCTGGGGAAGGAGAGGCCGCTGGCTGGACCGGTAAACACAGTCCAAGCGTTCTGGAACATTGGCTCCTGTGGGCAGGACCACAGCAGCTGGATGGATGGAAGACCGGAGGCGACCTGATGGCTTCGGTCACCAGAGGCATCTGCTGACCTCCAGTGCTTCGCACATGCTCAGGGCTCTCCCAGGAGCCCTGCAACCCGCCTCAGACAGAGTAGGACACAGCAGGGGTAAGAAAGTCTTCGTACCCAGGCTCCAACCCGCCTTCCCATTGCATCTCTGACCTTTGCCACACCACCCATCCGGCAGGAGGACCGGAACCTAGGTGGGCCTGGTGTGGGGACTGGGGGCCCCAGGCCCAGGCTCCAGGGTGCTCGGCCTTCCCTTGCGCCCGGCTCCGACCGAAGCACATAATGAAAGCTGACATTACATCAAACACAATAAGGAGTTTCGGTTGATGAAGATCATTCCTGAACACACAAACCCATTAAACCGAGGGGAAAAAATATCAATTCAACACACTCGCTGGCAAAAAGAAAATGTGATTTGTTATCTAAAAGGGGGTTATAAACACGGCTCTGATGCTCTTTCCCTCCGTAATGAAAACAGGCGGGCGCGGTAGGAGGACTGCAGATTAGAACATGGGGCTTCACTCACCAACTTTTTAGGCAAACCTCCCGCAAGGACAGGAAAGGGCATGGGTGGGGGGTCGGTAACTCTGGGGCCCCCAGGAGACACGCACTCCTCTCACAGGCCAGGCTGGGGCCTGCCCCCCTGCGCAGCACCCCTCCAGCTGTCCGAGTGGCTCCCTGTCTTTTTGTCCTGCTGTTTCATGGTGTCAGCAAAGGATCAGATGCTGGTGGCATCAGTGACACAGGGGAAATGTGTCATACAGGAGGATTCCAGTCCCCTGCAGACAACGGGTGAGGCTTAGGAATCTGGGTGCAGTCCTTGTCCCCCAGGAGGCAGGACTCCTCCCTCCCTCTCCTACCTTGAGAGGGCCTGGCCATGCCCCTTCCTTGGTACAGAGAGGAGTAGTGTGGGATGGTGGTGGGCAAGGTCACATGTGTGAAAATACATTGTAAACACAGCTGTGGTCTCTATGCTTGATGCGGTGTGGAGCTGGGGGTGGGACAGAATGGGGCCATCAGGGTTGGGATGGAGGGTCCCTGGAAAGGCCTCTGTGTCTGCTTTTGGCCTGCACAGTGCTCCGTGTCTGCCATTACTGTCCCGGTGCGGTTAGACCACAAGGAGGCGGTACCTAGCAATTACACACAGGGGCCTTGGCAAAGGTCGGCCTCAAGTCCTGACCTGAATGTGTGTGCTCTGGGATCCCGAATGGTGAGCCAAGACTGCGCCTGGAGCCTCCAAAGTCCTCAGTGGCCCCGGGACTACTCCTGGGGGTCACCTCCAACCCATTAAGGAGGCAAGGGTGCCTGTTAAATCCTGCCGCCTCAGAGAGGCTTTGCTTCGGGGTCTGGATTTCCCACTTACAAGAGTGGGATGACGCTGCCTGCTCTGAGGGTGCTAGGAAGGCAGAGAGCTGGGTCTGTCCAGGCTTTCGGGCCACCCTTACCCATGCTGGGGGGCCCTTATGTTTGCAACTCCACAGCCCTGGGAAGGCCCCGAGGGTGGAGGAAACCCTCTGGTTGGGGAGAAATGGGCATCGTCACTGTCTGGGGTCCACACCCAAAACCCCCTTCTGCTACCTGGTGTTTTAGGGGCCATTTTGCTTAAACTTGGCAGGGGTGGGGGGAATCACCCCTTCTGAACTTGGATTTCTCCCACTTGTGGATTTCTGTACCCAGATGACACATGAAGGCTGGGGTAGGGGGCCCACATGGCCTTTGTATAGACGACACATCCAATCCCTTAGTGGGAGCAGAGCCCAGGAGAGAACATGAGAGGTGCTGGCAGGGGGGAAACAGGGCGAGGAGGTGAGCATGGGGATTAGCAGTTGGTGTCTATGCCTGGTACTGGGGTGTACGGTGAGGATGCTTGGCCCTCCTGCCCTGGCTCATGGCCAGCTCAGCTCAGCCAAAAGGACTGTTTTCTGAGAGAGCCGTCTGTCGCCGGCTTGGCAGAGATGCAGGCAGCCGGCCTGATGGCTGGGGCAGACCTCGGGCTGGTGAGGCCACCTGTCCTGTCCAGCCGGCTCCTCTGGCCTGGTTCAGCCTTCACAGCCTTCCTTTTAGGTTCCCAGACAGAGCTACCTCTCTCATCAGACACCGCCCCGCCCCCAGGTAGGGCTGTGTCTCCTCTTTCAGACTCCCCAGGATAGGACTGTTTCCTCCATTAGACTCTCAGGGGAGCACTCTGTCCCCTGCAGGCCCTGGTGTTGGCACTGAGGCCCTGGGGCCAATGGCCTCTTGTGCTTCCTCCACCCATGCCCTGGCCCAGCTCCTCCCTGGGATGGTGTAGATTGCAGATAACCCCGGCACAGCACGGTGCTGGGGCCAGGCCCAGGGTCCAGCAGGCAGGCCATCCTCACCCACCCTGAGTGTGATGGGCGCCAGAGCTCCTGCTTATCTGCCTGCGGGGTCATGGGAGGGGCTGCCTCTAGCAAGGGCCATGGTCTCCCTGGTGTGCAAGGGCTGTGGTTCCCTGCCTCTGCCACAGCCAGGGTGTGGGGTCATGGCCTGAGACTAAGAGGGGAACAGGGGGCCCTCACGTTCAGACCTCTCTTTCTCTCTCTTGTGCCGGCTCTGACCCTGTGGACCCCAGGGTCCCCCGACTCCCTGGGCTGGTGTCGATGGGTGTGTGTGTGTGCGGATGCCACTTCTCAGAGGTCTGCATGTAGACCTACTGTGTGCTATTGACACAAGGAGGGCCATACCCTACTGATCACACAGTGGATTCCATGTGCCAAGCATCTCCTCTGTGCCCAGAATTGCCGGTTGCCATTCTTCCCATCTCGGAGGTAAGAAGACTGAGGCCCAGGTGCTCTGGGCCAACCTGTCCACAGGGCACTGCGCTGGGCACATGGACAGGTGGTGGGCAACCCTGAATCAGGTCCAACTGCTTCTGGTCTAGAGGAGCCCTGAGTGGGGCAGACAGATGAGTCTGCTGGGGTAGTGGCCCGGGGCAACCTGCACTGGGAATGGTCAGGGTTGGGGGCTCCAGAGATGGATCCTGGGGCCCGTGGGAGCCAATCTCAGGCTTCCCAGGGAGTTAACTGGGCAGGAGGAAGCATTGCCCTTCTGAAGGAGGAGGGGAGGGCATTCCTGGGAGAAGGCCCGGCTTGTGGTAAGGGCCCGATTTGACAACTGGCGTTGAGGCTCTCCTGAGCGCCACACGAAGGAACATGCTGCTTATCTGTACCTCCCTAAGGTCATTGGGAAGGACACAGTCTCAAGGTGGTGGTGTGCCTGCAACAGACAAAGACGCCATCCCTTTCCCAGCCTCGAGTCCCCGTATCCCCCTGGCACAGATAGTCCCCACCTGCGGCCGGCGCCAGCTATCCTGGGCAGCACGGGCAGGGCTGGCTGGCATGATGGCGAATGCGTTCGCGTTAATGCCTTGCAGCCTGGCAGCTGGGGTGACTGCAGGGTTTCTGGTGAAGAGCAGGGCCCTGGCCCTGCAGCTGGGAAGGAGGGGGTGATTCCTACTCCACCCTGCCCGAGATACAGACAGACACGCAGCCGGATGGACTGAGGGGGAGGCAGTGGCCGGCACCTGCTGGCTGGGTGATTGCTTCCACAGCCGGGGGCATCCCAGATTTAGCCGAGGGGAGGCAGCCAGCCAGAGCCCACTCCTGCCTCCTCTTAGGACGGAGCACCCAGGACTGGACATGTACCTATACTGTCGCCAGCTTGTCCTCTCTGTGGCCTGACATGTGGAGCGACCTTTCTACACACCAGGCTGGGCCAGCAGGCAGCATCCGACACCAGAGTCCTTTGCCAGATGGGGAAACTGGAGCCCAGCGAGGGACAAACCCTTGCTGGGCCCCACGAGGACTGGGTGTGCAGGGAGCACATTGTCTCAAGCAGCACCAGTCTCCACACCCCTGGATGCCCCTGAGACCTTGGCCCCCTCTCCTGGCAGGCCCCGTGGTGCTCACTGTGGCCTGGGGTAAGCAGTTCCTGCCTCAGGGAGTAGCTAAAAATCAAGGGTCAGGAGTCTGGCTGGATGATCCTTGTAAATTTTGGGTTTTCTGCAGAGTCAGGAAAAGAAAATAGGTTTGGGGCTAAGGCAGCCTCTTTGTCTTGTTTGGGGCCCGGACTGGGAGGGAGAGAAAACCAGGCCGAGGGCGGGTCTTTTCATTCTCTTACTCCCTGTTCCTTCTCTCACTGCCCTGTATCTGGTCTGCACACAGTTCTGGGTAGGGAGGGAGGCCGCAGATATGTCAGGAACAAAGGAAGGGCCGGAGCAGGAGGGGTTGGGGGGTGGGGTCCTGGATGGCCAGAAGGTGGAGGGGCTGATGGACTGGGACAAGGGAGTGGCCTCACTGGGAAGGGACAGACAGGCCAGGTGGCAAGGAGGAACAGAAGGCAATCGGGTAGAGATCAGGAATGGGCTGGAGTGAGGTGTTCAGCATGGCTGGGCTACAGGGGGAGGCAGGTGAGGAATGAGGTTGCCAAGGGGGCCGGAACAGCCAGATCAGGGCTGGGTCTTGAAAAGGGCTTGCCTGGGCAGGGGCTGTTTACCGGTGGGAACATGGTCTGAGTGGTGGGTGCCGTCACCATGCTGTTTCTGATCCAGGGGCCGAGGAGGCATGGGGACCCAGCGATGGGTGGCGGTGGTGGAAAGGGAGGGAGAGAGGAGAGGGCCAGTCCTGAGCTCCTGGGAGGCAGGGTCCGTCCAAGGAGTCGTCCACTCACTCATGTGCTCACTGTAACCAACCATCTGTTACCTCCAACCCCATCTGAGCTCCCGAAGGGTAGCACCCAGCACCCACCAGGCAGCATAGGAAGGATGCCATGGTGTGGGCAAGGCAAGGCAGGACTTGGGGTGGCCCGGGGGGATGGAGGCCAGGGAGGAGGAACAGACAGGTTCAGGGTGCCTGGATCATGGGCATGAGTTTTCTGGGACCTGACAACCCGGCTGTGAATCTCGGCCATCAACAGGTACCGCAGGTAAGTCTGACCACCCCGTGCCTCAGCGTTCTCATCAGTTGAAGAGGAGGGTAATTACCCACTCACGCACCAGATGTGCAAGTCCCAGAGCAGGAGTGGCAAGGGCCTAGCCCACCTTATTAGGCCCTGGGTCCCCGCAGGCAGCCCCCTTGGTGCCTCTCCCTGTGGTTCACACAGAGACCCCCAAGAGGTGTGGCTCAGAAGCTGGAGCCGCTGTGCAGGACACACAAGCCTGGCTAACCGGCCTGGTCCCTGAGTGTTCCACCATCTCTGACACTGGGGGTTCCCCAAGTCTGGGAGGAAGCCTGCCTCAGTCTACCTTCTGGTTTCCTGGGGACCCACTGAGATGCTGGCCTGATGGAAAGGGTACAGGTGTGTCCAGCCCCAGCCCAAATCAAGCACATTTGCCTGCATTTGTGAGGGCGAGCTGGGTTTGAGACCGGCAGTCAGTGAGGCTTCCCCTCCTTCCCGCACATTCTGGGACCTTCCACCCTCAAGAAGAGACCTACTACCAGCTTCTAACCCCTCACTCCCTTGGCACCTGGGCTCCTCTGAGCTCTCCTCGTGGAAGGTGAGGCTCCTGCGGCTGTGACAAGCCTGGTCCCTGATCGTAGTCAGGTGGCCTCCTGGAATACAGATTGCTGCTCAGAAAGTCCCAGGAAGGGGGCAGAGTCCCCTTCTGGCAGTGACGCTTCTGGGTCGGTGTATTACGTCTGGAATGTCCTGGAGTCAAGGGACTTCTTTGCCCCAGGGTCTCTCCAGAGTCTGTGCCCATCCTTAACCTCCCAGGTGAAAACAACTTTGGGGAGCATCACTTTAGAGCAGCCTGTCTGTCCCTGGGGCCCCCCACAGCTCCTCTAGGGTGGAGTGAGAGGTTCCTCTCTGCACCCTGTGTCCCAGCACCAAGGGGAGCCTCAAACGTTTGCTGGAGGCTGGACTGCGGTTCCAGGCTCCTCTCCACAGAGCCCTCAGTGCTCCTCCGGTGAGTCTGGGCAGCGCCCCCTCCCCCGAATCCACATCTACCCTTGCTGGGTGTGGGCAGGTCACAGGGGCTGGGGAAGGCACGGCAGTTCTTACCTTGATGTTGTCCTGCCAGCGATGGGCTTTCTGGAAGTTCTCAGCAGCATCGGCCAGTCTCTGAGGAACAGAGTACAGAGGGGTCAGAGGCTGAGGAAGGCCCACCCCCAGCCCCAGCCCTCTCTATCCCTAGTACTCCCTGGGGCCAGGCTGGCTCAGGGACTCTCTTGCCCCAGGCTGCCAGACCCTCAGAGATTCCTTGGCCCCAGACCTTTCCTAGTTTTCTGTGTGGGCCCTCGCCCGGCAGCTGGGTTCACATAGGACGGGTGAAGCCTGCGTGAAGTGACCTGAGTGCCATCTCCACGGGACTCCCTGTACTTCAGGCCAGCCATATTTCCCGCCCACAGGATGGCAGGGGGATGCCCAGGATGCAGTAGGACCCAGGCCCTGGAGTCAAGCCCCCTTGCCCCTCTGTCACGCCAGTGCCAAGGTCAAGGGTGAACTCCCTCATCAAGGGTGAACTGCCACAAGGGACAGCTGTGCCTTGCTGATGCGTCTTTGCCCCCAACTACTCAGGCCCTGAGCACGTCTCACACACCCAGGCCTGCTACCACTGTCCCTGCCCCAGCTTCCCGAGCCCCTTCCCAACATGGCTCTCCAAGCCTCTGTCCACACAAGCCTGGCCATCCCTTGGGGCTGGTTCCTGCACTCTCCTGCATCACGGCCCCTCTGCGTGTGAGCAGTCCTTCTATCCCACACCCTGTTCCCCCCCTGCCCTCTCACAGTCTAGAAGAGGAGACAGACACAGACACAACACTAGGTAGAAGCACCAGATCAGGAGGAGCTGAAGTGCTTCAAGGAAGCTTAGTGCTATGGGAACTTGGGGTGTCAGGGAAAGCTTCCTGGAGGAGGCGTTCGTATTCTGCCACCCTCAGGGCCTGAAACCCGGCTGCCCAGAGATTCTTATTTTGTGCCTCCGTGGATCCTGTCCCTCCAGGAACTCTTGAGACTCCTGAAGACAGACCTCTGGGGCCTCCCACAGAGCGAAGCGCAGTTAAGTCTTGTTAATCATACTGACAACCGTCACCACGAACTGGTCACTTGCTGCATGCCAGCCCACCACCAGGCCGGTGACATGTCACATGTAGGTGTCTCCGTTTAGGCCCGACATGTCTTCCTCAGATGAGGAGACCCAGGCATGGAGGCGGTGAGCAGCCTTGCCAAGGTCACATTATGGGTCAGGCTGGGGCCCTGAGTCCAGCCTTCACAATCACATTTGTCTTGCCCAGTTCATGACCAAGGTCTGAAGGCACATTCCATGGGCCCACCATGCCTGGTGAGGGACAGGGAACACTTGTGGGGGAGGGGCTCTGGATTTCCACCCCTGCCCCCCTCCATCCCATGGTGGAGCAGTGGGTCCCGCCTGTTGGCCTCTAGCCCTCACTCAGAAGGCCCTGGCCTCTTGGTATTTAGGACACACGCTCCCATTCATTAGTCCAGGCATGGTGTGGCACGTGGACCCCAGAAGAGAAGTTCTAACAAAGCCTGGCAGCTGCCCATGAGGGGGAGATGGGGGCCGGGACTCGGGAGATTGGTTTTCCTCCCTCCCAGCATGGAACAGGGTCGTGGTGGGGTATGGCCTACGTTCTCTGGGGTGGGATGTCACCTCTGGCAGTTAGCAGGGTTGACCAGGGCCAACCTCACTCCCGCTGGGCCTCGTTCCCTCTCTTCCTCAGGCCAAGAACAATGAATCCTGGGAAAGCTATGAGGCTGGGGATCTTGGGGACAGGGTAGGAAATTTTCTCTTGTCAAACCCCCTCACTTCACGATGCTGGGTCCCTCCTGGCCTCCAATTCCCTTTCCTGCTACTCCACCTGTCTTTTTCGTAGGTTCCAGCCCCTGCCCACCTGTTATGCAGTGCCTGAGTGGGGTGGCTCACCCAACCCACTTACCCAGCTTCGGGGACCAGGCACCTCTACTCCCACACACCTCTCATATCTTAGGGGTCCTGGACACCTTCTGGGGGTGACCCTCAGGCCCACTGGAGTGCATCCCGTCCCCTCCTGGAATGAGCCCATCCACACTGGAACAGCTGTCACCTACGTCTTACCCATGCTGTCACTCAAATCACCTACTGTTCATCCCTCAGGCTCCTGTGTCCTCTCTTGCCCTTTGTCATCTCTTCTCCAAATGTGGATCTGATCTTGTGGCCAGCCCCTGCCCCTAAGCCCTTCAGCGGCTCCCTATGGCTCTGCATATAGAAGGCAAAGCTTTCTTGAGGTCCCAAGGGGTTCGCTTGCACTGCCATCCTGGGGCCTCTTCTCAGACTAAACTATAAACACCCCCCACGGATGGGTGAGGCCCCTGCTTCACAAGGCTGCAGAGTTCTTTTGCAGAGGGCGTTGCTGTGGGACACGCACACATGACACGTGTTATTACTGCTAACCGAGCATCTGCTGTGCCCGCTCCACACCTGGGCGGGACGGGAGCGCGTGAAGCCGAGAAACAGCCCCTGGGGCCGTACCTCAAGAGCTCAGCCTTGGGCAATTTCCTCCTCAGTGGCCTCCTCCTTTCCCGGGGACCCCAGACCTTTCTCAGAGTGGGCCTCAAGCTCCACTGAGGCCACTGCCCCTCATGGGGGATGAGGTAAGGTAAGGTAAGGGAATACCCAGGTCAGGCCTCTTGGGTCGGGAAAGTCCCAGGGCTGAGGGGGCTGCAAACACCAAACGGATGTCCGCTGAAGTGTCCAACTGGGCCGCAGCCTCGGGGAGCTGTCCTCTCCTGCACCTACCTCCCCGCGGGCCGGGGGTGCCACCAGCTCCTTCCACCTCTCAGGGCTCCGCTCCGTCTGAGGGATGCACGGGCCCAGGACTGGGGCTCCCTAGCTGAGCGGCCACGGTGAGGGAGACACGGGGAGTGGTGGGGGGCTAGCCCTTAGCCTCCTCGAAGTCCCCCGGGCTCGAAGGCCTGGGTCAGCCCGCTGACTCGTGAATAACGGAGCAGCAATAGCCACAGCGAAAGGATTACGTTTAATCCTCAGTAACGATCAAGCCATTATTATTTGTTCGGTGTTACAGATCAATCAGCCCATCCCCGGGCGCTGGACGTGTGGAAACTGCTAAACACACAGGCCCAGGGGTTCAGGAGGAAGGGTGGAGGCAGTGGAACGGGGCTGCAGCGGGCAAGCGGCGGCTGCTGGAGGGCCCATCAGGTCTGAGGGGCCGAGGGGAGAAGACTGCGCCGACCCACGGGCATGCCTGAGGGGCCCCAAGTGGCAGGCAGCCCTGGCCTGGGTTCCAAAGCTGGCTTTCTTGAGTACGTGGCTTCCCCTGCTGGTCTTCAGTGTCTTGTCTGTAAATTGGAGATAGGAACTGTACCCATTCAGACAGTGGGTAGGTTCTTGGCAGCCCCTTTGCTCCAACCCCCAGAAGTTGCCCAGAGGGGCCAGTCTCCTGGGGTGTCTCTTGCCGGCTCCAAGCATGCGAGGCTCTTGCCCACCTCCACGTCTCTGCCTGGGATGTGCTCCCTAGCCCCCCAGTCAGCCCTATCAGACTCTCACCTCCCCTGGACTCCTCCTATTGCCCAGTCCCTGGGCTCCCCTCTCCTGTTGGGCACTCAGAGCCTCAGGCTCCCATCTCCACAGAGCCCACAGCCCGGCTCAAGTCTGTATGAGAGATGTGCTTGCGGCCCAGCCTCACCCTGCCCTAAGGTTCATCCTCCTAGAGCATGAACCTCCTACTTCTCCTGGGTCCTTAGGATGGCCTCCAGGCAGGCAGGATGGGGAAGGAAACTGAGGCCCAGAGGGGAAGAGAGAGCCTACAAGACTCCCAGCTGGTCAGGGGAAGGGGTGGGCGCACAGCTTTGTCCCATATCCAGGATACTGCCTTTCTTGGGGTGGGGGAGATGTGGTCCGTTCTAACCCCTCAGCCACCAGCAGCCTCTGGCTCTCCTGCTACCAGGCCCTAGCACATTCTGCTTCTGCCCTGTGTCCCCTCACCCAGACTCCTCAGCGGGTTCGCTCCCTCACCCTTGAGGTACTAGCTGAGGCCTCATCCTCTTCCTAACCACTCCCCGACCCCTACCAAGCCCGCATCTGTCCCCGTCACATCTCACTGCTTTCTTCCTTGAGCTCTGAGCTTGGTTAGGGCTCTTTCCAATAAGCTGGCCCCTTGCACACAGTAGGTGCACAAGGAACATCCACTAACTTAAGGTCAGAATATCTCTGAACCTGGGTGGAGACCTGGCAGGAGTCCGGCTCTGCCAGCCAGCTGTGGGACCCTGGGTGGGTGGCTTCCCCTCTCTCAGCCACTTCTCCTCATCACATCGTGGAGGGTTAGGGCGGGTTGGGAGGGAGACACTGCCGCAGAGCTGCTGATGGTGGCTGGCCTGGCCCGAGATGTCCCTATCGTGGCCAAGGCGTTGGAGGGAACCACAGTGAGACTGCTGAGCGGGGCTGCTCACGGCCAAGTCCATCACAATAACAGCGGGCATTTCAGAGGCAATTATCAGAGAGTTTCACTTAACAATCAATTTCCCTCGGCTCCAGAAACCGTTCTTACAGGAAGAGGCAAGAAAGAGGAGGACTCGGGGTGTGCTGGACTGGGGACGAAGCTCCCCGCCGTGTAGCCCCTCGGCAGATGCCTTCACATTTCACCAAGTGAAACATCTTTCCATTGCTATGGAGGCGGTGACCTCAGAAGAGGGGCCTGGAGACATGGTGGCTGCCCCTCAGAGGCCAACAGCTGGAGGGTCCAGCCCCCGCTGCCCGCTGGGAGGGGTGGAGCTTGGGAGTGAGGGGGCTGGAGCCCTCAGGCTCCTCTCTCCTCTTTGGGGGCCCATTCCTCCCCCAGTGCTGGGTGCCTCGCTTCTCCTGAGCCTCCTCCTCTCACCCCAGGGCTGGTCGAGCCCGAACGGGTCTGGGGAGCGACTGCCTATCAAACAGGATTTGTTTCGTGCAGCCCAGAGGGAAAGATTGTATGAGGTGTTTGGGCTTAATTAGTCATAGTTACTCTCTCTTCCAAGAGGATACGAGAGGCTTAGGATGAAAGGCCCTGAACTCACGGGGAGCAGGCTATTGAGATCTGGGCCACTGAGGGCTAAGCCCGGCAGAAGCCAGGATGGGGGGCCCAGAGGCGGAGTCTGGGGGCTGCAACGTCCTAGCACCAAGCAGATGCCCTAAAGACACTGCCCAAGGATTGCAAGGAAGGGGATGGGGACAGAGGACACCAGACCCTGCCCCTGGCACCTCCCCTGGGCCAGGGCTTCACGGACAGGTGTAGGTCATCCAGTGACAGGTGGAAGACTGGGCCTCTTCTTCACCCTCTCCCTTCTATCCCCCTCAAGCCACTGGAGAGGCGGAGTCGTCAGTTTCCCTGCCTTTCACAGGAGAGCAGACCGAGGCTCAGAGCGTAGGTGTCACGAGCCCAGGCCCCTGGTAGGGAAGTGGTAGAGGGGCATCGACCCAGATCTACCAGCTGTGTTGGACAGTGAGCATCTCAGGGAAGGACGGGTCTGGCCACACAGGTCTGCTGCTTGGGCTCACATGCCCCCCACCTGCCCCTGAGAAGCCGTTCCTTTGTCCTTTCCTCAGGAGAGTGGATCAGCCTTCCAGATGCTGCTCTGAGCCTACCCACTACAGGCAGTCACTGGGCCCAGACCTCAGGAGGGGCTGAGGACCAGGGTGTCCAGCAGCCCCTGACAACCCAGCCTTGCCACCGCTGCCATCCTGCTTCCTTCCCTGCCTGCGGGCCCTGTATTAGCTCTGTATTGTGCACTGATAGATACTAAATACAGATTTCCAATTTCCAGAGCTGTTATGGTCTAATGAGTAAATAATATACATATTTAAAACTGTCTAAAAACATATCTGCATAATTAAAATATCTGCATAATAATGAAGCAAGATGCAGCTTAGCAAGGAAGCAGCTCGAGCTCCAGGGCTGACAACAGGGATAGGTGCGCAGGTGGGGTGGAGGGTCACGGCCCTGTGGGTCTCTTCCTTCCTGCTACCTTGGCCTGAGTGGGCATTTGTCTGTCTGTCTACCACCTGCTCCAAGCGGTTACTTCCACGGTCAGGAACCAGGAGAATCCCAACTTGGCCACATCCTTGCACAACCTGAGGCCTGGGGGAGGTGTACGTGTGGACGGATGGTGCCCGCTGCCTGAGTGACGGCAGCCTTGAGGATTCTGACTGCCACCATCTGTGACACCTGACATGCTTAGGGCTTTCCGGCACAGCCCCGCTCACCACAACCTTCCAAGGGCAGGTCATGTTCTGAGCCCCCAGTTTGCTGGGTTGTGAAGGACAGAGAGAAGCACACCGGCACGGACAGAGTGGGCTGCCCAGGACCCATGTCGAAGGAGATGCCTGTGGCTTTGCCTTCCTGTTGAATGCACCATGGACACCCGTGCGCTGGGGTAGGACCACACGTAGCCTTGCCCTCCTACCCTCTCCATCCTGCTGCATCTGTCCACACTGGACACACTTGGCTCCTGTCCCATGACACCTCCGACCCATCCCTTCTGTATGAACCCGACCTCCAGCCAAAAGATAAAACCACCACCGAAACAATGAAAAACAATGAAAAACAAACACTCAAACAGACCAAAACTCCAGCAATCAAAACTGCAGGGAAAATCACTAATGCTCCTCGAAGTGAAGGGCACCTCGGGGGACAGCCATCACGTGGGGCCTGCGCTGTTGTTGGCGGCCAACAGGCTCCCTGACCTTTTCCCTTACCAACTGCACACGTCCTCTACGAGCTGATAAAAAAAAAAAATAGTAAAATGGATTTTTTTCTTTAAGAAAAAAAAGAAAAAAAAAGGTTGGAATACATGTACCAGGAAAAAACTCATTTGAGTTGTGGATCCCCTCTGGAGGGGCTCCCGGCTCTCCACCCCCAGGCCCGGGCTTGCTTGCTCTCCGTGGGCATCTCGGCCTCGGTTATCGATTCCTGTGCCTTCTCGGTCCTGCCTGCAAGGGCAGCCCCTGTTTTAATTTCCCAGGAAAGACAGGAAGAAGGGAGGGGTGGCTTGGGCTAAAGATGGAGATGGGGCTGGGGAACTGGGTATCCCAGAGGCTGGAATTTCAGACCGCACAGGATTTCCTGGAACATCCCCGGGCACCCAGGGAAGGTTGCTGTGTTGTATTGTGCCTGGCAGGATTTCTTAAAAAACCCACTCTCTCCTACTACTGATCTGTTACCCTCTGCCGGACAGTTTAACATCAGGAGTGGGAAGCCGTGTAGGAAGAGTAGGAAGGAAAGGAGGTGAATTGGCACTTGGGGGACGACATCAATTCCACTGGCTTCGCTGCTTTAGCTTTCAACGGGAACCTCGGTCAGTCTAGAAAGAGCTGGGTCCAAGGTATCATGGGGGAGGATCCAAATGTGTCCACTGTGTATGGGGCAAGGGGTGAGGGGCCCCTATGGGTGGGCAGAACATTCGCATGGGCTGGCCTGAATTTACAGAGCAGTTGTCAGGCACCGTGGCTGAAGCCCACCCTCTGGAAATTTCAGCTCTGGTGTTGGGTCACTTCAGGAGGGAATGAGTGTGGACAGCCTTGTGCTGAGGGCAGAAGCATAGGGCTGACTCTTGGGGCCCTGCCGTGCCCGGTCACTGCTGCTGCTCCTGGGTCCCCTGACGGGCACCCGTCAGAGTTTTCCTGATGAGAAATAAGCCAAAAAATCCAACACACAGGCCAGAGTTTGGGCTATGGCTCCAGAGCCTGGCCATATGCAAGCACCTTACCCCTGAGGAGGGTGAGCTGAGGGTTGGGCCACGTGGATTCCAAGGCTGAAGGAGCTTGGTCCAATTGGCACAATCCCTCAGGGGGCTAACAGGGATAAGAACCCACCAACATAGCTGGCACCCCCTCAGTCTCAGCATGAAACCTGCATATCTGTACAGGGGACTCAGTCCCTGGTGAGCCAGGTGGAATTTCTCATAAAATTTCCAGTTTTGTCAGGTTTCCTCCCTCTGAAGGATGACCCAGTGTAATTCACCAATGTATCTTTCATTCCTTTAAAAAACATGCAGATAGCATCAGGTGAGGGTATCAGGCCAAGGGCTGTTGGCCACTCTCCAGTCAGAGGAGATGGGCGACACACCATTTATCAAAGTGTACTGTGGAAATGTCGCTGACTCCTCTCCCTCAACAGGCCATGTTCTGAAGACAAGCGCATGAGGGCATGGGTGTGTGTGCGTGTCTGTGTGTGACAATGGCCCTGCCACAGAGACCAGGAGTCCCGAGCTCCTAAAGCTGAGTGGCTGGCCTAGTGCATAATCTGGGAAGTGTTGCCTTCATCTCTCTGCACCTGTTTCTCACCTGTATATGGGACCAGAATCCTGCCTGGGCTCTCCTAGGGCCACAAGAATGCAGATGCACAATAAGGTCCAGACAGAGAGCAGGAGGCAAACTCACTCTGGGTATTGGAGATACGGCCCCAGGTCCTAGGTTGCCCCTTCCCTTAGCTCTGCCCAGGGACCTTTGGACTGCTCCAAAACAATCTTGGATTCTCTCTTGGGCCTTCTGACCTTGGCTTGACCTGGCTTCATTTGAAGCTCATGCCAATGGACTGTCTGTCCCTCTCCTTATCATTGCCTTTGTCCACTGGACCCCAGCATCCTCCCTGTCCTCCAGCCCAACCCTGCCTTAGGTAGGAACTGAGGGCCCATTTGTATGTCTTACTCAACCAACTCTACCCTAGATGGGCCATCACTTCCCCAAGTCCATCTCTTGGAAGCTGGTCCCCTCCAAATCCCCCTACTCCTGTGACCTCCCTCTCCCTTCTGATCAGACCTCTCTAGAACCACCCTCAACCCAACTTCAGACTCCTACCCAAGCTGCTTAGCATAAACTCATCCTCCCCAGGCACCCCCCCCAGGCCCCACTTTCCTGTTGCCACCCTTTATGGGGACCTGTGTGGCCTGGCCTTGCCAAACTTGTCACTCTCACCCCATGACGACCTGGAGTTCTGCCTTTCCATCATGTTAGGTTCCCTGCCCTCGTTTGTGCTGCACCCTAAGCCTGGACTACCCCCCCCAGCCCCCAAACCTGCCCATCTGCCTCCTCCAGGAAGCCTGGTGCTCTGGCCAGCCTGGTTTCCAGAATTCCCTGTGGCACCTTCCATCACTACTTTGTCTGGCTCCCCCCATGTGTGGTCTCTTGAGGGCAGGGACTTGATTCACCAATGTGTGGCCCTGGTTCTGGGTGCAGGCTTCCATCTTGGTCAGTAGGCTGGTTGGGGGGAGATCAGGAGGTGCCCTTAGACACCTGCTGGCTTGGAGGCCATGGATTTGCCTGGGGTGGAGATGGCAGAGACCATGCCAGAAGCAGCACCGATGACAGAACACAGGGATCCCAGACGGTGCAGAGATAAAGGTGTGAGCAGAGTGAGGCTGAGTACAGGCCCCACAGGGTACCCCATGCAGAGGGGGCAAGCGGTTGCCTCCGAGGTCTGAACTGAAGATGTCTGCCTCACTAAAAATCTCATCCACCAGTCCCACCTAGCTGCTGCCAAGTCAATGATGAAATTGTTTGGAAGCAAAAGTCACCGAGGCCTTGCCAGAGTGAGAGGCTGGTGGTGGTGGACACGGGCTCCTCATCTGGCCAAGTCAGCCAGGGGTGTGTCCTCCTGTTCTGGCCCCAGACCAGTGCATTCTCCAGACATGATCCAACCCCCTCCTCCAAGAGCTTTTTCAGATGTCTTTACACCCAACCACGGCCCAGGGACATGGCATGGGAACATGGTGGTTCCGGTGGGAAGAGGGTGATATGACCCTCCTTCTTCCCTGTCAACTAATGTTTATTAAGCACCTACTACGTGCCTGACCTATGCTAGGCTAGGCCCTGCTCTCATGCAGTGTACCACCTTTAATTCTTCTCTATGTCCCACTCATCATACCACTACAATTCGGTCCTACTGTCCCGAGCACAGAACTTGGTAGAGGCCTCTATACTAACAGCTGCTTGTGGTAGCAGTTTCGCTGGGAGAATTTAGGGGTGGTAGGAGGTCTTTCTGTTATGAAATGTATTTCCATGTAAAAGCTGAGCCTGAGCACCCCCCCCCCCCAACTAGAACAGAGGAGTGTGATCCCCTGCCTATGAGGACAGCAGAGCTCAAGCCCCCACCCAGCCACCATGCTCCCTTCCCATGATGTTATTTTTATACTTTTTCCTAAAACACAGCCTGAGCGGGCCCTTCTCGACTCTATTAACATTAGGAATCTAATCAGTAATCAGGCAGCTCATAATTTTCTGATTAGCTCTGATTAGACCTAACCTCAGGGGGAGAGGG
The DNA here is from genome assembly GCF_963455335.1 of Martes martes. Lineage (NCBI taxonomy): Eukaryota > Metazoa > Chordata > Mammalia > Carnivora > Mustelidae > Martes > Martes martes. The sequence goes on along the minus strand of NC_137888.1, from coordinate 197,645,354 downwards.
AGTGGGACAGTGAGAGGGGAGGTGGGGCTGGTGGGGCACCAGGACATGCCTGAGGGGCAGTAGCTGGGCTGGGGTGGAGGGCAGAGGGCAAGGGCCTTCTTCCCCACTGTCCTCTGTCCTGGCAGAGGTTGTAGGGTGGAGTCTTGGGTTGCACTGGGTCAGAAAGGTTGCAGGGGTCGGACAGCAGGGCAGTAGGAAAGGGGCCCCTGGTCCCCTCACAGTAGGGACCCCAGGGCAAGCTGGGCCTAGACTTTCAGAACCATGGACAGAGGAAGGCAGGCTTGGCAGGGTGGCCCAAATGGCCGAGTTTGGCCATCTGTCAGGGTCCTACCCTGCTTAGGTCCCCGGGGTCACATTCCAGGAATGATCCCAGGAGTTGCCTTGAGTGTTGGGACAGTGACGGGATGGGCCTGCTCAGAGGGCTGCGGTGTGTGACCTTCACATGGAGAGCTGGCCCTGGCCACTGTTGCTGAGCACACCATAGGCAGAACTTGATGACCATCACCTTCATTTTGTAAAGACAATGAGGTTGAGGACCTCACTGCACATTCGGGGAGCCAAGGCCTGGAGGGACCACCCAGGTGATGGTGCCAGTTAGAGGTAAGCCTGGACCTATACTGAGGCATCCCAGGTCAGCCAAACCTTTCTTCTGCCTGAGTCCTGTCTGTCACTGTCATACCACATGCAATGGATGGAACCATGGTGCCAGTCAAACCAGACCTCCTAGACCTGCCACACGTGGGAACTGGACCTCTGGCCTGTCCCTAGTCCTGGATGACCATGAAGCCCAAACTCCTCCTTGCCCCCTACTACCCCCATCCAGCAGCCTTCCCCATAGGCCCAGACTCTTCTGAGTCATATCCTGAAGCCCCAGTCAAGTCAAGGTCAGAGTGGCCTTGCCCGAGCCCCTGGTCTGGATTACCCCTTGTTGGACGCAACCATCCAGGTGACCTCTGGTGAAGCGCGTGAGCCCCGTTGGAGGAGACGTGCACAGCTAATGCCATGCAAATTGGCATGGAGGCAATCAGCCTGACTCTACAAGCTGCCCCACCGGCCGCAGGCTGGCTCATTGTCTTTTCTGTCAATTTGCATCTCATTACCCAGAAGGCTGTGCTCGCTAAAGGTTAAAAGAAAAAGAGAATCAAGCCTTACTGCACCCTGCCTCCAGAGAGGGCACACCGCCCATGTGGGACAAGGCTGCCCGGTGGACTGGCCCATGAGGTGCACTCCATGGGGAGCCCCTCAGCTCCATCAGCCCCACTGCCACCACTGTTACCCCTGTTGCCACCAGAGTGTCACTCCCATCACCACCATCACCGCCACCTCCGTCATCACTGCTGATCCCCACCTAACCACCACCAGCATGGCTCATCACCCCTACACCACGATTATGCCACCGTCACAGGTCCTCCCATCACGGATCATGACTGGCATCACTACCTCCACCTCTGTCATCACAGGCACCTCCACCATCACCTCCACCAGCACCACCTTCATCACCTCCCACTGCCTCATGGTCACCACCTGCTCCATCATCTCTGCATCCCTCAGGGGAGTCTGGTGAGCAGGTGGAGACCACTGACCCTTTACCTTTCTCTGACCATCACCCTCCAGCATCATGGGAAGGTTAGAGAAGCTGTAAACAAACGATCTGGTGATCAGAGACCTCATAAGTCAACCACCTGGACGCGGGAGCTTGTAACTGGGTGTCTCAGGAAGGCAGCCTGCAAGGCCGGGGTGAGGCAGGGGGAGGGAGGATGCCTGCTGCTCTGACAGAACCCCCAGGAGACTGGGGCTTTGTTTACCCCCCTGATTAGCAGCCAGTGCATCCCGAGTCATCCTGCATGTGTGACACGGTGACTGCCCCCCGTCTGAGCCTTGGTGGCCTCATCTCTAAAATGGGCCTTCTAGTAGTCTTGACCTCATAAGGCCTCATGTGGATGAGGGTAGAAAATGAGAGGAGAATATCGAACATCTAGGACCCACTGGATGACCACATAAAACCGGCAGGCAAGGAAGGTGGTTTGATCAAGCTGGGAGGACTTCTGGGAAGAGGCAACAGCAGACCAAACTTGAAACAAGGCCAGATGGGCGGGAGAAGGGAGGGGACTCCGAGTGGGAGCCTGAGCAGGGCCAAGTGGTGGAGGTGGGAATGAATGGGCTTCTCTGTGGGGAGAGGACAGTTAAGGCCAAGGCAGCTGAGGCAGACCTTCACTCTCCCGAGGCTCCCTCTACCCATGGGTGTTTGTGCTACCAGTGTGGCTTAGCCTCCTCCACAGGGCGCCATGATTTGCATCTTGCTTCACACACGTGTTCCCTCTAAGCCCCATGAAGCCCAGTCATTATTCCCATTCCACGGACAAGGGCGCCAAGGCAGAGAGATGAGCCTAAACCAAGGCAAAGTCAGGGCTTCCCTGCAGAGGTCACCCAGAAGAGTAGGACTTGGGGCCAGACCTTTCCACTCAGGCCATCGCTCTGCTGGGTGAGGAAGCCTGAGACCTGACCTTATCGCCGCCCACCAGCTTTGGTGGCGGCAGCATGAGCACCACCTGGGACACAAAGCTGGGCACCAGCTGGCCCAGAGGCCATGCCGGGGGCCTGGGAAGAGCCGCCGGGCAGACAAAGGCTTGGAGGTGGAGGGTGGGGTGGGCACAGCCCGGTTGCCAGGTGGAAACGCCCAGGGTAAAAGCTGCTCTGAATCCTGGCTGCATCCCGCTGTTGCAATCAGCTTCGACACTTGGTTATTACGAGGAGTAAAGGCGGCCGGTGGGACAGCTGGAGCCTTGGCGACAACATTTAAGGCGTTTGTCAGAGCCATGGGACACGGGCTGCCAGGCGCTAATGGCTTCTGCTTGCTGCTGCCAAGTGAGAGGAGGGCGGGCAGGCGGAGGCGGCCTTGCTCCTGCCCGGGCCCCATGCCCACCTCATGCTACGTGGCTGCTCCACGACAGGTAGGGCCCACCTGGGCCTTACTGATGCCTAGCAACGGCTGCAGAGTCGCGGCACTGGATGGGGAGGGTGGGGCAGGCAGCCGGCACCACGTGCCTGCCTGTCTGGGACCTTATCTCTCCCACCTCCACGAGGGCTGCAGCCCCGCTCTGCTGGGGGGAGGGTCTCGAGTCTGTTCCCTACCGTGCTGTCTCCCAGGAAAGGGTCCCTCAATCCCAGCTGGCTAAGGCCACTCGGCCTCCGATCTCCTCAGCCCTCTGGGCTGGACTTTTGTGGGAGGGAGCCCCATGGTGATGGGCCCACGGTGGACTCAGATCCAGCTCGATGGGGTGATTTCAGCTCTCCTGGCCCAGCTTTCCTCTCTATGAAACGGGAAAATGGCACCATCCACCCAGGGAGCCTGCCTCGGTGGAAAACAGGGGAATGCTTAAGTGCTGGTTACATGAAACCCAAGGGCACTTGGCCTTCTTAGGAAGGGCTAATCTCCCAGTCACATGTGCCCTGAGAGTGGGGGAGAGTGGCCCCCGGGACTGCCTGAAGAAGAGGACAGCTTCTGAAGGCAGGGCTGAAGCAAACTGCAGAGAATGGCCGGGGGTTTTCCGGGAAGGAGAGACTTATAGCCAGGTGATCAGGTGGGGCTTTGAGTAAAAAATGTTCCTAAAGTATACACGGTCAGCAAGGACTTGTAGGACCTGTGATTTGCACAAACATTAATCCCCATAGCAGCCCCTACAAAGCAGGGCCCATGACTACCCCATTCTGCAGATCAGGAAATTGAGGCTCGGATGTGGTCGCTCAGTTTGTCTGCCGTCATGGCTCTCTGAGAGCAGGGAGAGGGCTGTTCCCCATCCTCCGCTCACTGATTCATCCATGAGACACCTCGTGCCCTCTCTGAGATGCTGAGCCCCTGCTGAGGAGGAAGTGGGTGGGTCTTTGGCTGGCTATGGATGGGAGCACATGGGATGGAAGAACACTGTGGGGCCGGGAGAGGGATCCAGGGGGCAGGAGAAGACCTGGATGGGCCTGAGCGCAGCCTCAGCTTTACTGGATGACCTTGCACTTGTCGTCCTCTGGCTGAGGCCAGAGGAGGCAAGAGGGGTCCCTTAAGAAGGTGGGGAGCTGTGTGTCTTTCCCAAGGTCATCCAGCGAACTCTGGCCCCCAGGAGCCCTCTGTCACCTATGGTCAGCCTCCAGCACTGCTGCCGTGCTCAGCCTGCAGCCTGGGACCTTCACAGCATCAGGGCTGGAGCTGGGTCCTGCTGTGGGTTTATGTTCATCAGCCTTGAGCCTGATGACACTCTGGGCAGCTGGGCTTGGCTCTGCCTAGATCGCAGACTACTTCCTGAGATAAGGGGCAGAAGGTCAGGGCCAGGCCCATCCCCTAGAGGAGCAGACCTCAAGTCCTAGGCTGGCTGGCTAGGCCGCAGGGTCATTCTTCCACACTCATCAAGGCAGAAACTCCATGAGTCAATCTCACCCCATTTCACTGGTGGAAAATCCAAAGCTCAGTGGGAGGTGGGCCTCCCCTGGGTCGGTGGTGGGGGTGCAGTGAGCCGTGAGGATAAGGGTAAAAGCTGCTCACTGCTCTTGGATCTGCTTTCCTTCCCTGAACCCACAGAGGTGGGTACTCTTTGGGATGCCCCCTCCACCATGAAACTTCCCCACAAGAAAGGGTAAGTGGGGCTCCTGTGATGGGGACTTCTTGAGCCTCCACTGAAGAAAGTCTGCCAGGGAGGAGCATGGCAGGGAGTCTCTGTCTTCAGCAGGGGGTGGGCCATGAGGCCTCTTCCAGCTGATTTTGTGGTCGACAGCTTTGCAACAGGGGCTGGAGGATTGGGAGCTGGAGAAGGAGGGCGTGTGCACATGTGCATTCAAACGTGTATACAGGTGTACATGTATGTGAGTCTGGGAACACAACTGCAGACTTAAGAGACTATGTGAACCCAGATGCACGTGGGAGTGTGGAAACAGGTGTACCCGCGCATGCAGGCCAATGTGCGCTCCGGCACATTCACACGAGGCAGGTGAGCCCACAGCTTCATGTCCTGGACTCCGTCCCCAAGGTTGGGCAGGGCTGCTTCCTGGGGTGGCTGGGTGTGGGGTGGCTCCCTGAGCTGTAGCTTCTGCCCACTCGTGCCTGGCCAAACAGAACCTTCTGGCTACCACCTGTCTTGTTCCTGCCAAGTGGTCTTTCCTCAAGCGTCCCCCCGTTCATTCATTGGTCTACCTCCTCCCTGCCCTCACTCCTGCCTACGATCATTTTACTTTGTGTTATCCCAATGAACACCACAGTATGGAATAAATGCAATGGTGACCCCCAGAACACCTCTTCTTTCAAAAAGCGTATTTGTGGCCTGAGCTGGGGGCTGGAGACAAGGATGAATCAGGCCTGGACCCACCCTCCCCATCCCAGACTGCCCAGTGGAGGGAGGGGGCTCCCACACCTCCATGCTCACCTCCCAGCGCCGCAATCACAGCGTGGCCAATACCAGGCTAGGTGCACATGCAGACCAAGGAGATCTTGGGCACTGTCTCCCGTCAACCGCCCGCCGGGGGCCTTCGTGATTACGGTCATCACTCATGGGGGCTGACAATCATGAGGCGAACATTACCATGGGGGGCAAGGCTGGTGCTACTGCTCTGTTTTTCAGAAGAAAAGCAGGTGGGAGGAGGATCCGTGACCCAGCCTTAAGTCTGTTCCGCTACTGGGCCCAGGGCTGCAGGGCTATAGGCTGCGCTGGTCATCCCTTTGTGACCAGCAATCCCAGAGCTGTCAGCAGCCTTGCCTATAGCCTCCAGCAAGGCTCTGAGGCTGGGGCAGCAGGACATCCCTGAGGTCACACTACAGTTCATGTGCCAGGTCCTGAACCCTGATTCTAGTAAAGGCTGGAGGGGCTGAGGGGCATCATCGTGAAAGTCCCCCCAGACACCATTCCACAGGAAGCAGGACTTGGCCTCTGTGGGGATTTGATCTAAATGTCTCATCTTCTGTAGTCAGAACACAAAGCAGTCGGTCTCCCTTTGGCTACCAGGAGGCTCAGAGTCTACTCAGAGACTCAACTAGACCAAATGCCTGGTCTACCAGGGGCTGCTTATCATGGCTCTTTTGTCTTATCCTTATTACTCATATTCTATGTTTTAATATATATGCTTTTTTTTGAAAAGATGCTCAATACTTTGCTGAACGAATTAGTGAATAGGCCAAATTAAACTGTGCACCTGAACCTGCCCATGCTGTCCTTTCCTCCCTCCCTCCCTTCCTTGAGATTTTATTTATTTTAGCGAGTGGGAGAGAGAGACAGCATGAGCGAGAGGGGCAGAGAGAGAGAAAGAATCCCAAGCAGACCCCATGCTAAGCATGGAGCCAGACACAGGGCTCGATCCCAGGACCTTGAAATCATGACCTGAGCCGAAACCAAGAGTCAGATGCCTAACGACCTGCGCCCCCCAGGCGCCCTCCATGCTCTCCTTTTCTAAGAGACAGCTAGACCCATGGGAAGGAGCGCTGGACTCCTGTCCAGTGGAGTGTCGGCCAGTTGCTCTCCCCGGCTTTAGTTTCCCCCTTCCTGTACCCGTCTCTGCATCCCCTCCCCAGGTCCGGCAGCATGGGTGGCTCTGTGAGCCGAGACTGACGGGCGGTGGGGCCCTGCTTGGAGCCACGGCCCCACCACCGTGGCAGGCGGCATCTGGCAGGCACAGTCGTCTCCCTGGAAAACGAGACGCTTCTTATTGAGATAACGAATCGCTCCATTTAGATCCAAATTAACCTCCCCCAATTACCCCATTTTCTACCACATTTCACCAGATCGAAGTCCCCTTCTGCCCACAAAGTCATGTGTCTTGCCCCTCCTCATTCCCAAAGCCATGTTCAACGGCCCTAGAGGGGCCAGCCATGGCACCTCCCCCTCACCATGACCATGATTTTCTTTTCTTTCTTCCCAGGGGGTGGGAGTGGGAGCAGGGGGAATGGGAAGCTTGATGCAGCTGTCGCTCTGAGGACCGAGAATTTTTATTTTATTTTTTTAGCTCATTCTTTGAAATAAGGATGCAATATGGGATCAATTTTTGATGACAGTGAAGTAAAAGGGGAAAATAGTAGCAATTTTCTCTTCTGAACATGCCCTATTTAATGGAAGGATGTCACGGTGGTTTTATCCAGAGGAGAGAGAGGGCCTGGTTCCTAGGGACACATGGTCAGATGGGTATGGCAGGATCTCAGCCTGGGGATCGCTGGATAACCCCTCCCCAGCTTCCCAGTGCCCCCATTAGGAGGGCCAGGGCCCAGGACGTGGGGAGAGGAGAGACTGAGGTGGCAGGGCTCCATGTCACCTTCTGGGGCCTGGCGACTGTGGACTGAGATTCCGTCTCCCTGACCCAGCTCCAGAGAGGACCCTCCTCTGGTCTCGGCCTTCATCAGGAGTCTACAGCTGGAACCCCAGGGAATCCAGTGTTAATTAGGGTTATAAAATCCTGCCCAGCTGCTGCTGCCGCCTTTGTGTTAAACCTAGGGAGCTGAGCTCCGGTTGGCCTGGAGCTGGTGAGGGTGAAGAAGAGTGGTGGAGGCCGAGGGGGGTGGGGTGGGGGTGGGGACACACCAGGATGAGAGAGTGACGTGCTGAGTCCTGAGCTGGCCAGGACTGGGGGCTCAAGATGTCCGGCTCCTTGTCTTGGGGCTCAGGAAGGAGAGACGGGGTGATCAAGGGGGCAGTGGTGGGGATGTTTCTCAGTGGGGGTGGCTCTTAGGGACACTGCAGGAGGAATTAGATGTGTCCCCAACCCAAGTCCCTGCCTTAGAGATGAACTGCAGTCAGACCTGGGCCGAGGGAGTTGGGAGGACTGGCTCTGCCTGCTGCTCTGAGTTGCTGCAGGGGAGATTAAGATCCTTGGGCTGGATGGACTGGGAAGGAGGCCGCCAGGGCCACATCTCCACCAGAAACCCAGCCATTTGCCATGGAGCCCCTTGAAGCCTGGGGCACCCCAGAGCAGCTGAGTGACACCCTAGTCAGCCTTGGTCCACCCCTCCTGAGGTCTAGTCCCCTCTGGCCATCTGTTTTCCAAGGCCTCCTTCACCTTGCTGTGTGGGGACTGGGGACAGACATGAATTAGAGCCATACCTTGAAGGACTGAACTACTCGGCTGCGGGCGTCTCCTTCGCAGACACGTGCAGTCACCCCAGGCGGCTTGTGACCCGCGAACACAGTGCACAGTCACACCAAATCCCCACATGCTCCTACGCGCCTGCACGGAGCCCCCGGTTATGAAGACACCCAGCCACACGCACTCACAAGCACGGCCCCTGCCTAGGTGTGGTTGTCGCAATCGATGACTCTGGCTTCACACAATGGGAAAAACACTGGCCTCTCTCTGGAGCCTTTTCCCATCCACCACCCACGGGCCCACTATACAAGCCCAGACCCCCAAAGTGACCTTCCAGAATCCTCAGGAGGAGGCTAAAACACCACTGGCAAGAGCCCAGCCCCTGCTGCCTCCTCCAGGGTGCCCCATGCCCCCAAATTTCTGCAGATCCTAGGCGACAAGTAGAGAGGTGGTGGGCTGGGCTTAGCATTGACAGATTCCGCCTCGAACCGCACCCGCCACCTCCCTCCCCTCCTCGGCTGTGGCCGGGCCTCTGAAATAATTAGCAATTCTGCTCGACAAAACGCTGGCCCGATGGGATAATAAACTCCAACATCTGTCAGAAGAGCGAGCTCCTATGGAATTGCCAAGAGAAACATTTTTCTCCTCATTCAATTCACATTTAAATCGAAAACAACCCCTCCAAGTCTGCGCCAGGCCGGCGGCATGGGGCTCCGGGAGCCCACAAGCTGTTCCGGGGCCTGCAAAGAGGCTCGGACAAGTGGTGATCACTCACTCAAATTAACAAATCATTTTATTTAGAAATGAAGAGAATTTGTAAATGACGGATGGCTCGAGAGCCACTGAGGAGGAGAGGAAGCCAGCCATCGGCCCTGCTGCTACACTAGTGGGCGGTCCTATGTCCCCAGTACCCCTCGGGCCCCAGGTGGAAAGGCCTCCCTGGGAGCTCCAGTCCTGGGAACCAGCACTCCCCGTCTTCACCACTGCCCCAGTGTGGTAACAGGCCAGGAATCATGTTGCTGTTTTGTAGTGGAAAACTGAGGCTCAGTGAAATCCTACGACCCCAGTTGTTCCTCCTGGCCAGAGAAGGACACAGGCAGGGCTCCCTCTGGCTCCCAAAATAGCCTCTTGGGCCTGCAATTCCATGTCTGGGCTGCTGGAGGTGCTGTGCAGAGAGGACTAGGTCCTGTGTGAGTCCAGGCTTGGGTCTGGCTATGTGCAATCCATGCTTTATTCAATACAACTGCACTCTTTCCTTTTTTTACAACTACACTCTTGAAACAGGAACCCTAGAGACTTGAGTTCTGGGCCTAGGGCCCAAATTAACTGTCTATACAATGAAAGATGTAGACTTGGATTGCCAGGGGCCTTCCCAGCCATGAGGGCCTCTGAAGACTGGGTATCAAACACTGATAAATGGAAAAAAAAAAAAATACTGATGAATGAGCCCCAGTCCTGGCCAGGCCCCTCCTTGGGGTTCTGACAGTGGCCTGTGTGCCTCCATAAGGTCTCCTCTTTAGGGTTCCCCAAATGCCCATATTCTTCCATCATACCCCTCCCCAGGGTTCTCCCAGGACCTATGTGCCCTCATCTAAGACTGCGCTGCTCTGTCACGTGATTCCCCAGCACACCGTGCACTCTCCGAAGCAGGCACAATGCTGTTTTTTTCCCATCCCAGTGGCCCCAGTGCCCAGCTCTTGGTAACTATTTGCTGAATCAACATATGAATGAATGAATGTCTGGTTGCGCAGATGCTCAGATGCAGGAGACAGGGGCTTGATTAAGTTTTTGACTATCGGGCCACAATCTCATACTGCCATGCTTTTGCATGGAACATTCCCTCTGCTTGGAATGCTCTTCTCCTCCCTGCTCTGCCTGCTTCTTAATGTCCAGCTCCATTGTACTCTGTGCAGAGCTTCCTGTTCAGCTTCTAACAGCTGTGGTTACCATGAAGGCACCAGGCTGGTTGACAAGGCTGGCCGCCCTCGGCCAGGCTCTCTTGAGGTCACAGCAGGGCCTGATTCTTCCTTTGTCCCCTCTTGGGCCAGAGCCCGGTCTGTGGTGAGGGCTTAGGACATGGCCTACCTCTGAGAGCTTTCCAGGTGGGAATGTCAGGAGGTGCTGATATAAACTGAGGAATGACCTTGGAGAGGAGAGGGGGTTGTCGAGGGGCACGGAGACAGGAGACTGGGCCAGAGGGATGGGGAGGGGAGGCCAGATTCCCAGGAAAAGATTCCCAGAGCTGGGAGCGCTGGGGTGCTGGTAGAGGTCTGGTGGAGGACTTTTTTGCTTCTGCAGGTCACTTTCCTGCACAAGGTTCAGGGCAGTGCTTCTCCCCAAACCATGACTGTGAGCTCAGATGCTCCACTGGGGGCTCCAGGGAGCCCCTGCCAAGGAGAGAGCAGACAGGAACAGGGTGCTCTGAAAACACCAGGCCTCTGTCCTGGACCCCACAGGCTCTACAGAGGAGCATCGGGGAGACCACGACACCAGCTGTGGGGCTGTATCAGACTTAGATGGATCCTGGAAGGCTTGGGCCCCCACCGGAGCCACCCAGCGGCCTTGGCCCTTTTCCCTTCTGCACCTCAGTTTGCTGGTCTGTAAAGCAGAGATATCCTCCCCTAGGTGCAGTGGTGCAGTGAATGGACAGAAGGATGAGGCAGCTGTGACAGGGGTTTCCGGGCAGGGGTGTCTAGCTGAGACACACAGGTGCACGCATGTGCGCGTGCATGGGCCGGGCCACACGCACACACTGGAATTACTTGCAGGTACGCGTGCATGTCTATCTATACCGTTCGTGTGGGCGCGCGGGCTTGGGTATGCTGCCGTGGTTGCAGAGTGGGAGATGGGCTGGGAGCACAGGGGCTTTTACACAGATGCGTGTCTGTGGCTGCCTGGAACACGCCCACATGAGTGCCTGTGAGACGGGCCGCGGTGGGCAGCAGGAACCTTGTGGTGGTACAGCTCTCCCTCCCTCCCCACCCCAGCTCCTCAGCCTCTTCCAGCACACACCCCACGTGTCTCCCACATCCACCAGTGCACGCATGACCCATCACGGAGAGCCCTGTCCCGCCCCTTAGCCGCACACATAGGCATGCATCTCTAGGCAGCACCATCCCTGCCATGCACACGGGGCACAGCCCAGCCACACCGACAGCCTCCCACAAACAGACACATACTCCACTTGTGTTTTGGTCTCATGTGGGCCCCATCAGCGCTGCTGAGAGCTCTAAAGGGCAGCTGGGGGTCTCCGCTGACACCAGCAGCCACTCGGGGTGGGCTGGTGCTGGGCAACCCAGGAAGACCCAGCACTCCCTGCATCTCTTACCGCCTGCCTGGAGGCGGTGCTCTGGGCCCAGGTGGGGGTCTGCTGAGGGATGTCTAGGGGAGGCTCCTGTCTCCTCAGCTTCCTGGCAGGAGCTGGGGCTGGACCACGGGAGGGAGACCCCAAAGGTGGTCAGACCCCACAAGCAGACACCCCTGTGTCCCAGATCGGGGGATAGGGCTTAACCTTCTCACTGCCTTCAGCCCTGCTCAGGTTCTGAGTTTGCACTTTGGGGTATGTGTGTGCGGGGGCTGACGCCCGCTTCTTGCCTCGTTGATGGGATGCTCTTCTGAAACCCCCTGACGTCCCATTACACATCCTCCTATTACCTGGTTGCCCTCTGCCTCCCATTTGGACCACAAGGTCCCAGAAGGCAGGACCAGGTCTGCTTCTGTCACTGTGGGGTCCTCGCAAGCAGCCTGATGTTTGTGTGTGCTTGGGAAATGAAGGGCTAGGTGGAGGCTGACAGGATGGGGTTCGGGGAGCCCCGAGATGTGCTGCAGTGGGAAGAAGAGCCTCCCACCCCTGCCTGAACCAGCTTTGGAAACCAGTGGGCCCCGCCTCAGAGTGAGCCAGGAGGAGAGGGCAGCACCATGAGAGGTGGGACTGTGCTTCTGCTCCTACTGGGGGAGGCTGCACCCCTCAGCCTTGTGGGGAAGGCCCAGGCTCCTCCCCGACGACCACCACCACTCTGACACCCCCAGAGCCACAGGGCACCTGCAGTGGCACTGCCTGGGGGTGGGGCCAGGCCACCTCACAGGCACTGGCAGGCAGCAGGTGCAGTGAATGTAGGCTGTAAAAGGAACATGCCTGCCTTACTCAGGAGACTGCCAGGGCTTCCAATGCCAGGGGTCTAATTCCCTGTGCTGGGTGCTCAAGGTCTCTCACTGCCATTTCTACCTTTTTGGCCGTGCACTGCCTCTACCTCAAGCCAGCCCTGCCCTTGGCCCCTTCATGCCTTGGTTCGTGCTGTGGTCCTATCTGGCCTGTCCCTCCTCCCAGCCAATTCTTTGGCCAAATCCTGGCATAGCTTACCCGCCTCTGTGAGGATGTCTCCCTGAGTGCTCCCAGGGCCAGTCATGGCAGCCTCCGGGCTGCAGAGTGGGACACACCCAGTGTATCAGGAGGGGTGATAAGGGCAGCCCAGAAGGTGAGTGGTGGGGGAACCTCTGTTCTAGCCCCTCGGGGCTCATGTCCCCACTGCATCCCCTTCTCTGGGGGCATCCTGATGCTCTCACGAGGGCCCGCCATGTCCCCTGTCCATGCGGCAGGCTGGACAGAGAGAACAAGGCAAGGGGTAAAGGACTGGACCCCCTGGAGACGTGGGCTCTGCTGGCGATGTCTCTGCTCTTCTCCTGGGCTCAGGCCTGACTGCAGTCTTGAGTCCTGAGCCTCTGGAGGCTTGGAGGGGGCCTGGACCCTAGGGATGGGAGAGGCACTACCCATGGTGGGGGCATCTCAGAATGGGACAACGGGATGTGCCTGGATGAGTCTGAGTCTGCGGGGGGCTTCCGGGGCCGGGCCTGGAAGCCTTCAGATGAAGAAAATGGACCTGCAGAGAAATGGGGGAAGGGACAGGAACACGGGGGGACGGGGCTGACTCTGTTCCTGTCTCCTGGACCACGGGAGGTGTTCTGGGCAAGGAAGAGTGTGCCAAAATTCTCTACAGGTGGAACCAAGGCTTGGGCTTCAGCAGGTGGGATCGTGGTCTGACACAAGGCAGAACTGCCAGACATTTGGTGGGCTCCAACTCCAGAACAGGAATCTGAGGACATGGAAGCATTTCCCTCCAGAGTCAGGGACAGGCTAACATGCCACTGCTTGGGTGAAGGGGCATGGGCCAGCCCCCCTCCAGCCCCATAATTAGAGAAGCTATTCTGGTTTCCTGGCATTAAGGATCTGTGTCCCCAGCATTCCTGGGGCTGCAATCTTGTGAGGCCGGACCCGACCTTGTGCCCCTGAGCTGAGCTGGGAATTGTACATATGAAGTAGCTGTGACCTAGTTGGTGACCTCGAGGCCCATGACACCAACCCTGGGCTGCATCGTGCCTGACGAGTAACCCTGGGAATGCTTCTCCAACCTGTGATCCACGGACTGGGCATGACCCCGAGGCTGGTGGAGCAGACACCACTCTCCCAGGAAGGCAGGGCCCTTCCACTCAGTGGAAATGAGCATGCTGTGGAAATCTCAAGTCATCACACAGAGCATGGTGGGAGTGCATGCAGGTCTTCAGGCTGGCCCCATTCCTCTAATCTGGCAGTGGCACCTAGGGCCGGAGCCCCCAGAAATGCCCCCCCTTGACAGCCAGGAAGCCAGGGAGGGTGATACAGGGCCGGGGGTAGCCAGCAGCCTCCTCCGGGCCAGGCCCTGGCTCCCTTGGGTCCCCTATGGAGATTTAGGAAGGCCTGACCTCCACTCCTGGCCCACCGTCCCCTTCCCCCCCCATCTCTCCTTCTAAGAGGAAAATCACAGGGAAGCAAACCTTGGGGGGAGAAAGGAGAATGTTTTTAATTAAAAGTTTAAGAGAATTCACGTCCTGAGGGAGCTGAAGCAAGAGAAGGCAGTGAGACAGTGGGAGCGGTGGGGGGGGGGGGTCGCGGGAAAGTAGGCCATGCCAGGCGAGGGCTCGAGCCCAGCCTTGCAGCCACCCGACGGCTGCAGCCGGCTCTGAGCCTCCCGGGGCTCTCCATGCAGAGGAGGCCTCGGCAGCCTCTGCTCTCCCATCCAGAGATTGGGTGGGGGAGGTGGGGACGGGGGCTCAGCAGGGATGGCTGGATGGGAGCAGCACTCTCTGAGGCTAAAACAGCTCCAAGCCCCACACTGTTCCTTCTGCCCAGCCCCACCACCGGAGGCAGATGTTCCTGGTGCCCCTGGCTGGGGCTGTCACACTTGGTCAGGGCCAAGGCCTGGGACACGTGAGACCCTACTGGGGGCTCCATATAGGCCCTGTCCACAGTCCCTGTCCCAAGCAGCCCCCACCTCACAGCTACACAAGATCCTGCTCAGGGCAGGGGATGGGATGGTGTGGAGTTTTAGGGCGGCCTAACCGCTGTGGCATCCTGTCCAGTGGGTGGCAGTGGCAGGCAGGTGATAATAAGGATCATGGGGATTCCTCTAAACCAGGTCCTGGTTGTGCACGTGGCTCAGCCCCTCCGTGCGTGGCCACACCTAAGAGCGGGGGCATTCCACATTCTGTACCCCCCGGCCCCAGCCTGCCTGCCATACACAGGCCTACCTGGGGCACCTCCACTTAGTAGCTCATTAGTCTCAGCCCAGCTTGGGCCTGGGCAGTCCCTGTGTGTGTGAGTTCTCCAGGAGCAGGGCTCCGTCAGCCCCACCCCATCCTGATGGAGGGAGGGCGAGGACACCCCCAGCCCACTGACCTCCATGATTCTGGCGCCAGGATGTGTGTTAAAGGGGCCTGTGGACGGATCAGTGTGTGTTCGTGGGGGGCCCTGTGAGTGTGCAGAGGGCTGCTCAGGGCCCCCCTGTAAGGTAGACTCATCCCCAGTAATCTTCCTCGACCCCATCCCCGCCCACACTTTCCTTGGAAAAGGAAGAGGCGGGGTGGGGGGGGGAGGCGGATAAGACAGATGCAATATTTTGCAAAATGAGCTAATTACACGGCAGTCACACAAGGAGATGAGATTAGCAGAATATTTGATAAAAGAAGGCATAGGTATAGATGTGGGAGGTGGGGAAAGGTCGGTGCCATCCCTGGGAGATGGTGGGGCCACAGCCCTGTCACTCAGGCCACAGTCACGGGGCTCAGTCCTGGACCACGTGAGAGCCACGAGCGCAGGGAAATAAGCAGGTGTGTGCTTGCCCACGACGACACACATGCCCAGGTCTAGACACCGCCGTGGGATACGCGCCCACCTGTGCCCCGGAGAAGGAAGAACGGCCACACTCTCCCCACCCCCCACTGCCTCCCCTGCAAGCTCGTGTCTTGGGTCAGGGCTGCCCATGCAGCAGGGACCCCATGCATGAATAGCCAAGACAGAGGACAGTGCAGCTGTAGCTGTCATGAACTGGGCTGTCCCTGCTGTTGGCAGAGCACGGATAGGTCCTTTTTTCTGTTTAAATGCCCATGACTCCTCTGCTGGCCCCTGGGGTCAGGACCCTCCCACCTGAGGGATGTGGGGGAACTTCGGCCCAGGCTGTTTCTCCACTCCATGGTGCCCACTCCCTAATTCTTGAGCCCTTGGTACTACAGGGGCATAGGAAGGTACTCTGGGACCCCCCAAAGCCCATGTCTAAAAACCAGCCCCCAGCGGGCCCTGAGGCCTCCAGTGACCAGAGTCAAAGGTCGAAGATGCATGCTCAGAGGACCTTTGGGCCTCAGAACTCTGGGCAGGAACATGCGCTGATGCTAAACTTGCCCAGGGGCACTAAGGTGCAAGTGCGTCTTGGGGGAAGGCCACACAGCCCCCCCCAGGGTGTGAGCAGTGCACACCAGCCTCACCTGACTTCCCTGGGGGGGGAAACACCTGGGAAGGAAGGTAGGGGCAGGCAGGCAGTGCTGCCTACTTGCTGACAATCCCTGTTGGTTCCCGGGGGTTCAGCCTTCTCACTCCACAGCCTACTCCTGTCCAAGACCCCCTGTCCCTGTAAGTGCCACCTTCCCCCATGCCCCTACGCTAGCCCAGAACTTGGAGGGTTCAACCTGCTTCCCCTTCCATTCTAACCCAGAAACCAAACAGGACTCTGAGCCCCACTCCTACCTGCAGGGCCCCTCCAGCTGTTCCCTTTGCCAGAATGCTCTTCCTCACCTTCTGAGAGGCCAACTCCCTCCTTCCCTCCAGTCTCAGCCTCAGCCCTATTTCTCTGTGCTTCCACATAACGGGGACCCTTCTGTGAAAGCGCAGTGAGGTCAAATGTCAGGGCTCTTCCAAGTAGCCCAAGTCCCTGCCTTGTAACAGCAGTAACCACATGGCACACACATGTATAAGGGCTGGCCAGGTCTCAGCTCAGACAAGACGCCTGGCAATCCTGCCAGGTGGACTCTTCTCGACTCCATGCCCTGACCCTGTCTCCATGCCTGTCTATCTGTCCATTTGCCTGACTGCTGCTGGATCCCATAACTAGGAACATGGTGGGGGGGGAGGGAGGGGTAGAGGGGTGGAGCTGGGCCTGGGGAGGGATTCTGCATAGAGAGTGGGAAAGCCCTGAACTTGGCCTTCAGATGCCTGAAGGCTGTCTCTGCCAGGAAGTTCCCAAGCTAAGCACAGGGCAGACTGCACTGGTCCCTCTTTGTCCTGCTCCCTGCCCAGGGCTGCCCTTGCTGGTTCCCCACACCTGCCCTACCTAGGCCCAGCAGTCCCATGGGTGAACGGGTGGGTCATAGGTGGGGAGCTGCCCGCTGGCCTACCAACTCCAACCACCCAGGGAGGGGGCTGAACCCAAGGCACCTGGGCAGCTGGAGGAGAGGGCCTCATCCCCTCGGCTCCAGCTGGTGTTGACACAGCAAACATGCTTCGACTCCCATTCGCCGAGGCACAGAGTGGGCAAACACAGGAAGGCTGGAACAAAGGGCCTGACAACCGTGACCAGCCTCTCAAACAAGGGACCCAAGGCCTGTGCCAGGAGGCAGGAAGCGTAAGGCAGCTTGGACAGTGTGGTCCACAGAAGTGGAAGCTAGGGATGGGTCCCTGATGAGGCATCCAGAGTAGGGAGGGCCGGCACAAAGGCTGACAGTCCAGGGTTGGTCCCAGGCTAGGCACAGACCAGTCCTGTCCATGGGGTCCATCCCACGTGTATCCTTTCTCGAATCGGTGTCACCAAGGCCTGGGAGTAAACTCTGATGACAGATCTGTAAGGCCATGCTTGTTGTTCCTCTTGTATAGGTAGGGAACTGAGGCTCAGAGAAAGGGAGATCTGCCAAGGGTTTGGTGTGCTACTCAAGGGCAGAGTGGGAGCTGCTGCCCAGCAGCACTTCACGCCCCTGAACCTCGGCCACCTTCTGCTCTGGGCCCGGTTGCGTGCATCATGAGCCAGGCTGCATTTTTAGGGGGGACTCCCGGCCAGAGGTTCCTTTGGGGGCAGTGCGAGGTCAGGATTGTGCAGGTTGTGGCTGCTGGGTGAGTTTTCCACTAGACTGCCAGCAATGGTGACTGGTCCTGGGCACAGCCATGCACGCCTCTGCCTCAAGAACCCCCTCATGGTGTCCGTGTGCACGCTTTGCAGAGCCGAGGCCCTAGGCAAGACGCTCCGTCACCACATCCCTGCAGAGCCGCAGCAGGGGGACATGCATGCGCCCTACCTCTGGTCTCTCTTCTTCTTCTTTTTTTTTTTTTTTAAAGATTTTATTTATTTATTTGAGAGAGAGAGAGAGAATGAGAGAGAGAGCATGAGAGGAGAGAGGTCAGCGGGAGAAACAAACTCCCCATGGACTGGGAGCCTGACGTGGGACTCGATCCCGGGACTCTAGGATCATGACCTGAGCCGAAGGCAGATGCTTAACCAACTGAGCCACCCAGGCGCCCCTCTGTTCTCTCTTCTACTGCGCCTTCTTACTTGGAGCCTCTTCCTCTACCTGCATCTCCAGCAACCCCCTCATCCCCACCACAGGTCCCCTAGGCCTGGGCAGTGTCCACACTTTGTGGCATGGGTCACATCACTGTCACCTTTGGCAGATGGCAGTCCTCAAGGGAGGGGCCCCACAGGTCTGTTCCCCCATCTCTGTACCTGGTAACCTAGTATGGTGCTTGTATACAGCAGGTGCTCAGCATGGTAAACAGAGGCTGAAAGAAGCAAAGCGCTCTGGAGATGCCTGGTATCTAATGACACAAAGCCAGGATCACCTGACCTCCTCCAGGAAAACCTTAGGGGACACTCCCAGGGTCACCATGGCACCAGGAGCTGCTCCAGCCCTCTGGGCTGGGTCCAAGGCACCAGGCCCTCCCTGCCAGCAGCCCTGTGAGCCGGCTAACTTCCCCCATAGGTACTCACGCCAAAGCGGAGGCATGGGTCCCTATGTATTTTAAGCCATAGAAAATGGGGTGACATAGGAACTGGCCACTCCCAGAGCTGCTGCACCGTGAAGGGGCCATGCTTACAGATGTGCAGCTACCTCTCCAGAACTCGGGGGTGAACCCTGCCCCCCGCCTCCTTTGCCTCTCCATCTCCTCTCCCCTCCAGTGGAAACAGCCTTGCATGGGCTGCACCTGCTGGGCTCCCTTCCCAACCCACAACGCTCCGGCGGACTCAGTCTGACTCACTTCCGCTCCCTCTCACTGTCAGGCCAGGCCTTGGCTCCTTCCTTCTTCCCTTTCTGCACCTCTGGGGTTCTACCAGCTCAAGCACTGCCACCTCCAGTCTGTCTCCTTAGACTCGCCCCTCCCATGGCAGCTGTTCTGCACGTTAGGACCTCGCAGCTTGTCTGTCTGCTCCCAGTCTGGGGTCCAAGAAGGGGACTAGCTGGGCCAAGGGCTTGCCCTGCCTTAGATGCACTCTCCCTCCCCCAGCCCTTGTACTTGAGGATTTCAGAACAAAGGGCCAGAAGCTATTAAAACTCAATTAAATTTCTCACTTCTCTGATCCTGAATTAGACTGGTTTGTCCCTGTGGCACCTACAGGCCCTTTTCCTCCACGTCCCAGCCTCTGCCCCATGTGGCCAGCTGGGACCCCCCAAGGAGGGGAGGGCAGAAGCAGGAGAGGATCCTCCCTCTGTGCAGGCTTCTCTGGGGAGTGGAATCCAGTGTGTTTCCCTCCGGCTGACCACCCCACCCCGAGGCCTAGACTCCCCGTCCTGTGGTGGTCAGGCTGCAGCGGTGTTAAGAAGGGAACTCAGGGGACGCCTGGGTGGCTCAGTTGGTTAAGCAGCTGCCTTTCATGATTCTAGGGTCCTGGGATCGAGCCCCGAATCGGGCTCCCTTCTTAGTGGAGAGCCTGCTTCTCTCTCTTCCTCTGCCTGCCACTCTGCTTACTTGCGCTCTCTGTCAAATAAATAAATAAAATCTTAAAAAAAAAAAAAAAAAAAAGAAGGGAACTCAGGGCAGTGGCTCCCAGCCTGTGCTTGCAGGCCTCTTCACCCCAGAGACCCTCTATAGCTGTCCTGTGTCCAAAAACCAAGGTCTGGCCCTGAGGCCCTTTCCTGTGCTCTGCCCCCTGACGGGCAGAACCCCGACATCTCCTTCCCCTTTGCTCCGGCTCTGCTTCCCCCAATCCTCTGCTTCCTCCTCGGGAGTGCTGGGAGAGGCAGGCACACATGCTGGGCTCGGGGGTGGGGGGGAATCTTGACCCTGTTTTAGCCAGGCTGTGCCTCTGTTTCCTCATGTAAAATGGTAACTCTGCTCTATGGGGAGTGGAGACTGGCTCCACACCCAGGGCCAGACTGGGGGCAGCGGGCAAGACTGGGTGAGCAGGGCCCCTGGTTGGGCAAGGCTGATACCCCCTGTAGAGAGAGATCTGGGCTTGGGGTGCCTCGGTGAAGGTGTCCCCACAGGAGGCAATCCATGCTGGTCAGGGCAAACAGGATGCTGAGCTCCCTGGTCTGACCCATGGCCCTTCAGTTTCCTCCGACCTGCAGCCACGAGGGTGAGCTCAGCAGCAGGGTCCAGGGGTGTAAGGCTGACCCAGCAGGCTCTGTGGACCTCAGGGGCATTGCACCCCAGGCCCCCAGACCCCTTGGCTAGCAGATGTTGGGGAATGGCCACAGCTCTTCTGACCCTTCTTAAGGCCCCTGTACCTTGGAGGAGTAGCCAGGAGAGGGGCCCCCACTATAGCGGCAATCCCAGGGACCAGGACAGCCTGGTCCAAACACACAGTTCAGCCTTTCCTGAGGCCTAATAGGCCGAGCCAGGCCCTCATCTGACACCACCGGTGAGGGCATGCAGGAGGAGAGGAGGAATGAAGTTTCCCCTGAGGACCCTGTGGCCACACCCTCTCCGGACCGTCTCTCCCTCGTCTCCCTCTTCGTTCCCAGGGAGGCTGCTGAGCCTGGAGGCCTTTGAGGGGCTTCTGGGTTGTTGGCCAGCTGGTGGGGATGCACACAGGGGAGGCCGTCCCTGCAAACACGTCTACTAGTTGCTGGAGCAGCATGTTTTCGTCCAAGGCTCATGCTGAGTCCCAGGACCCGTGGGGGTGTGTGTGTGGGGGGACAGCATAGCAGATCACCTTTCCTCCCTCGTTCAGGCCGCCTCCACAGAGCCGCTCCTGCCAAGCCCTGCTCCTGAATGGTCACCCTCTGTCGCCGCACGCTGCCTGTCTCTCCTGGGTGCTCACTGCCACCCGGGGCCCTGCCCTTGCTTCCTCGATGGGCACCTCTCTCGCCGCCTCCCTGTGGGAAGTGGGGGTCCCCAAGGGTTCCCACGCAGGGCGCCCATTCACTCATTCAGCGCCCCCCCATCCCTGGGGGCCCCAGGTGGCTCCTCTGGGTGGCACTGGCCCCTTGCCAGGAAGGAGCAGCGCTGTTTGGGTGAGGGGAGAATAATCAGCTGTAAACGTCGCAATCAGGGAGAACGGGCTGCTCAGGCCCCCGGCGCCCACGCGTGCGCCTAATTGGCTCCACGTGCCTGCGCCTCCTTTCAAGAGCAGGAAAGTGGAAGGGTCAAGATCTCTTAATGTTTGTAATGAAGGGGAGGCAGAAGCCACTGCCGGCCCCACATAAATACCTTTTAATTGCGCCAAGCAGGGTGGGCGGAGGCAGCCCACGCTGAGTCCCCTGCCCTGTCTGTCCCCCATGATGGGGTCCTTTACAGCTTCCCCAGTCTGGAGTCGGATCCCAGCTGCTCACCTCCAGCCAGAAAGCAGAGCCACAGTCCCGGCACCTGTTCTCTGAATGTTCCTGAGGCTCCCACTCTGGGCCAGGCCCCCTCCAGGCCTTCTCCTTTCAGGGCTGATCTGCTCATCCGACCCCGAGCAATCGGTGCATGAGTGGATCCAGGTCTGAACCAGCCTCCAGCTCACTCTCGTCGCTGAATTCCCCGCCCCCACCCCTTCAAATCCTTGCTGCCTCCTCGAGACAGCCCCAAGCTCACTTTTACCCTCTTAAACTGAAAGGATCTTCCTCCTGCTGGGGCTTCCCCATCCAGGCTGCACCTCTCTGAGGTCCCCATGGCCCCTGCTTCTGGGCTTTCTATTCCCCATGGCTGTATCTCTCCCATTAGACGGTGATTCTCAACCGGGGGTGGGGCTTTGCCCCCAGGGGGCATCTGGCCAGATTTGGAGACATTTTTGGTTGTTACAGCTGGGGGAGTGGTGTACTCCTGGCATCTGGTAGGTAGAGGGCAAGGATACTGCTCATCACCCCAAAACGCACGGCAGGCCCCACAACAAAGAATTGCCCTGCTCAGAATGTCAGTCATGCTGACAGAGAGAAACCTCGCCTTCCATGGAGACTTGGAAAGAAAGCCGCCACTGAGGAGGGTGGGGTGGCGGGGGTCCTCTCCACAGCTCTGGGGCACTCCCTGGTCCCCTCCCTGGCTCATTCCTCCCTTTCCTCTGAGCACCCAGCCCCAAGCCCAGTTCCTGAACAGACCTGGCCACACTGCCAACAATGCATCAGTTTAACTGGGTTAAGTGGCCATTAGCAGCGAAAGCAGGGCGGCTGTGTGCGGAAGGGTTTTTAATTTTACTCTTAAATGATGCTTGCTCTCCAGAGAGGCAATGGAGGGTGGGAACATTGCCTGCTGGAGCCCCCAGATCCAAGGCTGCAGCTGCACCGCCCCCTTGTCCCATCCATCCCGGCCTCCTGGGCCGGGGCCGGGCAGGGTGCTCAGGGTCTTTCTCCACTGTGCAAGGAAAAACCTGCGGGGGCAGGGACCTCCCCAAGGTCACTAGGTCATCTCAGAGCAAGCCCCTGTCAGAGGAGGCCAGAGCCCCATCCCTTCTTCCCTCAGCCCTGCCCTCCCCTTGTATCCAGTCAATGCCATTTGGCCACCAGTGGTAGCACAGACGAGGGAGGCACTGGGGGGCAGTATGTGGGGTCTGAAGCCTGACTGCCCAGACCTAAAGCCTAAATTTGGTGTGAGACCTGGGGCCAGTGGCTTAACCTCTTGCGGGCTCAAGTTCCTCAAATATAAAATGGGGATAAGATACCCTTGGCTTGTAGAGAGGATTTGGAGAGATCTGGAATGTTCTGGCTTATCTTAGGCGAGGCACTTGGCAGGCCCTAAGAAAGAGGCCAATAACCATGGGAGAGAATTATTTCTGCCCATTTTCAGGGAAACGTTCTGACCTCTGAACTTAACACAGAATCATCTGAGGAGCACTGAAAACTATTGAAGGCTGGGCCCATCCCTGGAGAATCTGAGGTATTTGGTTTGGGTTGGGGCCCAGGTGTCACAATTTAAAAGCTCCTCAAGCGACTCCAGTGTTCAAGCAGGTTTAAAACACTGCATGAAGACAAAGGCGCAAAAGCACAGCATGTGGAGAGGTCTTGGCCCTGGGGACAACGGGACGTACCCGAGGTGGAGTGTGGGGCAGAGCTGAAGGGCCAAGGTCTCTGGATCCTGGGTTTCTAAAGCCAGACCTCTCCACGGCCTCTGGCTGGTTTGAAATTGGAGGTAAGAGGGTCTCCCCAAGAGCAGGCTTCTAGCCACATTCATGGTCCTTGGTGCACTGGCCTTGGGCTTCCCATTCTCTGGGACAACTAAGAGACAACTAAGCCACAATGCCCATGGCTTCACCCCCAGGAGGAGGCTGGAGGCCCCTGCACTGAGGTCACTCCTCACCTTATCAAGGCTGCGTCTCGGTGTGCCTGGGTGGCTCAGCGGGTTAAGCCTCTGCCTTCGGCTCAGGTTGTGATCCCAGGGTCCTGGGATCGAGCCCCACATCGGGCTCTCTGCTCAGAGGGGAGCCTGAGCTTCCCCCTCTCTCTCTGCCTGCCTCTCTGCCTCTTTGTGATCTCTCTCTCTGTGTCAAATAAATAAATAAAATCTTAAAAAAAAAAAAAAGGCTGCATCTCCTCCTGCAGCCTCTCCTCTAAGCCATAGAGCAGAGATGCCAGGGACGGTGCTGAGGACGGCCCAAGCTCTGCGGACACTGGCTTTTCTTTGCAGCCTTTATAAACAATGGCTCCTGGAGCTGTGAGCCCAGAAGGACCGGGCAGGGATGGTTTCATGTCCCTATTTCACAGAGGAGGATACTAAGGCCTGGGACAGGACTAGACCGAGTGTTCAATGAGGGCAGGTACAGGGCCTGTCCTCTCCCTGTCCCCCCAGAACCGCCTGGCACGCAGTGGGCCGTGAGTGAACTGGAGGACTTGCGGAGGAAGAAATACAACCAGGAAGAAATGACCTTTCTGAGAGAGGGGCTGTGTGTCAAGGTCCCAGCAGGGAGTATAGCAGAGTCCTGGTTTGGGTCCATCTCTGCCTCCACTGTGCTGTAAGAACTCAGGCACCTCCCCTCCCCCACTCCTGGGACTCAGGACCTTAGAATGTGGGCCCTGGCTCAGAGGACCCTTCTCCCTGGGCAGTATAAGTCACAAGACAGCTCCCCTCTGTGTGTCCAAAGCTGAGGCCCAGCGGGTTTCCTGGACTTGGGAGTGCTGGTTGCCTGTGCTGCAAGGCCCCTGACCTGGCCTGCTCCTGCCTGACTCTCGGCCCCATGAATCACCTTGTGCAGCTCGGAGAAACTCGCAACAAACATCTGATTGTCCCTGATTAGATGAGACCGTGAACTTCCGCCCTGTGTTGCTCAGATTCCTCTTTGCAAGCCCCGAATTAAAATTCCAGACCAGAGCAAGAGGCTTTAAATTGGATTACTGGATGGGGTCCAGGGAGAGAGGAACAATGCAGTGGGGGGTGAGGGGTCCAGCCCCCCACATCCCTCCCTCCATAAGCACTCAGGCTGCAAACAAATGTGGGAAAGGTGGAGAGAAGGGCCAGAACTTGATTAAAAGCAAATTTAAAACATAATTAAGACCAAAGCTCATCCTGAACAATTAGGACCAAGGCAGGGGAAGGATGGTTGTCCTTTGCTTCCTCTGGGGATATGGACAGAACCATCTTGTGGGCCAAGAGCCAGGGGCACTGCAGGAGGAGGGAGCTCGTGGCCAGCAGGAGGCTGGGCAGGTAAGGGTTGTGGGCTCTGTGCATACCTCAGGAATCATGCGGGGAGTCAAGGGGCTGGCTTTGCATCAGAGTGACCTGGGTTCACATCCTGGCCTGATGCACGGCATGTCCAGATCCCAGTGTCCCTCCCCTCTGTGAAGTGAGCCTCCCTCAAAGGGCTGCTGTGAGCGTGGCCTGTGTCAGACATACACATGGTGAGTACTCCATCAGTGAGGGCCCTATTCCATCATTTGTCTGTTGAGAGTAATTTGCATTTGGCGCCAACGGTGGACCAGGCCATGGGCTAGGCTGCAGATGCAGGGGGGAAGGAGACAGCCATCTGCCCTGCCTCATGCGGTGGGGTACAGCATGTGGGGTACAGGTAGAGGGTTGGGATCAGAACCTGGGCCTTGAGTTCTCCCTCCCTGCCAGGCTGTCAGGGTTGATTGTTTTGTCTAGGAGTTGGGGGAGGAGCTTGGGGAGGGACCCCAGCGCTGTAGTGCCCGGAGAGGATGGGCAGGGGGCTGGGCCCTGGGCTCCACGAGTGGGGCATCTGTCCTAAAGCTGGGGTGGGCAGCAGGCCTGAAGGCCCAAAGGATGCCTTTTCCCGAATTTATCAGAAGATTTCAACTCAAGTTCAGGGCTGGGGGCCTGCACTTTGTAAACTGGAGCAAAGCAAGGAAGTAGTAGGTGAATGAGGAGTCTGGAATGAATGGGACAGAGAGAGACAAAGAGAGGAGAGACAGGAGAGGAGAGCATCCAGAGAGACAAAGAGAGGAGAGACAGGAGAGGACAGGCCCAGTCCTAGGAAAGGCAAGGAGGGTACATGATGTGCTGGGTGGATGGACAGCAAAGCGTTTCTCACAATCAGGGGAGACACTCTTGGACACCCCCCATCCCCCGCTCCAAGGGACTGCTGTCCCAGCTAAAGGCTGGGCTTCACTTCCACCCCACGGCAGTTCCTTTCTCCAATTGTCTCTCCACCTGTGACCAGGAAATCCCGAACCCCAAAGTCAGGCTGGGCTGGGCTGAGCCCAGCTGCGGGTTGTCTGGATCCACACTGGGTGGGAAGCCGTCAGGGTCCACTTCCTCTGGGCCTCTGGTCCCTGAATGCCAGCCTCTCGCTGTTCTATGATTACAGGTCACACAGGATGGGCAGGCAGGGGACCTCAGGGGACAGCAGGGCCCAGCTCCTGGGGAAAGGGGTCCTAGTTTTCTCCTGGGGCCTGGATGTGGTGGGTGTTTGGGCTAGGTGATTGCCCTGATCTGACCCAGCCAGGCCCCTGGCCTGAGCCTGGTCATGGCTTGTGTGGACTTCCTCATCCTTTTTAGTAACTAGTTTTACTGACACAATTCACATACTATAAAATTTACCCACATAAAGTATATAATTCAGTGTTTTGTTTTGTTTTTTAGCACAGAGTTGTGCCACCATCACCACAATCTAATTTTAGAATATTTTCTCACCCCCAAAAGGAACCTTTTACCCATTAACAGACACTCCTTATCCCCCTCCCCTCCTGCCTCTCTTCTAGCCCTAGGCAACCACTAATGTACTTTCCATTTCCATGGATTTGCCTATTCTGGACATTTCACACAAATGGGATCACACAATAGGTGGTCTTTTGTGGCTAGCTTCTTTCACTTAGTGGAATGTTTTCAAGTTCATACATGTCATGTGTATCACTACTCCTTTCCTTTTCATTGTACTCTTCCTTTTAGCACAGGCTGGGGCAGTGGCGCTATGCCTCTGATGGTGGGGGCACCTTGGGCACTCTCCCTCACTTACTGCACAACCCCCCAGGGCAACCTTGCAGCTCCAGAAGTCCCCCCACCCTGGGGTGGGTGGAAGCCAAGGGAGGGTCTGCTGGCTTCATACAACTCGTTGACGCAGCCTAGAAGAGTTTGCCAACTCATGGAATGGCAGTACCCTCAAGGTGATAGGCATAACCTCTCCAAGATTAGACAGGGAGCCCGGACTCAGAGGGAGGCAGAGAAACATTCAAGGTCATGGGCAGAGCAGGGGCTTCAACCCCTAGCATCACAGGGCTCCAGCATTCGCTGTGGGCCATTCAGGGCCACTCCACACTCCCTCCCACCAGAGTTGCAGCCCACCCTCCCAGCTACCAGCAGGTGCTTCCCCAGGGCACACTCAGAGCAGAGGGATCAGAGGACTCTAAGACTGCCTGGGTCCCATCTTCATGCCCACATAAGGCCCCCAAGACCCCACAGATCACTTCATGGAGACTCTTCCTGATAAAACCATCTGCTCCTGCCCTAGCTGCCCACATTCAGGCGGGCACTGCCCTGCCTGTGACGGCCCAGCCTGAATTCCAAGGGCCAGGAGGGCCATGTGGTCATGTCGGGCCGGGACATTGCCTGGGCCGCGCAGGGCCCCTGCCCTTGGCCTACCCTCAACCCCACACCAGCACCTACCTTCAGCGCCTGCACCTTCCTGTCCAGCAGGCTCTCGATGTCTCCTGCCACCTTTTCCACCAGCTTCTGGGGCTCATTCTCCTGTACCTCAAACAGATTCCGGTTGTCCTTGTAGATCTAGAAGGAAGCAGGAGTCAGGGGTGAGGCTAGGGCAGTCCCCCATTCCCATGCCACAGCACCCCGCATATCCTCTCTGCCCAGTACGGTCCAGCCCTTGGCCCCACCCCAACTCTGGCCCTGGCCACTTAGAGAGCATGGATGTCTGTGGGCTGGGCCCAGTGCCCTCCTGAACTTGAAGGAAGGCTCCTGTCACAGATTCCACAGCTAGCCCTGATTGTGGTTGGTTGGACAGGGTTGTCACTGCCTTCTCTGGACTTGGGATTCCTCCCCCAGGAGGCAGGAGCAACACCCCTCTGGCGAGTTTGGAGCTGAGAGCAGCAGAGGTGGAAGGGTGGGCTGGAGAGGAGGCAGGATGTGTGCGTGGGGGGAGAAGGAACCAATAAGCACACATTGCAAACCACATGCCTGCTGACACGAAGACACTGCCACACTCACTACACACACCTACACACCCACACATGCATCAGAAACACCTAGCCACTGCTCCCCAAGGACTCAGGCATCCATACCATTTTTTGCTGGTGCTGCCCCCGGGGCACTTACAGAATTGTAGTGGAACCCTGAGCACCCCCAGGGGCTCTTCTGTTATTCAGGGCACAGAATATGGGGGCAGAGACAAGGGGGAAAAGGCCTGTGAGTAAGACAAATCGGCCCCTCTCTCCTCCTTGGGGACTGGGTCTGTGCACATGTGCACGTTGGGGTGTAAAGCTGGCAGTTTGCTTCTGCATGTGTGAGTGTGTGTGTTATGGCTCAATACACACCCATCTGCGTGCATGGGCCTGGGTGTTGGGGGTGGGGTGGGGTAGGGCCTCTAGATGCCGCCTAGGGCTTCTGCGGGAGTCGAGGAAGTGAATTCAGTGGGCCTCTTTGTTCCAGGCTAGGGTCTTGGGTGTGTGCATGTGTGAGTGTGTGAGTGTGCGCATTGTACACCCCTGCCCGTGTCCATCCAGATGACCCCAGGAGGTCTGTTCCCCAAGCTGACTCCTTCACTGAGGTCACATGCCACCACTGAATGGCTGCCACAGGGCCCTGCCGTCGGGCTGTGTACGGAGGGACGCAGAGAGACAGAGAGAAGAGGTGATGAGGAGGAGATAAGGAGGTGGGAGAGGCAGCTGATGAGAGACAGACAGGCAGGCGAGATAAGGTCGGGAGAGTGAC
The DNA here is from genome assembly GCF_963455335.1 of Martes martes. Lineage (NCBI taxonomy): Eukaryota > Metazoa > Chordata > Mammalia > Carnivora > Mustelidae > Martes > Martes martes. Next base: position 197,617,273 of record NC_137888.1, on the reverse strand, counting down.
AGCAAGACGTGGAGGAGATAAGGCCTCCAGCAGCGGATTGGGGGGAGGGAAGGTGGGGGATGAGGCGTGCCCAAGCCCAGCCCTGCCACCCAGCCAGTGCCCAGCAGTCCAAGGGTTAAAGTACCACATAAAGCCGGCTCAGGCAGTCTCCTCCTCCTGCCACCCCCCATCCCTCCCAGCTTCTCTTTTCTTTTTGTCCTTCTCTTAGAACAAAATAATTTGTGGTGAATTCGCTCCTTCCCACAGAGCAGTGGCGATTAGAGGGCGAGGCGTGAGGCCTGGACGCAGGGCAGGGAGGATGGGGATCCCACGTGGGCACCAGGGCCAGGCTGCTCCCTGGGCTCCCTGGGTCATGCCTCAAGGCAGAAGCCCCCGGATGGGAGGCAGTGATGGAGACAGAGGTCAAGGAGGGGCCTGAGCCTGGGCGGGGGCGGGGGGGGGGTGTCACTGAGAAATGTGGGGAGGAGGCTGGAGACCAATGCCCTCTGCTGGGGGAAACTGAGACTCAGAAACAAGAAAGGACAGGTCAAGGCCACTAGACCCCGAGTGGCAAAGCCAGGTCCTTCATCCTCTCAGACTTCTCCTTCCCAGGTTTTAGGACTTTAAAGATTGACTGATTGACTGATTGATTTACAGAGTACGAGTGGGAGGGACAGAGGGAAAAAGAATGTCAAGATGATGCCACACACTGAGTGCAGAGCCCTGCACGGGGCTTGATCTCACGACCCTGAGATCAGGGCCCGAGATCACAACCCGAGCCAAAATCAAGAGTCGATCGCTTAACCAACTGCGTCCCCTCAGATTTCAGGACTTTAAAAATATACCTTTCCCAAGCATGGGCTGCTGCACGGGGGACGGGGGACGTATGGAGGCCCTGTCTCAGCAACACTGGTGGAAGCCTCGGCCGAGTGCTCCCTTGGCCCACTTGCACCAGCAGGGGGCGCAGCTGCCTGGCGTCTCAGGGCAGGGGATAAAGTTCCCACACCTGACTCCCCCTGTCAAGGTCATTCCCAGGTGTCCCAAACAGGTCTGTCCATAGCAGTGGCAGCCCCTGATCAGGGCGGCCTTCTGACAGCTCTCCTCCAGGGGCCCAGGAGTTCCTCCCCACTGGGTCCAGGGTGCCCCTGCAAATTGGCATGGTGCCTCGGCCAGGGCTCAGGGGCCCCAGAGGGAGTGGGTCTCCAGGTATCAGGGTCATACCCCAGGGCTCTGAAAGGCAGCATCAGGGCTTGAAAGCAGGCACCCTGCCAAGAGTCACCTCATCTCTGAAGCTCAGTGTCTGATTTATTAAATGAGAGACCAGCAGTCCCTGCTTTGCAGGCTGATGGAGGACTGCAAGGATCCTATGCTATCATTGCTACTGCTATTGTTGGAGATTGGGGCACCTGGGTGGCTCAGTGGGTTAAAGCCGCTGCCTTCGGCTCAGGTCATGATCCCACCGTTCTGGGATGGAGCCCCGCATCGGGCTCTCTGCTCAGCAGGGAGCCTGCTTCCTCCCTTCTCTCTCTGCCTTCTCATGATCTGTCTGCTATTGTTGGAGATCACCAGAATTCTGCAGAAGGAATTGCAGTCCCTCCCTGCCTCCACTAGCCCTGCTGGATCTGCACACTAAGGACCTGAAGCCATTGGCTCCCACTCCTGGGCAGACGACTTCTGTCTCCTGGGGTTGGCCCACCTCCAGCCTCACCCTCCTCCCAGGCCTCCCTGGGCAGCCCCTCTCCAGCCACCCTGTCCTTGTCTCCCAACACCTCAGCCTGAGCCCTGGAAGTGACAACAGAGGGGCCTAGACACAGGGATGCTACTGATAACAGTATAGCCAAAGCCAGCTCTCTTCCAACTTTCCCCAAGTTCGGGGCCTGTGTGTAACGGTCTTGGAAAATGCATATGCCCAATTCCATGTTCAAGAGCAGAGCTCTGGGACCAGCTAGACCTGGTCTGACTCTTGTATTCCTGCTTGCAGTTGTGCTACCTCTTGGAGCCTGGGGCTCTATCTGCCACACTTTTTCCCTGTCCCAGGGGCCCTATAGGATCACCCTCTGCTTGGCCCTGGTGCCAGCATTTGAGGTCTCTCCCGCCATTGACCTGGCATGCCCCTGCAGGCTTCTGGGTCCCCAGCCCATCCTGATGCCCACTACCACACTTTTGCTCATGCTGTCCATGCTTCCCTTCCACCCTTCCCTGCCTTTCTAAATATTTCCTAGAGCAAAGGTGGTAAAATGGGCTAGGAGGAGTTTCTGGGGAGATGAGGGCTAAATCCTAGAGCTGCAGGAGCCGGTCAAGCTACCAGCCAACCCTGTCCCCCAATCCCTTCGATTCGCCTCCGAAACAAAATAGCCTTCGTTCCTTCTATCCCAACTGCCTCACCCCTTGTAACATTCCCCTGGACTTGTTCCAATTGCCCCCGTCCCCTGGGGTGGGCCATGAGCTGAGCCCCATGTCCCAATGAGACTTGAGGGATCGAGCTCAGCAGATGGCCCAGCGCTGGGAGATAGGTCATTTCTCCACTGATGCTCTCTGAGGAGGTGCTTTCTCCCTGGAGGCCCCGCAGGAAGCCCGGGAGAGCCCAGGGCAACAGCATGGCCAGGGCTGATGCCCCTAGACCCCAGACTCTAGCCCTGGTCCCTGGTCCCAGCTCAGATGCGACAGGTCGGGGTGCACCGGGAACGGGGCCTCGGCCACCACAGCAGGACTGCATGCCTGCTGGTGTCCTTGGCCCAGCGAGCTAACTGGAAAAACCCAACAGCTCCCACGGCAGCACGGCCTCCGGGGCCCCCACCTCCGCAGAAGCAGCTGGCCTACAGGTTGCGGTTTGACACAAGCCGTGATGGGGGAGGGGTGGCAGGGGCTCCATCCCACAGACAGGGTGAGTAGTAGTGGGCCAGGGCAGCAGACGAGCAGACAAGCTGGCTGGAGCCAGATGAGCACATAGAACAGGGAGAACGGGGGTAGCTGAGACCCCAAGGGACAATAATTCAGGAGGCAGCTTGCAGCCCCTCGTTCCCAGGGGTCCCTGGCTCCCCTCCCTTGTGCCAGATACCAATGGCCTCCTCCCCTTGAGGGCACCTCCCACCATCAGTTATGGAGACCTGTCCCCCCATCCCTCCCCTCATCGTCTCACCTCCCTCCCTGCCGTCCCCCCACCCCCACCCCGCGCCCTCCTCTCCCCCACCCCTGGTGCTGGCCTCAACCCCAGCCTTCTCTCAGCTCTACTGATTCTTTAGTCAGGCAGTATTTCTGGCCAGCCTTTCAGCCTAGGGATGTCCAGGGTTTGTGAAGGCCCCAGGACCTCTGCCCGGCCCCCTGTGTCCCTGGGTGGTTGCACATAAAGAGAGGAGGTGAACCCAGAGGGCACGTGGAAGAATGGTGACCTTGGACGGGAAGCACAGGGATCCACATGGGGGCGGATGGAGCTAGCCTCGTCCCCACGGCTCCCAAGCATCCTGACTAGGAGTGGGGTTGAGTTCTGAGGTACCTGGGAACAGAGACAGCCACCACAGGATACAACGGGCCCCGGAAAGCTGGTGGCGGCGGGGCCTAGCCCTGAGCCAGCACCCAACCTGCCCAGGGAGAGGAGTAAGGTGTGCGGAAAGGGGAGGAAAAGGAAGGCGAGGAGAAGCGGAGCAGCGCGAAGTCGGAAGAGGGAGGATGGTGTGTTGGCTCTGGCCACCCTGGGGCAGATGTTTTCATACCTGACCTCACTGATCCTGGACAACCTGAAGAGGGACTCTTCTGATCATGCCCACTTAGTGGACGGGCCACTGAAGGCCAGAGAGCTTAAGTTCTACAGGAGAGCTCAGATTCGAATTGGATCTGTCTGCCCCAAAGCCCTTGCTTCGGGTCCCACTCTGTGCGGTCTGGTTTTCCGCACTTAGTCCCATACTTGAAGGTGAAGGGAGCACAGGGCATCGGCGGGGGCCCTGGGGGGCGGGTCAGGGTCACATGGAAGACCTGAGGACTATGGGAGGCAGGAGATCCATTCTGGAGGGGCGGAGGGGCGGACCAGCAAAATCAGCCTGATCAACTAACCAACCACCCAACCCTAGGAGTAAGAACAGGCGAGCGTGAGCCTCCTCTCCGCAGCGAAGATGAACGGGCCCTAATCTCTGGAAAATTAAATCAGAAAGAAAATGGAACGAGAAAGATTTGACACAGGCTGGGCCCTGCTTCTGGCTGTCTCCTCAAATGCTCAGACTGAGCTCGGTGTTCAGCTAGCTGGCTGCCCCAGCACCCTTGCCCCCTCCCACCACCCAGGTTCCTGGGCAGGGCACAGGCAGGATTACTCCTTCCCCTGGCTTTGTGGGGGAAATCGAGGGTACTGACATAGCTGCTAATCACCCCTGAAGACCATAGGATCGAGGGAGTAGCCGGGCGCCCTGTGGTCCCCTCCCCCTGAAAGCACTCGGGATAGATGCAGGACAGGCTGTGGCTCCTGGGCTTTTCCTGAGCTCCACAGCCCAGCTCCTGATGGACAAGGGGAACTGTCCCCCAGTGGGTGCACAAAAACCCTGACCCAGCTGCTCTGGTGACATGCCAGGCCCTGGTCTCTGTGTGTGACCGACAGCTCCCTAGGGGGCCGGGGAGTAGCCCCCTCTGTCACCCTAGAGCACAGCAAGGGCCCCTCAGAGGACATGGTCAGTGCACGGACAGGGGTCGTGGGCCACGTGCTGACATGTCCCCCAGCTGCTGACGTTCCCCAACTGTCACAGCAGCCCTCATGTGGCCATGCCACCCTGCCACTGTCAAGCGGGGGGGGGGCGCTCCCCGGTTAGCCATCTATGGTGTCATGTCACAAGCAGGGTCAGGACATTGTGGTGCTGACTGCCACATGATTAACATTCATATTGAACAGGTATTTCCTGGAATGAACCCCCATTTACAGGAAGTCACAGACACCACCCAGGCCATGCCAATGCGGCCCCGTGTGGGCTCCAGTGGAGAACACGAAGGCAGTGTGGGGGCAGGGAGGAGGGCTCCTGGCCTGGCTTCCAGGAGCAGGTCAGGATGTGGCCCCTCGGATCGGTGGCCTATTAATTGCTCCACTTCCTCCCCACCCCTGGCCCCACATCCTCACATTTCCACACGCCACATTCACGCCACAGGCTCTGTGGCCCTCTTAAGCCTACGGCAGCAGAAATGGACCAGATCTTGTCCCAGCCCTCCCAGGACTTGCCCAGTCATCTAACAGCAGAGGGGTAGTGGCAGGGAGAGGCAGGCAGGAGACACCGGGGATGGGGCTGGCCTGCTTGTGATGGGGGTGTCTAGGAAAAGATTGGGAAGGCCTTACAGGGGAGAGGCTGAAAGGCTCGGTGGGAGTCTGCTGGACTTGGGGCTGGTGGGGGGATAAGAGGGGTGGGCAGGAGGAGTGGCAGGTGTAGAGGCTGGGAGGAGGGGAAGTCAGTGGGCCCCTTAGCAGCAGGAGTACAGGGGTGTGTGGAGGGCAAACGGGAGTCTGGCAGTCAGATTCTGAGCAGAAAGGGAGGTAGCTGCCCAGGAGGCTCAGGGGAGGGAGAGTGTGGCCTAGACCAACAGGTGAGAAGGTTCTGGTGGCTCAGTGGCCCCTCAGCCCCCCAGAGGCAGCTGCTAGAAGCTCTCACCGGCAGATTTCCCTTAGAAAAACTCACAGGGGCACAAAGCCCCGCCGCCACCCCCAGCAACGCCTCCCTGTTTTTAAAGTTAAAGTTTAGTTGACTGTCATCCATTACCGCAATTAGTACATTATGTCTAATTATGCAATTAGTGTAAAAAGTGCACTTGCTGCTGAGAATGGGAAATTACGCTGCCTCGTTACGTTGTAAAATCCATGTCATAAAAAGGCTCAGTCTCTTGTTTTTCAAAAGACACAAAACCCAACACAAAACAATAAACCCAATCCTCCCAGTTGAGCTAGGGCCAGTCTGCGAGGCCCTCCTTGCATTTGCCCCCCCACGCAGACCCCCACCTCTGTGAGGTCAACTGCTCGCCGCAGGGCAAGGCCTGAGCCTCCAAGATAGAACGTGCGCAGGGCGCATTCCTGGGTGTGGCCCATCTTCAGCCTCTGAAACAGATGTGAATTTCTAAGCTGACTTTAAAACCATAGTAATCCTGATTATCCATCCATTATTCCAGACTTGACTTGGAGCAAGGCCTCTGCGTGTTAAGGCCTGTGTATTTCAGGTGAGAGCAGTCCTGTGTGTGGGGGGGGGGGCATGGCTCCACCCAGCTCCAAGCACAAATCCTTTCTCCAAGGTTCCTGAGGGCCCAGGTCTGAAGTTCCTGATGGCGTCTGTGACGGCGGGGCATTTTCCCGCTTAGGGGAAACTGGAGGAACTTTCCCACACTCCAGACTACCAAGCCGTGGGAACATTGCCTGGACAGAGAGGGAGCTCCCCGTCACAGGAAGCATGCAAGCCCAGCTGTCAGGGGTGCTGAGCAGGAATTCACTCATGGTCATGTGCAGCTGCTGGTCTCTAGGCTGCTGTCATCAGACAGCAGCTTTCCCATGCCTGTGTACCTATGCGAAGCTTGTAGTCTGTGACTTTCTTCCCTAGGTTCTGGCTCCCTTGGTGGCCAAGCAAATTGTCTGGGGTGGGTGGGAGGTGAGAAAGGAATCTGGTAGGGTAGGGGCTTGTCTCGCTATCACAGAGGTGACAGTGCCAGAAGGCCAAGTCCATGGGGGCTGGGAGGGCACACTCCAGTGTCCCTGATTGCCTGTGTCAGCACTGGGCACCTGTGTATCTCAAAAGGGTGATGCAGGGCCATGGAGACTCCCTCCCAGCCAAGAATCTGCCCCGACCTCACAGAGGTGATGCACGATCCTCCCACGGCCGCCACCACCCAGCTCAGACAAGGTGCTCCCAGAGCTGAGAAGTGGAAACATGGAGCCCCAGCATCCTAGGGCCCATGGGGCACCAGGGCCCCTGCAACCCCACCCGCCTGCACTGGGCACCCATTAGTTCTGGGTGTGCCCAGGTGTCTGGGTGCTGTCCACACCCCAGTGGAAAGCAGCCGGGTTATGGGGATGGAGGGTGCCTGGACCTTACTAGATGGACACCTGTTGCCCAAACACAAGGCGTGGGTCGCTGACAGTTCTGGCCCCCAGGCCTTTGTGTACTCACGTGCTCCTGCAGAGCAGGGGAGCATGTTATGGCCCAGCCGCATGGACACCAGAGGAGAATCTCAGGGCCCCTGTCCCCCAGACTTGGTCCCGGAGAGCCTCAGGAGCAGGGGACGGGAGCCCGAGGTAAATGCAACTGCAGGCAGATCCAGAGCCCCTGCTGGCTGCCAGCCCTGAGCGGGGAGCCACCGGCTGTTGAGGCAGCTGGGAGGGAAGCTGTGCCCAGCACACCAGCCGGCACGGGGGAGTGCGAGTAAACACACCCGCGCTTCCCAACTTGTGTGGCTGGTGTGGGCGCCTGTGTTTATGGGAAACAGGTTGTTTGTGCCAGCGTCTGGGCCCCCTTGCCACTCACCCTGGCTCGCTCTCTCCCTGTCTCCCCACCGGGTAGGCCCCACCTTCCTTGCCTCAGCCTCTCAGCTATGGAGAGACAGCGGGGGTGACAGGCCCTCCCCTCCAGGTGGTGAGCCAGGGCTCGGTGCTTCACCCATTGAGTCGGAACGCTCCTCAAAAGCAGGTATGGTGATCGTCCCCATTTTACAGCTGAAGAAACCAAGGCTCTGGCGGCTGGAGATACGGGCTGGAGACTAGGCTCGGGGTGGAGGAGTCCATGACACTGGGCCTCTCAACTCCAGTCAGCAGTTCCAGGTCCTAGGGTCCCAGAAGCCCCCGCCCACACCCCTGTCCACAAGCCTGGTCACCACCTTGAGGAGCCCTGGCCCAGCATGGCCTTAGATGTGGACCCTGCCCTCAGAGCTGGGGGCACAGCTCCTTTCTTCCACACACGGCCTGGTCACGTGGTCTGCCATTTGGCTTCTTCAGTCCCTTTACCCCTGCGCCTGTCTGGGCCCTGTGAGGCCCTACCTTCTGCCTCTCGGGAGCTAGAGTCCTGGCAGGCCAGGGTGCAGGGCTCTGGGAGTTGGGGGGCAGGGGCGCCAGCAGACCCTTGGTGGCCCAGGGAGGAACCCTGATCATTTCATGGCTCTAGCTGTTATGGAGATCTTATCTAAGTGACTGTCCCTCAATCCAGAGTACAGAAACTTACCCCCATAAACACCCTCATGAGATGGGTTTGAGGCTGAGCCTAAGGCTCAGAGCAAAGGACAAAGCCCACTTCCTCTGCCCACATCACCTCCATTCCACCCTCCCAGCAGGGTCTGGGACAGGCCTCTCAGGGACCCCAGAATGGCCAGAGACCGACCTTGTCCTGCGAGTCCTCAGGCAGGCTTCCTGGGAAGGGGGGCGTGGGCCCACCTGATTTTTCTTTATCCGTCCCCCTCCCGACCTATGACAAGGGCACCAGGAGGTGCTCAGCAGCTGGGTGGCTTCTTATCTCACAGACGAGGAAACTGAAGTGGCAAAGAGTCAGAATCTGTCCCAAGGGTAGCCCTTCCCGTCCCCGGAGCCCCCTCCACTTGCAGCAGAGAATGGCTAAAAAGCTGTGGCCCGAATCCTGGCCCTGCTCTTTACCAGGCGTGTGGCTTGGCATGAGCCTTCGCCCTCGGCATCCACACAGCCTTGAGCTGCCTCAGCCAGGCCTTGGGGGTGTTCCCTCAACGATGAAAGGTCAAATGCAAGGTGCTGCTGGCTTCTTGTGGGGCATCCTTCCAGGGCTGCTCCCAAGGCCCTCACAGATTTCCCTGCCCCACGCTGTCCTGCAGGGCCAGACTTTCCAAGCCTTGCAGGCTGGAAGTCTGCCCTTTGCTCCTGAGACTGGCTGCTGAAGGCATCGCCAAATAATGACAGCACCAATCACAAGGACAGGCCCTCAGGCCAGCTGCTTTTGTGAAAACATGAGAGTCAGGTATAGGGGAGAAAGATGGAGATAGAACTAAGGCTGGGAGGTAGCTGTGGCCTCCTGTGGTATCAAGGGACCGTTTGGGGGTGCCTGGGTGGCTCAGTGGGTTAAAGCCTCTGCCTTTAGCTGAGGTCATGATCCCAGGGTCCTGGGATCGAGCCCTGCATCGGCTCTCTGCCCAGCGGGGAGCCTGCTTCCCTTCCTCTCTCTCTGCCTGCCTCTCTGCCTGCTTGTGATCTCTGTCTGTCAAATAAATAAATAAAATCTTAAAAAAAAAAAAAAGGGACCATTTGGGGGCAAGGTCACTGCAGGGTCCTGCCCCATCCCTGTGCACACACTGTAGCTCCAGGTACACACACCAGACCTTGCAGATGAGCTCACACACACACCGACCTCACCACATTCGGGCCCAGTGCCCCAGAAGCTGCTTGGGACCTTGCCAGGCCTCACACTTAGGCTCATAGAGAAAGCACCACAGCCTGGATGGACCCACTGGCTGTCACGGGGTGTCACCTGGGTGAAGCTCTGTGGGTTTCCATCCGTACCTCAAAAGGTGGTCTGCAGCCATCTGATATGTTCTAAGCAGTGAAGCTTTCCTGGGCCCAGATGGTTGGGGCTACCTGAAGGTCGTGGTCCTAAATCCTGCTGATGGACACGGCCTTGGAGAGGTTCCTAACAGCAAGGGTGCTGGGCCTTGTGGCGACAAGGACATGGCTGACGGAGAGTGGCTTCTAGATCTGGTCCCTAGGAGGGTCACAGTGCTCAAGTGTTGGGTGCTGCTGACAAGGCAGAGGGGGGCAGAGCCGAGCGGGACCCTGCCTGCTGTGAGTGTGCAAGCGAGGGTACAAGGAAGCACAGCCGTGCCGGGCTATCTTACCCACACCCTGCATCAGCGCCTCCCAACCCCATCTCTGTCCTTCCCCTTGTTTGTCTTTTATTTTTCTCCCACTTCCAATTTATAGGCTCTTCTCGAATTTTATGTATCTCTGTAAGTGCCCTAAAATCTTGTCGTGTATGTCGGAAGCATACATAAACAAACGGTATTTGGACAACGGAGGCCGTGCACACACTGGAGCCACACCGAGGACAGGCACATACTGGGGACATGTGTGCACCAAGGACACGCACAAGCTGGGGACACACACCAGAGGGGACCCCTTCTCTCCCATCATTTGGACAGGGAAATTGCAGATTTTCACCACATGAGGGTTTCCCAGGGCGAGGGGGCTGGTGATCTCCACACCCCTCTGAGCTGGGTGCTCCTGAGCCAGGCTGGCCCCTCTCTGCTCCTCTCCGCATTGCACTGTGGGTTGGCAGGGCCCAGCTCCAGGTTCTCTCTCTGTGAGTTCAAGAACCCAGTGGCCACCAGGCCCAGTGCCTGTCTTCACTGCGTCTGCACGCAGTGTTTGCCGTGCAAACGAACTGTGCAAACAGGACCGGGTGCCCAGCTACACTGGCGAGCACCACAAGGGCCCTTGGTCTGAACAGCCATGAACTTGGAAGTGAGAGTGCTGTGCTCAGGGGAGGCAGATGCTCTGTCTGGACTCCCACGCCAGGTGGGCCACCTCCTCGGTACCCAGCTTTGGGGGCTACTTGATGGGTTGAGGACCACCATCATTTATGGGGGCAGAAAACACTGCCCACACCAGTGGGGCCTGTGCGAGCATCCATGCTGGCCATCCATTGTGTCGAACCCTCACAAGCCCTTGTTGTTGTCCCCATTTCACAGACAAGGCCACTGAGGCACAGAGTAATTGGTGGAGCTGGGATTCAATGTCTGCTACACAGACTAAGCACAGGCTGGGGCAGCTTCCAGACCCCTGTTTCAGACCCCTGCCCCCTCCTCCCCCCAGCTGGTCTCTACTCCATGGGAAGCTGTGACCCTCCGCAGCCCCAACCCTGCCTCCCTGGCTTCCTCCTCCAGGAAGCCTTTCTGAATGCTCCTTCAGCTATGTCCCTGGGGCCTCTTGCCTGGGGGCTATGGACATCAGTGGGGGTCAGCTAACCCAGGTGTTTGCAAACCTTGCCCTGTTCTAAATGTTCCAGGAGAGCTCATCATTCAGAGGCACCTGGGTGAACCCTCACAGGAAATGCAACCCCTTCAGGACAACAAGCCCCTAATTCATCTGCCCAGGATCATCACTCAGATTGAGGCCTGGTGCCAACTGAATCCTCAGTGGGCCCACTGGCACCCAAAGAACGCATCAGGCCCCGAGGCCTAGCTGTCATTTGTCCAGCCGGTCTGCCCAATGGGACTGTGGGGAGGACAAGGAAGATTGCACTGGACCCAGGGGTGGACATACCCCAGAGAGGTGTGTCTACCTGCAGGAAACCATCCCGGCCTCGCCAATCTGGAAGTCTAGCACTTCAGGATCCAGGTGGGTAAACTGAGTCCAAAAGGGAGGGGTCAGCAGCAGGGCAGGGCCAGGAAGACCCAGGCTCCAGCCGCTGGCACCTCCTTCTGTGCTAGGGAGGGTGGGGAAGACTTTCCAGAAGAGGAGTGGAAACGGATGGGCAAGAAAGAGCGTCCCCCTGGCCGGGGATGGCAGACAAAGGCAGAGCCGAAGGAGTAGCTAGGCACGAGGCCTGTGAAGAAAGCTGCTGGGCAGGGGTGTCTAGGGACAGGACAGAGGCAGCTTTGTCCTCCACCCCTCCTTGGAGCCTCGGGTGGGACCTCTCTGACAACTGTGGGGTCACCTGGCAGACTGGGAGTGGGAGGCCTGGCCTTCTGTCCTCTCTGCCTTCCCTCCCCCACATTCCCCAGGCCTAGATGCCCGCCAGGTCTCAGTGGTGTCGATGCTCTGGGCTCCCGCGTCCTCTGCTTAGCGACCTCCAGCAGGAGGGAGGGACGCCTGAGCTTCTAGCTCTGTCAAGGGCTCCCTGAGCAAGGAGGCGACGAGGGCAATGATACCAGCAGGACGAGAGCGGAACAAATTGCCCCAATTATGTAAGGTGGCCCTATTTCCTCCTTAGCAGGGAGAGGAGACTGGGGAAGCGATGTTCTTCATAACCCCTCCCCACCCACGCCACTGGGCCTGCTGGGAGACCCCTCACAGAGGCCCACTCACAGGTCCCCCCACACCAAGCAAGGTCTGTAGGTCCAGGTCACCAGGGGTGCTAGGGAAGGATCTTGGGGAAGGACTCCACGGCCCCCTTCCTGGGGCATGCAGGACGGGATCGGGGCAAGAAGCCTGGTCTGTCCTGTTCAGTGTCTCTGAGTGTACCCTAACCCCTGCTTTTCTTGCCTGTACACTGGGATGGGCAGCCCATGCCCCAGGCTTCACTCCTCTGGCCCCCATGGAGCCCTAGGGAAATCTGAGCCTTTCCAGAATCCAACTACAGTCCCTACCCTGCCATACCTCCATCGGGACGTGCTCAGGTCTAAGCCAGGAGCCTGTTCCTCCAGGCTCCAGAACCAGGCTAAGATGCTACACAGCCACGTCCACAGCAGGGCCTCTGGACTGCCCTTGCCCTGTCCACTCCCCCCCCCAGGGCCTGGACACCTCCATCTTGGGAGAGTACCCTGGGGAGCCCTGCAGAGGCCCCAGGCCAAGGCCCTAAGGTAGTGCCCTGCTTCTCGGCCCCACCTTGGCACAGGTAGTCTCTGCACAGGCCCCTCTTCCAGCCAAGAACTGGGTGTGCTCTGCCCGGGAAGGCCAGCCGGCCAAGCTGGCTGGGGAAGCCCTCCTACACAGCCCCATGCTTTGCTGGGCTGCCAACGTGCCACGAGGCCCCCAGCTCTCAGGTTCTTTGAGTTTACCATGCTAGCCGGTTAGGGCTGCTGAACTGTAAATTTATCTCCTGCCATAAATGCAGGTGATGCAGGAGCCCGTGTATGTGCCTGAGTGTGCGTCTGTGCACGTATGCCGGGAGGCACTGTGTGTCGTGTACAGCAGAGGATGGGTATACCAAAAGGCGGTGATATTCCTGGGAGTGTGCAATGCACGCCTAAGCACGTGTTCCAGGGTTTGTGTGGGTTCCTGGGTACGTGTGTGTCCAGGAGCACATATCCCTGCGTGCACTCCTCCAGGCTCACTATGAATGAGGCAGGTGCATTCTTCCCTGAGGGCGGCCCAGAGTCCCCTGTCCCTCTGCTCAAGCACAGCACACAGTAGGCCTCGGGGAACATCTGCGTGCACACTGTGCATATGATGCACCCGGGGAGTCCTTGAGCAGTCCTTCATCTCCCTGCCTATCATCTCAGAGGGACTAGAGCCCAGCCCCAGTTACATATGCACAGTGGGCTGGTGCCTCCTTCTAGCCACTGACCCCACAGACACGGAAGCCCCCCCTGCACGGCCCGCCAGAGGCTGCAGCAGACAGAGCCCCAGGGCACAAATTCCTTCCCCTGCGATAGAGGAACCGCAGGACGAGGTGATCCTTCCTGCCCACCCCCACTCCCAGACAAGAGGATCTAGAAACACCACGAAAACAATTGATCTCCTTGCTGATAGTGGGTAAGAAAAAATTACCTTTCTCTAAATGCTAAAAATAAAGCCCAGTTTCCTAAAAGCAGGGCTCTCCCCAGACTGTGGCTTTAGCGAGGTTTTGTTGTTAATTCCAAACGAGGATTTGCTGGAGAAGCCGGGTGCTAACCCTTGGATGCCTCACTGAGGGGCTCAGCCATGGGGCAAGATGGTGCCCCCCCCACCCCGCCAAGGAGCTAAGCCGGATCTTGCCATGTAGTGAGCCCAGATGTTGCTATCCCAGGCAGGCGGGAAGAGGGCAGCAGAAACGGGGTCCATATGCTGCCTGTGCCCAGCTAATGGGCTGACAAATTAGGAGGTTTCCCCTCTAAGAGGTGATGAATGAGCAGCCGCCCAGGAGAGCTGGGGGATGGGCTACCTCACCCACAGTACTCCTTGGGCTCAGCCCTGACTTGGCATCTAGGGGGTGCCCAGGCCAGGACCAAGCCTCTTGAGGGGTGAGGCTTGGTGGTTGAGGAAGGGGGGGGTGACTGTGGATATGAGTGGGGGAAGGTAGAGAGGACATAAGAAGGTAACCCCAGCCTTGGAGAATGTCCCCAAATGGGCCCACACCAGGGAGGACCGAATTCCCCAGGCTGCTATCATGCCGTGAAGGGCACCACTGAAGGGGGTTAAAGTGCCGCTAACCCTTTTCAGCCTCCTCTTTAAGACCATCGTCACCGCATATAACGGCTGGAGCGCCTTGATGAGAAGGAGGCAAGAGGCGGCTGGTTCATGGGCAGGACTGCCTCTGCCCTGAGGACCGATCAGGATACGGAGGGACCTGAGGCATCACGAAGCAGGGCTGCATCTCCCACAGAACTGTAGGAGGGCAGGCTCCTGGGCCGTGGAGACGTGCAGGCAGAGGTGAGGAGCCCTATGGGGAGGGGTCCAGGGCACCAGAGTCAAAAGCCAAGTGCGGCCTCCAGAGTTAGCGCACCCCACCCGGAGGGCGTCAGTCTCAGTCCTCTCTGGGGGCGGGGGTAGAGGATCAAATGATCTTATTTGTCCTTTCTGACCTGGGAGCCCAATATCCTTGATTTGCTCCCCAAATCATTATATGCTCCCCCTCCTCCATGTGCTCAGTACATCTAAAACAGGCCAGGATTTCCGCATTCTTTGGACAAAGGCTGGCCTGGCTCCCTTGGAAAGCTGTCCAGCCAGGCAAGGCAGCCCCTGACCCAGGTCTTCTGTAGGCTCCCTGTCCAAACCAACCCCAGCCCCAGCCCGCCCCCACTCCGTGTAAACAGAACCCGCCCGCTCTCTCCCAGGGGCTTCTAATTCCTCGCCAGAACTGCTCGGACGTGAAATTGGAGTGAGACAATGTGTGTTTAAGGAAATGAATCTCGCATCTTAAGAGGCTCGGGGAGCCCGCCCTGCACCCCATCACCCTGCCCGCCCACCCAGAGCCAGGCAAGGAGCACTTGGCATCAGGGAAGAGAAAGGCGGAGGTGACATTCAGTGCCAAATTAGCAGCCGCCGCAGCCAAATATTGTACTTGCCTCCAATCTTCTTTTATTTTTCAAAAGAAAAGGCTTTTACAAAGTGAAAGAGGCTGTTGGAACACCAAGGCTGACGATAGTTTTAAAAGGCATGCCCGCCACACGCATGCCCATCGTAGAGCCTCCCCTCCTCCCAACTCGCGGTCTCCGCCCTGCCTGCAGCCTCACGCCCAGGGCCCCTGCCCCCAGTCAGGCCCAGGCTGACATCATAGGTGTTCTTGGCCAACACGATCCAGAGGCTCTGACCCTGTGCCGCTCCTGGACATGGGACCACCTCTGAGCCACCTCCCCCCTGTATGGAGCCCTTACCACTGAGGGGTCATTTGTGGCTTGTCAAGAACCACCTGGACTACAGAAGCCTCCACAGAAGTGACCAGCCCACGGCCTCTGCAAGGACTCCTTGTCCACTTCCTGATGGTCCTCAGTGCCTGTGCTCGCCCCCATCATTACTAGCCCCTTCCACTAAGAGCTAGATGCTGCACGGCCCCCACTCATCCTGGGGTCCAGCCCTTGGACCCAGCCTGCCACCATGGGCCACTAATTTATTAATCCACGGAGCTGAGGAGACACCCTCTGCTTGCTCCTCCAGAGGAAACACAGTTTTCACCCCGACCCCTTGACCAAGTGCTGGGTCATCTCACTCATCACCAGGAGCCAAAAGGGACAAGGTTTTATTAACCATGCAGACTTAGCCCACATTTCCCATTTCTTTAAACCGGGGCTGCCCCAACACCTTGACTTCCTTGTAGAGGGAGAGGATGGGGAGCCCGTTAGCTCTAGTAGTTGGAGGTCCCTAAGTCTGGAGCCCCCACCTGGCTCTGCCCCACACATGTGTAGCCTCGGGCTCTTCCCAGTCTGAGTGCCCCCAGGTCCCACCTAGTAGTCCTGGAAAGTGGGGGCTTGGCCACGCCCCATTTTACAGTTGGGACCCTGGGCTTAGGGAGCTCTTGGGACTCAAGGTCTCAGCTGATGAGAGGCACAAGGAGAACCTGGATCTGAGTTGGGTGGCACCACACCACGGGTGCTGTGGTATGCCGCCCAGACCCACCCCCCCTCCACCTTCAGGACAAGCCCTCGTTCCCCCAGCTGCAAGCTGCTGCCTGCTCTCCAGAGTACCAGCCTGGGCTGTGGTCCGAGAGCAGGGAGCCGCCTCAGCCATGCTCGGTGGACACACAGGTCAGGCAGAGCAGCACGAAGGGCCGGCCCCGGCTGGAGACAACTCCAAGGGGTGAGGCCGGCTCCAGGGCTCTCTGCAGAACTGGCGGAGGCTTTGATTATGACTGCATCACAGCCACACTTCCGCTGCCCGATCTGGCTTCCTTTCCCCCTCCCAGGTGTGGTCCCCAGGAGTATGCCCCGAGGAAACGCCTGCACTCCAGCCTCTGTTTCCAAGTCTGATTCCAGGGAACTGACCCCACCACAGCTAGTGCAGAGAGTGGTGCCCAAAAGTCAACTTTATTATTTTTTTAAAAGATTTTATTTATTCATTGGACAGTGAGAGAGAAAGAGCACAAGCAAGGAGAGCTGGAGGCAGAGGGAGAGGGAGAAGCAGGCTCCCTGATCAACAGGGAGCCCGATGTGGGGATTGATCCCAGGACCCTGGCATCATGACCCTAGCTGAAGGCAGACGCTGAACTGACTGAGCCACCCAGGTAGCCCCCTGAAAGCCAGCTTTAAAGTGGGCACCGTCTTTGGCTGAGGGCCTCACCGTGGTGGTAGGTGGACCCCATGATACGGTGCAATTGATCAAATGTTCACCCATCGTGAACTGACATGGGATAACTGGAGATGGGGGCAATATTTCAGGTGCCTGCAAGTTTCAGGAAAATGTAATTATAAGGACTATGGAATGGGATGGCTGTTGCTGAAGGCTATCAATGCTTTGGACAGAGACAATGAAAGGCTGAGCGTGATTAATCATGAATTTAAGGTGAAGTGTGAAAGTCAGAAGCCCCCTTGGCAGGATATAAAAAGACTCTCATCTCCTGAAGCCAGAGGCAGAAAAAGCTGAGGGCCAAGCACAGGACTTAATTAGAAGAGTGGCAAAGATCCAGAGGGAGTTACAGTCTCAATCCTAGCAGGTTGGTTACCCAAGGTCGGGACCCTGATTGGGAAGAAGTGGGTCCCTGAGTTGT
This sequence comes from Martes martes, assembly GCF_963455335.1. NCBI lineage: Eukaryota > Metazoa > Chordata > Mammalia > Carnivora > Mustelidae > Martes > Martes martes. Next base: position 197,600,279 of record NC_137888.1, on the reverse strand, counting down.
GGGGTGGGGACATCTGGGTCACTGCACTCAAGATCTTTAAACCCCAGACTCCCCTAAACTATCTGAGTCAATTGCAGTGGCCATTCTGCCTTGTGAAGTGCTAGGACCCCCCTGCCCCCCGCCCCCGGACTTGCTTGAAGATGATTAAGAGGTCTCTGTGTTACAAAGCAACACATTGCCCTCAGGATCGGTACTCCTCCTTTCCAGGCACCAGACCAAACACCAGAGTCAAGTCACAACATGACTGATCCAGGAAGTGCTGGGCCTGCTATGGGAGAAGAAAGGACTGTATGTGAAGATGCTCTAGAAACTAGCTGACAGTTGGGACCGGATCCTGAGGTTGCCAGGTCAAGGATGGCAGAAGACAGGCTGGGTGTGGGAGAGGACACTGACGTGTGAGCTCTCTCCCATGACACTAGCAAGGACCCTAGGAGATGTGGGAAGCCTGGCCAAGGAAATGGTCTACACCAAGAGAAGTAGAAATGCCAGAATTCCCATCAAAAACACTTGACAAAGGGATCCCAGACTCAGACAAGTGGACATACCACAGTGGTTCTACCACAAAAGGCAAGAAAACCGACTATGACCATGTTCCATGGGAAAGCTGTTTGCCAACTGAGGAGGACACAGTCAGAGAGAGGAACTCAGGAGGGCTGTCCTCTTCTCCATCTCATATACTGGGTGACGTGGAAGGATCTCAGCTCCGAGGGAAGCCCAGACTGAGAAAGGGCTCTGTGGCAGGTTTAGTGTGAGGTGGACATGGCCCTGCAGCTTAGGCCATGTGACCTGGTGGTCTGATGATACTAGAAGTATCTGTTTGGGGAAAAGATGCTGTGTGGGGTTCATGGCAGATTTTATTTTTTTTAAAGATTTTATTTATTTATCTGAGAGAGAGAGAGAGATCAAAAGAGCGAGCAAGAAAGAGCAAGATAGCACAAGCAGGAGGAAGGGCAGAGGGAGAGGGAGCTGTACTCGGGACTCAGTCCCAGGACCCTGGGATCATGACCTGAGCCAAAGGCAGATGCTTAACCGACTGAGCCATGCAGGCGCTCCATATGGCAGATTCTAATAGGAGAATCACAATAGAGTTGTAGGGTCCCGACCATTTCCAACCAAACAATGTACCATTCTGAGAGCAGCTCCTGGATTGTTACTGGGTCCTGGTAGAGACTGCACATGGTACCTGATTAAATGACCAAAGCATATTAAATCATTGGGCTTCTATCACACCCATGAAGTCCTGAGGTCTTGTAAGCCCAAGAGCAACCCACCTAAGAAGGAAGAGATGCACCTTTGGTCAAGTATGAGCCCAGTCAGAGGGCACAAGAAAGCTGCACAAGCATGTGGTCTGGATCCCGTTCATTCACTACAGTAGTGTGAATGCGCCTGTCTCAACTGAGACAGCATGGAGGCTGGGGCGGTGGTGTGCCTCATGATCAATGGACAAGGGAGGAAGAAGATTGAGGTTATTCTCAGATGGGTCAGCTTGGTATGCTGATATGAGCTAAAAATAGACAGCAGCTATATTATGCCCAATCAGGGATGGCCCAAAAGATGGTGCGAAGGAGAAATCCTCCCACAGAGCAAAAATGGCAGGATACCTGCTCATCTACCTTGTATAAAAGGTAAAGAATAGTAAGAATATGTCCAGATTCACAGAAAGTGACAATCATCTTGACTGAGTGTCAAGACGAAGGAAGTCTGGAAGATCAGGGACAGGAAAGCCTGGTCAAGAGGCACACGGATGGACCTATGGGCATGGACCCGAGATCTGAAGATCCGTGCATGTCGGTGACCACCTGTGATGGGCGTCTCACTTAGCATACTGTTCTCAAGGTCCGTCCACATTGTAGGGTGTATCAGAACTGCATTCCTGGGGCGCCTGGGTGGCTCAGTGGGTTAAAGCCGCTGCCTTCGGCTCAGGTCATGATCCCAGCGTCCTGGGATCGAGCCCCGCATCGGGCTCTCTGCCCAGCAGGGAGCCTGCTTCCTCCCTTCTCTCTCTGCCTGCCTCTCTGCCTACTTGTGATCTGTCTGTCAAATAAATAAATAAAATCTTTAAAAAAAAAAAAAAAAGAACTGCATTCCTTTTTACTGCTCAGTAACATTCCATTACATGGTGATATACCACACATTTTGTTTATTCGTGCATCTGGATTGTTTCCATTTTTAAACGATCTTCCAAATCATGTTGCTATGAACATTGGCGTACAGGTTCTGTATGGACATGTCTACAGTTCTCTTGCATGGAATGTACTTTGAGGCACAGCAAAGCCACTGGGTTGGAGATGATGTCTAGCCAGAACGAGGAGGCGGTACTCACTCTCAGCCTATGGGCATTCTAAGTGCCATGTCCCTAATAGGCAAGAACACACAGGTTCAGGGACCAAGAGGTTGAAGTTGGAGTGGTTTCATTCCCCTCACTCACTCACTGGGGGGAATTTTGGCTTCCAATCACTTTGATTTTTAAGCTCTGTGATTCTACAAATCCTGGTTCCTGGAGAGGGAATGTTATCACCAGGGACACAGTGAGAGTCTCGCTGTAAGTTTCAGCTGCTGGCTGGTTGCTTCAGACTCCTGAAGCCAGGAGAGCAGCAGCCACGGAAAGGTAATCGATTCTCATTATCAGGAGATCCGGGGCTAGGGAAACACACGTCGGACACCCAGGTGACCCACTGGGACGTCTCTTTGTACTTCTAGATGTCTAAGTGTTACAGAGGATGAACAAGGGCACCAGCCATGGCCTGCGTGAGGCAGAGTGGGCAGGGCTCAGAGCTGTCTCGGATGAGGGTCAGGGTGAGGGGAATCTAGGGTGGGTGGGGAGGGAGGGAGGGACAGCATGTGTACCAACTCTGGCTTTTATGTTGGAGGGAAAAGCTCATCTCACAGTCCTTTGTCTTGCAAGTTTCCCAGGTAAAGGGACCAGCCAGACTTCTGGAGCAACTGAGTTCCCACGTGGGGAAAACTTACTCTCCGAAGCAAGGGGTCCAACTGACCCAAGAGGCGGGCTCTTCTAGATACTGCTGTGGATTCCCTCTCAGAATCAGCTCTCGTCCCCCACTGGCCAGGGTCTGAGGGCCCGCAGCAGAGTCTATGTGGGACTCCCCTGTTGGAAGGGAACCACCTCACCCATGGTCACGCCCCCTCTCCAGCAGAAGCCTGCATCCAGTGATGGGGCTGTGCAGAATACAAAGGCTAGGACCCCAGCCTCAATTTAGGACATCTCCAAAGAGCCATCCCAGACCCAGAGCTCCCCCATGGAGCAGGCTGAGACCACCATTCAATTGCCTGTGGTCGGCTTCTCTCCCTGCCCAGTCCTGTTCCATACATCCCCTTACAAGTGTGGTTTTTCAGAGCATCCCCTTCCCTCAAATTAATCTTCTGTTTGCAAATTGTAGTGTCTCAGAGCCTGTTTCCCAGGAACATGACCTAAGACACAGGACCCAGGCTGTCTGTCCCCGTCAGCGTCAAGCCCCAGGCCAGCCCGCAGAGGCTCAAGAAAGGCCTGTCATAGCAGCTGCTGGACTCCAGCCCCCCAGGCCTGCCTTCACACCCACAACCCCATGTTCAGGCCCCACGCCCTCCAGGAGGTATGATTATGAGGCCCTTTTATAGGTGGAGAAACCAAAGCTCTAGAGGGGTACTAGCTTGTCCAAGGTCCTAGAGCTAGAAAGGGGCGAATCAGAGTTCGAGCTTCAGTCTGTCTGAATCTCCTTGCCCACCAGCTCCATGACCTCCATTACTCCTGCCGTAGCAAGAGACAGGGGCAGGCAACAGGCTCGGGGAGCTTTCAGGAGATAGCTCATCTTGGCCTGGAGAGGTGGAAAGGTGCTCCAAGGAGGAGATCTGGGGTTCGGGCTGGTGGATCTGCAAGGAAAGGTGCTTCAGGAAGAGGGAACAGCGAGGGCAAAGGCTGGGCAAGGGGCCTAATGGGGGGTGCGGAGCTCTGGTTTGGGGTGATGAGTCAGGGAAGGGAGGTGTGATCTGTGTGAAGGTCGAGGTGGACACAGATCAGGCTCAGGTCCTGCATCTGTTTTACCCTGCCTCCGCTCCCTGGGTCCCATCTCCCCCCAGGTTCCGGCGCCTGCTCTGAATGGCCAATGAGGCCATCTGATTGGCTCATCAAGGGCAAATAATAGCTTTTGCTGAATTCAGCTGCAGCCAATCAGAGGCAATCAAGCACACAAGAGGCCTGATGGGCCACACAGGCGGGTGCACCCACAGGCACCAGAGCTGGCCCCTCAGTCAGGTTCTGGAAGCCTCCCTCCCTCCCCCACGTTGTGTGGGAGAACTGGAGCGGAGGTCGGGGGAACCAGGGGTTCTCAGGAGGAAAAGGGGAAGGGACCCAGCTGGGCTCCATGGCATTTACTTGGCACCTGCTGTGTACCCCGAGCTCTGGAGAAACTGTGCCCTGATAAGGAGGACTCAGGCAGAGGACACACTCACCCCACACTCGCTCTGGAGAGCAGGCCCAGCTCACAGGCCCCAGGAGGGGGCCTCCTTGGGAGAAGCTTTTCTGAACCCCACAACAGCCTCCCGGCATCTGTCCCTCGGCCGCCCCCAGCCTGCCCTCCCGGGTGTCTCTGGGCTGAGTTCTTGCCTCTTCCCTGAGGAGAGTGGAGCCTCCAATCAGACCCCGGGAAAGCAATTTTTCAATCTCCAACTGCAAACACTAATACTGCCGAAGCTAATTTTATAGATTTCCACTTCGAGGCCTCGCCTTTGTCCCAGAATCCCTCAGCCCGGGAGATTAGTAGTTTAGAGACTGGAAAAAATAAGGTATTTTAAAATTCAGCATAAAACCCTCTCTTAGATTCAGTGAGCTTTAAAAAAAATTTTTTTTTGATTGGAAAAGAGCCTGTTAGTGAAGGAGGAGCCGGGTCTGGTCCCGGCCCCACCGGGCTGCTGTTCCAGCCCCGGATGCTTACAGCCTCAGCAACACAGCTGGGACCCGCAGCCCAGGGTGGGGCAGAGCCGGTGGAAGAGTTGGGCCCCATCCTGTGTGCTGGGAAGCCATGGGCCCTGTGCTCAACCCTCTGGGATGTGTGTACCCCTTTGAAGCTACCCAGGATTTCCCTGATCCCAACCTCAAAGCCTTACGAGCTACAGAGAAGGTTTAAGCCCCTGGGATAAAACAGGCCACAGGCGTAATGCCCATTTGCTGGTGAGGTGATTCCACTCCACAGCAGACTCTCTCTGGGCCTCGGTTTCTCTATCGAACTGACGGCCAAAGTCCCTGGCCGGGGGGCCCCCCCAGAGCCATGCTGCCCGGCACCACAAACCCACCGTACACGCGCACCCCGGCGACACGCTCACTCAGACCCTTGCCCAGGGCCCCGGCGATGGAGCACAGGACGTGTTTGGTGGAGCTCAGTCCGAGAGCACCTCTCTGTTGCCTCTCTCACAGATGAACATCGTAATCACTCTGGCTCTCTGGGGGCCACAGGCTCAGATACATCCTAATGAAAAATAAATGTATTTACAGGGAGACGTCAAAGCCGCCAGGACGAGTCAAAGTAATATGCCTGCGACCAGCACACGGACTTTTATTTCTTCCCCCTCCACGCTCCAGGGCTGCTCCTGCGGCGTGGAGAGATAAATATTTTAAATAGCGACACTTTGGCGATGCACGGTTATGCAAGACAAGGAATAATTAGAAAATAAATTACTTTTTTTAAACACAGCGTTACAAACATCAGGCGCATCAGATCACTCCCTCCCCGCAGTCCAGGGCCACACAGCTCCAACGACTAGCCCAGCAAGGACCTCGGGGAGCAACCGCACGCCTGCATGTCCCCACCACCCCCAGACAGTGACGTCCCCTCCTGCCTGCTTGGGGAGGCTCCCAGAATCAAATTGAAGACCACACTTGGCAGCTTCTAGAAAATCTCAGCGATGGAAAGGCTTCCTCCGGCGTCTCACCAGCAGTGGCGCAGACTAAAAATAGTTTAATCTCCTTGAAAGCAAAAGGAGCAATCAGCAAAACAGACACTTGGGCCTGCATGCTCCCCCCGCCGATCCTCACCAGGCTCTGCCCCCATCCATCCGGGCCTGTCCCCACTGCCAAGCAGCAGCCACTTCTGACTGACCCCTGGGTCATCTCTGGCCCATCGTTCAAGGCTCCTAGTGCCTGCAGCCTCAGACCAAGTTACATGTATGGTATGTGTCCTTTAAACCTTGTGACACCCCAGGAGGCAGGATGGGGAGTGTTATCTCTGCTTTACAGATGAGGAAACTGAGGCACAGAGAGGTGGAGTTTTCTTGCCCAAGGCTAGAAATGATGGAGAAGAACAGCCAGCTCTTGCCACTAAGCCGGGGTCGGATACTAACAGAGGAGGGGTTTGGCCTCTGCAGAAAGGAGGCTGGTGGGTTTTAATAAGCACCAAACCTGAGTCTCCAGAGATAGTTCCTGAGAAACAAAAGCTGCCCAGGGCAAGAAGGGACAAAGGCTGATGGGGTGGGGAAGGGGAGAGTCTCCCACATTCAGGGGGCACAGGTCTGTCCGAATTGGTCTGCCACACAGATGTGTCTTGCCTACTGTGGCCGGAATGACATTGTAATTTCCCCATTTTTATCCACTGGGCTAGGATAGGGTCTGTACACCTGTGTTCTGGCCCCAGCTCTGCCACCAGCTTTGCTGTGTGGCTGAGAGCCTGTCCCTGTCCTCTCTGGACCCTCAATTTCCTCAGGGATGGGCCAAGAGGATCTGAGGGGACTGAGGACCTGCCAGGAACTCGGCTGCCCTTCAGGTCTGCCCAGCACAGTCTCAGCCCCTCCTTACTCAGCCCTACCTCTCCACCTTTGTCCACTTGTCCTTCCTCCTTACCCACCTGCCCCAAACCAGGAGCATGGACTGTCCTGTCCCCCAACCTGAGAAAACTCAAAAAACAGGGAAAAGAGGGAAGGGAAGGTCAAGTGCCCAGGACCACCCTGCAGAGGTCAGAAGAGGCACAGCCAAGGCCAGGACCTGGTCCCTGATCCAGTCCCATGCCCTTCACAATGCTCTTCATGAGCTCCCCAAGAATGCTGCAGCCTCCTCAGAGTCCAGAAGTGCCTTCTGTCCCCTCCTCACTCCTTTGGAGAATGAAGCAGGACACAAAGCAGTACGGTCAGGCTCTGGAGGGTGGTCCAGCTTGCCCAGTCTCCCGAAATGCCATCAGGGAAGTTGGAACTGAGACCTCCTTTCATAAGAATATCTTTCCTAGTAACCAGCAGCTGCAAAAAATTACTCTATAACCTTGCTCTGAGCTTTTCAAAAATAGCCTGTGGGTCTGCTTCTAGAAGGCGCTGGCTGCGCTGCCCAGCCCTATCTGTAGGGCTGAGGAAGGTGGTAGCTTCCTTTCAGCCTCTGGGACCCTCTGCGCTGGCTCTTCAGTCCATCCCTTGGCCTCCTGGTACACTGGCCACCTGTGCCCTCACAGCCAGTCCTTGCCTCCTGCTCCAGCTGTTGGCCTGGGTCTAGTCTCTCTCTTGCCTCCATCCCAGTCCGGCCTTTGCCTCTCCCTCTCTAGCTTTGGTCCCTCATCCAGCTCTTGCCACCGCAGCTCCACATCCCTCTGCTGCTGCCTCAGCGTCCATGGGGCTTGGGTCTGTCACCCGCAGCAACTCCACATCTTTCATTACTTCTGCATGACTCCGAGGGCAGAGGCAATCCTCTCCCTTTTACAGATGAGGAAACTGAGGCTCAGGTCACCTGATCATGAGGGGCTTCACTGCATCTAATCACCCTTGAGGGGCAGGGCCCCACTCAGCCAGCCTCAGGAGAAGCTTGATTTTAACAGGTACAAGTTGAAGAAGACACTACAGGCAGACAGAGCAAGCAGGGCGAGGGGATGGCCCCGGGGAGGCCTGGAGGCATGAGGCTGAGCTCAAGAGAGGACTCACTCACTCAGAACAGTCGGAGTCTTTGGGAGCTGAGGCTCAGGGAAATGCCCTGCCCTGGTCACAGGAGCCTTCGGTCACCCTACCTGAGCCCAAAGACAGTGCTGGAGGTGAGGGGGGGCACCCCCCCAGGGAACAGCGGCCATGCTGTCCATCAAGGCAGAACTTCATCTACAAAGCTCTTCCCCGCCGCTGGCTGTGTAAGCCAGGCCAGCTGGGGCATCCAACTGCTCCGAGGGGGCACCTGATCACAGGGAGAGAACTGGGCTGCTCAGGTTCCGTATTGAGCCTCCGCCTTTCTGTCTTCTTAAATCTCCTCCTCTGTTCCCTGATGCTAACTCCTAGCCTGGACGTTCTCCCAGGCACAGGGCAACAGTTCTCAAACTGTGTTCTCTGGAGCCCTGAGCAGGAAGCAGGGCTCACGTGGAGGGTCAGGAGTAGTGAGACGGAGGTCAGGAGGCCCTGGCTGCCTGACGCCTCCCTCAGCCAGAGAACCTCCTGCTTATCCATTCACTGGCCAGGGCCCGGCATGGATTTCACTGAGTAAATGGTAAGCTGCTACAGGAGCATGGCGGGGGTGGTTCCTGGTGGACTGACCTTCTCATCTTTCTCAAAGCTCCCCAAAACCATAGGAAAGCATTCTTCAAAATGGCAAAATGAGTCAAAGAAAACATGGAGGAGGTGCCAAAAACAACATCTGGAAGCTAGAGGCAGACGGACCATGGTGATGGACTCAGCCAGCCCTGTGAGGCTCACTTGTGCCCACAGTAGGTTCATGTGGTAAGAGTAAGCCCCGAAACCCCAAACGGAAGGCTGAAAGAAACTTCCCTGGGAACCTGCAGCCCAGAAGGGCCATTAGGCCAGATTTCCCACAATGAAACCAAAGCCCGTGAACCCCGTCCCCCCACCGCAGCCCCCTGTGCCTGGAGCTCTCACGTCCACACTCAGAGCCCCACTCTCTGGTGCTTTAATGAGAGTTAGAGGGTGTGAACCCCACTTCTCAGTTCCTATCCCAGAACCTCTGGTCTGCTTGAATAGGAGTAGACCAAGTGGAACCCCAAACGCAGAGGGGAGATAGGCACATAGGAGTCAGAGACCACACAAAAAGTACCTGGAGGAACCTGGGCTACATAAGGCCACGGAAGTGTAAAAAAAATGCCATAAATTGTGCATGCTAGGGTTGAAGAACTAAGTAAATATAGATAATGAGAACCAGGTTTCTCACTGTTGGGAAAAGGAAGTCACCAAAGAGGAAAAGAGGAATGAAGCTTTTGCACAGCACTGGAGTCAGGGGTTTCAGTACAAAGCCACAGTTTTGACTATCTGTACAGATAGATAAAGTTAGTCATATATACGTGTGTACACGTGGGTAACAGACACACATATATTTCCCATTTCCCAGTTCTGATCATAAAAGGGCCTCAAAGCAGCATCACCCAAGAGCACACTCAGCACACAGATCTTAATGTCTAAATACCATGTGCCAATAAGCGGAACCAGAACTCCTTGGGGAAGTGGTCGATTTTAGAGAATATACAAGATGAGTGTGGAGTGTCTTGTTGCAACAGAAAGCAAGCAAGCGCTCGAATAAGGAGAGGAGCACGTCAAAAGGGCAGAGGAGCCAACTTGGAAGAGCTCCCGATGGCCAAAGCTGGAATAATCAGGGCAAGAAAATAAATAATGATAATAGTGAATCATAACCCGCAGAGTAAGTATTCCTGAGTCAACACAGATATAGATAACTGAATAAATAAGTAAAACAGGGAAGAAAGGACAGTTTTTTCCCCTACGGAAGAATTCTGATTAATAAATGGAGAAGGAATGATAGGATAGGAAAACGCCATTAGAACACCACAGTAATAACAGCTGCAGGCAAGACCCACCAAAGGATGCTAACATGAATGAATGAAAGTTTGAGAATCTAGATATTTGTATGACCTCAGAGCATCTCCCAAGAGATTTGTTAATTACAAAGGGAAAACAGCAACTTTGCAGTGGGGGAAGGAAGCACACCCCACCTTACCCAAATGATCAAAATTAGCATCACCAATCACGCTGACAACAAGTACTCCTGATACGATACACTGAGAAGGACACATCATTCCTACAGTGGTCTTCCTTAAAATGTATAACCTCGGTCTACTCAGGAAAACATCACACACAAATGGAGGGATATTGAACAAAATAACTGACAAGTATTTTTAAAAAAGTGTCAAGATCATGAAAGAGACCCCGAAACTGTCACGGATTGGAGGAGCCTAAGGAGATGTGACAAGGAAGGGCAGTGTGGGATCCTGGTATAAAGAAAGGAACTAGTGCAAAAACTGGTAAAAGCCGAATACAGTCTTCCCTTTGCTTGGCAGTAGTGTACCAACGTCAGTTTCTCCTGAGCTTTGGTACTTGTACTATGGTTATGCAACATGATAATGTTAGAGGAAACTGGGTGAAGCGTTAGGGAATTTCTGTGCTATTTTGTCAACTTCTCCGTAAGTCTAAAATTATCTCAAAGTAAAGGAGTTTCTGTGTGTGTGTGTGTGTGTGTGTGTGTGTATGTGTTTAAGTACGTTCCATGCCCAATATGGGGCTTGAACTCATGACCCCTAGATCAGGAGTCACGTGCTCTACAGATTGAGCCAGCCAGGGGCCCCTAAAGGAGGTTTATGGGTTTTTTTTTTAAGCTATAATACTGTCATTCTCAGAGAGCTAACAGACACTGTGGCAATCATGAAACAAGAGCTAGATGATATTTTTTTAAAGGACCAAAAAGAGATCCTGGAAATAAAAAACATGGTAACAAAATGTATAACTCGATAGAAAGGTGGGCACCTGGGTGGCTCAGTTGGTTAAGCCCCTGCCTTCAGCTCAAGTCAATGATCTCAGGGTCCTGGGACTGAGTTCCACATCAGGCTCACTGCTCACTGGGGAGTCTGCTTCTCCCCCTCACTCTCCTTTTGTGTTCTCTCTCTCTCTCTCTCAAATAAATAAATAAGACCTTGAAAAAAAACTTGATAGAAAGGTTGGAAGATAAAATTAAGAAATTTACTGATTAAAAAAACCACAGAGATGGAAAATCAGAGAAAAAGGAGAAAAAAAGAAAAAGGTCTGAATTAAAGGTTTTAGAAAGCAGAGAAAATATTAAGGAGGAAACAGTCAAAGAAATCTTTCAAGAAAACTTTCCAGAACTGAAGGACACAAGCATCCAGCTTGAAATGTCTACTGAGTGGTGAGCAGTGAAAATAAACCCCACTAAGGTATAGCAATGTGGAACTTCTAAACACTGGGCACAGGGAGGACGTTTCTAGAGATAAAACTCAGGTCATGTACAATGGATTGGGAATCCACATGAACTCTGGATCTCTCCAGAGCAACTCAGAGAAGCTGGAAGGAATGGGGCACTGCCTTGGGAATGCTGAGGCAAATGGTTTCCACGCTGGACTTACACACCCCACTTCAACCTCCACCAAACGTAGGGGAGAAGGCAAGCTTTCTGAGATGTGGAAGTCTCAGAAGTCTGGCTCCCATGTACCGTCCCTCAAGAAGCCAACTGAAAATCCTCTCTACCCAAATGAGGGAGCACATCAGAAACCAAGGAAGTGGAGCCCAGGGCATCCAGGACTAAGGGACTCCAACCCAGATGACAGGTGAGAGAGAGCCCAGGCACAGTCCGAGCCACAGGCTGGGAGAGCGGGTGGTGTTCACAGGAGCAAGTTGGGAGGCTCCTGGTAAGACTTCCCTGGCCGATTTATGGGACGGAACCCCAGGTGCACCTGTATGTATGACAGGAGGTCAGAGAGAAGGGCAGGGAATTTGGGGCAGCATTAGCAAAGGTTCACCGACAATGAAGCAGACACCAGACGGTTATTAACCTGCAGGAAAAAAAATGTAAAAATTGTACCCCAAAGTGTGTACTCTGAGTTACAGTTCTGAAGAGCATTTGCCCAAGGGAAGACAATATAAACCCAGAGTCCTGACCCACCCGCAGGACCCTGTGAGGGGGATGGGAGAGTGAAGGGTGGGGCTGCGCTAAGAGGGGGAGTGCTAAGAGCTAAGTGCTCCTCTCCCCCAGAGCATGTCCATGGATAATGCCTAAAATGGAACAATCATGAAGTAGTGACATAAGTATGTCATTTAGAGATACGGAGCTCTGAGATTAGAAAGTGACAGCCTCTGGGGAGTTGGAAATGGAGAGGAGGGGCTGCTGCGCCACTAACAGCATGCCTGGTGAAACTATGGCATTGCACCGTGTGCGTACAAGATGCCAATTTTATTTTTTTTATTTTATTTAAAGATTTTATATATTTATTTGACAGAGAGAGGCACGGTTAGAGAGGGAACACAAGTAGGGGGAGTGGGAGAGGGAGAAGCAGGCCTCCCGCTGAGCAGGGAGCTGGATGCGGGGCTCGATCCCAGGACCCTGGGATCATGGCCTGAACGGAAGGCAGACGCTTAACCACTGAGCCACCCAGGTGCCCCAAGACGCCAATTTTAAAACCCTGACTTTAAAAATCCACCTAGAGGGGTGCCTGGGTGGCTCAGTGCGTTAGGCGTCTTTCTTTGACTCAGGTTATGATCCCACGGTCCTGGGATCAAGTCCCACATCGGGCTCCCTGCACAGCAGGGAGTCAGCTTCTCCCTCTGTGATCTCTCTCTCAAATAAAATCTTTAAAAACAATTCATCTAGAAAGGTAAGAAAAAGAAAAAGAATATTAAGAAAGGGAGGAAGGAAGGGGATGTGGGAGAAGGAAGAAAGGAGAAAAGATAATGTAGGCAGAGGAGTTGGTGACAGGGGACTGACTGCTTGGACTCCAGCCTCTGGCCTGGAGCTGGGGGCCCCCAAAGGGCGAAGCTGATATGATGCTCTGTTGACATCACCACCACCTCTGTTTACTCTTCTGGCAAATGAAGACAGTTCGAGGTTTCAGTCCCTGGATCAGCTGAGGACACAGACCTGGCTCCTTAGGCCAAAACACCCATTACGTATTGGTGACCCCGGTCTGGTTAACCCTCACCTCCACTTCCACATTTCCCCAAAGTTGGGGGTAATCAGAAAGCAAGGTGAGGGCCAGCAGCCCGCAGTGGGGGACAAAGCCGGGCGGGGAGGAAGTTCCCCATCTTCCACGGCATCTGTGCAGCGCTGTACACTCACTACCTTTGCCCTGACCTCTGTTTAAACTGGCCCCCGGGGTGAGTCACCCAGACTCACAGGCAGCCACGCTTGGGGAGGGCTGGGGAGGAAAGGGAAAGCCTGAGAAGTGGGGCTGGGTGAGCTACACACGTCTGTGCAAATTCTCATCCCCTCCCCGGAATCCCCAACTCATCATGTAATTTCCCTGCAAATGCGAAAACCTGCAATTTCTCAACCCACTGGCCTCCTTGCACAGGACAAACGTCCACCCTAGGGGGACCCCCAGTCCCAGGGAGGGCAGGGGTGAGACCTCCATGGAGGAGCTGCATACAAAGTACAAGCTTAGATGAGAGTTGGACTCAGCTGAAGGCAATTCAGAGCCCTCAGAGAACAGAGAACAGAGAACGAGACACTGGACCCAGACCTCCCGGTCTGTGACTCCAAAGGGAAGACTGATAGCCCGGCGAGAACCAAGGGAAAGCCCCCTCCATCACCCAGGCCTTGTACCACCCAGGAACCTTTATGTCCCTTAAGTGCCTCATCGTGCCTCACTGCCAAAGGAGCCGCCAGGTCCCCAGGGCGCAGGCAGTGGGTTACCCAGCCCCAGGGATGGACGTGACCTTTTCCGGTTCTGCCAAGGGTTTCTCAGGAGGCTCTGTGGTCATAGGTGCTGCTGGTGAGACTTGGGCAGGTGGCAGAAGCATGCCTCCTTGGGCAGCAAAGGGGCACGTGCCCTATCCTGGGAGCCACTTTGAGGTGAGAGGGAAAGGCCGAGTCTGATGGTCCTGTCCAGTGAAAGATTTCCCCAGCTTCCTGGGAGCCCCAGTCTGCTGGGTGGTGCCGCCAGCACCCTCACAAAGCTGTGGTCATAGAGGGAGACAGTGTGCAAGCCCTGGAGGTCCCAGTCTGAGCTGGGGGGCTGTCAGACCCTCCTTGATGTGGAGCAGTGAGTTTTCAGGACCAGTCTCCTGCCTCCCCGCTGCCCCCCCACCCCCCACAGAAGGCTCCAGACCTCCGTTCCCCCTGAGCAGCTCCTCCACCACTTAGCAACGGAGACAATTTACATAATGCATCGAGTGTGAGAGCAATAATGGCTGGGGAAGCAGGGTGCCCGTTAGTGGCTCCTTAGGAGAGAAAATACCTGTTCCCACACCACCACCTCCCCCATCACGGACGGGCTGTGACACTGCTGAGAAGCAGGTGCCTCTAAGTGCTCGGTGCTGCCAAGAGGGGCCCTGGAAGGGGTGCACCAGCCCTGGAATTGGAGCAACCTTGGGACAGAGATGCATGCAGGAGGAAATTTCCAAAGCACCCGAGTTTTGAACATAAATCCACCCAGCCGTGCTCTGGAGCCTAGACCCCTGCTGGGCCCAGGCTCTGCCTGCATCGGGAGCATCGGGAGCCTTCCCGGAGGAGGAGGCACTCCAGCAGGCAGGGAAGCTGTAGCCCGAGGCCAGGGAGCTAGGCTGCAGCTGCCCAGGAGGCGGTCACGTTCAAACACAAAGGCAGCGGTGGAAGGGAGAGAATACATAAAAATTACCGGCATGGTAATTGCTTTTTATATAAATGTTCCTTTTTAAAAGTTTTCCCCAGTGTGAAAGTCCCTCTTTAAAAAGAATAAATTCACTGCACACCAATTTATTCTGTGCCTGTAGATGGAGCATAATGAAGGCTCCTCCGTCAACACCTGATCAAGAGGCAAGTGGCTGCCACTTGACCCAGCTTCCGGGTCTCCCTGTGTGCAAAGACAGCGCAGGCAGCAGAGGGGCCCGGGGTCTGTGAGGCAGCGGGAGAGTGGGGAGCTGGCACCCAGGAGACTCTGGGGCTCAGAGCCAAGCCCCACAAACCCCATTAGCGCCTCAGGAGCTGCACTTGAATGGAGGATTCAGAACAGAGGCGGCTGTGGGGCTGCAGGAGCCGGGGTGCATGGGAGATGGCAGAGGGGAGGTGTTGAGCAGGCCGGGGGGTGGGGGTTGGAATCAGGCCCAGCTGGTGACAAAGCACCTGGTGGTTTTAAGCGGGGAGGGGTCTGTCAGGGGCTACAGAAAGCTCTAGCTCTCCTCTGAGCCTGCAGGCACCCAAACAGTTCGGCTGCCTCCAGAAAGTAACCCTTCAGTCCCGGGCGGGCAGGAAGAGCTACACGCCCTCACTAGGATGCCCAAGACCTGGAAAGGAGGCTCCTGCCCACACCCCTTCACCGTCACAGCGCCCTCATCTGTGAAATGGGAACAATGTCTCTGTAGCCTCACCCCTCCAGCCTTTCCGTGCACTGCACTGGGGACAAAGACGGCCTGCACCAGGCCTGTACTCTCCAAAGAAGGGCCACCTGATTGAGCAGCCATCTCGCGATGCAGACACACTGGGGTGCCAGAACACCGAGCCACAGCCCACTGGCACCTTGTGCCCCTGCGGGGCTGCTGCGCACAGTGGCAGGCGGAGTCACTGGGGACATGTTTATGGTGCACAGGAACGTGGCGGGTGTGAAGGCAAGCTCCTTCCTCACCCACAACTGAGATTTCTCAGCTTCACTAATTAACCAGTTAAGTAGTTCTCGCCTGCTCGGGTGACACAGAACTCCTGGCATCTGCCTCCTCACTATCCCACCCTGCTCTGTAAGTGTGCCCGCTCGCACCTCCACACAGGGCTCAGCCACATACACATGCGTGTGTGGACACACTTGCCCGGTCACACCCCCCATGAAGCATGCACCCAGATTGGCAGGTGCCCACAGAGCACCATTCCCCGTCGCGCTCCTGTCCTCTCTCCCCTACATGTGCTCTCCCAGGCTCTACTTTCACGAGCCTCCGCAGGTCAGAGAGGCATCTCCCGGTGAGTCAAGGGACCAAGAATCCCAGTGGGGGAGTAGGGGCTGCTTGCCTTCTAGGTCTGACTGCTGTGTTCAGGTGGACCCTGGGGAGGCCTGGGCAGGGCCCTGCCTTCTGGTCACAATCTCCCTACCCCATAGAATGCCCACAAAAGGCTCCTGGCAGCTCCTGCCTTCCGTGCATACCCAAAGGATGCAAAAGCTGAAGGGAGTGGGGTGCACTGGACACTGTGGGCCTCTGCGCTGACCTGGAGGGCTTCCTGGGGAGGGAGCTGTGGGCTGGGTTTAAAACGGGGTGAGGCCTGGAGGTGAATGAGGAGAATGGCAAGTGGACTAGGAAGAGAAGCTGGGGTGTCTAGTGGGGACAGGGAGGGCACAGGGATGGCTGGGAGGCCCAAAGCCTCCCCATTCTCCCTGTGCAGGCCACATACCTTGGCCAGGCCTTCAAGTCACTCCGGGAACGGCCCAGTCTTCCCCGCCCCAGCCTGACATCGGGGTGCCAACACAGAGCGGGCTCTTCTCCTGGGCCCTTCTTCAAGGCCCCTGTACCTCCATCCCTCACAAAGAGTAATCGGAGACCCTCTATGTGGGGCCAAGCCTGGCAGATCCCATGCAAGCCTACCTCTCCCAGGGCTTCTAGCACTGAAGGTCTACCTTGATGCACTGGCTCTGTTTCCCCATGGGGGGCCAGGTGCTTCCCATGGTCCTGTGGGGCAATCAGAGCCCTGGTTTCCCCCTTCTTTGTCCTCAGATGCCTGCCACTTTGCTTATCTGTCCACTGAGCAGTCACTAGCTAAGCACTCACTCCTGGCCAGCCTCGGGGTACAGGCAAGTATGTACGTGTGCCCCCACCCCCGTGTGTGTGCAGCCTGCTTCTCCACCCGGACTGTACAACCTCTTCGAGGGGGCCCAGCCCCAAACCCCACACCCTTAGGCCAGGACGCTCAAGCCTTAGGGCTTCCTAATTGATGAGAACCCAAGGATGGACAAGGAGTGGGCTGAGGTGTCTGTCCAGGATCCCCCAGCCTCAGTCCACACACTCATAAGGAGCCAGCCAGCTGCCCTACAGAGCCACCAGGTCCTAGGGCTGGGAGAAAAGTACGGGAAAGATGGGAGGTTCGGGCTTCTGTAACGTTCTCCAAACTCTCCATCTCTGCTCATGAGGACAGGAGAGCCATGCTCAGAGAAGGTGGAGGGAGGCTGCGTTGACCTGCCTGGTCATGGTCAATGCTGCTCCTGCTGCCCCTGGGGCCGACTGTGGTTTGTCAGAACCAATTACTTCTCTCCCTCTGCCAACTGCTTGGGGCTCCACAAATCTCAGGCAAGTGTCCCCATGGCTGCCACTGATCCAGCAATGGATGGGGGTGGAGGAGCAGGGAGGAATGCAGCTCGAGTCAGCCGTACCCGGGGGCCCAGCATGGAAACCCCTTCTGCCCTCTACCCCCATCCCGTCTGCCACCCTTGATCATGCACACCGGCCCCTGACTCAGGACATGTATCCGCAGTGCCCTCCAGGGATGGATGCAGAGGCCAGCAGGGAGGGGAGCAGACCGGGTTCTGTTTTCAGTAATCTGCAATACTGGGTCCCCATCGGAGCTGACCCCCAGCTGTTCTGCTATCAGGCCAGCCTCTCTGGGGACCCTAGAGAGTTCCTCAGAACAGTCTTGCTGTGTGAGGGGTAAGAGGGGGTGTCTTGCGTTAGTAAGCCATCCACTTCAGGGAAGGAGTGTGCAGCAAAGCCACGGGTTCTCAACCCAAACTTCCAGAGAGGCACTCGGTCGGCCTGGTGAGGCATGACCATGCCTCCGAAATGGTCTCTTCTTTAAACTGAGGGACCCCACACTTGGCCGGCTCAATTAGAGCAGCCTGGGGTCATGGATTCGAGGCCCATGTAGGGTGTGGAGATTACTTACACAAATAAACTTAAAAAACAAAAACTAAAAAAATAAAATAAAATAAACGGAGGAACCCTAGTCACGAACTTTCCAGAGATCCTTGGAGTTGCCACCCTCAAGAACCCGTGATCCTCAGCCTTGGCCTCAGCCACACCATTTTCTGACCCAATAACCTATCCTCAGTGCCCACACCTGGGGCTGGCCCACAGATCAGTGGTTTCCTACCACTTCTGCACTGCCAGCCAAGGCCCATGCCTAATCCACCAGGCCGGGAGACAAGCTGCCAGCTGGTTGACTGATTTGAGAGATTCACAGGCCTCTTCTGGAGTATTGGGTACCTTTCCTTCCCCGCTGCCCGCCTCCTCCCTAGGGGTGTCTCTGTAGCTGGCTCCCCGGGTTTCTGGCTCCAGGAGTCACGCCCCCTTCCGTGGCCCATGGGCCCTGTTTCTTCAAGCCCTGCCTCTCCCTCTAAGGTTCCCAAAAGATGCCATGGTCAGCCAGTGCTAGAGACAGAATTATCTGTGTCGCCCCCAAATTCATATTTTGAAGCCTAATCCCACTATTTGGAGTTGGTATTTGGAGATGGGCTCTGTGGGGTGTGATTAGGTCATGAGGGCAGAGCCCCTTGTGAAGGGGATTGGGGTCCTGATTAAGGACCCTGGAGAGATCCTTCCCCCTTCTAACATGTGAGGAAAGCAAGAAACAGCTGTCAATAAACCACGAAGTGGGTCTTCACCAGACACTAAATCTGGTGACACCTTGATGTTGGACTTCCCAGCTTCTAGAAACATTAGAAAGAAACTGTGTTGATTATAAGCCATCTAGTCTATGGTATTCTGTTCTAGCAGCTGGAACGGACTCAGACGGCAGGGACGAGAAAACTAATCTCCAGATTCCTGGGCTGAGCCAAGCAAAGGGGACACCACGGGCATCTGAGTTTCCTCAACCTGTGACCAATTCCTGGAAGGGCAAGCAGCTGATAGTGGGGAGGGGAGCACAAAGGCACCCTCACATTTATAGGGCTCTGTCCACAGCCTTTCCTTGCCCCAGGTCCCTTGAGACCCTCTCATGTCCCATGAGGACAGAAGTGCTCGGATCCCCATGTCACGAACGGGGAAGCAAGACTCAGAGCGCCAGGACCCCACGCTCCAGGTCCCTCAGTGTGGGAAGGCCCAGCCCTGCCCACTCCACTCTTATCACCCACTGTGGAGTTGCTGCCTGTGGCACAGGTTCCAGGTTCAAGTTCCAGTTCTGCCACTTACCAGCTGTGGGACCTCTGGTAGGTCTCACCTTTGGAATGTACAACTCTTTCCTCCTGCTCTGAGCCGGTCCCTATCTGAAACGGACCTCAGCCGTGGCCCTGCGGTGGTCCTTCTCCCATGCCTGTACTACCAGCCATGGGCCTGCTGATCCCACCCAGAGAGGCTCGCCCACAGACCTGTGGCCTCCACACCTACAACCTCCACAAGCGGCTGGGTAGCAGCTGCTCACTGAGGCTGTGCCAGAATTCCAGAAGCCTCCTCGCAGGGCTCCCTGCTCCAGTCTCCCGCTGCAAGACTCCAGAGCGAGGGGCTCCTGCACTGGCCAGGGAGGCAACCACCCACTCATGCTTGTCTGGGGACTTTCCTGTCACTGCGCCCTTGCCTGCTGTGAGGCTGTTCTGACCTAACACCCCTCCCTCTCTGGGGAGTAGGAAAAGTAGAGGCTTGGGAGGAGACAGGGGCTGAGGAGGGCACAGATCTTGGCCTGGTGCTCAGAAGCCAGAGACTCCAGGAGCGGGTGCCCCTGGAAGGCATGGCCAACATAAGCCAGGGTCCCCGGGCAATGTGTCTTCTTCCCACCTTCTCTGGTGGGAGGGTGTATGGAAGGGGTGTTGGAGACCCAAGCCAGTCAGCTGGCCCGCAGGCAGGAGCTCCTGCCACTGATGAAATGGCTTTTGAAAAGCTTCAAAAATGGAATTTTCTCCTGGAGGCGACAACAGAGTGTGTGGGGAGGGGGCGAGCAGGACACACAGTCTCCCCGCACAGTGCTCAGGAGAGAGCACTCCCTGACTTCGTGTGGGGGAGGGGCAGAAGAGCCCCCCCACCCACTCTGGGCGGGCCTGGGAAGGAAAGAGGTTGGGGAGCAGGCTGGGCTGGGGGCACAGAGAGGGGGTCCAGGCGGGCGAGCTTCGGCCAGGCTTCCATGCATCTGCTTCTGTGTATGTAATTACGTTCAAGTGGCGGCCTCACCACGTTTCAGACGTCCTCCCAGGAGCCCCTCCTCGGCCCCATGCATCCCCGCTGGGTGCCGAGCAAGAGGACCATATGGAGGGAATAATAAGACAATTAACTTTCCATTAAAGAATAATATATGTGGGTTTTTAGGGAGGCGAGCGGCAGCAATCCCTACCCAGCGGCATATTTCACACCCGCGCCCCCCACCACCTCCACCCCGACGCGCCCCACATCCTGATCATCTTCACCGGGAGAAAGGAGGGCGCTGCTGGGTCTCACTGGGGGGTGGCTGGAGGAAGGGTGGGGGCTTTGGGAAGAGCAAAAGCAGAGCCCCTATGGCTAAGGTTCTGAGGCTTCCGGAAACTGTGGGGAGGGGCTTTGATGGGCCTGGCTGGGGCTCCCTCAGAACCCCTCACCTGGCTATGAGCTTGTCAGCTGGGACAGCTGTGCTGGTCTCCAAGGGCGGGCAGGGTGGAGGGGGTCCGCCTGGCCAAGGAGCTGCAGGCCTGCCTCTCGGGGCACATGTGAACCACAGAGCCCTGAGTGAAGGACCAACTGTGGGTTCTGGGGGTCATCACTGTTTGAATTCCCCTTTCCTGGCCCTCCAGGGGCTGTAGGGTTTCTGGGGACCTCTCCCTACCCTGGCTTCCTTTCTTCTCTTCTGCCCCAGCCCCTCTAGGGTTCTGAGCTTCCCGGGCACTCTTGGCACCACTAACCCTACCTGAATATCCAGATTCCCAGAGAGGACCCTCCCCAGATGGGGGCCAAATGCAGCCTTGGCTACCACCCCTAAGCCAGTGTGTGGTAAGCATAAGTTTTAGGAATTAGTGGTACCAGCCAGCAGGGAGGGCTGGAGGGATAGTGGGAGGCCTAACTCAAAGGCATGTGTGAAGGGGCCCTGTCCCTGCTTTCCTGTCCCTGCTTCCCTGCACCTTAGGAAAGGGGCCCTTGATGTGGCCAGACTTTGTCCTTGCCAGGAGCCAGCTCCAGATGTGGCACTCCACAAATATTAATTACACATTCCCAGGGAGCACTAAACAGGCGGGGTACAGGGATGGCCAGAGGCAGACAAGATGGGCTGGGACTGAGGCACCATCACTGGTTCAGAAATGCCATTCTTGGCTACCCAGAGCAGTGAGGATGCCATCATGGACCCCATCGGTCTGAATCACCATGCCTGTCCAGAGAAGCACAGCACTGCAGTGGGTGGGGGGAAGGGTAGGAGATTTGGGCATAGGGATCTCTGAGTCCTAGGGTCCTATTCTCTGTGGACACAGCTCAGCCACTGAGGGGAGGGGCTGCCTCAGGATAGTTCTTCCAGGCAGGTCCCAGACCTGCACCTCTGGCTTTGGTACTCCTCCCCAACCCCACTACTGCCTAACACTGGCTTGTTGGGGCTCCAGGATGGGACTGGCTCATGCAGACAGTGGCTCAGGACCTTGGTTTTCCCATTTGTATGTTAGGACCACAGGAGTAACCAGCAGCCAGCAGCCAGGCTAAGGCTGTCATGGAACTGAGGCAACCAGGGATGCTGACAGGGCTCTAAGCCGTTTCTGCCCCAATCAGAAGGTGAGGGAGGAGAGTTGAATGTGACTGAGAAAGGCTCCCATAGGCCCAGGCTTGGCTTGACCCTTTCCAGAGAGTGGCTTGTGGCCCCAGATCTCTGTTCCCAGCCCAGCTTTGGCCAGGAAGCCTTCCTTCACCCCAGAGAGAGGATCTTCTTACTCTCTGTTTAGAGACCCTCCAAGGAAGGCGTCTCACCCAGGTCAGGAACATGTCTCAGGATGGTGCCACTGATAAGCCACAGGTTCTTCCTCATGTCCGACTCTAATCTCTCCCACTTTGCTTTCCCGCGAAGTCCCCAGAGTTGTTCCCCTTCTACACTGGACACCCAGTCAGGCGTGAGTAGGTTCCTGGCTGTCCCCATCAGAGTGACCTGGGTTTCAGAGCAGGGAGACCGGCCATTGCCACATCCTCCCCCACGCACCCCCAGGCACCTGATGAATTATTCATCCTGATCAGTCTCATTATGCAAATGATCTCAGAGCCCAAGCATATGCTCTCTGCTCTTCCCCCGCCCCATTCAGGATGGGGACAATATGGTGCTGATGGGGGAGGGCAGACAAGGAGCTTAAGAGACCTTGATCAGCTTCCAGGGGTTCTGGAGAGGGCAGGCCACAGTAGAGTCCACACTTTTGTGCCCTGTGACATCAGGAGTAGGCCAGGGCTTGGGGGTAGGTGGGGCTGGGGAACGCAGGGGTTGGGGGGGCATGGCTCAGGAATGTCTGGCTAAGCATGGGGGTGGGGATGGCCCTTGAGCACCAGG
Organism: Martes martes; assembly: GCF_963455335.1. Lineage (NCBI taxonomy): Eukaryota > Metazoa > Chordata > Mammalia > Carnivora > Mustelidae > Martes > Martes martes. Next base: position 197,578,012 of record NC_137888.1, on the reverse strand, counting down.
CCACAGTGGGAGCACCTGTTATATGCTGGCCCTGGGCTCAAATGGGGAAACGTGAGGGGGTCTTTGAAGACCACCCCCACACCCCACCTTGGTGTGCTTTGCAGATTGCCCCCACACCCCACTAACCTGTAAGTGGGCCCCAGTCTACGCAGCCATACCCCCATGGTGTTGTGCTTGGGAGGAGGAAAGCACCAGGGCAAGGAAAATGCTCCCAAATGCCACTGTCTGCAGTTTCTGGACTCCTGCAGCTGCCAGCTCTTGTGGCACCCAGCTTCTGGGAGTGGGGTGGCCTCCAGGACTGGGAGAGGGGCAGAGGTCAGCCACGCAGGGGAAGAAGGCCAAGGGGGCCCTGATCAGGACACCCCAACTTCAGGTGTTTGGGAGTAGCACAGAATCAGCTCAGGGAGGCCTGGGGAGGACCCTGGGGGCTGAGGCTGTCAGCTCAGCAGAGCTGAGGCCAGAATCCCCGGGAGCACCCGCAGTTGGGTTGGGGCTCTGCTGCAAGCATCCCCCCGACCCATCAGAGCTGGGCAGGCGCTGGCCCCACAGGCGCTCCCATACACGTGTGAAGGAGAACCATGGTGACTCTATCAGGTCTGGGGTATCATGTCGGGGGCGGGGAGGTTGGCTCCCTCCTGCTCCCAGGGGATCGTCCCTTGCCTCTAGGATTTTTCACCTGCTTTCTTGCCACCCACTTCACCAGAGTGCCCAGCGCCAAGAAGCCGTTGCAGAGGTGTCAGCAGGAAGTAAGAGGCTGAGGAAGCAGGTGAGAAGAAACTGGAGCAGGACAGAGAGCCGCTGGAGAGCTGGCAGCCACTGCCAGGCGGAGGGGTGCCAGGAAGAGTCAGCTGGGAACGCTGGATCAGCACTTTTCCGCCTGAGGCCAGGCTGGCCACCGCCGTGCCAAGCACAGCCCCTGCTCCAGCCCAGCTCCCCACATCCTCAGGCTTGACCTGCCCACCCTTCCAAGAGGTGCAGCCAGGGGAGAAGCAGCGCCCGGAACAGAAGTCAGGAGCCCCGGTCCAAGCAGCCAGCTGTGTGACCCTGGTGGTGGGTGGCTGGGTGTGTGGGGGGGGAAGGTGTGCTCACTGATGAAAGTGTCTGCAGTCACTCACCTCCCATCAGAAAGGAAGGGGCCAACAGGTCCTCGGAGTGAAAATGATCGGTGAGGGAAAATCAAACTTCTAAAAAAGGGGGTGTACCTGTGTCAGTCCACCCACTGTTATTCTCACCACGTCATCCTCCAGCCAGACCTTCCAGCCACACCACAGACCAAGAGCGAGGATCAGAGAGGGTCTGGGACTCGCCCAGGAGCACACCAGTGGGGGTGCCGAGCTGGGCTTCCATCGCTGGTTCTCACCAGCCAGGGAGCTCAATGGTTCAGACAAAACCAAATCTCGTGCATGAAATGTGGGCATTATCTTCTCATTGGCAAACATCCGAGGTCTGATTTGCCTGTGATTATAAAACAAATAGTGTCCTCAAACGGAGATGTCAAGGCACGGGGAAGATTCTTGACAGGAGGTGCAAAGTTAACAACTGATGTGGGGTACACCTTATGTTCCAATACAAAAGCTGGAAAGGCACACGATGCACATTCCAGGGTACTATCATTTCTTCATTAACCTGCACGGCTACACTTGGCAGCGCCCACTCAGAACCTAGTCAGTGCCGGGTGCAATTCCTGAGCATAAACTGACTTGTGTTCCGGAACAGCTTTTCCTACAGAGCCTTCTCTGGAAAGCTCTGCTGGCCTCCAAGTACGGCTGAGTCATCGAGAGTTCGCGGGAAGAGTGGGATGGGGGTTACTGCAATTCAAGCCCAGCAGTTAGGGCAGGGAGGTTCAGAGAGACTGGGCTACAAGGGGGAGGATACCCAGCAAGCTGGGGGCTGAGACCTCCAGACCCGGACTCCCTCTCCCTGTCACGTTACCACCTTGTTATCCAGCCCTGATCAGCCCCCTCTGTGCTGGGGGACAGCCCCATCCACAGCCAGTGACAACATACTCACCACCAGCCCCATTTCCTGGGTAGCTACCCTAAGCTAAGCAGGTGGAAAGGACCAAGGTTAAAATCCCACGAAAGCTTCCTCATAGAGGTTACACCTGCTGATCCCAGTCCCGACCAAGAGGCATGTCACAAACAGTGTCCAAACCTGGCCTCATGGCTGAACCACCTACAGAAACTCTTGTTCACCGTGCCAGTCCTGGGACAACCATCCATAGGAGAACCGTTACTCCTCTGCTCGGTTCCGGGGGCGTGGGGCCCAAGCCTGTGGCGAGAGCTCCAGCGAGTCCCTGGGAGTCCCACCCAAGCAGGCCAAGAGCTCAGCTCTCAGAGCCTCTGCATTTCCACATCGAGAGCGACGGCTCAGGAACCTGACAGCGACACATTTTGCAGCCTTCTGGGGGTGACGGATGGCCTGCTCTTCACATCACTATTTCAAACATTAACATAATCTCCGAGGATGAATGTGGCCGTTTGTGCCTAATCAATCACCCCTCCTGCCCTGATCCCTCAACTTGCCAAGCACCGGCTTTCCACCCATCTCCTGCTACGGCGCGCCCTGAGTGGCCCGCCATGGCTGCCCCCTCATAGTGTGGACGGTCCCTCAGCCTCTGGGTACAACTGCACCCACAACACCTTCCAGGGCCTGGCCTCCTGCCTCAGGCACTACTGCAACACAGACCTCCCCCACTTAAAACCCTGAAAGCCTGGGGCACCCGAGTGGCTCAGTCGGTTAGGCATCCGACGCTTGATTTCAGCTCAGGCCCCCCACCCCGACGCTTGATTTCAGCTCAGCTTCAGAAACTCTAGAAGTTTCCCCACCTGCCCCAATGGGCCCAGCAGTGGCCCCCCCATGCCTAACCTCACTCCTTATTTCTGGAGCCCCTCTCCCATTCACACTCAGAAGAGCAGAAAGCACAGGGCAGTGGGCTTACCTCACGGAGCTGCTGGACGCCCCCAAAAATCCGCATCACACCGTCGATCTCCTGCTCCAGGCGCCGGGCCCAGTGCTGCATCCTGTGTGCAGAGAGGAGACAGGTATCAGGAAGGCCCCCCTCCCGAGTGACCCGGGGCACGACCAGCAGCAGCCACTCCTTCAGAACCTGATTTTCATTGGAGGGGAAACAGAGGCTAGCAACCGGAGTAAGCCTGTGATTCCCTTTGAAGCCCAGACCTGGTGGCCCAGGCTCTCCTCACGTACTGTCGGACGGCCAGGGAGGAGAGCGGATTGTCGTTGAAATGCGCTGAGGGAGTCCAGCAGCTCCAAGAAGCCTGCAGGGAGACTATTTTTCACCGTGAAGAGCCAGCCCTTGATGTTGCTGCTCTGAACATGGGGACTCTGGACACCAGGGAAGAGGGGGACATGAGTGAGCCATGTGGGGGCTGCTGGATGGCAGAGCCTCCTGTCCCCGAGGCTGGGTGAGGCCTGAGGAAGGGGAAGGAACCTGAGTCACTGCTGTCCTCACCAAGCCCCTGGAGCTGGGGAGGAGGTTCCTGCCCCTGCGGGCCTCATCTGAGAAGCGGACCCGGAAAGCTTCAGTGGAGGCGGCCCTCGCCTTCCCAGCAGTCTGACACACAGAAGCTATTGGAAGCTCACTGCTGCCTGCAGGTCCAGCTCAGACCATCCCGCCCCTTTCTGGGGGCCTGGCAAGCCCCAGGAGTCCTTCACCTGAGCCACCAGCCTGAACAGATCTCCTTCGCACTGCCGTTACTCTGGGCTCGTTCTGACCCACCAGTGTCTCGGTTTCCTCCCCCAGAAACTGGGGATAATCTGGGGCCACATTGTAGGGTATGAGGAGGACACATGAGAACAGGTGGTCCAGGGTGCTGCACCGGGATATTTGTGAGTGGACAGGAGGGGCCGGTGGCCTCAGGGCCCAGCATTCCCAGCCCACACCCACGAACAGGAATGGCCTCTGGGGAGAGGCTTGGCCCACATTCTAACCTGTGACTTTCCTTTAGGAAGTGCCAGATCCAGTGAGCAAAACCATAACAGTCCTTGCTAAGAGCCTGCCAGGGAGATGTTCTTCACACTTTCCAAGGTGTTCTCTGCTGTGATCAAGGGCCACTGCCCTAATGCATCTGAAAATCTGAAAAGGCACCTCAACTTCCTCACCCCAGCACACCAGGAACAAGGCCATTCCAAGGAGGGCTCCCAGGAGAGTTACCACAAAGATTTAAATACACCATGGGGTAAGCACAGCCCATAGGGCAAGGTAGGGGGTGGTGATACCAGCCCCCTAGTCTCCAGAGGAGTACCCCAGAAACCACAGGATCCAGAAGATTGAATCCGGCCCTAATACGTGCCCTGGGCCGGCTACCTCCCCCACCTTCCCCAGCGCCACTCAGGACCAGGACACTGCTAGCTCCCTGGCTCACAAGCGCTTGAGCCTCCACCCCAGCCCCCTGCCCCACATCCATCCTCAGGCCCATGGCTGGGGGCTGGGCCTGTGCCATTGTGTGTGCCCCGGTCGGTTGGCATGGGAACTTGGAGCAGGAGGCGGGCGGATCACTAATTGCAATTTGCCAAGCTGAATGTCAGGACCGTGATGGAAAAAAAAAATATCAACATCAAAAGCAATAGGTATTAGCTTCAGCTTGTCGCTGGCTGAGCCACAGCCTGATGCCTACCTCCACTCCCCACCACAAGGAGAAAGCTAACCCTAAGCCCAGGAGGGGGCCAGGCTGCAGACCAGGCTACAAAGGGCAATCAGGCCTTTGCTGCTAGCCAGGGGAGGGCAAAGCCCAGCAGAGAACCGAGAGCCTGCTTGGCCCCTGCTCCTATGTGCCGGGTGCTGATGGCTTGGCTGTGGCTGTGGGTAGACAGCGGGGCAGGTGGCTGTTTTGTGCTCCTGAGATGGAGCCTGGGGTGGGGGGTGGGGCTAATGTTGAGGTGGGTTGCTGTGTCCAGCTAGGTACAAAAATGGTTGAGGTCAAGGAGCTGGTCTCTGAAGAGAGCCATTAACTCTGCCCTGGCCCTGACCCTGACCTCAGCCACTCACTCACTGGTCTAGGATGAATGCCAATCATAATCATCTCTGGCACTAGTATGTACAAGGACACCCATGCTGTCCATGGAGTGGTGCCAGCATGCCACCTGCTCTCTTACTTCAAGCCTCACGAAGCAGCAAGCATTATCATCCCCATTTTACAGATGAGGAAACTGAGGCACAAGGGCTTTATGTGACCAGCCCAAGGCCAACCACCCAAGAAGCAACAGACACAGAGCCTGATCCACGAAGGTGCTAGAGTCATCCAAGCGAGCACGTGCACCCCCTCCCAGCTCTGCATCCAGGATCGTCGCTTTGAGAACCTGAAATGGGCCATAGTGGGAATATTTATACCACAGAAATCGGCAAATGCTACAAATCACAGTCTCCCCACCCCCAGAGCGAATTGTAAACATTTACTCGCACACCACTGATCCGGCCCCAGGCTGTTGACTCTTTTCTAGTGTATCTCTAGGTCTCTGGTTCTAGGATTTCACAGATAAGTAAAAGAAAATTAATTAGAAGAACAGACATGGATGCCAAGTTTTTATTTTGTTCAGACAACACATTATTATTATTATAATCACCATCATTTCATCTAAAAAGGCTATTTCAACACTAAAAGAATTTTAGAAGAGCCAAATCTCAGGATAAATCCAATTCTTTCCAAGACACACACCCTCTTTCCTCCTTCCCACTCTCTCTCTCTCTCTCTCACACACACACACACACACACACACACACTCACATGTACATACACATGGCCTCCCCACTTCCACCCCCAGGCTGAGCAGCTCTAGACTCTGCTCTAGGCTGCAGAGACCGGTCTGCCCATGATATGGCAGGACACACATCCTCCTGGGGGCTGGGGCCGGGGGAACGTGGCTCCAGCCCTCTGTCTGGTGCCGTGAGCCTGATGGACAGACAGACCTCAGGCCCCCATGGCACTGCACATCAGAACAATGCCAGGGAAAACAAGTGACTCTGATTATTCACCTAAACCAAACCCAATTAGGAAGGCAATATGTGTGTCCCAGTATTAAAAAGAACATCATAGATAAATCATTTCACTGTCACCAAGACGAGATTCTGCGGGTTCCAGGGTTTGGCTGGCATTTCAGGGCTGGCTCCCAGGCGTGACACTATGGGACCAGGAAAGCCGGGAGTCAACTCTACACCTCCAGAGCTCCTATCTGAGGGTTGGAGAAAGCACGCACCAAGCCGAGGCTAACGTGGCCAGGCACAGTCACAGTCACACTCCTGGCAGAACGGCATTGGGGCTTTGCAAGTATGGGGGAACATATCAGGGTCCATGGCCCCACTGGGTCAAAGGCAAGCTGACCAAATCTTGCCTGGGCTCCCATTAGCCCTGGCTTCGCAGTGCCTCGCTGGTCGGACGGTGCTGCCCATGGGTCACCCTCCCCACAGGGTAGGCCCACCTGCTGGTTCCCTGCATCCTTGTGATTTTCCATGCTCTTCACCGAGATGACACTGCTTATCTCCAAGTGTCTCTAAGTGCCAAATTAGTAAGATAGGGAGGAGAGAGAGTGTCTGGGAGGAGGCACGTGCAGTCAGGGGCTGCAGCCCTCAGGATGACTGCTGTGGGCAGGAGAGGCCGAGGACAGAGCCTTGTATCTCTGTGCCCTCCATGTGCATGAACTCAGGGAGGTGCAGGCCCTGGGCCCCCATTCTGCACATAAGAAAACAGACGCCCCTGGCAAGGCAGGGCATATACGTAAAGGGAAGCCAGACCCATCCTCCTGGCTCCATCAGTTCCCTGACCCCCAGCCTTGCAGGATGAGGTAGCTTCTGGGAAGCCTCAGGCACAGGTGCCTCTGTGACCTTGACCTTGACCTTGGGGAGTTGAGGTCTCTTCAAATCTCAGTATTCCTGTCTGTAAATAGGGGGGATGACTGACTGGAAAGCTTCGATGGCCAAATCCACATGGCAGCCTTGATGCCTAATTACCAGGCACTCCCAGGGGCTACAAGAGCACCCACAGCAGTGTCCCAGTGCTCAGGAAAGCTCCTCCAATGACTAAATGACCGCAACTAGGGAAAGGGGCGTGGAGGGAGGGAGTGTGGAAAGGGTTGCCGGAAAGGCTGAGGGAGACAGGGAGTGGGCACAGGGCAGAGGGGCACTCATCCTGGGCCTGGCAGACTGAGGGGAGCCAAGCGGGAGGAAGGCCCAAGGACGCCAGGCCTCACTCTCCAGGGCAGACTTCAAAACCACAGGCAAGGGAGCGAGGTCATCCTCATGTGGGGTGAGGAACTGGGGCTGAGGACCCCCTTCAGCAGGCAGAACCACCTAGAGCCCAGCCCGAACCTGGGGAGGCCCTGGCCAGCCTACAGGGCATGCTCTGGGGCCTCGAGCTCTGAGGCCAGCTGCACAGGCTCCCCCAGAGGGGAGGGGCAGGGCAGGAGGAGGGGGTAAGGGTGGGGGAGAGGGAGGAGGGGAAAAAGGGAAAAAGCCCATGTGCAGATGCACAGCACAGATTAAACTGTTGCCAGTTGTTAATTTTATACGCGAAGTTGTTGATCAGAATGTGATTTAATTGTACAGTATAATCCAGGCTTTTGGAATAAATTATGCAGAAAACTCATCTATAATTAAACAAATCAAAAAACCAGAGACAGGTGACACGGCAGGTTTACCCTCCGAGGGCACGGGTGGGTGTGGGCGGCTGGACCCTGTGGAAGGGCGAGGAGGAAAGGAGGCAGGGATTGTTCCAGAGCAGACAGGGGCAGGTCCAGGGGGGCCAGGGTCTAGCAGGGGCCTCAGGACTCCTGACCTCTGCCTCTGTGGGCCTCTTTACCATTATGGAGGCATTCCGCCATCAAAGCCCGGCTGCCGGCTACCTCTACCAGGATGACTCCTTGGATCAACCTGGTTCCCTGGGGGACCTATGAGCAGTCTGCAGTCCTCCCACTAACTCAGCAGAGCAGCCATCACGAGGGGGCAGGTGGGGGGTGGGGGGCAGGGGTGGAACTGCAGGTGAAGCAGGAGGGGTGGACGGCAAAAACAGGATGAGGCTGGGGTGGGTGAGGGGTGTGGGGCCACCTGCGGCTCAGGGCATGGGAGCCAAGCCTGGCAGTGGCAGCAGCCCACAGGTCTCCTGCTTCTCTCGTGACAGGCTGGCCAATTATTCTCCCGGCTCTGGGGGAGGTAATGATTTAAAATAAATTGCTATTTAATTATTCTGATTATATTTCAGCTGGCCTGCCACCTCCCACCTTGGTGCCTTCACAGTCTTCTGAAGGGGAAAGAAGAAAAGATAGGGCGGGAGAAGAGTGGTAAGGGATAGACAGATGGAGACACACAGACCAGGAGAGAACCCAAGAGGGCTAACCCCAGCCCAGAGGAAGATGACGTGAGTGGGCCTGGAGAGGGTGTTTGTCTCCCAGCAGCCACCCAAAGCGCAGATGGCAGCTGTGGTCCCTGCTGAAGCAGAACCCCGGCCATGGCTGGCCCTCCCCCTGGACCACAGCCACATTGCAAATAGCAGTAAGCTCAAGGCTGTTGCACCCCGGGATTGTGGCATCTCCAGAGCCACCTCCACCAGGGAGTCCTCAATGAATGCTCGAGTAGATGTCTCTCTCTACCCAGACTGAGTGCCAGGATCCAGTCCTGGCTCTTCTGAGGCCTTGAACCAGGCCTCAGTTTTCCCATCTGAAAAATGGCAATAAAGCTCACCACTTGTCTACCTCTCAGGACCCAAAGAAGAGGCAGTTGAAAACCACGGCCCCACGGAGGGGTTGTCAGCAATGCTGACTGCCCCACACATTCATATGCTCAGACCCACAGTCCAATCTTCTTCCTCAGACCTGCAGCTCGCTAAGCATAGGATGGCTGTGCCTATGCCTTAGACTGGCCTCCGGGTGGGCTGCAACCCCTCCCTGAGTGGCCTCAGAGACCCTGACACAGGTCCAACCCTGTGGGAGAGGCCCGGCCTCTTGAGATCAGAGCATCCTTCCCCATCCGCTCAGGAGAGAAGATGCTTGGGCCTTGGCGTCTTTCAGGGCTCAAAGCCCAGGGTATCACCCCCGATCCTGATTTGATCATAGCCTGCTGAGGATGGCAGAGGGCAAAAGTCTAGCCAAGGTCATTGGCTCCTGAGAGGTCAGCTGGGTTCAGCCACTCCTGGCCAAGGACATGAAAGTGCCTACAGATATGGAGGACAATCAGCACAGGGTGATGGGGAGCGTGCTGGCTCAGCTGATGTGGGTGTAATGAGGCTCCCCTGCTAGCCACATACCCCCTCAACAGGTAAACTGAGGCACAGGACTCAAAGGACTGGCCCATCTTCAACTGATTTATAATTCAGCTAAAGAAACCCCTGTAGTATAAGCAACATGGTACTTGCCCCCCCCATGTCATGCCCCTCATCCCCCCCACCCCCCTCCCATGTACATAGGGACAAAGGCAGCCCACTTATCACAAGCGACTCTCAGAGACCCTGGGGAGCTGGGGAGGGGCTGACGCTGCCGAAGCTCGAATTAGTCCAAATCCATCGGCCTCGACTATGTGTGTCTTGGGACCCTGCCCAAATACTGCTCCTTAATGAGGTTATTAATTACGGGCTGTCCCTTCCCTATCTTTCCCCGGGAAAAAGCTTTTCCTTCTAGTTGGCTCTCAGCTAGGAGGCAGCCGTGGCAGCGAGACTGTGCCTCCCCCCTAAGACTAACAGTGAACAATCAGCCGGCTTTAATTAGGGCGCTGGGTCCAGCCCAGTATTTACTCCTAATAGCTTGACTGGGGGAGGGCAGGAGAAACCTGGAGCCAGTGAGCAGCATGGCCCAGGGCTGGGAAAGCCAGGCAGCCTGCATGGCCCAGAGATGGATGGAGGGTGTCCGGACTCACACAGCAAATGGTCACAGACATCGGCCTCATTCCCCACAATCAGTGCAGGATTAAAGGTCCACGGGGGCTCCAGCCGACAGGAAGGACCCATAGATGAGGCAAGCCTCAACCAGGGACGTGCCGGCTGAGACGGGGGAGGAAGTTTCTCCAGTAGCATGGAGGGTCCCCTGCGCCTGACTTCTGTTTCTGCTATGGTTAGCTGTGTGACCTTGGTAATATCCTTTCATCTGCCGACGCCTCTGGTAACTCGTCTAGAAAGTGAGGTGGTCGTTACATCCACAGCTACGGGGGTTCCAGAGCAGCCCCTCGGCGGGTCCCTCCTCACCACGCCTGGTATGGGGTTTTCCAGCAGTGGGGAGAAGCCCATAAGGGGGACTGCTCCGGCTTCCATGGGAGCAGCCCTTGCAGTACCAGGAGCGCGGCTAGAGAAGTCACCAAGGAGCGGGGGATCCAGGCCAGAGCTCCACTAGGAGGGTGGGGAGGGGCCCTGGGGCCACCTCACCTCTAGCCCCTGTTGTGTACCAGGCCCTACTCTGCGGTGACATCCAGTACAGTGCTTGGCCTCTCCAGACCTCTGTTTGTCTCTCTTTGTCCAAGAAGGGGCAGCGTGAGGCCTCCACAGGCCATATGGGCTCTAACTGGGGTCTCCCTGCCGGGGGCCTGCACCTGTGAGTCAGCATCACAGTGGTGACAGACTAGCGTTCTCACTGCGCTGCCTCAGTTCACCTTCATAGCAGTCCAACCCTCACCCCCACTCCTCAGAGGGGGAGACTGAGACACAAAGCAACCGAGTGTTGTGGCCAAGGTCACACAGCTAATGAATGCCCATCAGGACAACACACACTTCTCCTCAGGACCCCAGTCTCAAATGCCCAGGTGCTGGCGTGCCCTGGCCTCTTGGCCATCTAACAGATCTCTCAAACTGAATGGATACCAAACCGAGACCCTGACCTCCCTCTGCAGCCTCACTCTTCCTTTTCTCCTTCACTGGCCACCTCCCCCAGCAAGGCTGATGGCATCCTTCCCCTTGCTCCTCAGGCCACACTGGCCTCCTCCCTGGGACTTGAATACACTCCTATACTCTGTGCACAGGCCTTCGCACATTCTGTTCCCTCCACCTGGACTGCTCTTTCCTCAGAAGTCCAGGAGGCCCCCTTCTCACCCCCTTCAGGTCTCTGCCCAGGCCTCACCTGCTTGGTGAAATCCACTTCCTCACCCCACTTTAAGTTGCGCTCCCCCCCATCCCCTACCCCAGAACAGGATCCTCACATGCCCCCTGGGGTTACTGTTTTAGCTAGCATTCCACCAGACCTCCTCTCTTTTGTCTCCTGCCCTCCTAGAGAGAGGCACCTCCTGCTCTTTGGCCTGGAAGAACAGGCCAGTTGCTGAGTGGCGGTGGCCCCCAGAGTCGGAGTGACCTCCCCACCATCCTGCCATAGCTGGCGTGAGGCCCGCCCAGCAGCAGGCAGGTAGGTTGGGCAGCGGAAGCCTGCAGAGGGGCTATAAGAGCAGAGGCTGCCCCAGGGCTGGCCCAGGAGGCCCTCCCTTTCCCTGGCTCCTCTCCCTATGAATTATTAAAGCTCATTCATGATGGACCTGCCCAGGACTGGGCCTGTGGCTTCTGTGCATAATTCATGGCTCTCCCAGAAGGGCTGGGTGCTGGAGCAGCCAATTTTTCCAGGAAGCAAGAAGAAAGTGTGGAGAAGGAGTAACCCAGTCCTGGGCTATCTTCTGTGTAGCTGCATCTCTCTGTGCCATCTGGGGGCACCCAGCACCTCCACCCACCCCTGCCCCATGCTGCCTTCTCCTGTACACTTGAATTCTGGTTCCTGGGGCCTGAGTCCATGGCTTTGTGCAGGCTCACCCACTCCTGTCTCTGTGCCTCAGTTTCTCATCTATGGACAGATGGAGTTGTGGTGTTCAGACTGCAGTGGCAGCAGGATCAACCACCTTGGTTCCCCTGGGGGGACAGCATCATGTGTCTCCAAAAGATACCAACACCCAGATGTCATCATTTGTGCATTTCCCCACAGACTAGAGCTGGGACGAAGCAAGGAGCAAGAGGAGTTCACGAACCAGCTGAGGCCTCCCCAGAACAAAGCAAAGGGTCCAGGCCAAGGACACGGGGTATCTGCCAGCCACTCTGCCCAGGATCCGCCGTCTGCTCCCCAGGCCAGGAGCCACCTGCCCTAGTTACTGGTACAGATCATGGCCATTTTTGGGTTGTAGCACCTGCTTCTCACGCCAGGATAATTCCCAGGAAATCGGGCACAATGGGAAGGTAACCCCTACCCAGGCCCATGTAGCAAATGGGTAAACTGAGGTTTAGCGAAGCTGACCCTTAGGAGATTGGTATATTGACGCAGCCCCCGTGCCCAGCCCCATGCTCTGGTAGGGGAGTCATGCCCAAGCCTGGTCTCGGGAAGTGCACGGTAGGGTTGAGGCACCTGTAAAGGTCACCAGGTAAGTCACGGAGGGATCCAGGAGCTCCAGCCGCTGGTCCCCGCCCCACAGCAGTAGCTGCAGCCTGACTAGAGGCGGCAAAAGAGGCTCTCTCCATGTGTCACCGACTACTTCAGTCTGATTCTGTGATTCACATGTCCCTATCTCCCCTCCTGCACATCCTCCCCGCCCCTCAGCATGAGTCAAATCCTCACTGAGCCACAAATAGCCGTCCTCTGTGTGCATCCTCGACATGGCCTCCTGCCTTGAGGGAAACAGAGAGCGCCCCCAACTCAGGGTCCTCAGTTCCTCCTCAGGGCAGAGATCCCCCCAGTGGAAGCTGGCAGACCCCCGGAGGACACCCAGGTACAGAGAAGAGGTGGAGCAAAGACCAGAACCCAACCTATCAGGGCCAGCTTTTTTCTCTGGCCTTGACACACCTCTACCAAGTGACCTCCACCAGGAAGTCTTCCTGGATTTCCCCTACTTCCTTTCAAATCCATAGTCCTTACCCTACCTTATGGACCCTTGCCTTAATTTGGTACTATAGCCTGGTCCCATCACCAAGCTCCCTGCAGAACTTAGCTTGCAGTCTGGCAAAGAAGAGTCTTTTGGAAGTGCCTACGGATAGATTTAACTAAACATCTCCCCCTCACCAGACTGGCCCCTACCCTATTCACCTACCTTAGCAGTGGGAAAAGGCTGCAGAGCAGGGCTGGGAAAGGGCCTCCAACTTCCATAGGTGGCAGAGCACCAAGGAAAGGACCAAGGACCAAGGATGCTGGGTGCTCTGTGTGCAATTCCCGCTGACATCACACAGCACCCTTCGCTGGGTGAGGACCAATCCAGGCCCATTTCATGGATGAGGACTCTGAAGCTCAGGGGGTGAAGCAACACACCCAAAGCCACAAAGCCAGTCCGTGCTGAACCAGAATTTGAACCCAGCAAAGTATGGCACCAGAGCCCAGGCCTGTCTTAGTCTAGCACCTCCCTAATCCCAAGGTGGATGCCAATGGCCAAGATCTAAAGTAGGAAATAGGGTGAGGATAAGGACCAGTCCCCACTTATGACTGTTTTCAGCTCTGAGAAGGGGCCCGTCCTCACATCCGGGCCCCTGCTGCCTCCCCAAGCAAGCCAGAGCTGGGTGTAATTGGGAAGTTCTTCCTTATACCCCACCAGAGCTGCCCTACTGCAGGCATGTTGTCTTGGCAGTGAGGAATCCAAGCCCCACAGTGTGCCAAATCCCACCTTGGGAAGCCTGGACTAAGGTGGCGGGGTGGGGGTGGGGGGGATGCCCACCTCCTCTGGGATTTGCTTCTCACTGGCGCCTGGCTTCTCAGAGCCTCGAAGCTTCATGTAAATCGAATGGGAGTGCTCAACCTGCCTTGACACGCTTTGGGCTGGTTACTCTCAGGTGCTCTGTGGTGAATCTTTTAGCAATGCAAATCCCCTCGGTGGGCTGTGCTGTGGGGGATCCAAGGCTGACTCCCACAAGGAGGGGGACTCAGGGGCCAGCTCAGCAGCTGCGCCTCCTTCCAAGGAGCCCTAGTGAGGTAGCCAGGCCGAGAGGAGCCACTCCGCCTGGTGAGCCTGAATCGTCACTGGGGCTGGCCTGGGGAGAACAAAGCCCACAGGGCTTGTCCCGGATAACAATACTGGGCAGATGTCTCCCACCTTCTGCAAATTCCCCGCTGGCTTGCTCACTATTCATTCATTCATTCATTCATTCACATGATTACTGGGCCAGAATGCAGGCGGGGCACCTGGAAGAGATACAATGGTGGTCAGGGCAGACGCGGGCCTGCTCTCCGGAGCTTGGAATTCAGGCAGAACACACGTCTGCTCTGATTGAGACCCTATGAGCAAAGAGAAGGGGTCTATAGTGAGCCTTGAGGGGTGGCATGCAGGCCAAGGGGCCTGACCCACCCTCAGGGGCTGGCCTGGTGAAGGGAGTGCTGCAGAGCTGGCGGGCGCTCCAGACAGAGGGGGCAGCACATGCCAGGCCCAGCAGCAAGGTAAGCCCAGCCCACGGTGATGTGCTGTGAACACGCAGACCCACCATGGGCATCACAGCAGGCTGCTCTCCCACATGGAGTTCCACAGAACTCCAACCTCAAGTACACGGGGGAGCACTGCCACGTGCCAAAGGGGGCAGGGTGGTGGGCTCCCAGCAGCAGGGAGGTGAACAGAGCAGGCCCTTGTGTCCCCCTTGTGCTGACTTGCGGGCCACCCCTGCCAGGGTATCTGCCCTATGTTTCATAGGCACCCAGGGCCAGTCTACGAGAAAGGGGCAGGCTGCCTCTCCCCACTTCTTGGATGAGAAAAGCAGGGCTCAGAGTAGCTGCCGGTCAACTGTGTAATTTTGTTCCACACAAGGTTACCTACTACTTGCCCTGCAGGGGGGTTGCTGAACGCTCGGCCCCCACCCTCTGTGAGCTCTCCCTCTGGGAAAGGTGGGCCCTGGGCTGCATGGGTGTGGAAGCACCCAGGGAAGGCCCTCTGGACAGGGGAGAAAAGGGGACAGACTGGCGGGGAAGTGCTCAGTCTCCCAGGAACAAATTCCATTCACTCATTCACTCAGGACTACCCGGTTGCCATTACAACCGGGACATGGTGCAGGGCCTCCTGCCCTGGGCCTCCCAACACTGCCCCATGCTTTGTACCTTGTGACCTGGACCCCCGCCCCCCCCCCCAATTCCCCCTGAGCCTCAGCCCATTGCACATCAGAGGTTGGGGACAGTATTACTGTCTGTACGGGCCAGATGGGGCTCCAGCAGTAAAACCCTCTTGCTGTCACTCCAGCCAGAGGTGCCTACAAGTGCAAAGCGCTCACAATTTTCCTGATATTTCTGACTCAGATGTTGTTATTAAAACACCCTCTCTTGAGTCCAGGACCAGGCACATAGCTGGTGCTCAAAATGTGCTGGCTACAATACCAGAGGCTCCAACCTCAATACTACAAAATATAGGTAATATGGCCCCATTTTAAAGATTAGGAAACTGAGGCACAATCTGACTCAAACAAGGCCATGTATGGGACTCTGTTTATGACCCACAGCTCCTCCCCTCCTCAATCTCCATGCCCTGGACCAGGTTTTCTAGAAGGCAGCAGGCAGGCACAGCAAGGCCAGCAGAGCCCATGGCTCTGGGTCCCTCTGGAAGCCCCAGGGAGTCCCCACCCTTCTCCATGTTTGAGTAACGGCCTCCATACGCCACCAATCTGGAAATCACCTGTGAAATTTATTTCCCCCGGCGCGGGCTTGGGAACCATGTAAATCACCCCGCTTAACAGCCTCTGGGACTGTTCCCTGCCACCCCTCACCAGCTGCTCTGTGCCAGGGCCCCGGTCATGAGCTGTGCATAGCCTACAGTGTCCTGGGTGTTACGCGGCACTGTCCAGGGGCGCAGCAGGAATGTGTCCAGCAGGGTGGGGATGGAGACCGCCTGAAGCTTTGGACACTGGGTCCGAAGGGGCAAGCCCCCCTCCCCCACCCACACCCCTTGTCCTTGTCCCCCCATCAGTAGCCTTGTCTCGGAGGAAAGTGGGTCTGAGTGGCTTCCCCAGGCCTCTACAGCCCTGATTGGGGGAGGCCCAGGGCCATGGGAATGGCAGGGACCCAGAGAACGCCTGTCAGGACTCCATCTAGAGGACGAGCCCTGCGCCCCCTCCCCCCTCCACTACCAGAGTCAGTGTCTCTTGGATGCCTCTTGAATGCTCTTGGAGCACCAGCCAGGCATAGTTAGTATTTATTCAGCTTTGCTTCCATTTCTTCTTTCCTGGCGGTCTCCCCCACAGACGGTGAGCTCCCAGAGAGCAGGCTCTGCACACAGCTGAGAAGAAAGGGGCGGTCAGGAGCCAGGAGGCAGGTCCTGGGACATGGGCAAGCTGTGGCATGGTCAGTGGGGCAGATGGGGCGAGAGCAAGTGTCAGCAGAGGCGCAGTCAGGCCGGCTGAGGGGGCCTGGTGATCTCGCTAGGATAGGCCACAGACTCTGGCCACTGGCCATGTGCACAGGCATCTGGGAACAGTTGGCTTCCACAGGGACCACAACCAGGAGACTCCCCAGAACTAGTATGTCAGCCCCCACCTCCCCTGCCTTGAAGCCTCAGCCCCCCTTGCTAGATGGGGGCAAAGGGGGGGGGTCCTATGTTTACTTTCCCAATTCCACGCTTCTCTACCTTCGTTCACCTGGGTGGCTCTGGAAGATATTGAGCCCTAGGCCCTGCCCCAACCCAATTAAATAACATAGTCCCATGGGTTCCTGGACCTCATGGCCCCCTCTCCTCTAAGGAGAGACCTTGGAGTCAGCCCCTGGGCTGGGGCAATTCCTTGTTAAAGCCACAGGAGAGTGTGTGGAATGGCCTTTGCCTTATGCCACCAGCAAAGCCAGGCCCATATGGCAGCCCCATCCCAGACCGTGTAAAAGTTACTCCTGCTTCCAAAGACAACCAGCTCGGCCTTCAGACACCTGTGCAGACTCTGTTCAGTGAACATTTACTGAGCACTTGGTATGTGTGAGCTTGGAGCTCCAGCCAAGGAGTTTGAAGGGCAGGCAGCAAGGTCTATAGCGAGACAAGAATGAGGGAGCCTTCGGGCAGCCCAGGAAGCCTCTGACCCACGTGGAGAAGTCAGGGGAGGCTTCAGGAAACAATGACTCCCTGTCAATCACTCTGGGACACACAGAGGTCAGCTGGACCACAGGCAGATCTTGCCTGGAGCTGGCAAGGCCCTTTGCAACCACTCCCTGGCTTAGTCCAACCACTCCCTGGCTTAGTCGGCACTTAATGCTTAGTAGGTGCTTAAGCCCCTGCGGAAAACGATGAGCACTGTCCCCATGGGTACTCAGTCCTGAGGGCAGAGATCCACTCTTGGGCCCATCGGAAGCAGCCCCTTGTCTGTGGGCCATAGCACCAGCTTACAGGGTAAGACAGAGATGAGAGCTACACTGATGGAATAGCAGGAGAGCATCGTCCTCAGCTGAAGAAGGATTCATCAATCTGGAGGGTCCTGGGAATGATGAGGATACTGAGGCTCAGAGGAGGAGGGCAGGTGGCTTACCCAGATTCCCACAGTGAGCTGGACACAGGCCAAGGCTAGGGTGGGGCAGGACACTGGCAGAGGGAGGAAGGGCAAGGGGAGGCCTAATCCCTACACCACAAGTCCCTGAGATTTCTGGGGACTGAAGCAGCCAAGGTCTGGTTTAAATACTTGACCTTGCTGCCTGTCTGGCTCCCTCCCTCTGAGTCTCCCACAGGTAAATCTAGGTACCACTAGGGGTGGGGGTGGGGGGTGGAGCTGGTTGGAAGATGGAGGGTGAGGGGTGGAGTGGTGGGAGAATGGGGAGTGAATCTAGACTTCTCTGCTCCCCCACTCCGTGTATGCTCAGGTGGCCACAGTACCCTCAGTTTCCACCAGCTAATGGGAGAAGGCCTCAGAAAGAGACTCAGATCAGAGAAGGCCTGTCTTGGTCTGGAGGACTCACAGCTGTGCCAGTAAAGCCCAGCTCCAGAGAGCCCCCATCCCTCATGTGACAGGTGGGGAACAGCAGCCAGATGGGCACCCGACCTAGGGGTGAGACAGAGCTCAGGGCTTCTCCTAAGACCTGTGCCCTTGGTTGACTAACCACTGGACATTGTGGCCAGCCTGGACCCACGATCGGTGCAGAGAACAGAGGTCAGAGAATAACAGGAAGGGCCAGGGGCAAGGTCATGAGAATGCGGCCTCGATGGAGCATGGATCTTGTCATATCTATCAGAGGAGCCAACCAATGACACGCCAGTGCTCCCTGTAGTAAGCAGACACACAAGTACACCCACACTGCAGCTGCCCCCACCCAAGACTAGAACGAAGTCTCACAGGCAGCACCCAGCCAAGTTCAGGCCCTCCCCTTGGCCATGTCCACGGGTCACTTCCTCAGCTCTGCGGCAGTAGGACATGGCCTCTGTCTGCATCTTCTCAGTTTGCCCACCGGCTCCAAGGACCCAGGGGGCGCCCCAGCACCCTGTGAAACCGTGCTCCAAGGAACTCAGCCTGATAAAAGAGGCAGTGCTTAAGGAGGAACAGCTGTGATAGAAGGGCACAGGAGTGTGGGGGCACCTGGAGGGTCCTGTGGTCAGGGGACTGCCTGGAGGAGGTGGGCTGTAGAAGGGCCACATGAGGCTGTGGCTGGGTGCTCAGACCTGAGTACTGGGGTATGAATCCTGCTTCTACCACTACCTGGGTGATTTCAGCATCACTCAGCCCTGCTGAACCTCAATTCTTCTTGTCTGTGAAATGGGAATAAAAATGAACTGATCTCACTCTATAGGATACGTGAAATACATCACCCAGGGCCCAGCTCATAGTGATGTAGTTAAATGATGTATTTAAAATAACCAAGTCCCTAACAGATGCTTCCTTGAGCATGGATACCCTCCTCCTTCCCTTCCCCTCCTACCTTCTTCCTCACCCCTACCCCATGTTCAGCCCTCTGGCCTCACCCTGCAGCAAAAATTGCCTTCCTATTCTCTATTACTCTCTGCTTCTTGCTAACAAAACCCAAGTCTGTAAGAATCTCTCCTGCCTCCAGCCTCAAGGTGACCCTATCCTTTGCTCAAGGGTAAATCCTCATTAGCCAGAGCCAATCACAATGCACTTTCCCTATTGCCAGTGATTGGTTGACAGTGGACATGTGACCCACTGCTAACCAATAAGGTACAAAGGGAAGTTGGCTAGGGGCTTCTGAGCCAGGTTTCCCTACCTCTTAAGGGGAACCCAGTATCCCCTTTACTCCTGTCGTCTGGTACCTGTGATGCCCGGAGCTATGGCAGCCATCATGTTGCCATGAGGGGAGTCAGCCAAGAACAGACAGCCCCACTAAAAGTGAGGCCAGACAGGCAGAGTGCAGGTGTGGACTTGGTCCTCAATGACAGCCTCCACTCACCCACATCTGGGCTCCCTGTCAGAGGATAAAGGGACTAACCATGATGAAAAAATCTTCATGCTGTGGTTGCCGTGGTATATGCAAAAACTGCCTCTTTTCCTTGCAGCCAAATATACTCTTCAGACTCGCCTTTTGTAGGGGTAGTCGTCAGCTCAATGCCTATTCCTGGAAGCCCCTGTGCACTGGGGCATAGGGTTGTCAGAAAGGCCCACGGGGGTAGGGAGCCAGAGGAGGGCATTGGTCAGAAGGGCTCTTTGCCTTGGAACTTGGGCTAAGCAGACTGGCCTGACAGAGGGATAGGATGAGCAAAGGCCAAAAGGTACAAAGGCCAGTGCTCTTACTAGGACCTGCAAGTGGCTGGGCCTGGCTGGAGCCTGGAGGGTCACAGGGCTAGTGGCCAGAGCCCGGAGCCAGCCCAGGCAGGGCCTCCAGTTCTAGCCTGGGAGGTGGGGCTGTGCCCACGGTAGGTTTCCGGGGTGCAAGGTCATCGCTACCCCTCAGCAGGAGACACTGCAGCGTGCCTAGGGGGTCCAGGGAAAGAAGGGAAGACTTCAGGTTCTCCCCAAACCCACCCTCACCTCAGCTCACAGGGGGAAACGAGCAATGTGTCTGTCTGTGACAACCTCATCACCAAAGCCTGTTTCATCAGCTTGTTTCTCTTTTCTAATAAATGAAGCTCGGGGCAGGGCTGAGGTGGGTTGTTTTGTTGTTTGTTTGTTGGAACTGGTAGCGGCACCAAGCCTGACCTTTAAGGCTTCAAACGCAGCATTTTAGGCGGCGCCGGTGGGCAAAGAACACGGGGCTGCAGAGAGAAGTTATCACTGCTAAAATGCCACGTCAGGCTGGAAGCTCAGAGTCAAGCAGCAGCCTCTCCCATCGCAGGAACACATCAGGCCGTTCTTGCCCACCTGGGGACAAAGCAGTCCCTTCTGAGGGTACCCTGGAAGCCTTGCTGACTCTAAACCGGCAGGGAGGGCCCAACGTCTGTCCCAGAGGGAGACCAGGAGCCGGGGCCTCCAGCCACCCAGGCACCTTGCTCTATAGGACTTGCCAAAGGCAGCCTCAAATTGCTCCTGCATCCCATGTCAGGGGTTTTATTTTCTTATTTTTTGGACAGGGAGAGAGAGAACCGGGGGTAAGAGGGAAGAGGAAGATAAAGAATCTTACGCAGTCTCCATGTCCGGTATGAAGCCTGACTCAGGGCTCCATCTCATGGCCCTGAGACCATGACCTGAGCCAAAATTGAGAGCTGGATGCTTGGGGTGCCTGGGATCGAGCCCCGCGTAGGGCTCCCTGATCAGCAGAAAGCCTGCTTCTCCCTCTCCCACTCCCCCTGCTTGTGTTCCCTCTCTCACTGTCTCTCTGTCAAAGAAATAAATAAAATCTTTAAAAAAAAAAAAAAAAGAGTTGGATGCTTAACTGACTGAGCCACCTGGGCACCCCTCCAGGGATGTTTTTATTACAAGAACCAGTTGCATGTCATAGTGCAAGGACAGCTAAGCTGGGGTCATTCTTTGAGCCACCGTATTGAGCACTGGGGACGGGGCCCTGTCCTCCGGAAGACATGTGGGGCCTGAGGGCTCCTCTCTGCCACCTCAGACATCAGTTTCCTTGTCTTACAATAGCAGTATCTGGGTCCCTGGGGGCTTCTGTGGTTGGGATACGTCCTTGCCAAGACAGGCAACCAGGCAAGGCCCATACTGCCCAAGGAGATGGTCCCGCCCAGGCACCCTGCCCCCAGGAACCCTCACTGGTCTTGCAGCATCCAGAGACCTTCTCAGCCACCTCTGCTCTTTGCAGAAGCCCCCTCCCAAAATGCAGAGGACACTAGGCCACCCCAGCATGGATAACACACGGACCTTGAGAATACCAGGAGAACAAAACTTACAGTTCTCAGCTGCCACACCCCACCAGATCAGGGCCAGAGCTCAGCTGGGTGCACAACAGTCCTGAGGGCTGGCACCCAGATTGTGTGTTTATGAAGACCCAGTAGACAAAAATTCATCCTTGAAAGGAAGAGACTTCATGGGAAGTGCCCTAAATAGAGAACTGTGTGGGGATCATCAAGCTATTGTACCCCAAATCGTGCCTGTAACTGACTGCACAAATATCTTCCTTGGGGGGGAGAAGCCCAAACCTACAGCACATGCTCCAAGGGATGCCAGTCTCCCTCCCTTGGTGTGCAAATGAGAAGCACCCACTCCAAGAGGGGGGAAAATGCCAGGTCACGCAGCAAGGGTTTCCACTCTCCCTGCACCCTGAACTCCATGCCCACCCCCTCAGATTCCCAAGGGAAGGGCTGTTTGCAAAGATGCTTCACTTTATAAAAGGCTCACCAAACTTCTCTGAGTCCCAAGTCCTCCAGTGCATCTAAATATCATTCAGTTTGCAAAAATTTGAATTACAAGGATGCAGCCTGTATGTTTCCTTCACAGACTGTCATCGAGCCAGTTGGTAGATGATCAAACTTTCCAGATCAGCCTTAACTCGGGCTGTTCCTGACATAAAAGTTTGCAAAACACTGGTCATAACAACCTGGCTTCTTTAGTCCCCACTGCCAGTGTTTGCCCAGCCGAGCTCTGGCATTAACTTCAAAGGCAGGTGCAGGAGGTGGGCACCAAGAGCACATTCTGGGGACAGAGAGATAAACCCCGCATCTGCCTGCACACACAGATGTGCATGCACACACAAGGCCACACCCACATCCACACTCATGTGTACATGCACCTACACCTATGTGTATGTGTGAGCACGTGCACACACCCCTCCCACACTCATGTGCACAAATAATGCACAAGCAGGCGCACACAGTGGCACACGTGCACACCCCCACACACACAAGCTCATCTTCGTATGCACATGGACATTCACACAAGTGTGCATTCACATGAACACAGCTAACACATGAGCACACAAAACACACACACATACACACACACGAGCACACTCAGATACCTCGACACACAGGCCAAGGCAAGGGCCAAGCACAGGAGCAGAGACGCGGGAACCACAGCTGAGTCTTGGGTGCCAGTAGGGCCCAGCCACGCTGCAGTTATTGTGGGTGATGGGAGAGGTGCCCAGCACTTAGAGTGCAGATCTGGCTGGACTAAGACCCCTCACAGACTGAGTCAGGATCCACATGCCCTTATCGGGCAGGGCCAGGCCCATCCCTCAGGACCTTTCATAGCCTAGCCCTGTGAGGCAGTACGCTGGAGGGAACCCTATTTTACAGAGGAGGCCCCAAGATCCAGAGAGGCTAAGGATGCTCCCAAGGTCACACAGCTGGTGAGAGGTGTGGCAGAGCCTGGGTGTGCTCTAAGCAGGGCCCTCATTCAGAAAGATGTGGCCAGCAGGGAAGGAAGGCATCGAGGTGGGAGCCAGGGACCCGTCGTCTACAGAGAGCCGGAAGAGAGGCAGAGGGGGCGACTCCTCTCTCTTCTCACCACTCTTTTCCCCTTCCTTTAACAGAGTCATTGCCAAGGTGGGAAGAGTTCATTAATGATCAGCAGGAAAGACTTCCCACGCCCCTCCCTCTCTGCTAAACAATTAGGTTGATTAGAGCTCAAAGTGGGTCAGTCTGAGAAGCAGCTTCAAGACACCCAAAGTGTGGCCAAGGGCCAGTAGGGGAGGCACAGGCTCTTCACACTGGAGGAGGTGGGGTCTAGCTGGGCTGGGGGTCAGGCCTCACTCTGTGGCTAGAGTGCTGGGAAGAGGAACGGGATGACCCTGAACCCATCTTCTCAGGATACTGGAATGTCAGAGTCAGAAGAGCCTGGAAGAGAGGAAACTGAGGCCCAGGGGGAGGAGGGGCCTCGTCCAAGGTCACCACTCTGCCACCTACCCAGCTGACAGGATTGGGCTGGAACTGCCTTTGACAGAGGGCCCCCAGGACCAGGCTAACCCAAAGCAAGGCCCCTCAGGTCCCCCATGGGAAGAGTCCCCTCACCTAAGCCCCGCTAGACAGGGTCTCCTGGTCTGGGGGGTCCCATCCCCCACAAGCTTAGGTACCAGCGCCAGCAGTGGCCAGAAGCCACTGCAGACAGGACCAGACCCAGAAGGAGGGGGCCCAGCTCAGATGGGAGAGGGACTAGGTGGCCCGTGAGCAGCATCAGGCCCAGGGACAACAAACCTATGGCAGGACATTACCAGACAGAGCCACGCCCCCAGGCCGTGCCGGCATAAAGTCGTGCTCAGACTGTGTGGGCCTGAATGACAGCATCCTTGACTCCCATAGGGTAGTTCTAAGAGATCCCCGTGGGGAATGTGCAAGCCCCCCAGGGGCATCCCAATCCATTGGTGGTCACCTGCACTGCCAACCCCCCCCCCCCAACCTTAGCCACAGGCAGCTCAGAAAGCTTTTCAGGTTACACAGGACAAGAGAGGAAGGGAAAAGAAAAAAAGCAAAAACCACACATACACCTCCCTCTGGGAATACGAATATTGATTCTGTAGCTTCTTGTTTAGACAGTAGGCACCAGAGGAAAAGAAAAAAAAAAAACAAACCCACCCTGACATGAACAGAAGCTCTCCAGTTGGCTGGAGGGATTGCAGCCAGCAGTGGAAAGTCCCCCACCCTCGCCTTCACGGTACCCCAGACCCTGGTGCTCCACCCCCACCCCCACCCCCACCTGAGGCCCTGAGTTCACTCACTTCAAGACACAGGTCACTAGCTCCTGAGGCAGATCTTGAATCTAGAAGCCCGCAAGGACAGCAGCAGGGCTGGGGGTACGGGAAGGGGAAGGAGAAAGAGACCAGCCCCCCCCCAACATTACCTGCCAGATACGCCCATGCCACAGGCCTACCTACTTTGACTCCCAAACTTCCAGCTGGCCCTTGCATAGTACCCTAACCCCCCAGGCCACACCTGTCCTTATAGCATGGAGACCTTACTAAGGTCTCTGCGGTCTGAGTCCTCTGAAGTCCCCTTGGGGCCAATGAAACCACCAAGGGACTGGAGGATCCAGCCTCAGGTTTCCATTAACCACCCCCCCACACACCCTTTCTCTCTGGAATCATACTGGAATCTGGAGGGGGACCTTGGTCCCCTCTGGAGGCACCTTGGTATCTGGAGACGGGAGTCCCTCCTGCCCACCCCTCCATGCCAGGCGGGACTGGTCTATGACTCAAAGCCTTGGAGAAGAGGAAAACCTGAGTCAGGGGGCCCCAGGATCACATGTGTACGTGTGGAAGGGCGTGGAAGTGGGCTGGCAGGGCAGCTGTGGCCCGAGTAAGAAGACCCCCTCCAGGTTGCCTGAGACCCAGGAGAACAGAGGAACAGTGCAGCAAAGGTTACAGCTGGAAGACCTAGGCGTGCCTAACAGGTCTTAGGCCTCTTCATTTTCCTCCAAAGCCCCAGGTTTTGGGTCCCCACCCCCAACCTCCTGGGCCCGCTGCCTGGATGTGCCCAGGCTTCTGGCAGGGATGCTAAGCATCGAACAGGTTAGTCCTCTTCCAGGCCTGCCTCTGGAAGTTGTGGGGCTTTGGGCAGGACCTTCGTCTTTCCGAGTCTCAGTGTCCTCATTTGTGGGATGGGCATGAGCACAGGTTCTGACGTCAAGGCAGTGATGTGGGTAAGGGCCTGGCCTGAGCTCACGGAGGGGAGGCCCACCATTAACCTGGTGATGTTCCCCACCACAGTCAAGCTGGGCTTCAGGGAGTGAGGGAGGGAGGTGGCCCAGTGTCTGTCCTCTAGGAGCCAATATACCACGTGAGTGGGTACAGTCTGAGCTAAGGGCACAACCCAGAGGTCTCCAGAAGGTGTGGGTGTCAGACCTTGAAAGAGGAATTTAAACCCCTGAGGAAAGCATGCAGTGATGAGGGGACAGCAGCAGCAAAGTGGAGACAGGAAGGGGCTCAGCCCACAGGAGCAGGGTGGAAAGACTGGTGGGTCGGGGCCTGTCAGGCTGCAGCCTTAGGGCCAGCTGCTAATGTTTAGAGGCTACATTCCCCTCACAGGAATTCTCACCCCCAGACTCTTAAGCAGATTCTATGATATCAGTTGGGGAAACTGAAGCAAGTTCACCCCAACAAGAGGGTCAGCTCTGGAGGCCAGTGCTTGAGACTTGCTGGGCCTACACGCCCGACACCCGGCATGTGAGCAAGCTGCCTCCTCCCGGGAGCCGGCAGGGTCCACCTATACACATCTGAGGTGCCGTGTGCTGCCCACCTGCACACTGGCAGGAGGGAAAGGAGGCCCTGAGAGTAGAAGTGCTCACTCCACTTGTGAGTCAGTCTCTCCTTGGGGACACCAGTGTGACTGAGACTCTAGTGTGAGACTCACCCACAGATTACGAGGGGACTCATCTTAAAGCAGCTCCCCCATCTTCTCAGGGGCTCTTCTGACATAGCTGGCCCGGAGGAGGTGCCCAATATGGATGGGGCCCAGGGGGGATGGCAGCCAAGAGTCTCCCCAGATGCTCCACACCAGGAGGGACGCGAGCACTTGGCAGCTCTGCATGCCACGGGTGGCAGCAGCAGGCTATGAGGCCTCAGCCCCTCCCTCCTACAAGAGCTGCGGCAGGTCATTGGGGAGATGGGGGGACCCAGATGTGTGATGCTGCCTCCCTCTAATAGGGAGAGTCACAGGGAGGTGAAGGCGCGGGCTCAGAGGCCCAGACAGACACACGTCACCCCCCATTAACCATAGCTAGACTGACGCGTGCCCCGTCGTGGGCACTCAGGAAAAGGAGCACGTACTCCAGCTTCATTAATCTGCTGGGTGGGTTCAGGCCCCTCAGGCCGCTCTCCAGTCCCCACCAGGCCTGCCAGAGGAAGGGAGGTGCTGGCCGGCGTCATCATGGGGCAGAGTGGGGCTAAGAGGGTGCGGCCAGGCGCACAGCTCAGCCAGGGCCCCACAGAGCGGGGATCAGAGAAAGCCAGGGATGCCAGAGAACAGGGGACAGAGGTCCCACAAAAGAGGCGGGCAGGGTGGGCACAGAGCAATGAAAAGGTTGGGCAAGGAAGTGGAGAAGGAGTGGAGCTGAGGGACCCAAGAAGGGGGCTGGGGAGGGGCCAGAGAATAGATGGGAGAAAGACGCAGGGAGAGGCAAAGCAGTTGCCCTCAACAGGCAGCGGTGGCCATTTGCCATTCATGGCCACGGCTGGAGGGAGCGGAATTGGAAACGGTGAGGCAGGTGAAAGGGACAGTGTGCTCTGACTCCTTCTCCCCCAACTTCACCCCCAAACACACGAGGGCACACGTGCACACACATGTCCTCGCTCCTGTGGCCTCCTCCTTGTTTGAAACCCTGATCTCGGTCCAAGTGGGGTGAGGGAGTCCCCCCCCACCCTCTGCAGCCAAAACCAAAACCCTGTTCCCAATCCAGCAGCAACTCCTCTGTCCTCCTTGATCCAGCGGCTGCCTCCGTCCCTTCGCCTGATGGGCAGAGAGCCACGCTGCCACAGCGATTACAGAAATAATGGCCACCAGACCCCAAACCCACGCCGGCTTAAAACCCAGTGGCTTGCAGAACTGGGCCCTGTGGGCCTGCCAGACGTGGAGGAGGAAATGATTTTCCCGCCGAGGGCCCTCTCCACAGAGCGGTCATCACCCCAGTGCCGAGATGCTGAGGCTCAGAAAGCCACCTGTATCAACGTCTCGTCCTAGCCTGGCCGCTGACCCAGGAGAGTTCCGGGAGGCTGTCCACCCGCAAGGCAGCCCCAAGGCAGCTGCCTCAGCCTTTCACATGAGTTCAACAAAAGCCCTGCTCCAGTCAGCCACGGTCATGTGGGGGCCCTCACTCGATTCCCTCCCCTTCCTCCTTCCAAGGATCAATGGGCATCCGCATCTGCGGGACCAGGGCAGCTGAAGGGCGCTGGCTGTCACGGTAAACCCAGTGTGTCGTCGTCACATTAGTCACTTCCCCCCGGACCCTCAGAGCGCACAACCCCCACCCCACCCCCGCTCTCATTCTCTAATTACGGTCTGCGAGACATGTCCCAAACCCTCAAATTAGCTCCAACTCTATCGACAAGAGAAGAGCGTCCAGCTGGAAATGTGCCGCTGCCATCACACCCGCCTCATCGTCTTCTTGCTGAGGACAGAGTGACAGGTGTCCACTCTGGTCAGGGTCTCACACCGTCCTTCCAACGGAGACCCATGCAGGCCCAACGGCCATCTGGCCCACTGCAGTTTGCAAGGAGAGGGGGGCGAGGTGGGAAGAGGTGAAAAGGCACATCTATTTAAACCTTCATTTGAGTAGCTATGAAATGGCTAGGGAAAAAATATTGTGGCTTGGCTTTGAGGAAAAAAGAACAACAACAAAAAATAATGCTTTTGCTCTTTTTAAACATCGTGGTTGAAGTCCATTTTCATCACAGCAAATGAAAGACAATAACGCACCCACAAGCCCTGAACTTCCATATGATTCTCCTCTCCCTGTGCACCCCCCAACACACACACACACACACACACACACACACACACACACACATCCAGACGGTTGACAGAGGACACGTCCGTGCGGCACCTGTAATTTGCCAACTGATCACCCGCCTGAGCACAGCCAGGCTGTGTGAGGAAAGAAACAACGAGATGAAGAGACACTCAGAGCAGTGCCTTTCCCGAGTTTGTTTTTCCCTCATCTGGGAGAATCTACAAGCTGAAGTCGGCGGGTTTTGAGGCAAAACCAGGGGCTCCTACTCTTGGGCAGAAATGGTCTAATGACGCAGAGTCAGCCTCCCCCTTTCCTGAGGCCAGAACCTTCCCCTTGGCCACTAGCAGCCCAGCTACTCATTTCCCAAACCCCAGGCCTGGCTACTGGTGAAGGGTTCCAGGGGCAGGTAGCTCCACAGACCTGGAGACAGACACAGACAGCAAGGCGGTCACCACGGCCCAAAGCCACAGGGGCGAGGGGAGTCTGGGCACTGACAGAAGTCTGGGGGTAAGGTGCCCACGGAAATAGCCGCTGTCCTAAAGACCACATGCACTGAATACCCACTCCGAGCCCCAGACACATCTGGTTAAGCTCACCGGAGGAGGATGCCCAAGTTTGCGGGTTCTTGGGGAGGGAGAGAAGGCTCAAAAGGACCATGAAAACCAGCAGAAGCTGGCAGGGCCACGAGATGCCATTCCCTTGTTGGCAGCAGCAGCAAGAGGACGCAGGGGTCCTCCCTGCCATTCACTTTCTGCCTCCATCCCAGCACCTTCACCTCCCAACTGGGCTCTCCAGGGGACCCATCCCTCAGGCGGAGTGAGGGGGCAAGAACAAGGGACACTGACCACCTCTGTGGTACTGGTCACAAGAAGGTGCTTGCCTCCTCCGCATCCAGTCCCTCCCGTCAAAGGAAAAGGCCAATGAAGACAGGTGTGGAGGTGTCCCCCACCTCTGGCTCAAAAGCGCCGTATTCCCCCACTGGGGACGAAACGTGGGGCAGATGCGCGGCTCCAACTCTGCCAGGCAGGGGTCGCTGGCCGCCCCCTCACCCAACCTCAGGTCCCCCTCTCACCCGGACAGCAGCAGGGGAATCAGCTGGCAAACTCGGAGCCCCCCATCCCATCCCGAGGCTTGCAGATCTAGCTCTGCCCCGTTAGGAGGTTGGTGGGGGGTGGATAAGGGGCACCGCGGGGAAGTTTCGCGACGCAGCCAGAAGCCCTGGGACGCGGCTACCCGCCCCCTGGTCTTGGGGCCGCCGCCTCCGGGCGCAGCCGGCAGCCGAACCCAGCGCCCCCGCCCCGGCGCGGGGAGGGCCGGGCGCGGGCCGGGCGGCGGAGGGGCGCGCAGGGCTCGGCCGGGGTCCCGCGGCGGGCCAGGGAAGCCACTTACGTGTGCTGCTGGGGGAAGCTGTAGGCAGAAGCGCCGGGGGCGGCGAGCAGCGGTAGCAGCAGCAGCGGCGGCAACAGCAGCAACAGCGGGCGCGGGGGCCGGGACGGCGGGCGGCGGGCGCCGGGGCCGGGCTGGGGGCCGCGGCCGGTCCAGGGGAGCGCAGTCGGCGCCGGGCCGGGCCGAGAGGCGCCGCAGGTCCGAGCCGGCACCGCCATGTTTCCATTCAAGATGCGGCGCCGCGGGGAGATGGGGGGGGGGGCGGCGGCGGCGGCGGCGGCGGCGGGGTGGGGGGGCGCGGGAGGCAATCCGGCCTCTCCGCCTCCTCCGCCTTCTTCGCGCGGGGCCTCCGGGGCTGCACGGGCCGCAGCGCCTCTGCGGGTTGCGCGCCGCGATCTCCCCGCCGCGCTGACTCGAAGCGCTCTGAGCGCCCGGCCCGGGACCGCCGCTCAAATAGCGGCCGCCGCCAACCTGCCGGCGCCGCCCTCCCCCGCCCTCCCTCCCCGGCCGGCCCGCCCCCGCGCGCCCCCGCCGCGGCCACGCGCCCGCCCGTGCCCGCGCGCCCCTCGTCCCCGCGCCGCCCCGAGCCGGCCTTGCTGGCCCGCGCGGCTAAGCGGAGCCGGTGCGCGCGCGTCCTGCGCCCCAACCGTGGGCCGACCTCCCGGTGCGCGCCTTAATCCCCCAGCCTCGGACCCCCCTAACCCTCTCAGCCGCACCCGCGATAGGAGTTTCTGGCCCCGCGGCCCATGGCAGGCTTCTGTGTGACCCTTCCGGGGGCTCGACCTTCAACAGGCTTAAGGCCTGGAGTCACAGGTTTAATGCTGGAATGGCAGACTTTAGCAGACCAGAGAAGAGGGCATGGGTGCTGAACTCAAACCCCTAGTGTCTCTCGCTACTTGCAAGAGTCCTCTCTTAGGGGACTCGGGTCCCCACGCCCTGACAGAAAGAAAGGGCTTGGGTCTCCCGGGTCCCTGAGCCGGAACCTGGGTCCAGCTGCACAGTTCTGAGGGGCTGAGAATGTCGGGAGGCAGCCCTCCATAGCCACTCATTAACCACCGGTCTAAGCATGCACTGTGTGCAGACTGGCCCTTAGCCCCAGCCCCCAAGGCTTCCAGAGCCTCTATTTAGACTCCTCCAGTGCCGGGAAGCTCATCCCTGCACAATCCAATCCTTTCTGTCCTGAGGCCCCCGGCTCCTGCCTGCTTCAAAGGCTGGGGCTGGTGTGGCTTCTGATGCTGCAGCTGGTGGGCCTCTCAGAGCCTCAGTTTCCTCCCCTGTGGGTGCTTGTGTGGGTGCTTAACCCCATTTCTAGGATGAAATTGCTTGGTAAATTGAAATGCTCTGGGTTGGGAGAGAGCATCCAAGAGATTCCCCAGAAGTTGCCCCTGGAATTCTGCTCTTGCACCTGTGCAGATAGGATGGGAGAATGTTTCCCGCCAGCCTGGTTTGGGGCAAGATCCCTTCAGCAGTAGATGACCACAGACTCTGTGCTTAACATGAGGAATGAGAACAGTACCCACTGGGCAAGAGGCCCCACTTCATGATATCTGGGTGAGCCTCCCACCACCCATTCACAGGTCAGCCCAAGAACAACTTAATGTTGAAGGGAGAATGGTGGTCCCTGGACTAAGGAGGGCAGAGGTCAGGGGCCGGAAATAAGGTGCAGGACAACACTTACTAGCTCCCCAGTCCTGCCTGGGCTGTCCCACACCCACCCCACCCTCACAAACCAGGGCTTGACAGGGAGACAATTTTGAAGTTTCCCGCTCCCCAGAGCTGAGTGAGGTTTCCCAATAGGTCCCAAACTCTGAGGCCCCCAAAACATTATCAGAGGAAGGCAGTGTCCTGGGTCCCAAACTCCTGAGAGGCTTGGGGCCTGTGACCAGGAGGGGGCTAGTGGGCTCTGGAGGCCAAGCTAGGCCACCTGTATGGGGACAAGCAGGGCTCTCACTAAACCAGATGCCTCATTGTGCCAGATGGCCCCATTCCCACATCTGGATTGGGCAGTTCCTCCAGGCTAGACAGAAGGGGGTGGGAGGTAGGGGGGTTCTACACAGAAGAGTCAATAGGCCCTGAGCTAATCAGACCCCTCCCAGCCCCCCCTGCTGATACCTGTCTCCAGCATCTCTGTTTCTCCCATACCCAGGGCAGGATGGGCCCACAGTGTCCTCCCCCATCTATTTACTGGATAAATGCCCATAGGGCATGGCTCCAGGGACCCAGCACAAAGGGTGTTATCCTCTGGATTAGGAGCCCTCTGGGGTTAGATGGGAAACTTCCCAAGGCAGACACCGAGTAGCAGGGTAAGAAATGCCAGGGGATGTCTCTCTGCCCTTCGGCACCAGAGTGGCACGGATCTGAGGAGTGCCCAAGCCACCAGGCACCTGTATCCAGGCTGGGTGCGGTGAGTGGGCATTGGTAGCTGGGCATTTTGGTTCCAGCCGCCACAGATGTGCACCTAATTGAGGCTGCTGGCGCAGAGGGAAAGGCGGGAGATTTTGGTTGACAGGCCGTTAAAGGAAGACAAATAAGGAGGGGAGGTAATTAAGAGTACATGGGTAGTAAGAGTCTACACATTCCAACTTTGAGGCTCACAACACCCTCCGTCTTCTGGCAGCTGGCTCCAGCCCCAGTTTAAAGTCATGGGAGGAAAAATCAAGTCTTCCCAGAAATGGCGGGACTTCCACGGCAGGCACATTGATATGCTTGGCAGCAAAGACCACTTACCTAGCCAGAGGTGCCTGTGCTGGAAGACACGGGGTGGCAGGGGCAGGGGAAGCTGCAGCCTGTGGGGAAGGGGCAGCCCTGGCAGGGAACTTGGCCGCGGCCAGTTCTGCATGTGGGCTGAGGGGAGGTCAGCTCAGCAGAACAGAAGAAACTGAGAGGTCTTTATGTTAACCCTCCTATGGGCAAAGCAAGTTGTAGGCTTGGTTATGCCACACAAGGGAGGTGGAAGCCCATCAGGAATGTACACCCAGGAAACCTGGGGTAGCAAGAACCCCACTCCAGCATGCTCACCTCCAGCCTCCCTCTCATCACCCTTTGCCACTCCATTAGCCAGTGGCCTAGACGCTCCCAGTGTTCTTAGCGCTTTCCTCCTATGGTTCCCTCCTCCAAGAACACACTCCCTCATCCTACCACTTGAACACAGGATATTCATAAATACTGCTTACGCCAGAAAGCCCTCCCAGGCCCCACCTCAACTAGACAGGCCTCCCCAGGCCAGTCCTCACTCTCCTGTCCCCACTTCCACACACACACACACACACACACACACACACACACACACACGGCCCATAGCCTCCATCTCCAATTCAGGAAAATGCTTGCACACTGGACTCTTGTTAAGCTGGGGCCTGAGTCTCCCTTGTCCCTGTCACTTCCTCAGGGCCCCACAAAGAACCTGACCATTGGGAGAAGGCAGGAATTGTTGATGTAAGGACTTTTGAGTGGCATCTCCATGGGCTTGGGGGTATGCCCAGGAAGAGTGATCTAGTCTGGGCACAAGAAGGGAAAACTTTGGCATCAGATACTACAGATGGTGTAGGTAAGTCAGTTTGCCTCTCTGAGCTTCTGTTTCTTTGTATAATGGGAGATGTGGTACCCAGCTGGCAGGGGGAGTCTGAAGACCCAAAGCAGGTAACACCTCTAGGGCAAGACTTGGCACTCAGCAAAGGCTTAACGAAAGGAAACCACCCAGAGACTTAGGCCTCCCCAGGAAGAGCAGGGCCTACTTGCTGGCAGGCAGGGTAATTTTCCTAGAATAGGAGGAGGGATTCCAGCTTGGCCTTGTAAGATGAGCAAGGTGGGGTGGGCATATTAGAGAAGGAAAGAAGGGAAACTCCCCAGGGCCGAGCATGACCTGAGCTAGGACCCACCCTCCAGAACCCCATTAACTCAGGACTGCCTCTGTCCTGGGAAGTATCCTTCTATGACAGGAGGCTGTCCCACCTCATTTAGCCTCCTCTGATGTTCCTGTCCCATGCCCCCTTTGGGCCAGAGTCAGTGGTCCCTAAAGGCCCCCAGAAAGAGCACACTCCATGTATGGGCTGACCACCAGTGCCCACACCTGCCGGTGGCTACTTTGGCTCGCCCACCAGCTCCTTGCCTTTAGCAATGTGAGGTTCCCACAATGCCTCTGCCTGAGCATGGTTCAGATGCAGGGTGGCCTCTAGGTGCAATGAGACAGGCACCCTACTTCCAAAGGCATTAAGAATCCTCTGCACAGTAAATGACCCTCAGTCCTTGTAGTGCCATTTATTGCAATAAATGGAAGAGACTGGAG
Organism: Martes martes; assembly: GCF_963455335.1. Taxonomy (NCBI): domain Eukaryota; kingdom Metazoa; phylum Chordata; class Mammalia; order Carnivora; family Mustelidae; genus Martes; species Martes martes. The sequence continues at coordinate 197,544,745 of NC_137888.1, read as the reverse complement.
TTTAACCCTTTCATTCAATGTAAGACCTCACCGCTGGCACACCAAAATCATGGCCAAGTCCTAGGCTACATACATACCGTCAGAGACTGTAGGACCCCTTTGTTAGACAGAGGGGGAAACTGAGGCCCAGAGAGAGGAGGGGACTTGCCTGAGGCCACCCAGGGGTTAGTGCAGATCAGGCATGGAGCTTCAAGTCTGGAGACCTAGGTTGTCATCCCAGATCTGTTTCCCGTGACCAAGAGTGATGCTAGTCACCTGGGCCTTTGTGTCTCCATCATGGCTTCCAATATCAAGAACCCAGCACAGCGCTCCTGGGGGAGACCAGGCCTCCTGGTACTATAGCGGAAGCTCCCCGGAAAGACCTCCATCGTCGTGAGGGACACTGAACTCAGATTATTTGACTGAGAGAAGACACTGGCTAATTGGGTCGATTCTGGCAGGTGTAGATCCTTGGCCCCTGCGAACTCTCTACTCAGTGGGGAACTATGACATAGGAAAAACGTGATGGATACTTCTGACCATGAGTTACGTCCTGTGGGTGAAACAGAGCATGTGGTCACTCAGCAATGTGAGGCTTGGGTAGTCAGGGAAGGCTTTCTGGAGGAAGGGGCCTTGGAACAGACACAGAAGAACTGGGAGGGCTTGGATGGATGCACGGTTGGAGGTGGGGAGAAGAGCGTTTGAGCAAAGGGCTGAGGCAGGATGGAGCCAGACGTATGCGGGTTGCCATGAGGAGACTGTTTGCCCAGGCCCCAGCTTCTTTCTCGTGGGACCTCTTCAGGAGGGGGAGGTGGGAACACAGCCCCCTGGGGTTGTTCCTGGCAGGACAGCCCATGCCTCCTGCACTGAGATTCCAGCAGCCCAGGTGGCCGCATCCTCCGAGAAGGATCTTTGGTTGTGTGAGTCCAGGGAAACCCAGTGTCACCTACATTGTCCTTCACTTACCCAACTGAGGCAGGATGGTGATGGACGTGACCGTCCAGCCAGAGGGCCTGCTCCCACCAGGGGCCCTGTCTTGGTGGTCCCCATTCCCACCTCTAGCTGCTCTGGACAGTCTGCAGTTTTCCTCCGAGAGGTCTGGTCCTACCTCTCCTTTTATAGATGAGGAAACTGAGTGCCAGGGAGCTTGTCTTGGGGTTGCAGTGGGCAAAGAGACTCAGGCTGCAGGCTCCGGTCTGGGTTCTCTGTGCACCTTGGAGCATTCTCAGAGCTCCTCTTGGGAGAACCCTGACCTGCACATCGGGCCCCGGGGCGCGGGAGGCCCCTGGCACTGTCCCTGGGTCTCACCTGCAGTGGTGTGTGTGTGGCACATAAGCCTAGATCCTGGCTCTGTCGCCTCATCCTGGGGCCTCCATCCCACTGTGGCAAGAGAAAATGAGGACAAATAAAAGAGAGAAATTCTCCCCTCAGAAGAGCATTAGGTGTCTAAATGGCTTCCAAATAAATAAAAGTCTCCTCGGAGCCCCTGGCCGGCACTGACAGTGGCTCTAACTCTCCACGAGACGTGTTTTTCTGCCTCCAGGTGGAAGTGAAGAGTGTCCGCGGTGGGCTAAGTCAGGCTCTGACAGAGGCTGCCTTCCATCACCGCCTAACGCCCCATCAGCAGAATGGCCACGGCAAATTGCCTCCTCTGATAGCTGCCCCTCCAGGCCCTCGGAGAGCGGAGCCGAGCTGTTGCTGGCCTCCCCCACCAAGACTGGGAAAGAGAAACAGCCTGTCCCTAACTTGCTCATTTTGCAGATGAGGGAACTGAGGCACGGAGGGCTTTGGCGACTTGACGAATGAAGCCAGCAGGCCAGGGGTGCGTCTCCTGAATGAGTTAGCTCTGCTCAACGTGAGCATGGAGTGAGAAGTCCATTTCCTAAGTGTGGCTGTCTGAGGCCCAGTCCACACCTCATGCCGTCCCCCTTCCCCTCCCCAACAGCAGAAGGCATTTGAAGGAAGGCAGTAAGTACTGATGGTACATATGATGGCAGGAGAGACCAAGGCTAGATTCCAGGGAGTAACTCTTTGAGCAATGGGCTAGGGAAACTCCCTCAGGAAGTTTCCTTTTGCTTCTTTTGCTGAAAATATCCCTTGGCTTTTGCCCTTCCACCCTTTGGTGGATTATTCTCTGCTAGATAGTCGAGGGGAGGGCAGGACACCCCTCTGCCATCACTTAATTTAACTGATGGCTGCTGTTCCTGTGAGGGACAGTTAGCACTTCATTTGTTGAGCCTGGAAGACAGATGAGGCTAGACGTTCTTCAATTACTGCAAAACGCTGATGCTGTGGGAGGGGGCAGCAGGGCCAGGAAGGGCAGCGTGTTGTGAGAAGCTGGAAGGCTCCAGAGAGGCTGCCTGGTCCCATTTCGAGAGGCTGCTGCCTCTTGGCCCTTGTGCTGGCACTCAGGACCCTCCCCCTGAATTCCTTAGACACCAGCAGGGAGGAGAAGGGAAGCTTCCTGCCAAGAATCAGTCTAGCTTTCCCATTAGCACTGGGTATGGGTGTCTCCACTCTCAGAAGCACACTCTGTTGGCAGCCTCACCATCTCCCTGCGTGAGATCCTTTAAGACCTCTGCCTCTACCAGGGACTGAGGTGAAGTGGAACAGGGAGCAGGAAGGAGGCATGGACTCTTCCCCATCTGGTTGGAGTGGCCTGGGGATGCCGATTGCCGAGAAACCCCTCGCAGCCTGGACCTGTCGTCACAGAAGCAAGGACGCTGACCTCAAGTGCCATGCAGGTGCCCTTAGGATTCAGCGACTGCCTAGGCCCTCAGAGGACCTGGAGATTTGTCCAACCCAGTCCCCTACGAAATCGTCAGTGGCGCTGACTCAAGGGGGAGTGGGTGAGCTGTGGGGATCTGCTGAGGAAGGCTGTGTGGATTGGAGGCTGCTCTGCTGCCTGGGGGTGCAGGGGAGGCCAGGGGTACTCAAGACAGATGGGTTCAGGCTGGGCAGGCAGCAGGGCTGGAAACTTCATCTCCTCAGGCCACACAGAGGGGCGAGCAGGCAGAGCTGTCCCTCTCCCTAGCCTGGAGTAGAAGCATGCTCCTCTCTTTCCTCGGCCAGCATGAAGAAGTGCCAGCTCAGGCAAATGAAGGGGGCACCTGGTCTTGATCCTGGAAGGCACAGCCTGTGCCGTGTGGTGGCAAACAGGAGCAGGGATGGGTGTTGATGGGACAGGCAGGACAGAGGCTGGGAGAGGGGGCGTCATAGTCCAGAAGGTGTGGGGTTGAGGAAGGGGATGCAGCTCAGGCCACAAGTGCCACAGCTGACTGTGGCTTGCAAGGATTCTGGATCCCTTCCCAGCTGGACCCAGGGGCTTGGCAGGTGGGAAACAACCTGGCTGTTCTGGAGATGATTGAGCCTCAGAATCTATTTCAAAGGACAGTAGGGAACCCCCAAGACAGAGACAAGCCTTTTCTCTGCAGAGTCGGGACGTCAGAGAGCTTTCCTGGGCTCCCGGCAGGCAGAAGGGGGTGCTTGGGCAGTCACATTGGGTAGGCCAGTGAGAGTCAGGGAGAAGACAAGGAAAATTCTAGAAGCCTGCTTATATTCCCCTCCACTGCTGGAAGGGCTCCCCCCACCCTGCACCTACAGCCATGGCCTCCCTGAGCCCTGTCTGGAGCTCCAGAGCACCATCGTGCTGAGGTCTTAATTTCTAAATGAGCGAGGAGGAGTTTTGGAGAGGAAGAGGCGGATGGAGAGACACGTTGAGAGAGACAGAAGAGACCTCGGGGAGGGTCGGATGTCGACTCAGCAGTTTGCAACAAGCCACTCAGGTCTTGTCTGAAAAGCCAAGCCAGCTGCCTTCGGGTAGCTGGGAGCAGGCCATGGACAGGAAAGGCTGCTGATGAGTCAGGCATGGGCAGGAGTGGAGGGTGGTCCTCAAACCCAGGGGCAGTAGGTGGGCGGGGCATGCTCAGGCCCCTCAAAGGGCAGGGAATTATCAAGTGCTAATGAATGACTAAATGGCTATTTAATAATAGATTGCTTCCGTTGTGCTGGGGTCTGGAGGCAGGCTCGCCTTGGGACCCCTGCCAGCCCTGAAGGTCAGATCCCTGGGAGTGAGATGGACCCTGCCCTCAGAAGTCCGTAGAGCCTCCTCCTGGATCTCTGCCAGTTCTCTGCCAGCTCCATGGCTCTGACTGGACTGAGGGCTCCCTGGGAGCCCCCGCCACTTGGTGCCCTCCATCCTCATGTTGTAGCAATTAGGCTGGACATTCCAGGAACAGCTGTTGCCCACTCAGAAGACTGGCCTAGCTGCTCTTATAGAAGAAAACTGGGCAAGTCTGGGCTTGAGGACCCCCCAGCCCTCCAGACCTGCTCTTGGCAGAGCCTGAGGACCATACTTTGACCTCATGAAGAGTCTTGTTGCATCTTCCTGGTAAAGAGGCATTGAGGGAACTTACCCCATAACTGGAGTACCCCTACTCCCACACTTCTCTGGGAACTGAGAACCTTATGTCCCCTGTACAGAGGAAAGGGGCTTGCCCGGGGTCCATCTGGCTTTCCTGTGAATTTTAAGGAAGAATTCCCGACCTTTCCTCTTGAAAGGGAATGGGAATCATAAGCCACATCACCATTCCCCCTCCCTTCCCCTCCTTCTCCACACATACCAGGCACAGCTGGAAGGATGCCTAATTCCGACCATAACCTTCCAAACGCACAGCATTAGCCCCATTGAGTGGAGGAGGAAACTGAGGCCCCAGTGGTTCAGAGTGAAGGTTCCATCTGGCCTGGAAACAGCGGAGATAGGATTTGACTCCCAATCCAGCTCTTCCTGGGTTGAGTCATGAGGAGCCCATTGTGATCTTTAGAAAAAAAAATTTTAATAAGCCCATCTTATCTCAATATGCAAAACTATGCACTTGGCATGCAAATTAACACTTCCTGCCCGCTCCCGGGGTGGCAGTGCAGCCTCCGGGTTTGACCAACATCTAACCCGCTTTGTCTCTCTTGCTTGGACTGAACTTCTCTGCTCCGTTTGCCACCTGCCCCCCAACCCCCACCACCTCCAAACAGGGCTTTGCAGGCAGCAGTTGGAGAATCTCTCCCCAGGTGGCCAGTGAGCGGGCCTCAGATCCCTCAGTGAGGGGCCCTCCCCCACCTCCTCCCCTTCCCATCCACGGAGCCCCTCAGCCCAGTGGAATTGGACATCCGGTACTTTGGGGTGCATGAGGACAGCGACTGCTTTCTGTTGGAGGGGATATGGGAGGGCTTTCTGGAGGTAGAGGAGAGGGCATTCCAGGTGAAGGGAGCATGGGAGAACTAGGAAAAGGTGTGAAGGTAGGATCTGCTCCAGGGAAAGCCAGTGAAGCATTTAAGGTCTGCTCCGTTTCGAGAAGTGAGTTCTCCATGATGAAGGAGCCCATTGCACTGGAGCAGGCAAGCCAGGAGGCTGGGAGGCGGGTGGTGGAGCTGGATATCAACTGTGGCTGCAAATCATAGGAGAAATGTCCCATGAGCACAGGGTGGAAAGGACAGTCATCCCCACGCTTGGCCTGATTCATGGCTGGGGAGGCAGCGGACATTCAGTGGGCCCAGGTGACCTTGAGCTCATTACCTAATGTCACTGTGCCTCAGTCCCCTTGAAGGTAATATGGGTTCAACAAACCCCCTCATCTTCCCCTCAGAGCTGCTAGGAAGCCACTGGAGGCTTGCTCTATTGCTGAATCATAAGCAATCATGGAAAGGCTGCCCCTGGGGAGGGGGGGGATGGAGGGAAGGGGGGTGACAGACCCATGGAGGGAGGAGGGGTGAGAGTGCTGTCCCGCCCCTACACACACCATCCAGTCAAGGCAGTGAGCTGGGCCCAACACACACACAGAGACTACCCTACACAGCTTGGAACTGAACCCCAAGCCAGGGGCAGGACTGGGAGTGGAGCACATTCGAGAGTGACGTGTCAGGGAGGTTGGGACAACGTACAGATGCCTTCCCGCAGCCCCTGAGGTATACAGGGAGAGTAGGGTGGCCTGTGGAGAAAGGTGACAAGTAAGAATGGGAGGTGGGTGGCCCAGGTCAGTCTGGAAGCTTATCTTCTGTGAGAGAGGGCCAGGGAAGGATCCCAGGGAATAAACAGATTTGTCCATTAAATGGGTCAGATGAGGGCAGCTGGCAAGCGGGAAGGGGTCCATGGAAATCTTGTCAGCCTCTTCCAGAACACTGGATTTCCAACTGTCTTTTTAGACAGGAATTCATTTTAAACTAAATTTGACACAGATCCCCCATATATGACAGATTAAAGTGGGGCTGCTTTGATGAAGGACAGCAGAGGGCAGGGGGTCCAGAGGCTTCCAGAACAGAGCTGGGTGTACACCCCACTCCAAATGTGGGTACAGGGAGGGATGGGTGCTGGGCACAACGTCATGGCTCCAAACAGGTCTGGACTTGTTTCAACCCTCTTTGGATGACCTTGGGAAAGGCCTTCTACAACCATGGGCCTCATGCTCCCATCTGCAGAATGGGTACCTCTCAGTCCCTTTGCCCTCAGTTGCTGGAACAGGGGCAGAGACTTCTCCCTCCATCAGGGAGAGGTGGTATTTACTCATCTTCCTGAAGCACTGAAGTCTTGGGGAACTCATCTGCCTCCTGGCTCAGCTAATTGGAATCGCTTCCCCCTCTCCCCTGCCTCTCAGTAAATTATGCGAATTCCCCCAGTCAGAGGCCTGGGTGATGGACAGCCCTGTCACAGCAGCCTAAGTGTTTAGAGAGCAATTGTTCTGGGGAAGGCTGCCATCCCTCAAGCCGGTGCTGTGCAAGGCTCAGTGGGGAGAGCCAGCCTGGCCCTGCCCAGGCCCCAACCCCGGGCCCTGCCCCTGCCCAGCCGCCGGAGCCTGCACTGCCGAGCCCGCCAAGCACGGGCTTCCGGTACGTTATCCTTGTCATAACAATCAGAACAGCCGAGAGGTATTGCTCTTAAACCCTCAACACACATTTTTATAACCTTTCTGTTTAATAAGAAAGAGACAGCTCCAATTAGCTGGGAATATTCTGCAGAAATGGGATTATTTTAAAAGCTCCAGCAATATTATAAAATAGCTTCAGTAAGTGAACAGCTGTTGCTGGGCCCCGCCCGCCACGCACAAAGCTCCTCCCGCACCCTCTCACCGGGTGGGGGCCTCTCTCCCCTCTGCAGGCGCCTGAGGGTCCCCAAGAACTCTACTCTGGCTGCCGGTCAGGGACCCCTGTTCTGGCAGCAGAACGTGAGCTGTAGGGTGTGGGTCATGATGCCCCCTTGTCCTGGGCTGGAGGAGAGGGGCAGCCTGAACCTCCCCTCCGTGGTGAGACTGTGGCCTTACCGGAGCCCTGCCTTCTCCAGGAAAGCCTATGTGGGGACCCCAACGTCACCTCTAAAAGGGCCTCCAGCCCACCCTCTCATCCCATGACCTGGAGATATTCTCCTTTATGACATGACTGCCATCCACTGCTCAGGCCTTCCTGGCCTTTCCATCTCTCCAACCAAAGGGGCAGGGATGGAGTCACCCAGCAACTTCATCATGGTTACTGTGCATTCTGAGTCTAGACCTGTCCCAGGGCCAGGGGAGCAGGGCGCCTCAGGGCTTCCCCCCCTCCTCTTTCTTGGGACCAATTGCCCACCCCTCTTTGGAGCCGCCTCTACTCCCACTCACAAGCCTGTGCACTCCTGTTCTCTGGAAGGAATCTTCTCTCGGTTCCCTGCCCACCGTAGCTAGCAGCTTTATTTTAACTGTATCTAAGCCCCCAGAGCCAAAGTCAAGGTCGAGGGGGTCCTATCCTTTCTCCCTCTTCCCATGTCTGCTGGCAGAGCTCTGCAGAAAGGGGTTCTCAGCTCCCACCTCCCAACACTCTGGGACAGTATCTCACCCATAGCCCCTCCATCAGCAGCCAGCTTCCCCTGGGCCACTCGATGGTAGCCCCATGCCACTTCCTTCCTGGAGCCAGCCCATCCTCTATGGGGAGGAGTTGGAGGTAGGGGCATTGGGAAGGCTGTGGGTCCTGTTTGGCCTTCTGGGCAGAGGGGCAGAGAGATCTGCCTTCCCGCTCACCCTGTCCACTTGCTTCTCAGCCCACAGCGGTGATGCTGTTCAAGACTCAGGCTGAACAGCAGACAATATTTGGACACCCTTCAGGGAGGTATAGACTTGGAGTGGACCTCGGAGTCTGGCTCATAGAACCTGCCACTATGGTTGGGGACACTGAGTCCAAGTGAGAGGAAGTTCCAAGGCTCTATTTCTAAGACAGAATGGGAGGCAGGACCCAGGCTGTCTGCATCTGCTCCGGCATTTAACCCTGCAGGTGCTGGCATCAGTGGGATTTGAAGCCTCAGCCCTGCTGTGGTGGGACGCATTGGGCTCTGCCTCAGTTGCCCAGGTGGCCATAGGCAACCCCCTCCCCTCTCAGAGTCAGGAGCCCCATGAGGCTGAGGGCGGGACTCCTGGGGAGCAGGTGGTGGCTGAGACACTGGGGCAGCCTGCTTTTGTGGGTATTCTGTGTCAGATCCAGGCCAAGGACTGGGCCAGAGGGGGCCCCTTGGGATCAGACCCCTCCAGGCCTGGCCAGAGAGTGTGGGGGCCTCAGAGTCCCCCTTGAGGCTACCTGGGCAGAACAGCTCCATGGCCCAGGGACCACCCAAATGGTCAGTCCCTCCCCACACTGTGACCCTGGCCTTACCAGGACCAGGTCTCAGGGGACACGGCCTAGGGAATGGGAACAATTTCAGGGCATCCTCGGGAGGAGCCCGCAGCCCAGGAACTGCAGCGGGATGCAAATGCACCATGTGCTAAATGGGGAAAAATGAATTTTACACCCAGACAAAGTGACTTTTATCATGTTAACGACCATGGTTTGCTCATCATGTCTGCTGCAGTGAAATGGGGCCTGTGGATGTTTTTCTTTTAGTTCTGCTTTTAAATGGAGGCATTTTCCCCCCTCATAGCAGACAAGCCAAGCCCCTTAGATTGGGATGACAGAAGTGCCGATTCAGCAAAAACAAAATGGAGGAATTTTTTTTTTAATCTTCATCTGTGCCTTCCAGCAAAAATAAGCTCAGAGTGAGGAGTTGGGGTGGGTGTGAGCCCTGACCTGGAGAAAGAAACGTGGCTCTGGCTCAGCTCACCCCTAAGTCCCTGGGTGACCTGGGACCCTCCTCACCCCCTCCTGACCTCAGTTTGGCCGTTGGTACCAGGAAGGAGATGGGCTGGAGCCGCAGGACTTATGGCCCGAGAGCTGCTCTGCCCTGTCTCTCACCCAGGTATCCAAGTCAAATCCATCCACACCAGGCGTGTCTGGGTCCAGAAGGGCCTACTCCATGAGCTGGACTCCAGAGGGCAAGCTAGGGCGGAGTGATCACTGAGTCGGTGGTGCCCCCAGTGGCCAATATGAGGCCCTGCATGGATGGGACACAGATGTTGGCTGCCAGAGCCAAGGCTACTTCCCGGACATCTGCAAGGAGCGTCCAAGAGAAGACTCCGTTAGCCAAGTCCCTGAGAGTCCCTCCCAGCCCTATACCCCGCGCGTATCATTGACACATGGCAACTCCATATTGTGCTCATCTAGAGTCAGGAAAACACCATCTGATGCTTTGTACAGCTGCCCAGCCCAGCACCCAGCTTCCCAGGAGGAGTCTCTGCTGGGCCTAGTCGGGGAGTGCTCAGCTAAGGCAAATGAAGAGGTCTTTAGGGCTGGCATATCTGGGAAACCTCTGCCCTGACACCATGCAATACTGCTCTGGAAGGCTCGAGCAGGTCAGGCAGGCAGGGCACTTGACGAGCAGAGATCAGCAGACAATTAGCCAGCCCCAGCGGAGGTAATTAATCAACGTCCGAGGCCTTCCGTCTGGGTCTGCTGTGATCACTGCCGTGCCGGGGCCCTGGTGAAAGTCAGGCCAGCACCAACACCGTCACCAACACCACCTCCAGCAGCTTGATGCTGCTGTCACCCTCAGAGTCACCATCGTTGTCACTGTCATAGTAGCAGAAACACCCAGCCAGGGACTAGCTGTCCCCATCCCCAACCATACACACCAGGGCTGTCTCCTCCCAATTCAAGCTGCTTTCACACTGTCCCCTCATTCGCTTCTCCCCAGTCCAAAAGACACACAGGTGTCTCTGGTGGGGAGACTGAAGCATAGAGAAGGGAAGGGCTGGGGGGGGGGGTTGCTCCTGGTGTCCAGCCGATCATCACTACCATCCCTCTCCTCCCTGCTCCCAGTACCACCTGCTCTGAGAGCATATTCCTCCTCCCCATATAAGTCAACATAGGCTCAGGTAGGCTGCAGTAACAAAGCTAAAATCTTAGTGGCTTCAAATGATGCAGGCTTCTTTCTTTGGGCTGTTCTGTGTCCTTCACAGGTAACCAAGGCTCTGCCCTATGTCATCCTCATACTGAGACCAGTCTGACTGAACAGCCAAAGTCTGGGAAACTGTTGTGGAAGAGGGGACCAGGGCCTTGAAAGGTCTCACACCGGCAATTCACTGCTCTGGTCTGAAGTGTGGCTTCTGCTCACCACTCATTGGCCTGAACCAGACACACAGCCCCACTTGACCACCAGGGGGCAGGAAGGGGCAACTCTACCTTAGCTGGGAAGTTGGCAGCTGCCAACAGGGGTCGTGGGATTCCCTCATCCTCCTCTCCTTCCCTTCACCTCCCAGCCCCCTGCGTCCACATTCTCCAGCTGCTAGCCCAGCATGACTTCGAGGTTTAAGATGCAGCTTCCTCAGTACCTCTGGGATCACAAGTTGGGCTTCTTGCTTCAGGAAAAGAAGCCCCCCACCCCACCCCTGCCCCAGGGGATGAGGCTGGGTGTGCCAAGAGATCCTGGGAGCCTGTCCTGTCTTGGTGGTGCCTTGTGGAAAGGGAGGGAGAGTCTGTGCTGGGCTTCAGGCCATGACTGGCCCCAGGTGTGGTGACAGTTGGGGTGGGAGAGATCAGCCAGTGGAGTCTTACGGGGATTCCACAAGGGAGAGGGTGGGCCAGCTGCAGGTGGGATCCTCAGTACAGAGGCCATGAGAGAGGAGAATGATGAATGAGGTGGCCAGCAGCTCTGGGTGACCAGCTGGCTGGCTAGTTCCAGGCTGTGAGCTCATAGTCTGTGCCGGCATTTATAAGGCACCATCGGGGACACCCCGGTTACATACCACTCCTCCAACCTCTGGAGAAATCTGATACTAGAGATTGGAGGGGAAAGGGGCTGCCTGGGGGCTCTGGGATTCTGGGAATCAGCCCCAGGGCTCCAGATTCCCAATCTAGTGTTCATTTTGCTCCACCACCATGGGCCGGGGCTGGAGGTGAGTGATAAGGCGGCAGGACAGGAAAGGTCTGTTTCCAGGCGAGGCCACTTCTGGTTCTCCTGGTGCTGGGGTGCCTGTGCCAGGGCAAATGTGGCTCTTCCCACATCATCCATCACCAGGCCACAGAAGGCTGGTCATGATCAATAAAACAAACAATTATCCTGTCATTACTGATTGTGAGCCTGGGGCAGAAGCAGCAGCTGAGGGGGGAGCACTTGAGGTGTGGGGGAGCTTCTGATGAGGACAGCCCACACCTGGGGTATTGGCCAAGGTTGGGGCTTGCAGAGGATGAGAACTGTGGAGGCTACCAGGCAAGGTTGCCCAGGAGTGGGGGGCAGGGCCCAGAACCCGCAGAGCTAGAGGATTAAGCTCTGTGTGAAGGAGGTGGGGGCAGGCCAGTCTCCACTTGGCCGGTGGAAGGAGGTGGCTCTGAGGAGGCTGGCTGGCCCCACCCTCTTACCTATGCCCCCTCTGCTGGTGTCTAAGCACGGGGAAGGGGACACATCAGGGAAGGTAGTAACTGTGAGCAATCCCAGCTACAAATTAAGAACTATCTTCTGTCCTCCTATCCTACCTCCCACATCTTGGGATCCCTAAACGCTCAGACAAAATAATCTTCCATCACCACTGCCCCTGAAGCCATGTGGTCTTGGCTTCCCAGACCTGGGAGTATCCAAGGCAGTGGGCATGGATCTGGCTGTGGGGAAATGGGGGGGGCCTGGGTGGGGCAAGCAAATGTCACTCAGGAACCTGGGTCCCACTTCTGGAGAGCTGCTCTGGCTTCTGGCCTGGGGAGTGGAGGGCCTGCTTTCCGAGCCCCTTGGAGGGTGGAAGAGGCCCAAGTCCTGCTATGTCAGCAGCGAAGAACCTCAATCCCCCAGTTCTGTTCCCTGTCCTATTCCAGCCCCGCAGAGGGGAAATCTCTCTCCATCAGAGGGAAGGGACGAAAGGAGAAGTGATTTATTATTCTATTCCATTATGCCTGTTTCCAGAGAAACTAATTATGGTGCATTGTTGTATTAGATACTTTCAGAAAGATTACATTTTCTTACTTTGGCCGATAAAAAAATTAAATCCATCAGTTTTCCTAAACACATTACAGTAAAGACAGACTTGCTCCTTGTAATTATTAATCAGTCGGATTTGAGGATGCAAAGCGTTTGACTTAAGCTCAATACAGTCACGAACAATGTCCCAGGATCGCATTTGGTATTGAAACAATTTTTCAATTTATTAAAAAGTCATTAAGGCACTTGGAGTGGGAGGTGCAGGGAGCTGGCTTAAGCCGCTGAGTCAGGGTTGTGGATCTGGGGGTGGCAGTAGGCAAGGGGACCTGTACAAGCAGGAGAAGACCCCTGGTCTGTCTTACTCCTAAGTCCAACTCCATCCAAGGGGCCTGTTCAAGGTGAAATGAGACCTTAAAAGTCAGTGCCTGCCCCCACCCCTGTAACCCTGTCCTATGCATATCCAACTGTCTAGAATCTGCCCCTCCAGACTGTGAGCTCCATAGGACAGAGTGGCAGTAAAGGGTCCCTCTGGGAACGATTCGGCATACTGAGCCCTGGCCTCCTTGCAGAGGCCCTGCACAGAGAGCCGAAAGTCTGCCTGACTCCTACCTCTGGCAGCGAGACAGCCCCTCCTACCAGCTCAGGCTCTCAGAGCCCCCAGCTGAGGACATGTGGCTATTTGGAAGGACACCTGGTGTGGCCGGGTGCCTTGTTCCAGTCGCTGGCCCTGCTCACTCAATCATTTAATTACTCCTCTGACACTTCCTACTCCCATGAGGGATTTGCAGGGGTTTAGGATGCTGGCAAGCTACAAGCCCAGCTTAGCCTGTGTCCTGGCTGGGGTGGGAGCTGAGGGGCAGCAACAGGACCTGAGACCAAGTCACAGCTCAAGCACTGGCAAATTGTTGACCTTGGAAAAGTCAGTTAACCTTGCTGCACCTCAGTTTCCATTCTTGGAGAAAGGGGTTGCTGCTGCCTATCTCCTCAGACAGGACAAGGGAGGTCACAGGGTCTACCTGTCCTTCCTGGTCTGGAACTCTCAGGTCACCCCCTTGCCCCTCGGCCATAAGACAAAGTCCTGCCTACTCCCTTGGGGCTACTTCACCTGCGTTGTTCCCTCTGACTTGAATTCCTACCCTCTCCCATGGGCCATCTAGAGAATTCTGCCTAACCTTCCTTCAAGCCTCTGCTTTAAAGATCTTCCCTAAATCTGAATGGGGTCTCTGGGTATTCCCACGGCCCCTGGGCTGTTCCCTTTTATCACTTAGTGCGTGACCAGGGCCTCATCTACCCCCATGAGGTATGGCCTCAAAAGAGTCAAGTCCTGTCCCTGACATCCACCAGCAGGGACAAGACCTCGTGCCCTCCTTCCATATGAGACTCACCATGTAACCTAGCCTGAGACCTTTCTGGACTGAGCTGGCCATTCTTTCTGGGGCTACATTGGGAAGACCTAGGACCCCGGAGCGAGAGGATCAGGCAGTGCTGAGCCTTCCAAGACTGTCTTTATCCAGTGCTGAGAGACCTTCCCTAGCAGCGAGACCTCACAGTTCCACCTCCTATCATACCCCAGGGCTCTTCTCTGGATGTGTTGCCAGGGAAGGAAGCCAACGCCACTCTCAGAATGTCCCATACCCTCCAAGAAACCGAGGTGGGATTCAGGATGAGGCAGGGGCTGGGACCAGGACTTGCACCATCACCAACTTCTGGGTTCCCTTGATTAGCTCTGTCTCTATGAGTCTCAGTTTTCCCCACATGTATGTCCACCCACCCTGTTAGCCGCACAGGGATGGAACTGAGAATTAAATATCGGAATGGAGTGAAGAGTCCAGGATAGCAAGGATCTGGGAGCAGGGCTGGGGTTTGAGCGTCAGCATAATTGGGGCTGGCTGGTGAGCGTGAGGCTGGGCCTGAGGCACAGAGCTGGGTTCCAGGCCTGTCTGGCTCCCTATAGTTCTAGCCCACAGAGCCACAGAGAAGGATCTCCATTGCTGGGCACCCTGCCCCCCTCCCCGCTCCTCTCACCTGCGGGCAGGTGGAATTGAGCGTGTTCCAGACACTCCATTTCCTGGGAATTTATGGAGGGTTTTATCTTCTCTCTTTGATCACCAGTGAGGGGAAGGAGAGGGCATGCTTGGCTCCCTCCTCTCCAGAGGGGCAAGAAACAGCAGCCTAGCCACCCTCAAGCTTGGAAAATATTGTCTGAATCCTACCTCAGCAACCGCCCCTTCCCCCATGGAGATTTGTCAGGGCCCGGCAAGTATAGGGAGGGGATGGCAGCCATTTAAGCTGTCACCAGCTCCATCAGAGGATTTAAATCACTGACACAGAGTAACAGCGCCATAGATTACAGCACGTGAGCCACGCGGGCACAGCACGGCAGCGGCGGAGGAGGGGTGAGAGGGGAGTAAGGAGGCTCGGGCCAAGAGAGGCGTAGCTCTGGCACCTTCATTGTGGGGGCTCTCTGCAGCTGAGGCTGGCCCAGCAGGGAGCCCCTGAGCACCTTACCTGCCCTTCCACTCAGACTAGCCCCCCACAGAAGCCCACACACTTCTGGGTTGCTCCAGGGCCCCTCCCCAGCTGGAGGATCCATCCTTTGTGCCCTCCAGATAATGGCTTGAGGCCATGGCTCATGTTTCCCCCAGGTTCTCCATAGACCTTGCATCCAGAGGCCTCACAGCCATGGGCACCCCTGTGAGTGGGTGAGGGCAGGAGGGGGGCTGGGGGCACCTGGCAGGGAGCCTGCCTGCTCCTGCTCACAGGCGCCCAGCCATTGTCTCTGATTGCATGGTATTAGCCGTAAATTACAGCCTTTGGGAGGCCGCATGTAAAAATAAAATAAAATAAGTGTCAAAAGACAGAGAAAATATTGATTCTTCAGGGAGAAGAAAAGATGGCTTGGTTAAATTAAAACTTTGAGAGGAAGGAGAGTGTGGGAAGATGGTCCCCAGCATTAGAGAGCAGCCTGGGGCATGGTGGAAATAGACTGGGAGACCGTGATTCCGTTGGTCAACAAACACACTGCTCCTGAAATCCTGGCCTGTTCAGACCAAAGTGGAGGAGACACAGGAAGGATGTGACACCACTCACCCAGGAGACAACAGACCAATTAGGCTCACCAGGAGGACCCCAGACACTGACACTCACAGGTAGCGGGTTGTCTCTGGCCGGGGTGTGTGTGAGTCATGAGAGCTCTCCATGGTGCTGATCCCCAACTGGCCAGTGAAAGGGCTGCCCATGCCGCTCTCCCAGCCCAGGGAGAATCCCCACATTCCCCCCTTTCTGGCTGGTCTGGGACCTGGGGCGGGGGGGGCAGGAGGGTTGGGGCACATGAGGGCCCAATTTGTCCCACCTATCCAGTTCCCCCTCCTCTTCCCTCTTCCTCTCCTCTCCCACCAAGAAAGATGGGATTTCCCAAAGCTGCCTCAGTAAGGGCAGAAACAATAGACTGAAGGATTGACAAAGGCCCTCACTGCCTGGGGCAGATGGACCGTATCCAAAATGATGTTTCCATAGCAGGTGACATTTCCCATTGGGGTCTGATAGAGATACTAGATGTATAGCACCTTGAAGCTAAAACCAGGTACTTAGCATCCCTGCATCCCTGGGCATGTGAAGTTAGGCTGAGGCAGGTAGGACACTCAGAGCATGGGGTGGGGGAGTGTCAGGCCCAAAGGGATAGACAGGAACCCTAGAAGTGTCAGCTGATTAGGGCAGGAATGACAGTAAGTGTCCTTCTCCTGAGCCCTCCACAGATTTCCTGGACCTCTAGGGAGCTCCTTTGAAGGGACCAGGAGAATTATGAGGTGGCAGCTATTTTCCTAGAGGCTCCTGGACCTCAGATTGGGGGACCCATTTGTTTCCTCAATAAGCAAAAAAGTAAAAAGTAAAAAGTAAGCCACTGTGTCCTTCACATACTCCCCACAACCATGGGAAGAGGAGGGCTCTAAACTAGTCCTGCCAGGCTCCCTTTCCTATTCTGAAGGAAGTCACAGCAGGAAACATCTGTAAGGTGCTTTCCATGAAGGAACAATGAACTGGGCACAGCAAGGGCTGTGTAGCTGGACAACGCCTGAGCTGTCTCCTGCCAGAGGTGGGGGAGGAGTTCCTGTTGCTGAGAAAACTTGTCACCAGAGACACCTGCCTGAACATTTCTCCTTTCCCTCACCTACTGCCTCTGGCGCCACCCACCTAGCTGCTCCCACTTCCCAAGCCTGCCGTCCAGTCCTGCTTGAACTCAAAGTGCGGTAGGATGTGGCACCTGGGAGCAGGTCACCTGGACAGGTCCTGGCATGGCTTGCCTCCCCAGCAGCAAGTGTGCTCCTGCCTGGGAATGCCCCCTCTGGTGAAGGTGCCCACATGACACCAGGCTTCTAGATGAAAGATGTCTGTTTTCGTGAAGTGGGGAGGGGAGCAACCTCTGGTGCCAGGAATATCTACTCACCTTTCTGCTCAGTAACCTTGAGGCTGGTCATGTTTAATTCTCCACTGGCACTCAAGGCCAAAGCCTGGCCTTGGCCTCCTCTTGCCACGTAGGCTCCCTGACCCTGGAGCCCATGTACAGTTGCCCTGGATGCCCATATTGGTAACAACTGCAGAACTCATGGGGGAGCTGGGGGTGGGGATCTCTTTGAGGGCCCCATGGAGAACCAAGCTTAAAAGCCCCCTCCTCAGTGTCTACATCCTGCTTGACTTGTCCATCCATCTCTGGCGTCCTTCAGCCTGCTTTCCCCTCCCCTCTCCATAGTTTGGTCCCCAGAGCAGCCTTTCCCATCATCCCTCCTTCTGCAAGCTCTCTCACTCCAGAGGCTCTTTGAGTCCCCTTCTCTCAACCTCCTCCCCACTCTGAATCCTCCCCTGCCCAGCCCAGGGGCCATGCTGGCTGATTTCACCTTGAAGCTCCCTTATCACAGTCTCCATCTCTTGCAGCCTTAGCTGGAGCAAATTGTTTTCTTTGTGCTTGCCCTGAGCAGTGGGGCCAGAGTGAGAGCAGGGATGAGACTGGGCCATGGTGGGTGGAAATTCAAGTCCTGAGATCCAAGTGTTTCCTCTGCCCACCTCTTCCTGCACCTGAACCCTGTCCCTACTCCCCCACCCCTGGCCTGGCTTACCCCAATTTGCCCACCACAATCATTCATTCCTTTCATCCTGGGCTGTATCCTGGATAAACCCTGGGGTTACCCCTCTCCTGTGTGAACATGCTTCCCCCACCCCATGGGCTAGAATGCACACAAGCACATGCTCACATTCCTTTGGGTCCCCATTTTGCACTTGTGCTCCCCACTAGGTAGGCACACGATCCCCCCAAAACAGGTACCCATATGCTTGTGCATATGCCCAAGACAAAGATCCAGAAGATCAGAGCCTAGAGAAGCTCAGAAGTCTTTCACTTCCTTAACCCAGTCCAGATACTCTGTTGTACAGATGGGAAGAGAGCGGCCCAGAAGGGTGACATGGAAGCAGGCATCCTGGCTGGGAGGTGGGGCAACAAAATCCTAAGGAGAGGTTAGGATTAGGAGTCCCCCTGGTTTCCCCTACTGCCTTCAAGATAGGCCTCTCTGCTGGGCTATTCGCCTGGGCATGTTCTCTCTTGTCTTTATTCCTGCCCAGACCAATCGAGATCTCAGTGCTCCGCCCTGGGGTGCTCCAGTCCCCCACGTTCCTCAACCCCTGCCCTCCACTGTCTCCTCTCTATCCCTGTCTTTCTCTCAGGGCCACCTCCCCATCAGGAAAATCATCTCAGACCCCAGCCACACTGTGGAGTTCCAGCTCCAGGATCCTGCAATGTGACCTCTGGCAGGTCACCTCCCCTCTCTGAGTCTCCATTACTTCAGCAAATGCGAATGATAACAGAGCTGATCTCACAAACTCACATGATCTTATGAAGTGGAAAGACTTATCTGGAAAGGACTTAGTGTGGGGAGCAGGGTCTTGTACTGATATGCTAGCAAGAGCGATGTTAATAGGGGCGCCTGGGTGGCTCAGTGGGTTAAGTCTCTGCCTTCAGCTCAGGTCATGATCTCAGGGTCCTGGGATTGAGCCCTACATCGGGCTCTCTGCTTGGCAGGGAACCTGCTTCCCTCTCTCTCTGCCTGCCTCTCTGCCTACTTGTGATCTCTGACCGTCAAATAAATAAATAAATAAAATCTTAAAAAAAAAAAAAGAGTGATGGTAATAATAAGAGGCTGTCTCCTTCCTGCATCTCTGGCCCTGGCCCCACTCTTGAGGATAATTTCTCTATCAAATTTTTTTGCAAGAGTTGCCTGCACCCCAGCCACCACTTCCTCTCCATGCACAGACTCCTACACATGTGTGCCCACCCGTGAGAGTGTGCCCCTCAAATCCACATTCCCATCTAGTATTCACACGTGCTCACACACATGTACCAATGGTAAACAGAGTATAATTCATTTGTAAAGGAGACTCCAGCCGTGCCATCCATCTTAAGCTAAAATTCAATACTTCCCAATGTAGCCCGCTGGGTTTTGATGAATGGAGAGGACAAAGGCTCTGACCCACACTCCCTGCTCTCTGGAACATCTAAACACCAGCCATGAGGGGCCAAGTGGGGATGGAGAGGCGGGGCAGCAGGCCAGCCATCCCAAATCGGGGCTTCTAACTGTCTAGCCGCCCACGTGGGGCCAGGGGAGGAACTACTGAGCACCTGTTTCCCATCTGTAGCCTCCCAGAGGTTCAGGTGATCCTTCTTTGATGCTGTATTTTTTCTAGGCCTTTTGGGGCCAATGCAGCCTGACCCGGGGATGGGTTGAGCCTCTCCAATGACCTGGATGCCAGCCCCCACTCAATTCTACTTCTCTGTTCCCAGCCTCTTCTTCCCTCAGCTATAACCCCTCTGAAACAAAAGTTCCCCTCTCCCTGCCTGCATTCCTCCCCCATAGAGCCTGTGGCCACGTCTCAGGTACCCCTGGTCTTTGCATAAACTGGCTGTTCCCCACCCCAGATCACCATTCTTTTCCTTCTTAACTTGGAGAACTCCTCTGTATGATTCAAGGCCCAGCTCAAATGCTCTTCTTCCAGGAAGCCAGCACCGACCTTTCTGGGAAAAACAAGCAAACAACAACAACAACAAACAAAACAAACAAACAAACAAAACACAACTCCCAGGCAGTCAGGGTGAAGAGAGGCAGGAGACTGTCCACCCTGAGCCGGGACAAAGCATCTGTCAGGGCCCCACCCCCGCAGGCCTCTGCAGGCCAGGAGGGGGCTCAGCTGCAATCCAGGCAATGGGGACCCAGGGAAAGGAGCAAGGGGGAACAGCGCGACCACCCGAGGCGCCTGGGTGTGACTTTTAAGAGGAGGACACCAGGCCATTTCCCCACCGTCAGCCTGGCTGCAGAGCCCCGCGCACGGGCTGTCAGGGCGCTGGGCTCTGGGTCAGCGCCGGCACTGGGGCTCGCTAAGTGCACATTCCTCCGCTCGGGGAGTCTGATGGCCCGCGGGGCTTTCTCCGCAATGGCCTGTGCTGTTTACGAACCCCTCTCCAGCTTGGAAATAGACTGTCTTTCCTGAACGATTTTCTCTTTTCCCATTTACTAAACATTGATTTCCCCCCTCCTGCGCCTCTAATAGAGCAGAAACCAATACGTCTTTGTTTGCTTTTCTCGCGCGCGCGTTTGGGGCGAGGGCGGCGGCGGGGGGCGCGGCGGCGGCGGCGGCGGCGGCGGCGGCACCGCGCATGTGCATCTGCTCAGGGGGCACTACCCTCCCCTGAGCCACCCGGCCTCCCCTGCACCGCTGCCCAGTGCCCGCAAGAATCCAGTGTCTGAGGACACCGGGACGGGTGCGGGGGCACGTAGGGCCGCAGAGCAGACGAAGAACCCCAGTCCCCAGGGCTGCTGCCAGGGGGTGGTGGCAGTGGTACTGTCCAGGAAGGCGACCTGTTCAGTCACCTCCCAACTTTTCCTCAGGCGATCCCATTAGCTGCCGGATGAGGGGTCCATTGAGCGCCTGGGGCTACATTCAGTAGTGGCCAAGTGGGGCTGGGACGTTCATTCCTTCTTATCTTCAAGCATTCGGGTCACCACCAGACATGTCAGAACGTCTGCTCTGAGTCAGGCCTGTGACTTGGAGGCTTGACAGGGAGGAGGGTGAGCCTGATCAGCAAGGTCCCGGCTCCAGGGGCTCTAAAGACAAACCCCACACTGCTTTGTCCTCAGAAGAGGCTGGAGCAGAGGGAATTCTCTGTCAGAGGTGGCTCTCGCAGGGGAGTGAGGACGTCAGAGGCCCAGGGATAGGCCCTGGATGGGTCACCACCCCCTGTAAGCATCAGGCTGGAAGTCCACAAAGCAGGACAGTAAGAGCTCCCTGAACAGTGTGGCTTCGGGAATTAAGTGTTGCCCAGCCCTGTGCCTGGCACAATGTATTTGCTCAATAAAATTTCCTTTCCATCCTGGCCCTGCCCTCCCCTTCCCCACACTGAAGAAGCAAACAAACCAGGGTAGGGAGGAAGGACAAGGGAGTGTGAGGTCACCTGTGACCACAGCATTCCCCAGACCAGCCGGCCATGCAAACCCTCCCCTTGCATATTAGGGGCCCATCTCCTTGCCACCAGGGAGCTGAAGAGCTTGGCAGATGGGCCCCCCTGCCCAACCCCTGCTAGATCAGGATTCACATGCGACTTTGGCAAGTGCCTTCCCTCTCTGGCCCTTGGTGTCTCTATCCGGAACATGGGTCCAGTGTTCAGGTGAACTAATACTGCTGGCCAAGATGGTGTTGCCCACCCCAACCCTCAGGAGGACCAGGCTCACCAGCACCCACTAACCCTCCGCTCCCCCGCAAGATGAGCTGCCACAGCTCTGGGATTAAATTCTACTGTTGTTAATGTCCTTTTTTTTTTTTTTTTAAAGATTTATTTATTTATTCTTTTTAGAGAGAGAATGAGTGCGTGCACAAGAAGGAGGGGCAGAGTGAGAGGGAGAGAGAATCTCTCAAGCAGATTCTGTGTGTTGAGTGTGGAGCCCAATATGGGGCTAGATCTCATGACTCTGAGATCACAACCTGAGCCAAAACCAAGAGTTGGATGCTTAACCAACTGTGCCACTCAGGTGCCCCTCTACTCTGCTAGTATTAACTGTGGGCACTTAGGCATATTCCTTTCCTCTCCGGGCCTGCTGATGGTCCCTACTTTATAGGGCTGTGCTGGGGATCAAATGGCATGAGACAGCCCAGCTCCTGAAACCTAGTAAAGACTCCATTTGTGGAGAAGGTAAAGGGGCTCAGAGAGAGGAAAGGTGGGCCTGGGTGAGAGTCCCAGGGATAGGTTAAAAACTGGGCCCCTGGCCTCTCCCTGCCCACTAGTTATGTGGTTACATGTCCATCCAGAATGCCTGTGAGCTTCCCAACAGCTCCCTGAGAGTACCTGCAAAAACTACTGTTTGTTCCCATTTTACAGATGAGAACAGTCGCAATTCAGAGAGGGGAAGGATCTTGCTGAAGCTACACAGCAAAAGAGAGGCAGACCCAGAAGAGAGCAGGCCCGTTGACTCTAGGTTCGGGGAGTCCACAGTCACTGGATGGATCAAGAAGTAGAGCGGGCACACATGGAAGGGATGCCTGCTGGGAAAGAAAGATCTAGAGGCAAGAACATGTGTGACACAGGCTGGGGAAGGTCAGGTTCCATTCTGAAACTTCAGGAAGTTTGGCTCTGGCTTGTTTGTGAGTGAGAGAAATGTCAGAGTGGCCCCCATGGGGCTGTGCCTCGTGGAGAAGGGAAAACCAGAAGTCTCAGGAGACAAACACCAAGGGAAGGAATGAGGCTAGGGCAGATGCGAAGAGGGGTTTGGGCAGACTGAAAGGCAAGCAGTCAGACCAAGAGACCCACCGACAAGCTGACAAACAGGCATACAGGCAGAGAGATGGATGGATAGACAGATGCACAGATAGATGGGTTCACAATGGACAGACCAATGAACAGACAGAGAGCACTGAAAAAGAGTCAGCAGAGCCAAGAAGAGGAAGGGATCCCAGGCTGGAATACCTGTGTGAGCAAGGGCTCCAAGATGAGGCTAAACATGACTTCAGGGCTTTGGGGCACTTGGGGAGGAGGCTGGTGTGTAAACCTGGGAGGTCCAGGAAAGTAGGGGTGGGGTGGCAAGGGTTGCATGCCCCTCCACGCCCCTGCCCAGGCAAGCCCACAATGGGACCAAGGCAGTTCTAGGGCGGGTTGGGTTATTCATACTCCCCAAGGATCACTGCACCCATAACACTGCGCAGTCAGTGCCCATTGTGTGTTTGGAGGACAGACCCAGATCAAGATGCCTTTGCCACACCTGCTCCAGTATCCAGGTGTGTGGCTGGCCTCCAGGGCAAGGCTGGGACCACCCGGGGCTGACGGGGGCAGGTGTGGGCCAGCAACAGCCTCCCTCAGGGAGCCAGCGGCCGCCACAGCACCGGGAGAGCCTCATTGGGGGCCTGGACCAATTAGGAAGGAAGGGTCGACAGCAATAATTAAAAATTAAAAGCCAACAAGACAGCAGTTTAAAAATGGAAGGAGTGAGTAAAACAATTAGCAGAGACGAGGCAACAGGGCAGGCAAGATACAAATGAAGCTGATCACAAGGCACTAATGACATCGGGAAACCTAATTTTTACGGTGTCAGGACTGCGTGATGAAGCACTGGGCCGGCTCCCCTGAACCAGCCGCGTGCTGTCTGAGGTCGGTGGCACTTGGTCTCCCTCCCCACTGCCTCCGAGGAGCCTGACCAGGGAAGCCAGGGGACAGAGGGCCCTGGCTGGTGGGGACGCTAGGAGGCAGGGAGGCCTGCAGACAGTGCGGGAGGGCAGGGCCACGAACCTGGGAAACCGAGGCACGGTGGGGGGGGGCCCGAAGTGGCAGATATCACTCCCTCGGTGTCCCCCCCACAATGCATTGGTGGCGAAGTCACAGTCCTCCCCAGCACGCACCCGTTGCCGCGGAGACCAGGCGACCCTCCTGGCAGAGGGAGGCTGAGTCAGTTTGAGTAATGGCGGAGAACGCCGCCGCTGATGGGGAAAAATACATCTTCATAACAGGGTGAACCTTTTGGAAAATGGAATAAGTAAAATAATTGAGAGAAAGAAAATTGAGTTTTTATTGCTTTTTAAGTGTTTAAGTGGAGGTTTCATTTAGGGAAATTATCGTTGCTTTTATTTTTAGCCACCCGGTGGGGTAGGGCGGGGCCAGGAAGAGCTTTGATTGGGACGGGGCCTGGTTCTGCCCCCTAGTCCTAGGGGCCCCCAGAGCCAGCCCCTCTCCCCAAGAGAGGAGAAGACCAAGGCTCCTTCTGGATTTTGCCTTGGCTCCTGGTGTCTCTTGGGTCCTGCCATTAGGCTGTCCACCTCACCCCCTCTCTTGTTGGTCTCCTGACTGTGTTGGATTATTCCCCTTCACCCCCACTCAGCTCTCAACTAGACTTGCTCCGCTGAGTCTCTGCATGCCCCGCTTCTAATTTCCTGGCTCCTCATGACCGGTCCTGTGTCCCCTGTCCCCAGCCTTTGTTGAGGCACTCCTGGAGGAGGGGGGAGGCACCCCTCAGTCTTTGGACCTGACGCCCAGAGGGTGCTTGTTGAGCCTCTCTGATGTCCTCTGCCCTGCCTAGGGGGCAGTGGCCTCATCCACCCTCTTCCCATCCCCATTCACTCCCCGTTCGCCTGGTGGAAATGGCTCAGGGCAAGGCCACTAGATAGATCGCACACAGTGGATAAGGTGGCCTACCTCTCCAGAACCCCCCTGCCCTCCCCCTGCCCTGTGTCTGGCTTTTCCTTTGGTTCCTTTGGGTCCCTTTTCCCTTTCTGGGGTTGGTCTCTTCAAGGCTCCAGTCTTCCTAGGATCTTCCAGATTCTCTCCTGAGCCCTAAACGGAAAGCCTTGCTGGCTAGTCTCCTTTCCCTCTTCACTGGACCCACCATCCCTTCTTTCTCAGTTCAATCACCCATGGGTTTAGTCCGTAGACCCTCTTAGCTCTTGCCAAGATGGCAGCTCCAGCAGCTCCTTGGTCTCCATTCATCTCCACTCTTGGACTCCCTGCCCTGGCAGCTTCTTTCAATTCCTCAATAGTGTCAAGCTTTTTTCAACCCAGGGCCTTTGCTCGTGTTATTCTTTCCACTGAGAAATTCCGCCCCCCTCGGTTGGCCTGACCAAGCACAGGGGGTACTTTCTCCCTTTAGGTCATTATTGGGAGGCAGAAACCTTGACTCACGTTACTGCAAGAACAAAATGGAATTTACTGGCACAAGTAACTGAAAAGTCCAGATCTTCGAGCTTTGGGCATGGCTAGATATAAGTGCTCAAACATTAGTACCGGACACAGCCTCTCTATCTTGTACTTCTCTGAGTATGAACTCCATGTTCCTCTAGGACTTTCCAGTCCTGCCCCCTCACAATACCTCATTTCTGTACCGCCAGCAGAAGCCTCAGGGTCAAGTTGGTCACCTTCCCATCCCAGAAAGTCACTATGGTCCTGAAGATGGAGGAAGCTGATTGTCCAGGCCTGTGCCAAGGCAAGGAGGTGGGGGCGAATATGTACTTTTCTCCAACCCATGGAGAGAGCATGATGGGGTCAGGGATTCCCCAGAGATTACTGGGAGTGAGCACCTGAGTGGATCTGGCCTCTGCTGGGCCTATGCCCTGCCCTAATTTCCCTTTCCTTCCCATTCCTGGGAGGGTGGTGATTCTCTTCTTGACTGGTCGCCTCTAGGCTGTGAGCCCAGAGGCAGGAACCAGGCTTCTTACTCACCACAGGATCTCTAGTGCCTATGAGGGAGGGGGAGCCCCCTCATGTTACATATGGGGAAACTGAGGTAGGGGCTCAGCTAAGATCACACATTCACATTCATGCTAAGGTGCCCGATGCTCTGTTCCTCAGGTTATCGTGGTTACCCTTCCACCAACCCCTCTTCCCGCCCTCCTCCCAGACCTCCCACAGCCATTTCCCCCCTCCCGAACCACCCCCGTTCCCACACATGCCCCCAGCTGTCTGCCTGTCTGTCTACTCATCTCCCCTAACCTCTTCCCTTGGTGTCCACACTGTGATCTCTACTTTCTCGGTCCCAAGGCTGCCATATGCAGCTCCGAGGCCTTGATGGCCCCCTACTGATTCAGACATGCTCACAGCAGCCCCTCACCAGCATGTGGCTTGTCAGCGACTGCTTTCCACATCATGCAGCCACCTCCCCTCCTGCCCCTTGGAGATACTGTCTCCGTTCCTTTAGACATGTCTTCTTCCCGCTGTCCCCAGGTCATGCCTGTCCCAGGGCTCTGTTCCCACTGCTGGTCTCATACCTTCTCTCTGAGCCCATCCTTGCCTGTGGCCTTGTTCTCACCCTTGGGTCCTAACATATATGCTGTCCTTCTGGATCCTGATCCCTGACCCGAGTCACTCTGTGAGGTACCTCCTCTGCTGAGCTTGAGGTCAATCCCCAGGCACGCTGCTCCCACCCACAACCAATCCATCCCTCCTCCCAGCCCTGCACCTCCTACAGGGCCTCTGGCTTGGATCATCCAAACTCCAGACGTGCCTTCCCATCCCACCTCAGCTTGAAACCATTCCCAGTGCCCTGTTGCTCTCATGACCAGCCTAAGCGTCTCCCTCCCACTCCCACTGCACTGACTGCTCCAGCCACCCACATGCCCTGACCCTGGCCCCTGGTCCCCATAGATAGACACAGTGCCATATTGGAGGGGTGCTCATTGGCCCTCTGCCCATGCCCCTGCTGTCCCCAAAGCCCGAGTCCTTTCCTTCCTGTCTTTTCCCAATACCCACTCCTTTCCCTGGTTAACTGCTCCTATCCTACCTTAGCTCAGAGATCACCCACCTGAGGGAGCCATCTGTGCCCCCTTCCCTGAGCCAGTCTCCTTCTGTCCTGTCTTCTCCCCTGCTGTAGTATGTTTACCTGCATTTACCTTGACTCCTCTTGGTGTCTGCCTAGCCACACCCCAAGCCTGGTGCTTAGTGGGTGCTCAGTGCGCATCATTGAATGAATGAACGAATGAATGCATGTCTTTCCAGGGGTAGGCACTTTCACACATGGGGCCAATTCTCCTGTGTGCAAGATGTGATCAGTCAAAGGGGCCTCCCAGGACCACTGGCAGAGCCGGGACCAGCATTGCCAACAAAGCAGGTCCTAAAGCCTCCTGCAAGCTGGATAATATGTGTATTCTTACCATCAGCCCCTACCCCACCAGGAGGGGACCCCTAGGCAGCTGAGAGGGCACAAGCTCGTCCTCTGACTGCCTTGGGTCTCCTTTCCATCCTTCTTATTCTCTCGGCCACCACCCAGTCCTGTACTGGTCCCTTTGGTCAGTGACCTTGGTCATAGCTCCTTTCCCCTCCCCTTGGCTTCTGTTCTCCTCTCCAGAGGAGGTGCATTGTAGCTGTCTCTGATATCCCCTCTCACCCCCAACACCCACCCATCCCCTCCACTTTGCACTGCCAGCTCCCATTCCCTCCCTGTGCAGCCTCTCTCTCCTGCAGCCTTGTCCTCCCTCTGCTGAGTACAGCTGCTCTCCTCTAAGAAGTTAAGTTGAATTGATCTGCTGTTTAATTGCCTGATGTGTTCATTGCCCACGTGGCCTATTGGCAGAGGTGGCTGAGGTGGTGGGCAGGCAGAGAGCCGGGACGTCTCGGGGCCCAAGTGGGCACCTGCCTGCCCACCTGGGAGCACCAGAGTACAGATGTGCCTCCCAGAGAGGCCAGGGGGGAGGAGAGGAGCACACACACCCACCCACCCATGCATTTGTGGACACACAACACACACACACACACACACGCGCGCGCGCATACTGTGCTTCCAGCTGCAACCAACAGCTGTTATCGCTGTCATCGGTGTCTCTCCTGGGCCTGGCATTCAAGGCCTCCATGATCAAGCCACAGTGGACCACAGCAGCCACACCCCCTCAAGGTATCCCTGGACACACTGGGGGCATTCCATCTCTGTCCATCAGTCCTTCTTTGTGTCTGTTGGTCGCTTTGGGGGTTCCATGCTGCAGGGACTGCTCTCTGAGTCTGACAGGGTGGGCAGGGCTGGGCCAGGCTTCCCACTAACACACAATCTCCCCTCTTCTCTCAGATCAGCACTGGGCAGCACCTGGACTCTGCCAGCCCTAAGCTGAGCCCAAGCTCTGGGGAAGGAGGAGCGGTGACCAGGAAGACATCCTGGAGAAGGCAGAAGTCAGCAGATGAGTCCTCCCCGAGCACCTGCTGTGTGGGAGCTTTCATGCCACTGTTGCTGTTTCCTTTGGTTCTCGTCACCATCCTAGCCATCCTGCCCCTGCCTGCACACCTTCCATGTCCCCCCTCCCCTTCCAACAAGCAGAGAGTTCCTTGGGGAACGCCCTTCCCAAATCACTCTGCCCTGCTTCACCCTGTCTTTGAGCATTCCTTGACTGTTTTTGCAAGGCCAGGAATAAATCCCAGTTGCATCTGCTCTCTGGGCCAAGTAGGAACCCCAGGGTGGGGGTTGGGTGTGGACTCCCTTGTCCCTTCTGCTTACTGCTAACCTAGGTTCATCTTGCCACGTTCCGCCATGATACTCCCTGGTCTTGCCTCCTGTGGGCAATGTCTACATGCCAGGCAACCCAAGGGCCTGTGGCAGAGGGGTGCCTCATGACCCCATTGTATTCATGGGCAAAGCGAGTCCTTGAGAGTTTAAGTTACTTATAGGGGAGCTCACAGGTAGGAAGTGGCAGAGGCAGGAACTGACCCTGGGTCAAGTCATATGATCAATTTGGCTGATATCCAACACCTTCTAGACAGATAGGAAGATTGAAGCCCTGAGGCCAAGAGGAAGAAAGATGTGTGGTGGTCCCATGCACCCCTGCGTGCACGGTTTTCAATGCATGGTATTCTTTCTGGAGGACAAAGCTTCTTCCTGAGGATTTCCTGCCGATTGGATTCCAGATTCCAGGGAGCACATCTAGGCTGCTTGGGGGTGGGATGCAACCCCTCCCAGGCAAAGCTCACCTTTGTATCCCTGCCCTCTTATCTCCACAGCAGCACCCCACCCCCGCATCTCCTTTGTGGGGTGCTGTTAGGTGTTTCTCCCCTTTGAAGGGAAGTGACCAAAGAGGTCTTTGTCCAGCACTTGCCCTGGAAGGCTGACCTTGGATGAGTGAGTACAGTGGCCACTGTCCAACCCCCTCACCTTGTCCTCCCCCAACTCCTTTCTCTCCCCAAGGGAGGAAGGACATGGTGGCAGGGAAAGGAGGAGGAGGGGGAGTGGCAGAGAAAGAGGGAGAAGGGAGGAGAGATAGAGAAGAGGGTGAGGAGGCTGACAGGGAGGGAGGAGGAGGAGTGGGAGGGGAGGAAGGAGGAAAGTGAAGAGAGGAGAGGAAGCGGGAGGGGAGGAGAGGAAGAGGAGGACGGAGGAGGATGCACAACCTGACCTGCAGGGAGGCTGGAGGGAGGGGAAGGCTGGCCACAGGGGAGCCCGCGGTGGCTGCAGGAGATAGATAAGGTTGGGGAGAAAGACTCAGCTGATGGGAGCGCAGGGATTAGGGGCTCCAAGGGCCTGTCCTGGGCCTGTGGGTGGAAATTCTGGAAGAAGGGAGGCTGCCTTATGAGAAGGGATGAAAGAAAAGAGAGATCTTACTTCAGAGGGCCCCTGTGCCCTTGGGGAGCAATGAGAAAAGCCCCACCCCCACTCATCTCTGCTACACAGTGAGCTGTCCAAGCAGACCTCTGGACCTGGGCTGGGCTGGGGGTGGGGGTGGGGGGTGAGGGGGGTTTGGGGTAGATCCCCTGAGCTCAGGGCCCTCCCCTGCAGGGGAGGAAAACTTTCCCTTCCTCCCCTCTGGATTCTTTGACTGGCCTAATAATTATATTGACATAAGACAGACTAACAGGAGAAAAACATTTCATTTCCTAAGTATACGAACTCATAAAATAGGAAACTCAAAGAAGTGACCAGAGCAGCCAGCTTTTATACGTTTTGGATAAAGAAATAATACATTTGTGAAGAAGTGACAAGACAAAGAAGTTTGGGCCAGGGGTAGTAAGTTGGTAAAGAAGTAACGAGGTTTGTTTATGCTGAATCCCCCATTTCTGGTGATAAGGATGTCTCTCTACCTCCTGGTACAGGGAGGGTAGCCTTCATGTGAGAGATTTATTCCTGCTTTCCGAGGGACAGAGGAGGGTTAGAGTGTCCCTGCTCAAGCTGCTTCTTAAGTAACTTTAATTCAAGAAATCAGTAAGCCAAAATGCCATGTTTTCGGGTGGTCTGCCCCGAACCCTATCACCTCCAATCAAAGAACTCATGGTTATGGCCCATCCACCCTGGGCCAACCTGGTATGCTCACCCCCTCACAGGCATGGGTGTCAGCCATGTAGGCAAGAGGAGATGTCCCACCCCTGATGGACCTTGGCTCCCCTTCACACCTTTGTCCGATGCAGCTGTGTCCTTACTAATGGCCACGCACAGTTTCTTGGATTCCCATCCTCTGCTTGGTGCCTGTGGGCCCTCACCTGGGGCAGGCGGAGACAGGCCCATCCCAGTTGGGCTGGGGCCCAGTACCTGTGGGTGGGGGGTAAGAGCCCTGGCTGGCAGGCTGTCATTCCCAGAGCTAGATTCTGGGGACATTCATCCCGAGGCAGGATGAAGCAGGTCCCTTGTGGAGACCTATGGGCCCCTGGAGTTCCAAGCTCCTTGAGTTTGCATTGGTCATCAGGCTGGGCCTGGCAACCAAGTCCTTCCTGGCCAGGGGGACACAGCTCTGTGTGGGTGAGGCTGGGACCCCTGCCTTGTTCCTTGTGCTGAACCCAGTACCCAACTCATGTGGGCATGTAATGGGCACTCACAGATGTCTGGAGTGGATGAATCTTGAGCTCTTAGAAGCTGGATTTCCCAAGGGTTTGGTGGGAAGGGATTCCTTCTCCAGGCCCCTGTAGAACTGTGCAGGAACTTAGCTGTGTGACCTCCTCCCTGGGGGAGTCCAGCTGATGAGACTAGGAGTTAGGGAAGGGCTGCCGAGTGTCAGCCCCAAGGGGTAGAGATAGGACCTGTTAGCCCAGGGCCTGGCTGCTGGGAGCAGCTAATGGAAATAAAGGGTCCCTGTCTGGGTGGGGGTCAGGGCTGGGGAAGGTGGCCTTGGGCCTACAGATGACTAACGGCTGGGCTAGGAAGTCGGGGAGGCCTCCTGTAGTGGAACTGCCCATGGAGCAGGGACCCAGCTGTTCACAGCCTGCCTAGGCCACCTCTGCTGGGGGCTGAGAGCCTGGGTGAGTGGAGAGGCTGGCCCTACCCTGTCACAGGTGTGGAAGCTGAAGCCCTGTTGGGCAGGGAGTGGCAGGTTTTCCTGGACATATTTGTCAAGTAGATCAAACCCCTCCTCACAAAGACCCCAGGTCAAGGGCTGGGCTGCTGGAGGGCCCGGCCCCAGGCTTCATTTGTTCATTCATTCATTCGTCTATTCATTTCTTCTCATGCCTGTCCGTGGTATCCTTTCTGGCCTGCTGTAAACATTTCACCCAGTGAGGCCAGACCCTCCCTTGCCCTGGCATCTCTTGGCTATTTCTCGAAGAAACCTCTAGACCTTTGCTTTTGCTGTTGTCATTTTCCCCATCTGGAATCTTCCTGCCCCAGGTGCACACGTGGCCAGCAACTCTTGACATTTGGATGTCAACCCAGTGCTTCTGGTGCCTTCCCCTCCTTGAGTGCCCATCCGAAGCTCCCCCTCCACTTTTTATTTCCATACAGTCCTGTTTTGTCTCTTTCAGAGCCTACAAATACCTTGTTTATTGGTTGGTCTGTTTATCATCTGTCTTTCCCAGGTATTGGGGAGCCCAAAGGAGCTATCACCTCACCAAGCCCTTCCAAAGAGCCGAGGCTTCAGCTGTTTTCCCTACTGGTCCGTGCGTGGACCTTAGGCCTCTATGTGGGACCCTCAGACCTCTAGACCTTTGCTTCTTGTCATTTCCCCATCTGGAACGCTTCTGCTGCAGGTGCCCTGCCTGGATTAGGCCCCTCGGCTGGGACGAAGAGAGGGTGTGTGTGGAGATTGGCACCAAGTCTGGTCACCTTCTCATCCAACATGATGGAGATAAACGAGGGGCATCTGGAGGTGGAGTGGTTGACGAGGAGGCTGGTACAGCCTGAATGATGCAGGGCTTGGGGAGGGGGACAAGGCAGTGGGGGATGAGATGCTGGAAGAATCCAGAAGCCCTCCAAGACAGTGTCCCTCATCCTTTAGTGGAAAGAAGGGAGATGTGCTGGGACCAGGAGTGGGGTGGTGGGGGAGGGGCTCCCGGGCCCAGTTCAGCCTCAGCCCATGGATAGGCAATGCCATTCTGGTGCTGAATTCTGGACAGGGGACCAAGCAGGGGGCAGTGGGACCTTATCCAGCAGTCCTAGCTCCTCTCCCTGCACTGACCCCCACCCTCTTCCTTCTCCTTCCACATTTCCAGGGTCCTCAGGCTTGGCTTCAGGAAGGGTCCTCTCTGGTTACTGGCTGGGCATCAGTGGGAGTGGTCAGGACGTGGCTGTGGGTGTGTCAGGTAGCCAAGCTCCTGAGACCCACTGCCTCCATCAAGGAGCTCCCAGTTTCTCTTCCCCCACACCCAGCTACTGCCGCAGCAGCCCCTATGGGAGTGGTGCTGAGAGAGGAGTCAGGGCCACAGGCCCCTCATTCCTCTGAGATGGAAGGGGCTTCTGTGCCTTGAAGAAGATGTGACCCCCTATTGCTTCAGCTTCTTGGAGATCCAGGGCCACCAGATAACCTCAGGGTCTCTTTGGAGGTCAAGTCTACAGCTCCAAAGAGAAAGGAAGGACTAAAGCACACTATGGCTTCCACTGCTGCCACCAAGTGTCTGAAAGAGGTAAAACACCTGCTATTCCAATTCCCGGAGGAGGTAGAGGGAGGGACACTCCTCAGGGTTGGGGGCAGAAGCACAGGGGGGTAGGATCTTCACTCTTCCTCCCACCCCCCCACTAGCATCCTGGCATGGAACCTGGGCCTTTACTTGCCTTGAGGCGCAGAGAAATCCCGGATGCCATCAGACACGTACCACTAGAACTTTCCAGAGTGCCTTCAAAGCAGATCTGGCATCAGGGATGGCCCATCTGGCCTCCACTGTGTTAAGGGAGGACAGGGGGCCAGAATGACATCCAGGATCACAGCTAATGGGTCTTGGTGACAAAGGAGAAGGGGAGGAATAGCCGCCTAGAGGGAGAAGGGGGAGCAGGGAGGTGGGTGCAGCCCAGCCGAGGCTTGCCTGTTCTTCCTTGCCTTACTCTCAAAAGCAGCTGGTTCTTTATTCGCAGGACCTAGAGTGAGTCCCATGAGGCTCTCCTCAGCACCCTGCAGTCCCTCACTTGTGTTGTAATAATCCCCCTCCCTGTTCTAGAACTGGGGAGGCTTGCTCAGGACCCTTAGGTCTTGGCCAACTGGCCCCTCAAAGAGTCCTCAGGAAGGGACAGATTTCCCTTCCTGCTATCCCTTAATTCCCCACTCTGCCTGCATCAAGGTTATGTCAAGGTCACAAAATTGACTGACAGAATTATGGTGTGACAGGCAAAGTTAAAACTGGGTACCCAAAATGACAGTTTCTGGAGTCCAGGCAGAAATCAAAGGTAGCCTCCTAATGTGGGCTTCCCTCTCCCTTTTCTTAACCTCCAAGGGATTTATCTCACCTTGCCACCCAGTCCTACTGGGGCTGGTCTCCTGACACCATTTGCCCCTGTCCGTCCTTCAGCCCACAGGCCATGCTATTTCCCCAGTGGCACATTTCCCAAATCTCAGTAACTCATCAAAGAATAACCTCCAAAACCTCCAAAAAAAGATGTGCTGAAATCACTGGGTGATGATTTAACTTGGATCCCTACCTCACACCTTAAAACACCTTAAAACAAACACCAATTCTAGCTGGATCAAAGCTAGAGGAACCAAAAATGAAGAACACATTTCCAGAAGAAAACAAGGGGATTTTTTGCATAGTTTTAATTTGATATGGCTTTCTAAGTATAACAACAACAATAACAAACCCCAGAAAAGTCACCAGAGGAAAAAAAAAATGGATACATTTGACGACATAAAAAAATCAAACATTTCCACGTGAAAAAAATAGAAGTTTAAAGACAAACAACAAACCAAGGAAAAAGTCATAAACTTCTATAATATGTGAGGGGCTCCTGTAATCTAGAAGGAAAAGATCAGCAATCCCACTGAAAAATGGGCAAAGGAGATGAATATACAGTTCACACAAAAGGGAATCCAAAAGACTCAACCACTGAAACCAAGCTCAACCTCACTCCTCTGAGACAAATGCAAATTAAGTAGGCAAAGCCATGAAAGGTCACTGCGCATTTCTTTGGCGGTTTGGCGGTTTGCATTCCCGCATTTCTGGAGAACATGGGGGAGGCAGAAACTTGTAGCTGCTTCCTAGAGTGGAAACTGTATAACCTCCATGAAAGCAACTTGGCAATATCTATCAAAATTAAAAATGCACAGGTCCATTGACCTAGCACTGCCCACTTCTAGGAATTTATCCTACAGATGCCCTCACACGCATGTGAAATTATACCCCAGGATGTTCACTGTGTGATGTTTCTAAGAGTAATCGGTTGGAAACAGCCCACCCCAGGAGCCTGGCTGAGTGAATCAGAAGCATCCTCCTTGCACAGATGATGCAATTATCAGGACAGATGAGGGTCGGGCAGTGTCTCATGTAGGCATGCAAGGACAAGGGGTAGTATATGTCCTGGATGCTAGCCTCAGGTTTTTTTAAAAGGAGGGTGAGTGTTCTGGAACACTGCGGTGCCCTCCAGACCTCTCAGCCCGTCTTCCCAGCCTGTTCCCACGAAGCTGAGGCATACTGAGGTCATCTCTCTGGCTCCACCTACTGGTTTTGGGTCTGACCAAAGGGAGGCCACCAGGAATGTAGCAGGTGGGAGGGGGGAGGTCGTGTTTATTCCCTTGGACTCTCTCAGACCATCCCCCTTTTGGTTTTTCTAAACAGAAGTCTGGTCACGTCCCTTGCTGTTCACACTCAGTCCTCCCCCCCCCCCGACCCCCCCCCCCCCCGTCGCTCTCTGGATGGGAGCCAATCCCCAAGGATTTGTTCCTGCCTGCTGCCAGTCCTCTGTACCTCCCAATCTCTCCCAGGCTCCTGGTCTCTGCATAAGTTTCCTGCAACACTCCTCCTACCTGAGGGGACAGCCTCAAAGGACCTCCTTGTCCTCTTCTGGCTGCTATGCTCCTGCCCTCACAGTGTCAGCCCCCATTGTAGTGCCTGCTGCTAGGCTGGGCTCTGCCAGGAGGCTGAAATGAGGGGAGCTTTTCCCTGAGCCCCACCAGTGCTCCCAGAATGCAGAGTTTGGCCAAATGGACAGAGGTTCCGCACGGCTCTCAGCCTCTGAAACCCTTCCAAGTCTGGGTTCTGTTGTGGGACCCAGCTCTGGTCATTCCAGACTCTGGAAAGAAGGTGCCCTGCTTGACTCACCTATGGGAGGCTGGACCAAAAGAGGCCAGGGAACACCCAGGAGGACTGGAGACCAAGACTCAGGGGAGAGCTGGTAGGACAGGCTGTCTGTCAAGACTGGGTGAGGAAGAGGACTGTGTGCAAACCAGAAGTCATGTTTTTAAAAATAACTCTGCTGTCAGTGGTGGTGAAACAATATAATAAATATGAGAAATAAATCTCGTTAACATGTAATGAGCTGCCTTATTAATGTGTTAAACTTGTAAGAAATGCTTAAGTGTTTAATTGGCTCCTAATGAGGGTGCCAATTAGGAATCATTATACATTTCTTTAAAAAATCCTAATTGGCAGAGGGCCATTTCAATCAATGCCACGGGGCTGGCTCCACAGGGACCCCGTCCTGGTGGTGCATCTGGTGGGCCACACGTCTGGTAGCTAGCCCCACTGGAGCCCACAGCAAGGGCAGGGCCCCCTGTGTGGGACTCACCCCAAACCCCGCCGAGCGCCGGAACTCAGTGTCTCCTGGACCACCTAGTCCTACCATGGTGCCTCTGTCAGGAGGCCATCTTGTTTCTCCAGCCAATGGGGGGAGCTGCTCTGTCTGGAGGCTTTGAGAGGCTGGGAGCTCCTTGAGGACCAGGACCATGGCTCTCTCAGGAGCTCTGCATCCCTTACTCCGCACCCCCAGAAGCCCAGAGAAGGAGGCAGAATGAAGGCTGAGCTGGGGGTGGGGTTCCCAAGGGATAGTGAGCTCTCTGTGACTGGAAAGAGTCGGTCTGAGAAGCAGGGATAAAGAGCCTCCTAGAGCACTCCCAGGGCCTCCCCAGAGGCGGAACCTGGGCCTCTCTCTTTCTCAGCTCAGTCTCATCTGGGCCACCTTTATAAGCAGCCCTGGTGTGCCTGGCACGGTCCCGGGGGGCGGGGGGGAGACAGGCTAGGGACTCAGAGTGAATTCCATCCCTCCTGCCATCAGGGCTCAGCCCCCCTTCCCAGGAAACTAAAGCCAAGCAGATCTATATTCCAGGCCAGGCCAGCGGAAGAAAAGCATCTTGAGCAGCCAAAACATGATTAATTACCAAATTAATTACCAAATTAATCACTCGGGTAATTGCCAGAGAGCTGGGAGGAGGGCAGGGAGGGAGGCTACTGCCCTCCAGGGCCAAGGTCCAGCCAGGGGCAGGGCAGGGCATAACCCCAGCCCAGGCTTGGGGCTAGAGGGCCGAGGGCTGACCGGATGGCTGGGCAGGGGAGACAGCAGGCTGAGGGCCTTGGGGGCTGGACTGGAGAGTTCCAGAGTTCACTGGAAACCTTGCTGGCCCATGAATGGAGGATGGAAGGGCCACAGGGGCAGTATGGCAATAGGCATGGCTGGGAGCCTAGTTGGGGTGGCTGGGAGGCCCAGGGAAGATGACCAGGTAGTCTGTGTGGGCATACTTGTAAAACTGGCAGTGGGTTGGCGAGGGTGAGCTGTACCTGGTCTTGGGGCCTGCAGGTTGAAGGAGGGCCCCAGTTTCTGCCCTGGGGACTAGGAAGGCAGTTGGCATTCCGCAGCTGGGCAGAGAACATGGTGGAACAAGGGGCCAGCCCCTCTCTGGCAGCCTGCAGACCCCCAGACCTCCTGGGCTCTGAGCACAGCTGTGGCTCTTGTGTTAGGAGTGACTGGGGAGTGGCCAAGCAGCCTTTCTCATCCTCTGTTTTTCAGGACCTGTCAGGAACCAGGAGGGATCACATCTGTCCCATTGGAAAAACATGCAAGGTGGTTTCTTAGAGACCAGTCAGAAAGCTCTCTGGCCCCCGAGCTCAGGCTCTGCCCTCTCCTTCTTGCCTGCCTTTAGCTGCTCCCACTTGTCGCTCCCAGGCCAGATCCCAGATGCTGAGCTGTGTTCCAGGGAGGCCCCAAGTCAGGTCAGGTTCGGAGAAGTGGGGCTAGGTGGGGCCATAGGCACTGTGGGAGAGGCAACTTAGAACCTGGGTGACTCAGGAGGGTTTGGAGGGCAAGACCTTAGGAGGTGTGACCTGGACCAAGTGGACCTGTGGACCCCAGGGCTGCTGGAAGCCTGAGCTTATGAGACTCCTCCCACTCCTGCCAAGCCCCGCCCCCATACACCACCCCCACCCTTGCCCCATCACCACCATCCTTTAGATCTTCAGTGTGTTATTTATTTACCTAGTGTTTCCTATGTGTCAGGCACTGTTCCAGGCCCTCTACAAATATGAACTTCGAATTTTATCAAATAGGGAGGACCAGCCTCACTTTACAGATGAGGAAACTGAGGCAAGAGGGTCAGAGATTTGTCTGGAGTTGCACAGTGGTTGAGCTGGAATTCAGACCAGCTCATTCAAGCAGCGAGGGGCATTTGGGTGAGTCCAGTTGTCCCAGAGTCCCTGGGCCGGGGTCTCTGGGACCCCTGGCAGCCATGCCCACAGGGGAAGGCAGAGTGGACTCGCCATGAGTCAGTTCTCCCCTTCACGGCTGCAGGAGGATCCGGGACCAGTGGTATCGCCAATTCCTCCGCAGAGTCAGTCGGCCTGCTGCACTTGACCGCCAGTAATCACATTGCAGGAGCTGCTTGTTTCCTGCTATCTGCCTTGTTGGAGATGATGTATGGGGAGGAGATGGCTCCTCCCGCCCTCCCCAGCCACACAGCTTGGCTGCTGCCAGCAGCAAATGCCCCATCTCATGTGCTCACTCATGGGGATACCAGAGCTAAAAGGAGAGGGCCTCTCACTGTAGACCCAGCAGTCAGCCCCAGTCCTGGACCGGAACGGATCCCCGCCATGAGGGACGCAGGAACAAACCAGATCCATTCAGAGGTTGACCCCAGATCTGGGTTTAAACCCTGTGTGACCTAAGACAAATCACTCAACCTTCCTGAAACTCAGGTGCAAGTGGGACAGACAGCTGATTGATCTCATAGGAGTTCAGGGGGAGAAAAGCTCCATGGTCGGGGGAAGAGAGAGATGTTTATCCTCTTTAGAAGCTAGGATTTGAGGTAAAGACGGGATGGGCATTTAGAGTGGAGGTCAGGATAGGCACAGAGGGCAGTGAGAAAGTTCCTGTAGGGAGTAATCTGCTGATCTCTGCGGTTGGGCCATGACCACCAAAGGGTCTGTCCCCCCAGCTTCACCCCTGCCCAACTTCCAGCCAGCTGAGCCTGCCAGCGGGCCAGCCCTGTCAGGGACAGAAGGCTGGCTTTCTCTCCTCCCCAGGGAACCCTCCTGGTGAAGGCAAAGGGGGCCCAGGCATTCTACCACCCTCAGTGGTTGGCACAGCTCCCTGCTGTCCCCAAATATCCACAGGACGGCTGCATGGAATGGTGAGGTCTTGGGCTTCAGTTTTTATCCCCTGCTGGGCAAATCTGACTAGTTCCTGGGGTGGGGCCCACAACCTAGGCCCCTAAACCCAAGATGGGTGGGTCCTCTGGAGCCCAGGCTCTGGGAAGAAACATCTTTCCTGATAAAAGCGCAAATAACTACACACATTTATTGAAGACTCTGCATGCGCTTTTTATATATTAACTCATTTCATTCCCCGTGAGGCAGGAACCACTAATCAATCCTCCACTCGTTAAATACCCGCGAGCACCTACTATGAACGGGGCTCCATTCTGGAAGCTCAGGCCACAGCTGTCAACCCTTTCCTTGACCAGGCCCCAGCCCAGACCTCTTCCTGGCAGGGAGGAAGCACACAGCTTCTGGGCGCCAGCCGTCCAGAGTCCTGAAAAAACGCCTCAAGGCCAAATTTCACTCTGAGCACCGCCCCCCCCCAACTCCTCACGTCCTCCGACCTCCCCCTGCCCCACCGTCCCGTCATCTGAGCCTGCACCGCCACCTGGTGGTCACATTGGGCTCCGAACTGAGCGCCCTCGTCTCTGGGAGGGAAATGGAGCGGGCGCCACCCGCTCAGGCCCGGGAAGGTCCCCCCCTTTGGGGAGCGAACAGCCCCTCTGGAGGAAATGAAGCTGAGCGCAGTGGGTCTGGGCGGGGCATTCAGCAGCACCACCGTCCGGGGATTCGTGCAGAGCAGTGTCCGACGGAGCCACTCTTCTACCAGCACCAGTGCGGAGGACAAGGGGTTCCCTCTGCGGAGAGAGGCAGGCGGCATGGGCGTGACACGCAGGGTCGGCCACGCACAGTGTGGGCCCTCCATGCGTGCGGGGTCACCTGCTGAGCCTCCCATCCCTAGCGCCCCGGCTGTGAGGAAGCCCCTTGATCCCCGCACCTGGCCCAGCCTGAAACATCCCCCCGCCTGTGTGTCCAAGCCTGGGAGAAGGTCCAGCCCAGCGAAGCCTGGCCTTGCTGCGCCCCCAGTCGGAAGGGATTACCTGTCACCCAGCCTGCGTCTTTGTCACTCCCTGGGGAGGAGGTTGTTGTTGCTGTCAGAGTCACTGTTCTGGCACCCACACCAGGTGGTTCTTTCCCACAGCGAGCCCCTTGGGTAGGGAGGGGTTCTCAGCTCCAGAGTCTAGCAGAAGGCCCGGTAGGGGAGTTGGGAGGCAGGGGAGTTGGGTGGCATTTGAAGGGAATGAATGAGGGGCCAGAGGAGGGGGCAGCTCTGTCTTCAGAGAACATTCTTTCCTTCTTTGGGAGTGCTGGGTGTGAGCTCAGGGGTTGGCCATCTGTGATGAATCCAGGCCCTCCCTCATGCCGAGCAACCCTACTGTTCTATGCCTCAGTTTCTCCCTCTGTAATATGAGGGCACAAATGGGGCCCAGGCTCTGGGGCTGCTGGGGGACTATATGGGTTCTGATTCTGCCTGCGGGTGTCCCAGGAGGTTCTCACACACACACACACAGACTCTGGGTCAGACCCACCCATGGGGACTTACAGAGGGAGTCCTGCCCTCCTCCTTCGGCCAAGGTTTCACCTTGTTGAGTGCCACCTTACTGACCTGTTATGGAGCTGCTCCTAAGTCCCTTAAATCTCTCACAATCTGGTGTCCTCAGCCTTCTCCCAGTGAGGAGCCTCTCCGGGAGCTCCAGCCAGGCCACAGGCCCTCACCCTCGATGCATGGCCTACCGGGGCCTCCAGGCTGCTAGGAGGGGAGTTGGGTGGGGGGATCAGTGTCTGCCTGCTGGGCCCTGACCAGAGGGGCCTCAGTCGCAGGGCCAGGACTAGAATGAGGCGGGTGAGGCACCCCGGGGCACAGATTGCTGGAGGTGCTCACACTCAGCTTGGTGCAAGTGCCACATCAGCCCCTGAGTGAGGGGCTCCCGTTCACATCACCCTAGTCCTGGCTTGTCAGACGAGCCCCTGACATGGGGCTTACAGTATGAGGGCGGGCCTCCACACCAAACAGGGGAGAGGCTGGTGCGGGGATGGGATTCAGGGATGGGGTCTGAGGAGAACCGGGGGGATGGGGGTGGTGAGCACCAGACATGTGACCTGGTGGGGGTGGTTACCCAGCAGTCACATAGGAAGGCCCCTTGCAATGCCTGCGGCCATCAGCCAGTCACAGCACGGGCTGGCATTGGAGCCTAGGAAGCAGATGGGGGCCCAAGTGGGCAGGGCCTTCTGGGTGCCTTGTCAGGTTCCATCACCCTCCTGTTTTTAGGGTTTGTCTGAGACTCCTTTCTGGAATGGTGTGGAAGAAGAGCGGAGCCCCTGGCCCTGAGCCTGATAACCTCAGTCTCTGGGTGCTGATCTCTTCCCCTGTAAGATGAGTGATGGTCGGCCCTCACCACGGACACGAGAAATAAAGTGAGATTGTGTAGGATCATGCCCACCCAGGGTAATTGTTACGAAGACCAGATTCCAGCCATTGTCGGGCCGTGGATACATGTGAGCTGAATGGCAGTCCTGCTGGCACAGGGATGTCTGACCCCACCCTCCCCCCATGAGTGGTCCACTGTGTCATGCCCATGGCGTGAGCCCCTTAGATCACATGTCATTATTATTTAATATTACTGTTATTATCACTGGCATTGTTATTACCCTAAGCCCTTTCATCTCTTGCTGCACCCCAGGAAGTAGAGCGGACTGCCCCTCCTAACCCAGGCCTCCAGGCCTCCAAAGGACGTGTACTGGGAATGTCAGGGAGAACACCTCATTCCTCTCCCATTCAACCAGTGGCTAGAGGACAGGAGGCCTGTCAGCCCCAATGGCTGGGACATCTGCCATTGTCCTCTCTCTACATTCTCCCAGGCCAGACCCCAGGGTGCAGCTGGGGATAAAAGTTGAGGGGATTGGCTGGGCCTCACTCAGGAGACACTGGGGAAGCCCCAGTAAGTGGACACCCTTGATCCACAAAGGTGTGAGAGACTAGGAGACTGGGGCCTCCTTGACAGTGCCCTGCAGGGCCTGGGCAGCCCCAGAGGGGAGATGCTGGCCCCCAGTGACCAAGTATCAGGAGAACAGAGGGCTGGCGGGCAAGGCTGTGGGTGCGCCCCCCCAATACCACACATGTACACCCAGAGCACATGGGGCCAGGATCCAGGCTGCCACAAAGCCTCCGAAGTCAACCAGGCCTAGCCCTTGCCTAAGAAAGCTAGGCTGAATCTGGGGCCCTTTCCCCTGAGAGGCATGTGTGTAAGGGGTCTGGCGACATGCCCAGCCTCCTGCCAGGCTAAAGGAGCAGGGAGGTGGGGGTTTGGAGCACTTAGGCCCACCCCTGGTGGGCACAGGCAGTGTCGCTCTTCCCAAAGACTCCATGTCGAGGGCTGCCTGGGTGACACGAGTTGTGGACCCTGTGCCCAGGCTGCCCAGTTCAAACCCAGGCCCTGATATGCCCTGCACCAGCTGAACACAGAGCCCTGGGCTGTTCTCCCCTCGCGGCTCAGGCACAATGTCCTCATAGATGAAATGGGAGTGAGACAGCCCACCTTCCCCGGCCATGGTGGGCATCTGACATGATGCATGTTGGTCCCTAGCGAGAACCACTCTGAGCTTCTCCCTCCCCTGAGCCCCGGCCCACACAGGAACCCCAGGCCTACCACCTTCATGAATCCGGCCAGGCACCCAGAGAGTTACCTTTCAAGCTGAACCCTGTGAAAGAAATGGACTGTCCAAAGCTGAGGTGGGTGGTCTCTGACCCTTATTGCATTTCTCCAGCCCGGGGCTGGGAAAAGGAACCCCCTTCCCAGACAGGTGTCTGCCCCATCTCCTCCTCTGTTCCTCACACAGACACCCTCCTGGGCTGAGTGAGCCTCTAGACTCTGGGGTTTCCTCCTTCTTGCCCCTTCCCCCTGCACACTTGCTCACCTTCCTCTGGCTCCCGCATACCTGCCCTGAGCTTCCACGCGCAGAATCCAAGTGACCAGAGTGATGCGTGGGGGTGGAGGCCATTGCCAAAGGGGCTTTGAGGTGGGGGCGACAGAGGTGCTCAGGGCGGACCCAGGGGCAGGTGGGATGCCAACCCAGCAGCTCCTGGGGTTCCCTCGAATACCCTCAGCTAAGACCCTCCACATTGAAGACTGCTGAGGGGTGATACCGGACAGGACGGGCTGGGGTCATCTGGCCTCGGGCTCTGACTGCCCCCCAGGCACACCTGGACCTTGTCCCTATCTTCTTTTGTTTTGTTTTGTTTTTTACTTTTAAAGATTTTTATTTATTTATTTGACAGAGAGAGACACAGCGAGAGAGGGAACACAAGCAGGGGGAGCTGCAGAGGGTGAGGGAGAAGCAGGCTATCCACCGAGCAGGGAGCCCGACATGGGGCTGGATCCCGGGACCCTGGGATTATCACCTGAGCCGAAGGCAGACGCTTAACGAGTGAGCCACCCAGGTGCCCCTGTCCCAGTCTTTTTTTGCATAAAGACGTAGCTATAAAGATATAGACATACAGTGTGTGTATATACACACATCACATACTCACACATTCATCCTTCTTTCCTCTTTGACACTTGCCTCCTTCTGTCTCAAACAGAGATGCAGACACCAACCAACAGACTGGTTCACTGACAGGACCACAGAGCTGGGTTCAGTAATGTTTCTGGAAGGAATCCACTACAAGGTCAGGCTGCTCTACTGGAGTTTCCGGGCTCGCCTCCACGAGCCCTTCCTTCACATTCCGCAGGCGTCCCTGGCATCTGCCGGCAGCCAGGCAACGGGATTACTGTATTCGCTTAGGCTGGAAGTTGACACTTCACTTCATTAAACAAGATGGCTTCCTCTGAAGGCGCCCATCCACGTCCACCCTGACAGCCCCCACTGCAAGCTGGTGTCGCTTCTGCCCCAAACCCCGGGTTGCTAGTCATGAATAGGGATTTCGCTGATGGATGTGTGTGTGCCCCCCGGGGGCGTTTCCCAAGGGCCTCCGTTAGCAGCCGATTTCAGGAGCAGTAAGGGCGGGCAGGTGACTGTCTCACCATGTCGGCCTGGCTGAGGGCAGTAAAGGACGCGCTGGTCAGCATGCCAGGCCCACAGTCACAAGGACATGTCAACCGGATCCTTTCACCCTGATAACTGTTGATCCCATGCTCTGTGGGAGACCTGGGAACTGGCTGGGAATTTGGTTCTTCTCCGGGGCTGGGAAAGAGAGCTAGCAAGGAGAAGGTGGGGAGGAGGGAAGAGGAGGGGGTCTGTGAGGGGACAAGGATGAGGCAGTGGCCCCATCACCTACAAAAAGTTGCCCTGCCCACCACCTAGCTAGGCCTACCCATGGGAAAGGAGCATGAGGAGAGAATGGGGACGGGGTCCTTCTGGAGCCTCCACATTGGCCCTAGTC
Source organism: Martes martes (assembly GCF_963455335.1). Lineage (NCBI taxonomy): Eukaryota > Metazoa > Chordata > Mammalia > Carnivora > Mustelidae > Martes > Martes martes. The sequence goes on along the minus strand of NC_137888.1, from coordinate 197,501,410 downwards.
CCTAGGTGCTGGCCTTACTCTGCAGGTCCCATTTTTTTTAGGGTCCCTCAGACATTGGGTCTTCTGTAGCTCCTACATTCTTGGATTGAGGGGTTACTCAACAAGATGGGAGCACAGAGACCACCCACCCCTTCCCCTCTTGCCCCATGGTTCTTAGGGAACCTTCTGTTAGTCTGCTGGGGGAGGGAACTCCCTCTGCAAGCCCAGGGTCATCACTGACATGCCCAGCTGTCTGACCCAGTGTGGGTGGCCCATGGAGGCTTTGGGGCCTCACCTTTACCGAAAGCCCTGTGCCACAGCCTGGTTTCCAGCCCAGCCCTCCACCATAGAACTGGGGTGCTCACCCTGTCCTTGTTTCCTATGCTGGCCTGAAGGCTCAGCTCTTTAGGGGAGAATCTGGATGTCACTTAGAGTCCTGGATTATGGGATTTCCCGTGCTAAAAACTGGGCAGTCCTGGGAGAAGCAGGACAGTTGGTCACCCTGGAATCATTCTCCCCAAACCCTTCTGAACCCTGTCGGTGGTTTCCATACAAATAACCTTTAACGCTTCCTGCCCCTACCCAGGCCCCTGCTCCCTTATGCTCCAGGAAAGACTCCATTATTTTGTTCCCTTTTGTCTTCCAGACCCAATTCCTATGGACAGTGAAGCATTCCACCTCCCCCTGGACCTTGGGGCTCAAGCCCCCTCCTTCCTCAGGCCCCACAAGGTCCTGTCCACTTGGCCTCTCCACCTCAGGGGACGACAGGCATTGTGACCCCACATTTGAGACACGAAGCAATTCCACATTTGAGACACGAGGCCCCAGAGCAGCCCAAACTCAGGGCCAGAGGTATTTCATCAGACAGATCAAGGAAAACCAGCCCAGCTGTTTCCAGGCCCCCCACAGCCCCTAAACAATCCTGTCCCTCCTGGGGTTTCACACCCCAAGCGTCACAGGCTCACACTCTGTGTAAACATCTTAATGACATCTTTAATGCTCTCACACGGAGGTGCCCGAGTTCCCTTACAGCGTCTGTGCACCCGAGATCACCCACAGCCCTCCAGTTGGTTCAAGTGCTAATGTATTTATAGCACCAAGAGGAGGGAATACATCCCAAATCTTCCCTGCACAGGTCTCCTTGGCCCTCCCCTCCTGACATGTGGTATTTGCCCAACAGAAGGTCTGTGCTGCTTCCCCCGTGTGCCCTTCCAATCAGTGGGGACAGCAGTGGTGGCGAAGCTGGGCACCGGGGTAGGGGGGTGGGCATGCTTTTCTGCATGCTCGTGTGTGCATGCATGCCCAGTGGAGAAGATCGTCCAGCTTCTGGGGTCTGGCTTGGTCCCATGCCTTGCCTAGATGCCCCAAACTGGTTGAAGAATTCCTGAGGGGTGTCGGGTGGGTGGGCTGTGCTATCAAAAACTAGGAAAACTGTTTTGTGTGGGGCTATCCCCACCCTGTTTCAGGCAGTCAGAAGGTTCCCAGATAGCCCACAGCCTGGAACCACTGCCCTCAGTCCAGTAGCCTCTCCCACAACCCTAGATCCCCAATATAAACCAGGACAGGGAACGGTTTTCAGAAGCAGGTTACCTGGCTTGTAGAGCCAGCGAAGAGACGCAGTGGGCAGCATGACCTTCACCTTGGCTTCCCTCTCCTTTCAGTCCCTGAACGCTGAAGGCAGAGAGAGTGGCCTATCCTGTGCTCCCGCACACAGAAAGGGGTGGGGTGGACTGGATGGTGGAGCCAATACAGAGGGTCTCCCTCCTACCCTGTGCAGGACAGACATATGCCTGCATGTGAACACATTCCTGGACCCGCTCAGGGCCCTCTACACCTACTCCCTGATCTCCCTCCACCTTTCCCAGTCAATAGCTGGCTGACAGGGAGGGTGGCTGGGAGGCCTCCTGAATGTCCAAAATAAAGATGGGTTGGGTAGGAGCAGTCCTCTTCCCGGTGTCCTTGCCCACCAGGCAGTTCTGGTTCATCCTTGGGCTTCTCCCCGGGTGTCACCACACCCTGTCCCCAAGACCTGGTTGATTGCCCCTCCCTATTCTAGAGGATGCTGCGGATTCCAAAGACAGGTCTCTCCCTGACAAAGGGGAGCCCCTCCCTACTCTCCTCCACCTCCTCTCCTATCCCATGTCTCCCCCCACATCCTCCACATTAGAGGAGCAGACCATGGGGTGAGGGGTCTGGGCAGGACACAAGCAAGCCAGCAGTGGCTCTCAACCTTCCTGACAGGAGGGCTGTCCCCTATGCCAGGGCCCTCAGATCAGGAGACCTCAGTAGCCAGATGTCCAGCCTGGCCAGGGCCCTCTCTAAGAGCCTGGAGAGCCAGCAGGTGGGTCCTTGGAACAGCTGGGCCTCAGCAGGGCAGGTCCTGAGAGTGGGTCTTAACAATCAGGAGCAGGCAGCTCGAGGGGCATGATGGCAGATGTCTTCATCAGAGGTCCAGGCCGGTCCTCAGGCCACTCACGCATGGATGGCATTGGCCACGTCAGTGAACACCAGCCGGCTGGGCCTCTGCAGTGGGCCCTGAGAGGGGAACGTGGTCTGCAGAGAGACAGTCAAGGGCATTAAGGACCTCGACCAAGGCCATGTACTCTCTGGTCCGGTTACTTTTACCCTTGCTTCCTGGTTTGCCTGTTTGTGCTTGGCACAACTATGCCTTCTGCTTGGAATGCTCTCCTTGCAAGTTCAGCGTGGAAATACCATCTGGCTCAGATGACTCCTCCCCCACCCCCCCAGCCATCACAAGCTTGCCAGCAGGCACTTACTCTGTGGGCCTAGAGGGTGGATGAATTATGCATGCACTCCTCTCTCCCAGCAGAAGGGGGCTCACCTCTGCACCCCTCCCAGCCCTAGCACCCTGGCTGGCCCAAGGGAGGCGCCCAGGAAACACCTGTCAAATTGTCAGTTGTCCCACGGGCTAGGTGGACCAAGGTTTTCAGCCTGATATCTCAAATACCCCAAATGGGGAATGTGTCCCGATCAGCGGCCATAGAATTGGCGGCAAGACCAGGGGTTCTCTGGAGCCGCAGTGTGGACTCTTCTTGAGTCTATTCCCCTCGTTCTGCCTCTGACAGGGCCAGATGCCCCCACAAAGCTGTGGGGTCAAGGCAAGGAGAAACGCAAAGGGGTTTCATGGGTCAAGGAGAGGCCAGGCCTCCTCATGGTGCCCTCGGGGATTTGGGGGGGAGTGGTGGCAATCAGCCAGTGGCTCTGGCTGGGTGATCATGCAAGTACCCAACCCTTTGGATGTTAAGAGGCAAGTTTGGCTGGGGTCACCATCTGCCTGGGGTCTGCCTGATACTAGGACCCACTAGTCTACTCAGAGGTGCCCCTGTTCCAGAATCTGACCCCCACAACCCACTCAGGAAACACGGCCCCTCAGGGGGGCAAAGGCACCAGGCTCTTAGCCCACAGCAATCTCTCCCATCAGTCCTCTCCTGCTTTCCTAGCCCAGACATGGGGGCACACAGGGCAAGAATTGGGATTTTCATTTGTGGATGAGAAAGCAGGGGCTCAGAGAGGCCAAGGGGGCTACCAAGGTCACTAGGCTGGCAGGGGCAGAACTGGGCTGGCTCCCAGGGCTGCCCTGGCCTTGTGCAGTCAGTGTGTGGGTGGCCACGGAGAAATCCTACCAGTTTCTAAACAAACTTGACAAAACCCATATACCGGCTAGCTGCCACCTGACCACATGGCAGGTGCTGGAAAGCTGCATGAGGAGGGAGGGAGGGCGGGGTGGCAGAGTCACGCACAGCCAGCAGGCTGGCCGGGGGAGCCTGGAGTGCCCACCTTGCCCTGTGCGGCCTGCGCAGAGGCAGCGGCCTGCACGGAGGCAGCGTCCCGCCCGTGCTCCAGCAGCTCCTGCTCCAGTTCATCCTGCTCCTCCGTGGGGTCGAAGTTGTACATGGGCATGAGCTGGTGGCGGAGCTTCTCCAGCCTGTGGGTGGGGGCAGAGGCTGCTGGGGGCACGGCAGGCCCTTCCCATCCTGCCAGCCCTCTAGGCCCTGCCTGCTGAGCGACTAAGCCTGAGCACACAGCTACACTGGGGGCGGGGGCGGGGAGGTGTTCGGATTTCCCCTGGGATAAAACGAAAAGCCATTTTTTGCATTTTTGGAACTTGGATACCATCCAAGTTCATCCAAGATGGTGGATACCATCTCCACCCCTCAGATGGATGGTTATTCACTCCTGGGACCAGATGGGGCCGTGGCCCAGAGAGGTGTCACCTGTGGGGCCCATGGGGACTGCCTAGGCCAGGCCCTTGTGTAAGCCACAGCCTCTGGGCACCAGACAGGGGAGGGGAGTCAGTGACCTGGAGCTGGGGGCAGTGGGGCGTAGGTGACTTGGTGTTCCCAGAGGCCAAGTCATCATCCCCAGCCTTCAGTGGGCAGGAAAGGACCCGGCTCCCGGACAAGGGAGAGGGGCCCTGATGGTGGTGGGGCCCTCTCTTCCCACCCCCCACCCCGGGGTCCAGCCCCACACAGCAACTGGGGAGTTACCTCTTCTTCTTCCTGATGTACAAAACCTGCAAGAGAAGGAGCAGTGTCAGGTGGCCAGGCGAGGAGCCCCTGATTAACTGACAGTTCCTTGGGACAAGGGACAAGCTGAGGCCAATGAACAGGAGAACCATGGGTCTCCAAGTTCTCCGGGATTCCCTCCCAGGGACACACACATCCTGCATTTGCTCCTCCTTTTGATGCGTGTCAGATGCCCACGGTGCCTGGGCTGTGACGTGGGGAGCAGGCTCGCACTCTGTCTGCCACTACAGACCACAGCTCCAGCCACTCAGCACCTGCCCTGGACTCTTCAAGGGGGAGGGGAAGAGTTTAGCAACCCCCCTTCCTCTCAACTCCCCCCCAGGCCCAGAGCCATGTATGGGGAAAGAGAACAGGGGATAGGTAGTGGCTCGACTCTGCAGGGCAGTGCTCAAGGCAAGACTCTGGGCTGGGCTTTTGGGGTTTCTGTGGGCGGCTGATAGCCTTCAGTGGACGGGGTGGGGAGGAGAGCTTGAGTCCCCTGGACAGAAGCCCAGACTAAATGCCAGAACCCAGATGCTGGAGGAAGGTAGGAAGGCCCCTGGGTCCTAACCCCCATTGTAAAGATTTGAAGATAAAGGTCTAGGCAGCCTGAGGAAACACAAGATCCAAGAGCTCCAGGATGGAGCAGGACAGCCCTGTACTAAGTGCTGAGAGGGAGGAAGAAGGGGCTGACCACCAGGGCAGGGACACCAGGGACTCCGCCATCATCTGGCTGTTGCCTAAACTGGTCATCTCTGACCGACAGCAGCATGACCACTTCTGCCTGGGGGAGAGCTGTGTCCCTAGACTCTGTCCCTAACCTTCTGTGGCTCTTAAACCCTTTATGCCTCATTCACAGCTTGAATCTGGTTTGGTTTCCAGCCTGGCCCAGAGTTCCTCCTGCTGCTTGTTTCCTGGGAAACCCCAAAGGCCTGAAAAGAACCCAAAGAGTCCCTTGCTCTCCATCCCCTCCAGGAGGTCACATGTGGAGGACACCCTTGCTGTCCTGTGGGTGGGATGCTGGAGGAGTTCTGGGTCTCAGACCCCAGGCCCTACCTGCCCTGAACTAGTGGCTCTAGCCCCAGCACCTGGACTCCCTCTACTTCTTCCACTCTGGCCTGGCCCCAAGCTCTCCTCCCAGCCCTGTGGTCCTGTCCTACAGAGGGATCTTCACAAGAGGACAGAGCCTTTATCCAATCTCCAGCCTTGCCCTTGCTGCTCCCTCTGCCCCAGCTACCAAAATCACCCTCCCACATACCTTCCTTTCCAAACCTACCCACGTCTCACCATCTAGCTGCAGTCCTACCTCCACCAGGAAGCCCACCTATACCACTCAGTCTATATGAGGCACACAGCCTGGCACTGATTTGCTCCTCCTGGTCCAGCCTGGCCCTGCTGGCAGCTGGCACAGCGGGAGATGGAGCAGCCTTCAGGGAGCACCTCTGGACCTATCCCCTAATGCCCAGGAGCTGTTTCCTGCCCTCCACTGCCTTTGCCCCATAATCTTCCTACTTCCCTGGTTTGGCTAAGACTCTCCACCCTGGCCCTCTGAATGTTCCTCCAAAAGGAAGCATCAGGGAGGCCCCCCAAGTTCCTGGGACACAATCTTGGGCCTAGAGTTCCAAGGGCAGATTCCAGATCCCACTTTTTCCCCAAGGTGAGGCTGTTATGGTTTGCTTCACTGCCACATGAGTGTTGTGGGGAAGCACTGGCACTCCGCCTCGCCCCCCCCCCCCACCCGGGAGGCTGCTCGCGCTGTGTGCTGCATCCTGGCCTGCTTGCCGGCCATCCCTTGTTCCCTGGCAGTGATCCGGAGCCCACAGGGCCCATATGGCAACCTTGGTTGAAAAGCAGCTCCAGCCAGATCACGGATGGACCATCCGCAGCCCTATTTGCCAGAGCAATGTGGTCCTGAGCCTAAGGCCGGCCATCAGAGCCTGCGAGGGGCGGTGGTTGGGATGCCACCATTTTCAGGCCCCTGGGGGAGCTCAGGTGCCCCTCCCCCCTTCCTGGTCTTAGCCAGCACCATCTCCACCAGTCCCTCAGTGACATTCTGAGTGTCCGTGTGGCATATTAGAGGCAGGGCCCATATCTGCGGGGACAGACACCAGACCTGGAAACATCATATCCCCTATCAGGGAACACCTTCAGTCTTCAGCCCAGTCCACCTCCGTCCTGACGTCTGCACCAGTCTGTCCCTTCCTGTGGTACTGGGGCCAGGCCTCCACTTCGGGGTCTCAGCTCTAATGTTGTCTCTTCAGTCTGTCCCTGACCACCCAGTCCAGAGAGTCCTCCTGCCCAATCCCCCAACTCAGTCCCCCTGGGTTTCGCTTGGCATCGTTGGTTTTATCTGTCTCTTATTCCCATAAGAACCACCCGGCAGGCCTTCGTCTCCCTAGTCCCTGGGGACCTGAAGGCTCGGTCCAGGGCAGGGGCCTAGGAAATACCTGCCAAGTGAATGAAGGCCACCAGCAGCCTGCCATGCCTACCCACACCTTGGTCTGTGATCTGTTCCCATCACCTTTAGGCCTCTACTCCTATTCATCCCTCCCCCACACTTGCCTCACTGTCCTGCTTGCTGCTCACAGACCCTCCTGCCTGCCTCCAGACTTTTGCCTATCAGGATCCTCCACCTGGAACACCCTCCTCCCCAAGTCCTCCGTGGTCCTCACAGCCCAGCTCAAGACGCCAGGCATCCTCAGAACCCTCTCTGGTTTTTCCAGTTGGAGGCAGCCCCTGTGGTCTCTGGGCCCCCAGACACATCTCTGAAGAAGAGGGAGACTGTGATATCATTAACAGACAGTTATCTTCTGATTAGAGTCCTTAAAATCAAAACACTGACACCCCCATACCCCGCCCTCCTCCAAATGACAGCCACCTGGGTCAGCCCCAGCCTCCCAGCTCTTACCACGGCCACAGCCAGGCCAATCACTGTGATGATCCCAAAGGACAGAAGCATTGTGCCCACGCCAGCTGTGCCACCAGCCACATCAGGGATTCTGGTGTCATTAAAGCTGGTAGCTTCTGTACTGAGAGTGGTGGTCTCGGAGGCTGGCCCCTCTGTGGCAGGCTCCAGGTCAGGCTCCGACGTGGGTGGGTGGCTGCTGAGCCAGCCCCCGGCAGACGGGATCCTGGAGTCCATGTCGATGCTGAGAGGGCCCTGGCTGAGAGGTTGCCTGTGGTCACTCGGCCTGCAAACTTGCTCCTGACATCAGCAGTGTCCCAGCCCGTGGCCCCTGCTATACTTTCTGGTTGCCACCTCCAGGGAGAAAGGGAGCTCCCTGGTGCCCTGGGTGCTGGAAGAGAAGGAATGAAAACATGAGGCTTAGGACACAAATCACTGGTGACATCAAGTACCTGAAAGTACTGGGGAAATAAAAGTTTGAGGGCAAGGGCAAGTTCAGGGGACATTAGGACATATGCTTTACTTAAGTTTAGGTCCCATGTAAAAATGTCCCTTCTTTGAGGGTATAATAATTATAGTGATCATACTTGGAAGATATGAAAGGTAGTTGGGAAGTTTGAAAGAAAAAGTCTCTCCCCTGCATAATACCCACCCTTACAACCCTACTCCCTGCATTTCCCACCTCCTCACCTACTGCCCCCCATAACCCTCACCTCCTGCTTGGAGACAAAAAAATACTGCAGCTTTTTCCTTTCCTGGAGGGATACACTTGCCCAAGAGTCAGATGACCCTTGGCACATCACTCCACCTCTCTGGGTCTCAGTTCTTCTGAGTCTAAGATCAAGATTAAAAACAAACAAACAAAAAACAAAAAATACGCCCCCCTTCACAGCCTCACAGGGTCATAAAGTCACTGAAATGTCAGAATGAACTAGTTCTTAGAAAAGACTTAGCTCAGTGTAACCCCTACCCACAGTAAGCACCCAGTATATCAACTTTCCCCCCAGCCAACCCACTCGGGAAAGGGGGAGCCATAGGAGCCCCTCGACCTAGCCCACCGTGTGATCCAGGCTGTGTTTGCAGCGGGGGGGGGGGGGGGAGCCCGGCGGTGGGTGACAGGTGTTGAGAGACCAGAAGGCAGAAAGGGGAGAGAGCTTAATGTCAGGTCCCTTGCCAGGGCTTCTCTGCAGGCTCTCCCACAGGAGAGCCAGGGGCTGGCAGGGACAAGGAAAAACAAGGTAAGCAGGAAGCATATACTCAGATGCAGTGATGGAGCTCCCATTCTGAGTTGCTTCTCCTCTCCTCCCTCCTCCCTTGGGAACAGAGAATGAGAGGTGTGCCCAGACCAGGGTGTGGCTTACGCCTTCCCAGGCCAGAGGCCCTGAGTAAGGCAAGGTGGGAAGGGGTCCCAGCGACACTGCAGAAGACCCGGCCTAGGGAGAGGGGGTACACGGCTCATGGCTGCACACATACATCCCTGTGCTAGCCAATAGATGTTATGTGGGGTGTCTCCCTGTGCAGGTGCATGGGTGTGTGTGAGGCGTGTACACACTGATGGCTCCTTAGGAAGGGGCAAGGTTGGCAGAGGGATATGGGGGCTCATCCTTCTCTGCCCTCTCTCTCCCCAGCTAGGCTGAACGCGTCAGCAGTCCCAGGTTCTTCCGTGGCTCTGCCTCTGACCCCAGACATGACCTTGGACCAGACCCTTAACTCTTGCTCTAGGCTCTGTTTACTCCTCGGTCCAAAGCAGAGAAAAGGCCCTGCTCATCATTGCCTGGGACTGCCAGAGGGTCCAAAAGGCAAGAGAAGGAAACGGGTGAGATGGGTTGGCACCGCGACCTCCGGAGAACACGCATACCGTTCTCTGCCAGGTTCCTCAGTCCTCCCCGCTCCAACCCCCATCCCCGCCTCTGCGACTCGGTGATTCCTCCATTCTTGCACAGAAGCTGCGACCTCAGCACTTACTTAATCCTCTCTGGGGCGCCGAGCTCAGCCGGAGAGGCTAGGGGTGGTGGCGATCGGCAGGAGGCCAGGGCGGGGGGCAGCGGGTCCGACCCCGGGTCTGCCCTCCGAGGGCGCCCGGAGCCGCGGGCTGGGCCCGTTACAGCTTACCGCCCGCAGTCGCGAGCGCCGGCTCAGCCAGCAGGGGCCGGGACAGGCAGGGCCTGGACCCACCGCGGGGGGGGGGGGGGGGCGGAGGCGAGTAGCCCCGCGGGTCTCCCACGCTCCAGTGCCTCGCCTCCCTGCCCGCTTCCCGCGCCCCCGGCTCCCGATTGGCTGTCAGGCCCACAGCCTGCCCCGGCACTGGCCCGCTCGCCTGTCGCTGGATCTGGCTCCGCCCCCAGCAGGAGCCGGACACAGGGTCTCGGTTCTTGGAGACCACCCCTCACTACCCGTGGCCTACGCCGAAGTCGGGTAGAGGGCCGTGGGTGGCCAAGCCCTTCCTGCACCAGAACTCGGGCGGAGCTCCACCTCCGCGGAGATAGATTCGTTCTCCCAAAATGCAGCCGGACGCTGGACGCTCCAGGAGAGCACTGGACTGGGAGTCTTTGGACTTGCGTTGAACTCTGGCTCGCCCCTTTACTGCTTTGTGACCTAGCGAGATGTTCCTCTCCCTGGGGCTCGGCTTCCTGTTCAGATGGGCTCTACTGAGAGGGCTCTTGGTGAACTACACCCACCCTGGGCTTGAAATGGGGTAGCTTAGTGCAGAGAAGTTGGGAGCTGTTGGTATTATTGGAGAGCTATTATTATTGAGCAGCCTGACACAGGTAAGACTACATATACCCCTCACAACAGCCTCCAGCTACGGCATGATCATCTCAGGGGATACCTTCAGATACCTTCTAATCCTAGGGTTTTCAAAGGAATTTACGGGGATCACCCCTGAAGCTTTGGTTACGAACGCAGATCCCCCGCGGCTCCCCCTGGTATGGGACCGAGTCTGGGACTGAGTCCGGGAAACTGCATAGCTGATTATTAGTTAACAGTAGATTCTGGTGAGGGAGGGCATCGGCAGGCCACACTTTGTGGGACACTGCTACGAATTTTGTACGAGGAGCAACTGAGGCCCACAGAGTGATCTGGCAATAGTCAGAATTCGAACCCAGTTCTCCTGTGTCCAGTTTCGAGCCCCCTGCTCTAAACCCTAAAACCCGGGAGCAAAAGGTCAAGAGGGGTCCTGGGGTCCGGTGACTACCTGGCCCCCATCGCGGCTCGGGCCACTTCCTCGGCCAAGTCCTGGACACCGGGCGCCGCCCCCAAATTGCTACCCGCCGAACACTGGAATCCTTCCACGTGCTGCTTGGCCGGCCTAGAGGCTACGCTAGACCACGCCCCTGGATCTCGCGCCCCAATTCTCAACCTCCGAGCCGGCTGGTGACACGCCCCCGCTCAGACTGACAACACACCAATGCGGCCGGGCACCCAAAAGCCAGCTCCGAGTAGTCGTCGCGGGCTGGAGCCATGTCCCTTCCGTGACCTTCAGGAAGAATCGAGGATCCTGGCTCCCAGGGAACAACCTTCCACACATCCACGCACTCCCCCGCCCGTGGGGCTGCGGGCGTAACCAGCTCGGCTTTCACAGCCTACCCAGCAGCCCGCTGGGAAGCCCGCAGGCTCTTCCCGAGTGGAACCCAGGAGCTCTAGGAACCCTGGAACTGGGTGTGGGAGCGGTCCGCCCGAGCCCTTTCTCAGATGCGCCGACCCCGGAAGCAGGGCGTCCGAGGGAGCGCACCGCGGGTCACGCGTATCCGGTCGGTGTCTGCAGTTCGGCGGGCTGGCGGGGTGACTCTTCAGGCTGGTATGAGGAGAAATGGGAACCGGGAGGGGGTCTCCTGGCCTGCAACACCCCCGAGACCCCCGCCCCCCACCCCGCGTTATGTAGATGAGGAAACGCGCTTGGGGAGAGGCGACCTAGCTTGGGGCATTAACGATGCTTTGCAGAGCTGAGTGGGAAGCTGCGCCCCTGGCTTGTGGACAGAGCCGCCTCGAGTCCGGAGGACCTGGGTTTGTGTCCTGCCTGGGACAGACAGGTCTAGCTAGGTGATTTTAGGCAGGTCTGGGTAGGTGATTTTAGGCAAGTCCCTTTCCTCTTGGAGCCTCCTTTCCCTCCCAGCTTGTCTTTGAAGATGTGACACCTAGCCGGTGCTCAGTACATGCTGGTTTGGACCTTGATCTGTGCGAAGGGACATTTTAAAGGGACTACTTTAAACCTTCTGTTAAACCTTGTTTGTGACAACTTAAATATAAAGTTAACAAAAATTGTCAGTTTTTTTTTTTTTTTTTTTTTTACCGGGCAATTTATGCTGACCTTTAGGATTATGAGGTCAAATGGGGGTGGGGAGGGAGAGTTTTAGCATACAGATCAGTCACAGCATGTCAAAAGCAAAGCCCCCAAGCAAAGGCAGCCTCCTCTGTCTTGTAATGTTAGTTAAGATCATGTAACACAGAGTCCCTTCTGTGTGTTGAGCTGACTCCCAGGCACTTGATATTCATTGTCTAATGTACTGCTTGCTGTAGAGTCGGTGTTATTTTCCCCATTTCATGGAGGAGGACGCTAGAACTTAGAAATGATGATTTTTCCCAAGGTCACACACGCTGAGATGGAACAGATCTGTTCAACCCTCAAGCCTGGGCCCAGACGCATCGCCAGGGACTGAGCTTTGCATTCAGCCCACTTCAGCTAAAAACATGAAGAAAACATAACTGGTCAAGACAAGAAGAATCAAAAAGGTGGGCGAGGGTCCAAAATGGAGTTAAGGAGGTAGCAGAGCAAGAGCATATCCTCTCTCAGGCAGCAGGTCAGAGGGGAGTGGGTCACACAATGCTCAACTGCTCTCCTGGTTCTCCTTCCTCTCCCAAGGTGGCAGTCACATCCGGACCAGAGTCACCTTGAGGAGCCAGAGCCCGTGACCATCTCCACCTGGTTGGAGCCTGTGCTTGTCTTTAGCAGCTGACATCACGAGGAAGATTAAGGGAACTGGGAACTCTGAGGAGAGTCTTTCCCAGAGAATGGAGCTTGGGGGCCGAATTCTCTGGGCCTTTCTGTCTGGCCCCGGGAGGAGGGGAGGCACCAGGGGCTGGCCCTTCAGCTCATGGCAACCCCATCTGCCTCTAGCTGGGTCGTTGAATGCCACAGAGCTGGTCAGCCACTGGACTGCCATCTTTGAGAAGAGGGGCATCCCTGAGGCCCAGGCATCCAGTGAGTACATCGTGGCTCATGTCCTTGGAGCCAAAACAGTTAAGTGCAGTGTTGTCAAGAGGGGAGAAGAGCAGGGTGGGAGAACCCTGGGGAATAACAGCCAGGCTTATCTGCCCCACAGAGAGTGCTGAGCTGAGAGTGATGGGAATTTTCTGAAGGAATGTCTTAGGTAGATAATTTATTCATCTAATGAACTGTTATAGTATGTATCAGGCAGTAGGGGATCAGGGATGACCGAGATGGCCAGTGTTGGGCCCACAGTGTCCACATAAACCTGGGTCAGGCCCCTAGATCAGGGAGCCAGATACTCACATTCTCTGTGGGGCAGTTTCAGAGCCTGAGACCAGTACTTTGCACCCAGCCCCTGACCCCTCGGCAGCTACAGTGCGTCCATGAGCTGAGTAGCCTCCGACTGCAAAGGTGAGTACCCATGGGCCAGACTTGAGGGCTCTATGTGGCGAATAGCCCGATTAATTCATGGTCAGGAAGGAGGAAAGTATCTAAGGACTGGGGAGTATCTAAGGATTGTTGGTATGAGGTTTTGATGAGAGGGAGAGCACGTGAGTAGAAAGGAAGAAAGGAGGGAGGGAAGGCCTTGGCTTGGCTCAGAGTCCTGGGGCACAGGAGGCATGACCCTACCTGACATTTTTGGTATTCCCCAGTGGTATCTCTCAACTCAGTCATGGTCCTGTTGGTCCGGGCTCTGTCACTGATCACCCAGCTGCCCCCTCTGCAGGATGCCTGTGCAGTACATCCTCGGGGAGTGGGACTTTCAAGGGCTCTGTCTGAAGATGGCCCCCCCAGTGTTCATCCCTCGCCCGGAAACAGAGGTAGGTGTGCCACCAGGACAGGGCAGGATGGAGATGAGAGCAGGATTTAGGGCACCTGTCTTGCCCCAGACTTCCTCCAGGGGGCGCTGGGATCCCATGTTTGGTTCTCAGAGTCCTTGCTCTTCCTTACTGGTGTCTCCTGGTTGGCTAGGTAGGTGGGGCCAAGAATGCAGGGGTCTCCTGCTGGCCTCCTTGACTGTCCTCATGGCCCAGGCCACTGCCCCAGTATGCAGGCCTGGCCTACCCAATCCATGGGGGAATAAAATGCCCTCCTCCTTGTCAGGAGGCATGGGTGAAGTGGATAGAGTTTCAGCTGGACACCCGGAAGCCTGGTACAGCTATGTGACCTCAAGTCAGTGTACTTTCTGGGCCTGGATGATAAGAGGGCTGGGCCTCCAGACTAGGGAGGAGATCTGTGAATTGGGGTTCCTCTTAGATCTACTGTCTGGTCAGGTAATTACCTGTGGTCTCTCAAATTACTAGGACTAGGGATTGTGTGGCCCCAGCATGCTGTCCCTGGGTGAGGCACTCCTATTCTGGGAGAGATGCTTTCTGTGGCCCTTCTTGGGCTTCCTCCTAACCTTGTAGGGAGCGAGAGAGAGCAGAGCAGGTGGATGGAACTGTGTGGGGGCTGATGGACAAGCTGGAGGGTACCGAATTCTGAGGAGGGGTGTTTCTCAAAAGGTACTCAGGCATACGACCATTCTTGGGAAAGATGAGACTTCATTTACCCGCCCAAACAGGGACTCAGAGCCCCTCCTCACCTTCTTAGCCTCTCCCCCCCAGCTGAGAAACCCTCTGGCCCCATTCACTTCCCCATCATGTGGTTGAGAAGCCAGGTCCTCGCCTTACAGCCCAATGTTGGGAGGGACAGTAGGGAATCTGAGAACTTCCTGAAGTCACAGGGCTGCCAAGGGGAGGAGCATGGGGGCAGCCTTTGGGCTTTCTGACTCTGGGTCCGGGCCCCACACCTCCCATGGGGCTACACCATCTGAGATTGGACAAGCTGGAACAGGGAGCAGGATGTAGCCTGCCACCTGAGGCCTCTTGGGAGGCCACCCCGTGTCTTCCCCAAGCCTGTGACCTTGACTGGGAGGTCACTTACTGCCTCCTGAGGCTGCCAAGGGTCAGGGCATGGGAAGGAGGCAACCATGATGACCTTTGAGTCCCCTCAGAGCTGACCTGGCACCAGCCATATGCTCCAGAATTCTAAATGTCCGGTGTGGACTTCCGGCTCCCATATGGGGCCTCCCCCACCATTCCTGTGTGGGTCTGGGCCAGGAGAGCAGCTCTGCTGTAAGCGGGGGAGGGAAGACGGGGGGAGGCTGTGGTTGGGAGGCTAGGTCCTCACCTCACTGTACAGACGTTTCTGAGAACTTGCCAGGTTTGCCCCAATGTGAAGCCGCATGGGGGTGCTTTACCAAGAACTTGAGAGGACGTGGCCTGTGGCAGGGAGTAGGGAGAATGGGGGCAGGGGAGAGATCTTGGTGCCTGTGTTCTTTCCATCCATTGCAGGGCCATTTCTGACAACGGGGGCCGAAGTCAGAAATGTGAAACTGTAGGTGGTGTGTGGCCCAATGAGTTGGGCTTTCCCTGTGGGTGGCAAAGTGGCTCAGTCCTCAGCCTGGCAGTGTGTATGGTGGGAAAGCCAAGGCTGGGAGTGTGAGCCATTCCTATCCAGCCTAGCGAGTTGAGGCTTTGGGGGTGTAGGAGGCTCAGTGCCTTGTCTGTGATTGACTCAAGGGAGGCAATGCCACCCTTCTTGGGCTTCCCACCCAGAGCATCCTAATGGAGGGTGCTGGCATCACTCATGTCCTCCTGAGGCCTGGGCCGACCTCTTAAGAGGGTATGGGGTCCTGTTGAGACAGTAGCTCTAGCAGAGCCAAAAGCTGCCTGTTTCCCACACACACCCCCCAATCCCCATCCCATCATGCTTTTGGATTCTTCCCTTACTTACCTGGAAGAGGTGCCTGGGGTCTCTGACCAGTTGGCTTTCAGCCTCCCCTAAAGAGCCACCGATTTCAGGCTGATAGAGGCTGGAGGCTCTTCACTTGGTGAGGAGGAGAGTTTCTGGACTTTTATGGGTGGTCTCTACCCTTAGACCCCAGGTGGTCCCATAGCCAAGAGGATTCTCAAGTGGTCTGGACTGTAACGGAGGGGTTAGAGGACACTGGTGGCGGTGGGGGCCCAGTCTGTCAGCGTCACAACATCACCGGGGTGTTGTTCATATATATGGTATGTGTCTCTCAGGTCAAGGGTGTTTCTGAGGAGGCTAGCCAAGAGGTCATTTCCAACCAGAGTAGCTCTGTCTGTGGCCAGGAAACCAGGAGAGGCTCACAGCCCTGACAAGTCCCAGCTATCTGAACAACCATTCAGTACATGGCCTCAGCGCTGAGACCACAGTCCCCGCCCTAGCCCTAGGCTGCTTGTGCTATGTCAGTCCCAATGTGGAGGGTCCAGATTGCCATAGGCGCCCTTCCAGTCTCCAGCTGTGACTGGTACAGGCCTGGAGGGAGCAGAGGGGAGGAACAGAAAAGGGTGGACCCACTGGCCAAGTTCTACCTGCCTTGAACTTGCTGCCCTGGAGCCAGGTGAGCTCTCTGCTCTGGGGATTGGGGGACTTGGAAGAATGAAATCCCTTTTGGGATTCAGCACTGAGGAACTTCTATGGAAAATGGGTCTGAATGATCTGGAGCCACTGAGCCTGACTATTGACGTTGGAGATCTGAGGGGACCTGGTGGGGGGTCTGAGACTCAGAGGGTGGCTTCCCAGAACTGCTGAGAGCTTGCCAAACCCTTGGGAAGCAGCCAAGAGGCCACCTGAGGATCAGGGCTTGCCTCTGGGACATACTGTGATGGGTTAGATCCCTGGTCTTCCCATCATGGAGACTTCAGTCTTGTGGGAGAGGTAAACCTCATCCTAGACTTCAGACTCATGGTGAGGAGATCCATGAGAGAGAGCCTGGCAGGGGGTCAGGAAACCTTTCTGGAGGGAGTGGACCTCTTTATAGATGAGGGAAACTGACCCCTCTGCCCATGCCTGGGATCCCAGGAGTCCCAATTAGGGTGACTCTCCTAAGGGCTACCTTTGAGAAGAAAGCACACTGCCCTTCCCCGGCTCCATGCCTGGCTACTTGGTCCCTCACTCCACTGCTCATTAGAACCAGTTGGCTTCTGGGTGGCAGCAGCCTTCCACTCTTACCTCTACCCCCTGTTGGCTTCCATACACAGTCCCTGCAGGTGGCAGATGGTGGACAAAACTTGAAAGCCTCTTGTTCCCAAACTGACATTGTCTACAAGTGTCCCCCGGCCCCCAAGTGGGTGCAGTCAGGCACTTCCCATCACATCGTGCCCACTTACCCTATGCCCTGTGTATACTGTAGCCCCTTCAGATATGAAGCTCAGGGAGGACTGTGTTTTCCGTACTGTGCCTAACCCCTGTGAAGGGAATTCCCTGTCCTTTTGGCCTGGGAACCTCCCTGGGACCGTCCTAAGTTCAGCTCTGCGGAGAAGCTGGGGACACTCCGGCTCCTGATAATAGCCACCGTGGGCTGTAAGTTGGGATCCAGGAGGGGCCTTGGCTTCCTCAGTGGCTGGTTGTGAGGCTCCAACAGATTAATGGAGAGAAAGCTCTGGAAGCAGGGCCAAGCACAGAGGAAGTGGCCAGGGACCATCAGGTACGGTTCTTAGTATTGCCATGAGCCCAGAACGGGAGGCTGTCTGTCAAGGGCCAAGCTGGGGTTTATTTAACACTTACCACGTACTGGGAATGGGTTCCGTGTTTCAGGAATGTGGTTCTGTGGTTTCATGAATGTGCCACCCCGACGAGGCTGGTTATTGTCAGCTGCTCACTTTTACAGATGGGGAATCTGAAGCAGGGAGAGGCAGAGTGACCTGCCCATGGCCTGACATGAAGGTGGCTTCAGCCGCCCCCAACCCCTATGCCCCACCTTCACACAGAGGCTAACCATGCTTGAGCTTCTGTGCCAAGACCCCCAGGGGGGCCGGGGGGCCCTAACTCTGATTCCGACCCCTCTGTCTCATAGGAGCTGGTTGAATGGGTGCTGGAGGAGGTGGCCCGGAGCCCCTGTGCGGTGGGAGCCCGAGGTGGCCCCCTCATTCTGGAGGTGGGCTGCGGATCGGGAGCTATTGCCCTCAGCCTGCTGAGTCAGCTTCCCCAGGTGAGCCCCCTTGGTATCCCAGTGCGCCATCCTGAATGGACTGGGACTGCCACTCATTGTCCCTCCCACTGACCCTCCCCCACTCATCTCTGCTAGAAGCATTTGAGGGGAGATGTCCAGATGTGGGAGGACGGGACTGCCCCCAGCCCATCACAGCCACAGCCTCTGATTCCCGTCCCCTTCTCTCTGGCCACACCCTGGCTACAAAGAGGGAGCAGCTGTTGGGTATTTCCCTTTCTCTCTGGTAGAGGGATGGAGGAGGGTTCTGGTCTCCAAGCTTGGCTTCTCTGGGCACCTTGCCTCCTGCGTAACCTTCGTTTGTTCTTGGGGCAGAGCCGAGTCATTGCGGTGGATAAGGGAGAAGCTGCCATCTGCCTGACCCAGGAGAATGCTCAGAGGTAGGTGGGCAGGGGGACAAAGGGGCAGGTTTGGGGAAGTCCAACTTTGAGGCCTGATCTCAATCCCTGTTTAGATATCATACTCACTGATACCTGCTTTCCACTCTGAAGAAAGGGACGGTGGGGCCGGGTGGCCTGGCGTGGTTCCCACAGGGTTATGAAGGACAGTGGACACCAGAGATCTATCAGTGCAAGAAGGGTTTATTCTCATAGTCCTGGTAGCCACAGACGGGAGTCTCCCCTGTACTCACCCCCACTTCCCATCTCTCCAGGCTGCAGTTGCTGGACAGAATTCGGATCGTCCCCCTCGATGTAACCTTAGGTATCTTCCCTACTGATCTTCCTTGGGGTGGGGACCCTAAGCACAGGTGCTGCGAGATAGATGGGTGCTCTGCAGAGATGGAAGGAGGGCTTCCCCACCATTCATTCATACATGCCCACGTGCATGCACACATGCACACACACGGGGGTTCTCAGACCAAGGCAAGCCCCTGTTGCCTCGTGAATTGACCTGACCCATGCAGGGACTGGCCATAGGGTCTTTCTTACTTTCTGAACCCCCCATAACTAAGGAGTTTTTAACTAGGGCTTGTTTATTGTCAGGAGATAAGCAGAAGCTCAAGAGAAAGCCTTTAGGACAAAATAGTTTAATACTTATGTACTTGCCTGCCTTGCCCTTGTCTGGCCCAGGAATGGTTTGGCTCAGCCACACCTTTGCAGAGTGTCCTTGGCTTCTGGCTCTGATTCTGGCTGTGTTACGTATCCACATGGTCTTTGAGCCTTATATACGTCCTCCCTAGAGTGTGGTACACCTGGTGTAGTGCATGGCACCTGGACGGAACCAGGAAACAGAGTTGCCAGGAATTGACTGATGGAAACCAGCTATGCCCTCCATATACTCAGTCCATGTTGGCTAGGAGGCAGTGGACAACAGGACCAGTGGGGCTGCAGAAGACAGAGGCCCTTGCTTTGCGCAAGCAATCAGAGAGGGCTTCCTGAAGGTGGAGGTTTTTGAGGAGTTTTTTGACAGGAAGAAGAGAGGGCAGGGATACTCTAGGTGAGGAGGGGCCATCTCAGAATATACACGCTCCAGAGCAGTCTACTGGCTGGGGGCCCTGGGCACTAATTTGCAAGCCTGGGTTATCAGGTCCAGAGATGGGCCCAGGGTCTGGCTTGGGGAGGGGGACTACCCAAGGGACATGGTTGCAGGTAGAGCTACCACCCATTCCCTGCTTGTGTTCCCTTTGACTGTAGAGGGGAGCTGGGCACACCTCCTGTCCTGGGGCCCTGTGGACCTGGTCGTCAGCAACCCTCCCTACATCTTCCACCAGGACATGGAGCAGCTGGCCCCTGAGATCCGCAGGTGCAGGGTGTGTTGGGAGGGAGGCCGGGCCCGAGAGGGCCTAGTGGGATGTGACTGTCCTGGGGAGGTACAGAGAGGGAGAAGGAACTGAAAGGGGCAGCGATGTTGAAAGAGAGGCTCATTTTGGAGCCCACAGACCTGCTTGATTCAGCTTCTGCCTTCCCACTGAAGACTACTGGATAATCTCTGAGCCTCATTTCTGAGCTTTGAAAGGGGAGTAGTAGACCTTTGCAGGGCCATGGGGAGGACCTAGCAGACTCACATACCAGATGTGATCAGGAGTACATAGTAGGTGCTCAGATGGGCATATCATCATTATACAGAAGATTGAGGCCTGGAGAAGAAAGGTGCCTGGTCAAGGTCAAGCGGGGCTTAGCATGAAAGCTGGGACCAAGACCCTACCCCAAGCTTTGCACTGAGCCATCCTATTCTCAAACAGGGGCTGAGAACCAGGGGTAGCCCAGGAGTCCTTGGACAAGGCAGTGGTAATGTGGGTCAGGGTGCTGATTCCTCTTTTTTAGGTTCTCAGGAGTATTCTGGGCCAGCTCCAGGCCTCCCCAGAGCAAGCATAGGAGCAGCCTTCTTGTGGGGAGACCCTCATACCCTGCTATCAGTCAGTGGGGTTCACTGAGCAGCCCAGCACTACCTGGTGGGGTGCTGCCTGTAGGAGGTAGGAGACTCAGAGCTGCCATCTGGGGGCCTCCTCTTCTGGGCCCTCAGGTTTTCTGAAGCTGAGAGTGTAAGTTCCACACGGCCCCTTTGTGGAGGGCCCTGCTCAGCTCTTCCACACTCTTCAGAGGCTCACCTCCCTCTGTTTCCCCTTCAGCTATGAAGACTCACTAGCCCTGGACGGTGGGGAGGAGGGCATGGACATCATTACCCAGATCTTGGCCCTGGCACCTTGGCTCCTGAAGGACTCTGGGTATGGATAGGGCGGGTCTCCTGGGTCTGTTCCAGTGTGTACTGGGCCTGCCCTAACATTCTTACCCCACCTCTCCCAGCCCAGGCAATGCAGAAGGACAGGTCCCAACCCTGCCTGGTTAAGCCGACACATTTCTCTCCTGTGTAGGAGCGTCTTCTTAGAAGTGGACCCAAGACACCCAGAGCTTGTTGGCAGCTGGCTTCAGAGCCGGCCTGACCTATCCCTTGATCTTGCGGCTGTGCGCAGGGACTTCTGTGGGAGGTGAGCTCTCCCCACCCCACCTTACCCCAACTGCCACACTGATCTTTCTACCCAGGACATCCACAGCTCTGGCTGTAGGAAGAGTGTGCTGTTTCCACTTTCTGTTCATCTCCTGGGACCCAGGCAATAATTGGCCTCTTGCCCCTGTTTCCTTAGGCCCCGGTTCCTGCATATCCGGAGGTCTGGGCCACAGTGTGGCTGCCCTGTGGATGCCTGGGCAGGGCCCCTGCCTGTCAGAGTGCCTGGCTGATCGTTCTTCCTGGAATGCTACTTGGAGGGAGGTGATGGTACCTTCTAAAACCCAGACGCTTACGACATTTCTCATGGTTCTGTGATTCTACATTTCTGTATGTTCTGTATTTCTAGAAGACTTGGAGGTAGAAGTGAGGGTGAGGATGTCCTTCCTGGGGTGGCAGAGAACCAGGGCACCCATAGTTTGGCCCAGAGCTGAGCAGATCCAAGTTCCTGGTCTGGTTCCATCACATCAGTATGGCCAAGGGCAGGTTACTCAGTGTGTCTGTGGGTGGAATTGCCTTGGGGATGTTGGGAGATAGGGCCAATAAAAGGTCAAGAGACCAATAAGTAGTGATCTAATGTTTTGTTACTGTGATTTGTGGGTCGCCTGATCACTCATTCCCAGGCAGTGCTGGGGGTAAGAGCCTCCTCCTGCAGGTCTGGCCATGAGTCTCCCACCTAGTGGGGGTGTGGGAGCATGGTGTGGAGAAAGGCACAGGGGTGCTCCTCCTGGTCTTGGATGCCAGGAGGCTCGGCACCGAGCAGCTCACTCCTGGGGATTGACTAGTCCTCCACTGCCCTGGGTGTGCTCCCACACACTTCCCTGACTGGGCCTAGGCTCTGAGCACAGGAACGTCATCTGAGCTTCAGCTCAGAACTGGTTGCCTGCTTGCTGGAGGGGAGTAGGTGGGGGCTGCGCTGTTCTGGTATCACATGTCCACACTGATTTAACGGAAGGCTTGTGTTAGTGAGGAGTGAGCAGGGTTTATGTTTACTTTTTATTCTCGTAGCTTCTGGCTAAAACATTCCTTCCAAATTGGCCTTGGAGTTTCAGATAGCCCCTCTGTCCCTGGTTGGGGCTGGGGAGAGCGAGAAGCCTGGAAGAGTGGGCACCCGCTTGTGACCTCCACCCCAGCTCTTGTCTGTGCAGACCTGTGGCTGCCAGGAGGCCTAGAAGCCCAGCCCACCTGTCCGTAGCAGCAGGAAACCTCCAGGTTGGCAGGTACTAGTGTGACCGTGCATCACGTTGTGTCCAGAGGAATGTGGCATACCGAACTGGCTCACCCCACTAGCACTTCCAAGGGCCTGAGCTGGTGGCGCAGCAGCCAGAGGCAGTGTGGTTTAGTGGGCGGCCTCATTTGCTAGGGCCGGGCTGCTGGGTTCTAGGGCTGTCTTCCCACTGGGACCTCAGGTAGCTCCCTTCCCTGCAAGAAGCTGGCTATCCTCTTTCCAGGGGCAGCACAAGGTAGCAGCCTCGTGTGAGAGTCAGCCAGGTGGCATCTGTCGCTGGCATCCAAAGGTTCGCTCTCTGCCAGGCCCTCCCCAGGAAAAGATGGGGCCTGCCTGATACCCTGTGCAGGGAGGTAGCCAGGTGGAGATGGGACGTTAGGTACCTGTCTTTGGGGGGTCTATACTGCTGGGGTCCTCCCTGGCTTGAATGATTCCCCCCCCCAACACACACACACACATACTGTGGCTGAGGCTCACATGTGCCTTAGCAGGGGCCACATGGTGGCTCCCAGGGCTCCTGTATCCTGCCCCGTATCCCAGCCCCAGCTGCATGGCCTCTGAGGAGGAGCAGAGACTCCCAGTCATGGCTGGCTGGAAGGAACCTGGGAGGGGGCTGTAGGGCACAGCCAGAGTGAGGCTCCCGGCTTTCAGAGCCCCTTGTGCTCTTAGACCTCTGCCTGTGTCGGGCCTTACCGCTATTGCCCTCTTCCTCCTGCCTGTGCCCTTCTGCTCTTGCTGTCTTGAGCAGCATCTCAGGGCAAGTGCCCTGAACCGGCAGTCTTTTGCCCCTTGTCCCACAGCCTGGGCCACTCCTCAGCCAGTGCTGGCTTCCCTGATGGTCTCACCCTCCTGGCCTCAGACCCATCACTGAGGAAAGGTCTTGGCCAACATGTGGATATGACACCTTAAGAGAACATTGTGAGGAGAGTAACAGTGTAGGGACAGCTGGGGTCACTGAAGCGGGAGCCACTTTTGGAGACAACCATTCCCAGAAAACCGTCAGGCCCCTCCTGTCCTTCCTCACAGGGCTTGAACGCCCTGCGGTCTAGGCCGTAATGGCTATGGCTCTGCCTGGGGAAAGCCAGGCTCACCTGCCATATTGTCCCACCTTCCTGGGGCCAGAGAAAGAGATGCATTGCCCCCTCTAACATGTGTCACAGAGCTGATGGTAGAGTCCAGGCTCTTCAGGCCCCTGAGGTCTTGAGGGATGTGCCTACTGCCCACCCAGCCTCCTTCAGCCAAGCCCTAAGCATGGCGGGGGCGTAGGAGTCCTTGACTGATGTTCTCGGAAAGCAGCTCCATCCCTTCTGCTGATAGTTGAGGAAACAGGCTCTGCCTCACAGTTGGATGCTTGTCCTAGCTGCCCAGCGTTTCTCCATGGGGGCCCATCTAGCTGCTCTGTTGAAATGTGTCCCCCAAACCCTTTCCCACCACCCACCTGGAGCTGGATCCTGGGCCATTAACTGCTGCCAATCCCAGCCCTAAACCCTTGGCTGTCTCCTCATGACTTGAGTGTGGTCGCCGTGTCCTGCAGAGTCCAGGTCTGAAGAGTTGGGGGAGGATGGCTGTGGGAAAGGCCCCGCAGACCCTTTCAAGGCCCTATCAGTGCTCTGAGTAAGCTTGCATCATAACAGTGGGTGCCACTGCTGAACAGGCTTGGAGAACTGCTTTAACGTTTTCAGACCAGCATGTCCTTCCCTGTCCACCTTTGGATTCTTTAGTCTGCTGCCCCAGACCGCAGCACCCCCCTGCAGAACTCTTAATCCCCTAAACACAACTCATTCCCTCACCAGCTGTGCCTTTTGTCAGGAGTGCCTTGCCCACCTCCACTAGTCCAAATGATCCCCTCCTTCAGGCTCCAACGGAAATGCCGCCTCCTCCAGAATACCCGCCCTGACCTCTCTGTTCTCCCCACCAGCCCCTAGCCCACATTTCTGCCAATACCAATAACATTCTGCCCCATCCATTTGAAAAACTCCCTCATCTCTATGTGTTTTCTAGAATGAAGCTGGGACTTCCTGTGTCACTCATGTCTGATCTGACGGCAGCGTTTGCGTATTCTGGCCAGTAGGGAGAAGGCACGAGGGCCCGGCCTCCCACCCCAGCTAGACAGCTGTGCCGGGAGAGCCACGGCCGCTAATGGGCTTGAGCGCACCTGATCTGTGCCCAGCCGCTGCGCCAGGAGTACAGGCTGTCCTTGGCGGCCCTAGGGACAGGCGCCAGCTTTCCTGGAGCTCTGGGCCCCAGCCAGCCCCCAGCCGGCATCTTGGCCTGAATAGCGGCCTGATCGACCATCACGAATAGAGTCCTGATCCTGGGTCAGCCCTCTGGATGGGGCTGGAAGGGGCTGGGCATTGGCAAAGCAACCCTCCCCATCCTGTGGCAGATTGAAAAATGGCCCCAAAGATGCCTGTGTCCTAAATCCCCCCCAACCCTCTGAATGGGTTACCTTACATGGCAAAAGGAACTTTGTGGGTGTGATTAAGTTAAGGATCTTGAGATGGAAAGATTAGCCTGGGTTATTCAAATGGGCTCAGTGTAATCAACAAGTGTGCATAGAAGAGTGGGGCCAGACTGTCCGTTAGAGGAGATGCGAGGTAGCAGAGGTCCCAGACAGCCGGAGAAAAGGGCCGGGAGCCAAGGAATGCAGACAGCCGCTAGACGCTGGCAAGGGCAACGAAATGGATTCTCCCCTAGAGCCTCAAGAAAGACTAGAATCCTGCCAATACCTTGATTTTTACCTAGTAAAACTAATTTTGGATTTCTGACATCCAGAACTGTCAAATTTGTGTTGTTTTCAGCCACCCGATGTGTGGTGATATGTTACTGAAGCGATAGGAAACTAATTCAGACTACGGCACCCGAAGTGAGGTGCTGCTTTAAAACATGCTTAAAAAGGGAAGTGGCTTTGGCAATGGGCAGGTGCTGGAGGAATTTTGCGGTGTGTGATAGATTGCCTTGAATACCTCTGCTCTGAGAGGCAGGGTGGATGGGGTGGGGAACTGTCCTCCATCTGGAGACCTAAGCTACCCAGGCCCCTTACCCACAGGTCTCACATGGGCTACAGCTGGCCTGAACAGCGAAGAGACTAGGATAGTGCTCTGGGTGGGCCCTGGAGAGGGTGACCTGGCACCAGGAGCAGCTAGAGAATGGGACTGCGATCAGGGGAGGGGAAGCGAGGCTGGTTTGCACAGTCCATCTCCAGTGGCCTTCAGAGAGGATCTCAGGGAATGGATCTGAGCCTGGTCCTGGCCCCTGTGGAGTCATGTGGCTAGCCAGCACCTCTTGAGTATGTGAGGATGAGCAGGGGCCCTGCCCTCTCTGGGCTGCAGGTACATCTGTGAAATGGGCATGGCAGTCCCTGACTTCAAGCTGATGGACCTGTAAGCTATGTGTAAGCTATGGAGGGCTTGGCTCCTTCCAGCCACCTGCAGGGCCCAGCTTCTACTACAGGCCTAGACTGGGCTCTGTGGCTCAGATAGAATTAAGTCATTCCTGGGATTTTCATCCTATGGTTCCCAGAGCTGAAATGACCAACTAGAGTCTTTGACCCTGTCCCTGTCTGGGCTAGGACCAAGACTCCACTCCTGATGAAGGGGACTCAGGGCCTCTGGAGACGCCATCCCACCTGGCCAAGGCCTGGGGCTCCTGAAGCCACAGCCCCAACTCAGGGGCCACAGGGAGAGCTACTGGAAGGCCAGACATGGGCTGGTGTGGCTCATGGCAGGTCTGAGACTGGATTCTCCTGATACGCTTTGGATGAAGCCCTGAGGGCCTGATAGTAATAGATGGGGTGGATTGTCCACTCCCTGATCCTCTTTCTAAACAGAAGGAAGGGGGTTACTTAGGGTCACAAAGCACTTGCCTCCTGACTCCTGGTGCAGTGCTCTCAGCCTCCCTTGCTGCCAAGGGCCTGGGGTCATTTACTTGGACGTTGTGGCTGTTTCATACAGCTCTTCAGGTAGCTCCTATGAAAACTCCTGATGGTAGCGCAACCATTGCCAAGGGGTTGGATGGAGGAGGGAGTGGCCTGGGCCACAGTGGGGCTCATGACTGACAGGAGCCTGGGGTGCCTGGAGCCACCATACACTGGGGCGTGGGGGAGTAGGGCCAGTCAGCTTAAGGGTGTGGAGTGCCCTCAGGACATCCCAGAGGCAGTGTTGGGCAATGGATGGGCGTCGGGAGATCCAGATGCAACCAGTGGGGGCAGAGTTCAGAGGCAGGCCTTGAAGTGAGCTTTGGAAGACCACTCTCCCATGCCTGAACATGGCCAGCAGCTGTAACCGGGCATCTCCATGTGCCAGCTGGTACCAGGTGCAGCACACCCTGGCGTCAGTCCTGTCCGCATGTCAGGAGTGGCTTCCTTGGTCGCTAGACAGGTGGAGAGACTAAGGCTTAAGTTGCCTAAAGTCACACAGCCAGGAAGGGGCCATGGTGGGGTTTGAACCCAGTCTGGTGTCCCAGCTGGGGGCCCGGTGTGGGGGCGTAGGGGGAGAGGGTGAGCAGGCCCTGGAGGCTGACCGCAGCCCAGGGCCTCAATTCCCAGAGAGGCTCCCATACCTGTGGGTAGGGGAGTGGCCAGGCTCACCTGGGCTACCAGGCAAAGGGGAAAGTGGCGAATTGTCCAGAAACCCCAGATGTAAAGCAAGCTTTCTTCCCTCCCAGCTGCATAGCTTTCACGCTAAGCAGGGGAGGAACTAGGTGAAGGGCCCTGAGTGCAGGGCAGGGGAGGGCAGTGAGAAGGGCTGCTACCTAAAGGGGACTGGTGTCCTCGGGCCGTGAGGTGGGGCTGACAGACCCCAGACTCTGCTTCTCGGCTGACAGGTGGGTGAGGAAAGTGAGTCCCCGCTCAGCAGGAGCGGGGTGAAGCCTGTTGTGGCAGATGAGACATTTTAGGTCCCCAGGCTGGGTGGTTCTGGAAGGAGGTGCCAGCTGGATGTGCCTACCACACTTGTTGAGGGTGTTGCACAGCTCAAGAACTGACTACAGGTCCCTGCCTCTGCCTGCACGGAAGTCCGCCTTCTCTCCCTTATTCCGCCCGGCCACTTGGAGCCATGGGGTTGGTTCTTTCAAACCAAGTTTCAGGTGGAACTCAAGTATGTATTTTTACAAAGATAAAAGTCATGTCTTAAACATAACTTTATTATTATTATTTTTAGAAGATTGATCTATTTGACAGAGAGAGAGAGGACAAGTCGGGGGAGGGACAGAGGGAGAAGCAGACTCCCTGCTGAGCAGAGAGCCACACGCAGGACTCCATCCCAGGACCCTGAGATCATGACCTGAGCTGAAGTCAGCTGCTTAACCGAATGAACCACCCAGGCGCCCCAAACATAAATTTATTTTTAAAGTTCACATTCTCAATATCTCAGCATAAAGTCCATCAAGAACAACAGTGACGGTGCCTGGGTGGCTCAGTCGCTTAAGCATCTGCCTTCAGCTCAGGTCATGGAGCCCGGAGTCAGACTCTTTGCTCAGCAGGGAGTCTGCTTCTCCTTCTCCCTCTGCCTGCTGCTCCCCTGCTTGTGCTTGCTTTCTATCAAATAAATAAATAAAATATTTTTAAAAAGAGCAGTGAACACACGTTTGAATTGGGGGCTGGGGTAGTCTTATGTCAGCCTCGGAGATCCGTTTCTTTCTGTGTTTGATTTTAGTGACACAGGACAAAATGACCCCCCAACTCTCACAGATAAGTGGTCACAAGTGTTGGCAGTGTTTCTGAAGGCTGCCTCGCAGTCTCTCATTCATAGGGACAGCAGGAGAAGCCTTATTTCAAGCTGAGCGCAAACCCGGTTCTCTGGACACAGGAGTCATAATTTGGTGGTGTGCCCGTTTGAGTCTGTGTGTGGTCTTTTATTTTATTTTTTTTTTAAGATTTTGTTTTTATTTATTTATTTGTCAGAGAGAGAGCTCTAGTAAAACCAGGGGGAGCAGCAGGCAGAGGGAGAAGCAGGCTCCCTGCTGAGGAGGGAGCCTGTTGTGGGGCTCGATCCCAGGACCCTGGGATTGTGACCTGAGTTGAAGGCAGATGCTTAACCAACTGAGCCACCAAAGTGTCCCTGTGTGTGGTTTTTTAAAAATTGGGCTCTTTATAATAACTAAACATATGAAAGAGAGGGAAAACAAGAGAAAGAAAAGGAAAGGTGGAAGGGAAAGGAAGGAGGAGGGAACTCATGGGGTTTCTTTGGGTTCCTGTGACGCCAGCCTCTGCCGCTGCCTCTCCCAGGAAGTCTGCCCTGGCTGCTTTAGCCCTACACATCCTAGAGATTCCCAGAGCTGCCTCTCACCTAGCATCTGTCTCACCAAGTGAATCGGGCCCATCCACTCCTGAAAAGTCTCAGGAATCCACAAGCCCCTCTTGGCTCCAGTGTGGACGTTCCAGGTACTCAATCCCTGGTTCTGGGGCAGGGAAGAAGGCTCCAAGCAGGGACAGGGATGAGGGGCTTCCCTGGGCCCTGTGGTGGTATCTCCAGGGGTGAGAGGACTGGGGAACCCAGTGCCCCTGAAAGCCTGGGGATTCTGTAGTTCTGGGTACCTTCATTTCTGGGAACTTGCTGTGCTTTGGAAAAAGAGAAATGAGAAGCAAAACCCTAGGGCCCAGCACCCCCCCTCCTTCCTGCCTTCCTTCCGCTGAGTCACAGCCAAGAGCCCAGTACCTCAGCCTCCTCTTGGGGCCACTTGGGTGGGGTGGAATTTGGGGTCACGTGAGGATGCAGCATCTGGGACAAGTCCTCTTTTCCTGCCAACATCCTCTGTGAGGTTGCTGAGGGCTGAGGCTACCTCTGAAGCTTGGGGAAGGGGTGACTGAGGTCCTTATCTGGCCTGTCTCCCTTCCCATTACCAGGCCCATTGTTCACCTGTAAGCATTGAGCACCAACTGTAAACCAAGCCAGGGGGTGGGGTGGTTCATGTGGGGTCCTGTCATTGAGGAACTCGTGGACTTGGACAGGGACCCCTGACAGGACCGCAGTGTGTTTGCTCTGGTCAGCAATGGGGAGCCATGGGAGCCTTTAAGCTCTGGGAGAACACATCACACACACACATCACAGAGACCTGTACAGCCTTCCCCAGGGACCTGTGTGCACATGCATATGAACAGGTATGGACTGGAGCATTTGGGTCCACGTCTATGATCACAGGTGTCCATGCAGGGCCTCCCATGGTTGGGGGAGTTTGAGGCTCTGGGAGTCAGGCCAGGACCTTGTGTTTGTGTGTGGGGGAGTGTCACCCTGTCTTGGAGGCCCAACCACTGTCTCTGAGTCGTAGCCCATGGGAGCCTGAGTACTGTGCCCGTATTTCATGGGAAAGAAAGCGAATGTCCAGAGAGGGCCCATGCCTCGGCCAGGATCCCATGGCAAGTTAGGGGAGATCTGGGAGGAGAGTGAGCCAGACCTGGGTGCCTTGCCCACATCCCTGACCTCTTCGACCTGGCACTTGGGGCTTGACACCCCCTGACGACCACACTGCATTAAACTCTGGGAGATGACATTGGTGATCCTCCCAGCAAACTCACCTGAGGACCAACCGTAGGGTATCCCCAAGCTTTATGGACCATTTCCGCGGGTTTCCCCACATACCCCGTCTCTGGTTGGGCCGTGCTAGATTCTTGGAATGCTCTCTCTTTCGGCCTCTCCCTCTCTAGTACTTGAATGATACCCAGACTTCCATATTCTAATTAAATGCTTCTTCCACCTTCTCTGACCCCGTGGAAGGTTCTCCTGCCTCTGGATTCCCCTGAGCGTCTCCCCCCTTATTTCCACCTCCTGTTTGCCCACCTACTAAACAAAATTGATCTCTAGAGGCCTAGGCTGGCGGTAGAGGGTCCTTGAGGCAGAGACAGTGGGAGCCACATCCAGGCCTGCCCAGCCCTTCAGACTTTGCCTGTCATGGGGTTGGGCCTGGAACAAGGACAGGAAGCTGCCTTTCCCAGGCATCATCACCTGTCCCCAACTCTGCTCCTTCTCTGAAGGCCCAGCCAGGCCCCATGTGTCCTCTGAGAGAGGAGAAGGCTGCCCGCTGACAGGGAAGGCTTGGAGCAGTGCATTTGAGGCAAGATGGACCCCTCCGAGTTAGCCATTCTGAGTTCTTTTTATCCCTCCGTGCCCAGAGCCTGTGCCTGTGTTTGGCCAGATGAAGGGTGGGGGCTGACCATGTGTATAGAACCCTCAGGTTTGGTGGCTGCTGTTCTTTCATTAAATGGCCCCGGACCAAGTTCCCTGCTCCTTTGCAGAGCTCTTCCCTTCCACTTGGTCTCGGGAAGGGGCCAGAGGGGCTGCCTTTGCCCCACGAGGCTGTAGGCACCATCACTGCCTGGCCATGCCCTCATTCCTCCCCATCCCTGAGAGCTAAGAATTATGTCCAAGGCTACAGCTACTGGCTTCGCTTTGTCTTCGGGCTTGGACCCAGCCGGCCCAGCCTGTGGAACAGCCAACTTGCATGCAGCCTCTCGTGCAGGGGCCCAGCACGGGGAGGACATCAGGGTCCTGCATCTGGCTCGGGGCCCTAGAGAAAGTTTGGTGGGTTATAGGGGGTAGGGGGATAAAACAGTCAAGAGGAAGGTGGTTTTCAGTTTCTCACGCCTCATTTCCTCCCCTGGCTCTCGGAGGCCCATGCCCCTTGTGAAAAGTTAGCTTTGCTGCTTATCTGTCATACAGTGTTTGTTGTTAGTTATTATATGGGGGATGGCCTAACTGGTTCTTGCAGATGCATGGGAAAGCTGTTAATTTATGTGGTTTATCTTTTTTTTTTTTAAGTTATTTTTATTTATTTATTTGACAGACAGAGATCACAAGTATGCAGGGAGGCAGGCAGAGAGAGAGAAGGAAGCAGGCTCTCCACGGAGCAGAGAGACCCATGCGGGGCTCGATCCCAGGACCCTGGGATCATGACCTGAGCCGGAAGCAGAGACTTTAACCCACTGAGCCACCCAGGCCCCCCTATGTGGTTTATCTTATAACTGGCCACTTCTTGGCTCCTCATAGATCTGTTGTTTGTTGCTTCTCTTGGATTTTTTTTTTCATTTAAATATTAGTTAAGCATACAGTGCTATTTGGCTTCTGAAATAGAATTCAGTGACCCATCCCTTACGTACCACCTAAGTGCTCATCACAAGTGCCCTCCTCCATGCCCATCCCCCACCCACCTCCCTCCAGCAACCCTCAGTTTGTTCTCTGTCCTTAAGAGTCTCTTATGGCTTATTTCCCTCCTCTCTTTTTCTTTTCCTCCTTCTCATATGTTCAACTATTTTCTTTCTTAAATTCCACATTAGTGAGATCATAGGGTAGCTTCCCTTCAATTTTCTACATTGATATTCTACCACTGAAAATGACACACTTGTCTTTTCCTTTCTAACATTTATAGCTCTTACTTATTTTCCTTGTCTTTTGGCGTGGCTAACATCTTCAATATAATATTGAAAAATGGTGATGGCTAGAGCCCTTATTGTATCTTGTTTCCCATGTATGGAGTGATGCCTTTGGTTCCTCCCTCTCCAGTGCACTCGATTTGGTATTGGAGCGAGACAGTCTTTCTCTAGTTAAGGGTGGCTCCATCTGGTCCTAGCTGACTCCTTTTTGCTCATTTATTTTATGTTATTTATTTAATTTTTTAAAAAGATTTTATTTATGAGAGAGAGAGAAGGAGAATGAGCGGGGAGAGAGGGAGAAGCAGGCTCCCCCGCTGAGCAAGGAGCCCGATGTGGGACTCAATCCCAGAACCCTGAGATCATGACCTGAGCTGAAGGCAGATGCTTCACCGACTGAGCCACCCAGGTGCCCCTGCTTGTTTATTTTAGAAGCTTTATTTGCATCATTTGTGTAATAAAACTTAAGTGAATGTTTGCTGATGTCAGGCTTACCCTTGGTACCAGGGTATGAGGGAAAGATTGGCGCAGATGCTGTTCATACAGAGCTCACGGCCTAGTGGAAGATAGAGGGAAGGAAATGGGCGCTTGTCCTTGGGCCACGTGGCATGCACTTGACAGCAGTCTGCTCAGCACTGTGTAGGGCATTGGGGGCAGGGAGCCCTGGGAATGGGAGTATTCAGATGAGGCCCTGCTCCCCTGGAGCCCTGGTGGGGCCAGAGACTCTCCCAACTGAAGTTCCCACACAGCAGCTGCCATGTGCAGCCTGAGGCCTTCTCTGATGCATAGGGTAGTTGGTAAGTGGCTGCAAGTCCATCCCCTGGAACAGCCCTAGGCCGGGGAAGGTGGGGGTTGGCTACACACCCCTGCTTACCCACTCCTTGGGTGGGGCAACTGTGAGGTGTGTTCTACTCCATCTCTCAGCTAAGGATGGTGCCTCAGTGGCCCACAGGGGGATCCCACTCCTTAACACACCTGGCTAAGTGTCCTTTCCTTCCCTGCCTCAGCCTCACTTCTCCTCTCCTGTACATCAGGAACTGGGAAGGCCCTGAGATTTTGCCCCACACGCAGGCTAACAAGTTAGTCCCTTATATTCCCACTGCTGCTGGCAGAAGGCACCAGACTTGTGGTTCAGAAATAAGGATCAGTTTGTTACAGTAACAGCAGGATCAGCATTTTCTTGCATCGCTTCCCCAGTTCCCACAGGGGGACCCAGGAAGCGCCAGTGGGTGCCTGTATATGCAGTGGGTTTGCATTTCAAGACAGGAGCCCGGAGTCCGGGGCCTGAATGTTTTATAATAGGCTGCCAGCAAACTCCCCAACCTTGGCCTAAGAGGGAGCTGTGGTCTTCGCTGTGCTGGACAAGAAAGAAAGCTGCTTTTTTCCATAGAGGGAGATACTCTCTCTGTTTTCTAAGGCTGTTCGGTATGATAATCACCCTTGAAAGGATTGTCTGGACAAGGGAGTCATTGCCTCTACAGGCAAGGATACAGAAGTGGGAGAGAACCGTGGAGACTTATCTCACAACACTTTACTGGTGAGTCTTTTTTTTTTTTTTTTTTTTTTTTTTTAAGAAGAGACTTTTGCTGGGCTTGGACTCAGTCCCTGAGATCAAGACCTGAGCTGAGATCGAGTCAGTCGCAGAACAAACTGGGCCACCCAGGCCCCCCCCTACTGGTGGTTCTTGGCATCACCTCCCAAATAAACTACTTGTATTTGGATCCTTGTCTTAGGACCCACTTCTGGGGGAGCGCCTCCCCCACGCCCAGGCAGGGAGATGACAGTAAAAGGGCATTAATGGATTTCTGATGGGACTCTCCTTTTCCCAGACAGACCTGCCCTGCAAGTGATTCAGGGGAGCACATGAAAGAAGAAGAGGTTTCCTCACCCAGAATCGATACTGTTGTGACCCCAAGGGAAGTGCTCTAAAGGGGCTCTTACGGTTTCCTTTTTCATGTGTAAATATTTAACATATATGGTGGTTGCCTGTGTGACGTAGACACTGGACTTTTCTTTTTTTCCAAAGCATTCCAGTAGCATTTACTGGATATTGTGCCTGGTCTCTTGCTGCTCTTTTCTCATCTGCCTGGGGCCTGTCTTTTACGTCATATCACAAACACACAAAGGATCAGTTCACAATAAATTGTCTAAGAATACGTGGGCATCACCATCCCTGGGGATCTGACACTCAGCACAGGCACAGTGTGAGACAGACCCAAACACCAACTTGTGATGACACCATTTGGGCCCGAGGGACATGCAGGGAGGTTGTGACCCTGCCTCAGAGTTCACGGAGGATGTGACTGTGAATTGGGAAGGCTTATTTCTATAAAAATAGTTAACAGCAAATAAAAATTTCAAAAAGTTAAATAAAGTTTTAGCTTTAAGTCTTTTTTATTTAAATGTTGACATTAGTTCATTGTAACTTGTAACATATATTTTGCCTTTTAATTTTACCTGTTTTGATTATTGTTAAAATAGCTTTTTTTTTTTTTTAAGATTTATTTATTTATTTATTTGTCAGAGAGAGTGAGCACAGGCAGACAGAGAGGCAGGCAGAGGCAGAGGGAGAAGCAGGCTCCCCGCCGAGCAAGGAGCCCGATGTGGGACTCGATCCCAGGACCCTGGGATCATGACCTGAGCCGAAGGCAGCCGCTTAACCAACCGAGCCACCCAGGCGTCCCTAAAATAGCTTTTTGGAGTATATTTTAAATAGTTTTCAATTTTTATTTTTATTTATTTATTTATTGAGAGGCAGGGTGGGGTGGGGAGGGACAGAAGGAGAGGGAGGGAGAGAGAATCTTAGTGTGGAGCCTGACACGGGGCTTGATCCATGACCCTGAGATGATGACCTGAGCTGAAATCAAGAGTCAGATGCTTAATCAACTGAGTCACCCAGGTGGCCCAATACTTTCCAATTTTTAAATATATTTAATTTATATTTTTGTGCTTTTTAAATATATTTCACTTTAATCTTTTAAATTATTACTGCCAATAAGATAGTAACTATATGAAAAATCTTAATTATAGTAACATAGCCAATAGTTTTACTGGAATAAAACAAGAACAGCAAATGTGACAGAACAAATATATAATACTTTACGAACTTGGCATGTCTTTATTTTTTTACTCATCTAACACCGCTGAACACCTGGGTATGATGAGCAATAATTGTGAAACTCAATCATCTTTTTTTTTTTTTTTAAGATTTGTTTATTTGAGAGAGAGAGAGAGAGTGAGTGAGAGAGCACAGCATGGGGAGGAGCAGAGTGAGAGTGAGAGGCAGGCTCCCCGCTGAGCAGGGAGCCCGATGTGGACACGATCCCAAGACTCTGAGAGCATGATCCGAGCTGTAGGCTGACACTTAGCTGCCTGAGCCACCCAGGTGCCTCTCAGTGATCTTTGGTATCTGAATTTCTGATATTTCTATGTGACTTCCAGCCACAGAAAAACTACAGATTTACAGATTTGGTATTGTTATGAAAATTTCTCTGTTGAATAGGATAGAACATATTTTATTAGAAGTTCATAGCTTGATTTATGATGTTTAAATGTTTAGATTCTGGGGGCGCCTGGGTGGCTTGGTCAGTGAAGTGGTTGCCTTCGGCTCACATCATAGTATCAGGGTCCTGGGATCGAGCCCTATGTCGGGCTCATGGCTCTCCCTCTCCATCTGCTCCTGCTCCTGCTCTCTCTCTTTGTTTCTCTATGTCTCGAATAAATAAAATCTTTTTTAAAAAAATATTTTATTTATTTATTTGCTAGAGAAGTCACAAGTAGGCAGAGAGGGAGACAGAGGGATTGGGGGAAGCAGGCTCCCGGCCGAGCAGAGAGCCCGATGCGGGGCTCCATCCCAGGAACCTGAGACCCTGACCTGAGCCAAAGGCAGAGAGGCTTAACCCACTGAGCCACCCAGGTGCCCCTCGAATAAATAAAATCTTAAAAAAATATATTTAGATTCTGTGATGTGGGCCTCCATGTGTCCTTTTGCCCAGAGCACTATGAGCCTCAGGCCTGTGCTCCAGTGGGAAAAGCAGACATGTCTATGGGTACTTCTTGCCGCAATGAGGGCCAGTGAAAGTGCACTGCTGGGGCTTCTGTTAAGGGGAGTGGGGGTGGGGTGGAAGGGTAGGACTAGGGAGGAAACCCCAAGGAGAAAGGAAATCACCAGATCTACACATTTACTCCTTACCACGATAAAGGTAAGTGATAACATCACCCCCACTTTACAGAGGGTGGCTCAGGGACGATCGTGACTGGCTCAAGTCACGCAGGTCGCCAGACCCTGAAACCGGAGCAGCAAGTCGCCCATATCCGCCTGCAAACCCAGGAGGTCCCAGCCAGCCCCCTTCCCACTCCGGATGGGCGGGCTCCAGGTCCAGGTCTCCCATGGCAGGTTCTTCCCAGCCAGATTGACCTGGGGGCAGGTGCCAGGGCTCTGGCTGGTGGAGCGCTCGGCCCTCCCCCCACTGCGACCCTCCCCCCACGGCAGCCCTCACTCCACTGCCATTGGCTTCTGGCTTCAGGTAGCCTCAGAGAACCGGCATTCCCAAGCGCACAGGCACAGTGAGGAACTGGGTCCCTAGGCTGCCCCGCCACCCTTCTGCAGGGGTCAAAGGACCTCTCCGTCACAGCCCTGTCTCACAGCCCCACCCAGGCACTGAACCTCAGGACTTCTCGATCCCCTGACTGGCCCTGGAGGATGGGTTGGAGGCCCCCTTGTCTATGATGCATTGGGGGTGGTGGTAGCAGGCTTGGGGCTGTGCTTGGTGAGAGGCGAAGAGTGACCTGAGGGCACGGGGGGAGAGGCGAGTCCCTGCCTCGTCCAGCCTTGCCTAGGGAGGGTTCTCCATTCTTCTGAAGGCAAACGTGTCCTGAGTGGTTAGACGGGTGTTCCAAGGCCACACAGCCCCAGACGGTGGCCCTTACTCACCCACTGTGCTGATCCTGCCCTGCCCTCAATCCCCACTTAGCCAGACTTCCAGGCTTCTGCTCTGACGGTGCTGACCCTGGGACCCCGTATTGGGAACACTGAGCCACACCAGCAAAGTGTAGCTGGACCCCAACCCTGTCCCAGACCCGGGTCATCGCCCCCAGGGCCTTCCTGGGGGCCTGGTACCATCTCCTTTTTATTATCTAGGCAGGGAAAGGGAGGCTCCAGCCGGCTGGGTGTGTGCTGAAGGCACACCGCTAGGCATTGGGCTAGGACTACTCTATGCCACCCGAAGCTAAAGCTGAGGCCCGTACCCCAACTGTGGGACAGGGATCTGAGGGCAAGGCCATGAAGGAAAGACTGCCTATTGGAGTGACAGGAGTCCTGGCCAGAGGCTGTCTGTCCATCAGGAAGGGGACCTCTGTGAGCCAGATTTGGCATTGCTGACCCCACCTTGCTCTCCTTCCTACTCTCCTTAGTCCTTCCCCACCTGGCGGCGCATGCCACCTTCACCTGCGTGCCCACACCCGCATGCTGCCCCACGCCCCAGACACACACGCACCCCCCTTTCCCTACTGTTTCTGGTTGTCCACTCTGTACCTATTCCTGGGCTGGATGCTGGGTACCGCAGAGGCCATGCCAGAACCGGGCCTCTCCTGGGGCCCAGCAGACTTAATGCTGAGATCGTGGAGTCTCAGGAGGCACCTGCAGTTGGGTAGGGCTTCCTGGAGGCAAGGACCCAAGCTGAGGCCTCCGTACCCCTTCCCCCTCCTCGAGGTCACCGCCTGTCCTCTGAGCCTCTCTCCCTGGAGGGGCCAGCAGGTTCCAGGAAGCGTCCCCTTGCCCCGCAGTGCCAGTGCCGATTCCAAGAACTGCAGCTCCTGGCAGCAGCTTGCTTGGGATCCTTTCCTAGAACACAGGCCTCGCCCCGCCCAGGCTGCTGGAGTCTCATTGGGCAGCCAGTGGAGGTAGTGCAGGAGGGGGGGACCCTGGGAGGAGCCTCTGTAGGAACCAGACACTGGGAGGGGGGCCAGGCTCTCAGCCCAGAGGGGATGGAGGCCAGGAGGTCAGTGAGTGTGAAGGCGCTTTGACCCCTGTTCCGTGGGGGGAAGGGGGGGAGTGAGGGGGGCAAGTCCAGTGCATTCAGCTCAGAGCCTCCGTGCACAGCCAGGAGGCTCGTTCCTTGGGCCCGGAAATTTGGCTGGCTGCTGCAATCCCTCCTTCCATCTCCCTCTGTCCCCCACCAGCTCAGCACCCCAGGGTCCCATCCGCTGGGCGAAACACACGGGCTACTCTGGCCTCAGAGCAGGCCTTCATCAGTAACTTCCAGAGGGCCAGGTCGGGGGATGGGAGTGGCAGGTTCTGAGCAAGGAAAGGGGACTGGGACAGTCAGGTGTGGGGCTCCTGGAAGGAGGTGACAT
This sequence comes from Martes martes, assembly GCF_963455335.1. NCBI lineage: Eukaryota > Metazoa > Chordata > Mammalia > Carnivora > Mustelidae > Martes > Martes martes. Next base: position 197,463,885 of record NC_137888.1, on the reverse strand, counting down.
CTCTGTTATTTATCCTGTTATAATTTCACCTAGCCTGGTTGGGACAGAGGATGCCACCTCAGCCCTTACCTCGGCAAGTCAGTTCAGGGAGATGGAGGTCTGGGGGTGAGAGGCTCAGATTCATGGGCAAGGACAGGGCCCAGCTTCCCTCAAGGTCACCGGGCCTCTGCTCTGGGGCGAGTCCCCCACCCCCACCACCTCGGAGCTGGCTTCGAGCCTACCCGCCCGCCTGGGACCTGCCAGATCACGTTGAGCAACCAGTTCCTGAGAAGCGTTGAAGGCTGTTTGGTTTAAAATTAACTCCCCCGCTCCTCCCTCCCCTGACTGTGGGCCTCTTCTGAGTTCTTGGAAGAGGCACTCTGCTCTTTCTTCCTGGGAAGAGGCCGCAGCTGCTCTGATTCTAGTGAAAACACCTCACCCCGGGTGGGGGTGGGGTGCCCACACCCTGCCTTCTCTGCCCTCTGAAAGGGATCCTCCTGGAGCCTGGCGTGCCCTGGTTCGACCACTGAGACCCAGAGGAGAAAGGGAGTGATTGTCAAGGTGCTGACAGGGGTGCTCGTGCCCCCAAGGCCCACAGCCCCCGATCAGGGACCCACTGGCCCTGAGCGAAGCAGTAAAGGGCTATAGAGACCCAGCCTGGGCACCTCTGGGGTAGGGAGATAACACATGCTGACAGCAAACCCAGGACTTTGGGGTGCCTGGATGGCTCAGTTGGTTAAGTGTCTGCCTTTGGCTCAGGTCATGATCCCAGGGTCCTGGGATCAAGCCCCAAAGGGAGCCTGCTTCTCTCTTTCCCTCTGTCCATCTCCCCACTCATGCTCCCGCTCCCCTCTCAGAAATAAATGAAGTTTTAAAAAAACAACCGAGGACTTTGACTTCTTTGAGACATATATGGCTCGGAGAGATAAAGCAACTTGCACAGGGTCACACAGCTTTGCTGGCCAGGGTAACAACGATGACCTTGGCAATGACACCCAGGGGCAGCCCCCACAGGCACTCACCTCAGGGCCAGAGTGCTCTCTATGAGGAGGCCCTTGTCTCTTACCCACACTCCTCTAACTGCCCTGGGAACCCACCTTCTTTTCAATAGACCTTTGTCTTCTAGTGTCTCCTTAGGCTCCATGTCTCTGGGCTTTGGGGAAAAGGTTTCCTGAAAACCTGCTCTGCTAATAGCTCCTCCTGCTATGGCCATCTACCCGAAAAAGCTGAGAAAAACAAAGGAATGTTGGCCAAGTGGAAAGGTCAACACACACACACACACACACACACACACACAGGCTCACAGTGATGTTCAGAGGTGGGACTGGTGGGGGTAGGGAACTGTGAAGTGCTCTTTGGGAGGAGGCTGAAGGCCTTTCCAGAACAAAGTTTTGTCCCAATCCAGACTATAAGGAAAAATTCTCATCTCTGATGGAGGAGGAGCCCAGCTATGCTGAGGAAGAGCCCAGTCTGGTTCACTGATGCTGTGTGAAGGGAGAGTCCTCGGAATAGGGCTCTGCCTGGAGGGTGTTTGCTGGGCACGGGCCCTCTTCAGCGAAACCATCCCAATGTGGGTCTCGCTAGTGGGGACTGCGGTGGAACAGTCCTAGAGGATTGCCTGGAGGAGTCGTGGCAGTCCCAAGTTCCATCAGCTTTCAGAGACCACTTCTAGCGCTCTTGGCCTTGCCTGCTTCAGCCAGGCCAGCGTCATGGAAGCAACTATCTTTCCATTAAGCATAAAGCTTTGGCCACATCAAAAAGGCTCCTCCTGGGGCGCCTGGGTGGCTCAGTGGGTTAAGCCTCTGCCTTCCGCTCAGGTCATAATCTCAGGGTCCTGGGATCTAGCCCTCATCGGCCTCTGCTCAGCAGGGAGCCTGCCCCTCCCCCTCTGCCTGCCTCTATGCCTACTTGTGATCACTCTCTGTCAAATAAATACAATCTTTAAAAAAAAAAAAAAAAAAAAAAGCTCCTCCTGCTCCGGGCCCACTTCCTCTCCTCTGGCTCATAGGTGAGCATCGTGCCACTTACTCCACATTACCCCAAAGCCAGACCCAGCCATTCTCCAGTCACCTGGGGGCGTGGCACTACTATTTCTGTTAGACAGATGGGGACACTCAGGCTCTGGGAAGAACAGTCCAGGTCTGGACACGGGGAGTCTGGGGAGCTATGAACTATGATCTTCAAGTTGCCAGCCAGTAGGCAGCTGACTCGGTTCAAGAGTTCTAGGGGGAGGGGGACAAGCCCTGGCGTGGTCGGAGCCCTGGACTCTAACCCCACTTCCTCTAAGTGACTATGGACAAGCTACTTTGCCTCTCTAGGTTTTCAGGCTTGCATCTTTGAAATGGAGTAGACGAGAGGCACCTGCCCAGCTCATCTCCATCCCCTGTGGCTCACCTCCGAGGGCGCAGACTACTGAGGGCCGGGAGAGGAACAGGCCTTGTGGGAGACCACCCCTTGGGTCTGGGGAAAGGGTAGAAGATGGCCTTACTGTTACTGTGAGAGAAGCTGCTAGAAGGTAGGGCTGGCCGCACTCTACCCCCGCCGATGCAGAGACCAGACCAAAGGGTCTGTTCGCCAGGACCAGAACCCAAGTCACCGGCAACTGATACCTAAGGGTGGAGGGCTGGGCTCAGAGAGCAGAGCTAATGGGGGCAGGGCCCGCTTATAGCTCCAGGCAGCTCCAGCCCAGCTCCCCTGCAGCCCCCACAGGGACCTTGGCAGCCATCGACATCTGCCCAGACAAAAAAAGACGAAAACGGTGGCTAGGGAATAGTTACAATGACAGCCACAGCAGCTCCCCTCAGCATCACCTCACAAATCCTCCAATGCTCCCCGTGTCCTCTCTGAGGCAGGCACTGTCACTTTCCTCACTCCACAGCCAGGAATTTTCTCGGGGTCAGTGAGGTTGAGTGAGACTCCCCAGAACCAAGAACCAAGTTCATGGCACATAATCCAAACAGGGGTGGCGGTGGGGGGGCTGGTGTTGGGATAAAGCCAGGGGGTGGGGTCTTGTTGGCCAGGATTAAACCTCTTCTCCTTGAGTTTCAGATGTGAGAGGCTCAGCCTGCTGCCCACGGGTGACCACTGCCATGAGCTCTCGGTCTGTGGGTCGCACGGCCTGCCGAAGCTGGGGAGTAAGGCCCACACCGTGCAGTTGGGGCAGCGAGGGCTCACTCACCATGAGAGGTTGTTGAGTTGCTGGCAAAGCCTGAACCTGCTTTATTTTTAAAACTTGTCTAGCAGGTTGGTGTGAAGGGACTGCCCAGGCCTGCACAGGCTTCATGTCTCCTGAGGAAGATGGCCTATTTGAAGTCTCCAGAAGCCTCCTGCTTTCTTGATCGGGACTTATTTCAAGGGCCCACCCCTGCCTGTCCCTGTGGGCTGCTGTGCACGCTGGGAGCATTCCCGTCTGAGAGCGCGAGCTGCCCAGGTCTGCCCCCAGCCCGATCCAGACTTGTGTTCTGCCTGGGCCCATCGAGATTTGCTCAGCTGGCCAGTTAAAAGCTGAGCCCAGGTATAGGGGCACTGATGATCGGGGGGTGTTAGCATGGTGATCATGGGAGGAACATTCCAGCAAGACCTCACTGAAGAGAGAAATCTGGTTGGCCTGGTGTTATCTCTGTCCCAAAGTCATTCCAGAAAGCTATTGTGAGTCTAGGGAGAGATACCACATGGGATCATTCTCCCCATAGCCTGGTGGAATCTTCCAGGGCCCAGCCTCCAGCCCCTGGGCCTGCTGCCTCCTCCAGGAAGTGCCCCTGACCCCCACCCCCTTTTCTATGTCCCCCCTGCACCCTGTGGGTACCGAGGCTCTAGCGTGCCAGCTCTGGGGAGGCAGAGCAGAACAGTGGTTATAGCAACAAGGTCTCGAGAAGGATCTGAAGCCTGACTCTGACCCTTGCAAGACATGTGTCCCTGAAAAACCCCACCTCCACTCTCCGAGTCTTACCTCTTCGGCTGTAAATGGGGACAAGCTCTGCTGGTATTTGAGGCTGCAAGAAGAACTCCTGGGGTACAGACTCTGCCCAGGGTCCTCAGGTTGCCCTCCTCGCCTCATCCTGCTCCCCACTGTCACCTCCCCTGCCATGCCCTACACCCCTCAACCTCCTCTCCAGCTTCCTGTCCCCATCTGGCTGACGGGCTCACTCCTGAGAAATGAACATGACGGGGCACCTGGGTGGCTCAGTGGGTTAAAGCCTCTGCCTTCGGCTCAAGTCATGATCCCAGGGTCCTGGGATCAAGCCCCGCATCGGGCTCTCTGCTCAGCGGGGAGCCTGCTTCCTCCTCTCTCTCTGCCTGCCTCTCTGCCTACTTGTGATCTCTGTCTGTCAAATAAATAAATAAAATCTTAAAAAAAAAAAGAAATGAACATGACGTCATAGCACTTCTCTGCTAACCCCCAAGGAGGCCCTCTGCCACCCCAGGATGCAATTCGTACACTCCCTCCGCTCCAGGGCAGCCATTCTGGACTTCTTGCTCCTGATCACAGCAGGTTTGTTCCTGGGCCCCGGCACTGGTGGCTCCTTCTCCCTGAATGTCCTTTGCCTACGTTGTCTGCATAGCCAGCTCCTGCTCAAGTATCCAGGCTCTGAGTCCTTGGAGCTCCCCTGGTCCCCAATCTGGAGCACGGTCCCCATACCCAAAGCCAGTCTCTGCCCTGCTCCCCTTTTTTTGCCTTCTTTACACTCTTCAAACTTGTCCCCAGTGCCCACTTGTTTATTGTCTCTCACTCACCAGCCCAGGAGTCCCACGATGGTGGCACTTGTTCCCTGCTATGTCCCCAGGGCCCACATGGAGTCTGGCCTAGCAGGTCTTAAGCCCCAGCGGGACTTAACTGACGGCTCCTTCACTTGTCCCCGGCTGGTGCTGGCAGGGCATGGCCCCTTTCCTAGCCCAGAGTCCCCCAGCAGTGACTGCGCCCACGAGACGATTTTCAGCCTCTATTAGGCTGGGTCTCTGACATGGGTTTGGGCCCGATGACATGCCCTCGATCATCTCTCCTCTAGGCAGGCATCACTCCCTCCCCTGATAGGGAAACATGAAAAGACTGAGGCAGAAAAATAGCGGGTGAATGAAGTAGCTGGAAGCCCTCCACCGGCAGGAGCTGGAGCCTGGCTTGTACCGAGGCGAAGGGGGATGGACAGGACCCTGTTGACCAGACCAACGTCTGGCCCAGATGCCTTAGCACACAAGGACAAAGGAGGATAACACCAGAATCTAAGATCAACTTGCCTGAAGGCTGCCAACCCCAGCTGCCCATTCTTGCCGGCTCATGTAGCAGCCCCTGGGGGCAAGGGATCATTACTCTTGAGGTAAGCTCCGCTCTGTGCCTCACCTCCCAGCCAGGGCCTTGCCCCCTCTGGGCCTCAGTTTTCTCATCCGTGGAGTATGGGTCTATTCAGACCTATTCCCACGGTACAAAGGCCTCGTCCATTGCCAGCACCTGGCGGGTACCCTGAGCCACCTCCCCCGCTGCAGACAATACAGAGTCTGTGGGCCTCCTTCTGCTATAGCAGCTTTCTGTCCAGACCATGACGTGAAGCGGGGAACACCCTGCCTTTGACCCCTCTGTGTCCACTACTCACCCATTGGGTGACTCAGACCTGGGGGTGGGGCAGACGGAAGAGTCACAAAGGGGCTGAGTGAGATCCAGGCTGGAGCAATGAGGAACAGCAGACGTCCCTGGCAGGGTCACGGTGACCTGGAGGAGGCGTGCTGTCGGGCCCTGCCGCCAACAGCAGAGAGGGTGCCAGGCTGGGCACCGGGGCCCGGGCACTAGTCCCAGGGAAGTCGGCCTTCACTCACCTCTTATTCACTCCTGTCCAGTATCAGCTCTATTCTTTGCTAGAACCATCTCCATGCCCACACGTTTCTGTGCCTCCATAGCTCTGGCTTTTAGCCCTTCCTGCTTCCTCCTTGCCATGAGTATAGCACTCCTGATACCCTTCCGCTCTCAATCTGCCAGCATTTGTCTCTTCTAATCATCTAAGTCCCAAGAAAACAGGAAGGTTAGAACAATTTCTAAAATAAGGGTCAGGAGGCTATAAATGAGTTTCAGAGCAGCTTTCCTATGAGTTGTTCAAGTGGAAGTGCAGAAAATTTCAGGACACAGTGGAATTTCAGGTACAGAAACCTTACAAAGTCAGGCCATCGGGCGATGGAGAATGTTTTCATTTTAATTGCTCTTCCATCTACTTCTGGGGTATAGGGCCCTGAGAGGAGAAGGGTGCCTCTAACCCCAACTAGCCTGTGTCACAGCCCTTCCAGGTCCCACCTCAGGCCAGACCCTGCTGGCTTATTGGCCACTATCCCCAGCTGCACTGTTCTGCCACCCTGCACAGAATGACCCTTCCCCATGCCTCCTGTGGTCCGGGAATAGGAGCTTCCCAGTCATGCCCTGGTGCTTCTGCACTCCCTGTACCTCCTCCCTGAAATGACTGGCTCTGACTTTGCTGTTGGCCTCATCTCTAAAGACACAGCCCCTAGGAGTGGGTGCCCCCGTAGCACCCATCCCCCAGCATCCTCCACGTTCGGTCTTTAATTGACATCTGTTTACACCTCTCAGGTCTGGTGCCCTTCTGCCACTGCCCCTCCCTGGCAGCGGCCTGGTCAGTGACCCTGCAGGCAGTCCAGCTGGCCTTCACCTCCTGCTTCCCATCCTCCAAGGGGAACAACAGGTAGTGAGAGAGGAAGGCTGCTCCCTGTTCCCCTCTACCCTTTAGGGGGTTCCCTAGCAGGACTGCTTAGCTACACAAGGTTGCTGGGCTCCAGCTGACCCAGATGTGAAGTGGCAGATAATAATAACATCAAAGGGGACAAACTGTATAAGAACTCAAAAGAGGACCCATGCAGGGCTCCTTAAATGAAAAGTACAATTTTATTGTCAATACAGAAAAATCAGTAGAAGAAAAAAGACTACCAAACTGGGTTCTGCTTGTTATAATAATTATTTGATAAAGTCTTATCAGATATGTATGCCTTTCCCCCTCACGTGCAAGTGTCTTCCCAGGCAGAAAGTGGGCCCAGCAGACCCGGGGCGACCCGCGCGCTCCCGCAGGCCCGTGGCCCAGTCAGACCAGCTCTGTGCAGGTAGGGCTCTGCCCTGCAGGGGTGGGGAGAGGCGGGCTCTGCTGGGCACTGATGCCCGGGCTCCTATTTTCTTGTTCATTTATCTACCCTTCCAAAGCAGAGCTGGGGGCAGAAGACGGGGGGACACATTCACAGGTGGGTGGGTCAGCGCCAGGATATCCAGAACTGCCTTGGGTCCAGCAACAGGTCTCAGGGTGGGGCTCTCCACAAGGAAGAACCAGAGACTCAGGGTGGGGCTCTCCACAAGGAAGAACCAGAGAAGCTGGGGCAGAGCTGGGGTCTCGAGAGCACTCGGGGCTCAGGGCAGAGACGTGGGGTTGGCTCAGCTCGAGACCAACCCAAGGAGAATAAATAAATAAATACTGTATAACTTGGCAGTCCCCCAGCCCGGCCTATTCCCCACTGGGGGGACCGTCACTGCCAACCTCAGTTCCTCTAGCCACCATCTGCCCTGAGACAGGGTGGCTGGAAGGAGGGTGCCCGCCCTACCCCGTGGACTGAGAAACCAGGGCTGGCAAAGTCTACATAGTTCAGGAGGCCATAGCAGGCAAGTGGGGGCCTGGGCCCAGCCCACAGGATGAGACAGGTCCTGCCTGTCTCCCTCTCTTCTGACCCATGGCTCACCCCAGCCACATGGGGGCTGGGGAAGGGGGGCTGACTTCCAGGTTGTGGGACGCTTTTCCAGACATCCCCCACCCCTGTAGCCTCGCTTCTGCTGACTCTTCCTGGTCCAGCTGGTCAAGTGCACACAGACACCGGGTGACCTGAGGAGGGATGACGGGAGCCCAAGTCCAGCTGGGGCTGGTGTCCCCTCCAGGGTATGGCTGGATGAGGCCCGGCAGCTGCACTGGCAGGTCAAAGCTGGAAGGGGTACTGCCGGAGGTAGTCAGCCATGCGCCGGGGCAGCGGCAGGCAGTCCACGTCAGCCACCAGGCGGTTGATGACGAGGCGGCACAGGTGCTGCAGGCTGCGGGCGCTGCTTCGGCGCACGAATGGCTGTACCAGCTTCAGGTGCACGGCCGTGACTGCAGGCACCGGCAGAGCCGGGTCTCCGGGCACATCCTCCTTCGGGGTAGGCGGGGCCGGGGCGGGCGCAGGGTCAGGGCTGTCGCTCCGGGGGTCGGCAGCACAGGAGGCTACATAGTGCTGCACCAGGCTGACCACGTCGGGGAAGGCCAGGATGCGTGGCCTGGACAGGCAGTTGGAGTCCAGGCGGAAGCTGGAGTCAGCGTACTCGATGCGCACATTGGTGGGGCCTCGGGTGGTTTTGACCGACAGGGTGAAGAGGTAGCTGGGGTGGGTGCTGTCGCGGACGAGGAATGTGCCTTCTGGCATCTTCTGCAGGTGTTGCCGGGCCTCACTGGCCGTAATGGAACCCCAGTACCAGCCTAGGCAAGTGGAGAGGGGGCAGAGAGCCTGGTCACAGGGGCATTCAGGTGGGGGCGCAAAGCAGGGGAGGACTCCACCTCCCCCTTTATGCTTCCATGGGGAGCACTGCCCCTTCCCCATCAGACTCTCCAGGGCAGGGAGACTCAACAGATAGAGCTAAGCTTTCCCCACTGGACTTCCCAGAACAAGGCCTACTTCTCTCCTCGAACTCACCAGATTCCCGGAGGTAAGAGAAGGTCTTGGCTATGCACAGCAGGTCCTCCTCTGGGTCCAGCACCTTGGGCTCACTCTCCGGCTGGGCTGGTGTCTCCTCTGCCACTTCCTCCAGAAAGGACCCGGCAGGCAAAGGCTGCATAGCTGGTTCGGGCAGCTCCAGGGACTGGGCCCACAGGGGCCGCTGCCCGATCCGCTCCACAGCCAGCAAAGAACAAGGCCTAGAAAAGAGTGGATGGGCAGTGAGTGGAGGCCCTGTGCTCACCCTGCTTCCAGAGATCCCCTGCACCCGGGGCCAGCTACATGACTTCTGGCCCGCCCATCTCAGTTCCCCCCTCTGCCCACTCATGGGCTCAATGATGTCAGCATACCACCTCCCAGCTGTCACCACAAGAGCCTCCTTGATGGCTTCCCCCACACAGAGATTTGCTTTTGAAAGAGCCTCCTCTGCCTTCTTGCATTTATTGAACAGTAACTAAACTCTATTGTGCACCAACCCAAAACACAGATCATTCCTTAGAGGCATTTCTAGCTCAGAACGGGAAACTAGTATCCCCGCTACCAGTAGGATCCAGTGCAAAGAAGCCTCACATTGGTGCCCTGTGGGCTGAGGTGGGCTGATTACACGGCACTGGTCCTGCTTGAACCATGGCCTGAACCTTCATGGGGTGCTCCAGAGGCCCCGAAATTATGGTAGGATGCCTGACAGGAGTACCTGTCGGGGGAAACTCGGTCCATACTGGCCAGGGCTGAGAGGTGGGAACAATCTCCCCAAACAGGTCAGACTCCCATCCCGTTTCCTCCTCCTCCCAGCTGAGGGTCTGGGATGGACACTGGCCTCTAAAGGCACTGGTAAGTCCCACCTCCCACAAACATAAGCTCCCAAGAAAGGGCAAGGTAGTCATTCCACGTTCCAGATCCCACCCTGGCAAGCCAGCCCTACTAGGCTTTCTGATCTTATGCAAACCTTGCTGTTCAGCTTCTCCACCCTCTAATGAGGAGTACTCCCAGACTAGATCCTGATGGGTTTGGCTATACCGTGTTCTCTGGTGACAAGAGTTGGGCTGCCAGTCCCAATCTGAGCAGTGCCCTTTCTCTAGGGGAAGGCCACCCAGTATGGTTATCCTGGGGCTTCCTGGGAGTAAGGGGCATGGGCCCTGGCTCCCAAGAAGAGACTGCTGGTCCTTCCTCACTCCTCAGGAAATACATCCTCAGGCCTCAGTTCTGGGTCTGGTCCCCTGCTGGGCCTCAGGACACCAAGATAACAAAACCATGGGCTTTGCCTTCAAGGAGAACTTATAACCCGAAGTCATAAAAGCAAAGGGTGTCATGGGGGAGTCAAGGTCTGCTTGTTCCTGAGCTGAGTCTGTCAGGCCAAAGGAAGGAGTGGAGGGAAGGCGGAGACGACAGCATGGGTAAACAGTGCCCGGGATTTCTTACGAGGCGGGAAGAGGTGGACAGAAGCCTTGGCAGGGTGTGGACAGAGGAGCCAGATCTCACAGTGTAGGTTATCACTGAGCATTAGAAGATTTTTTTTCAATATTTTATTTATTTGACAGACAGAGATCTCTGCTGAGCAGAGAGCCCGGTTGCAGGGCTCAATCCCAGGACCCTGAGACCATGACCTGAGCCGAAGGCAGAGGCTTAACCCACTGAGCCACCCAGGCGCCCCACATTAGAAGATTTTAACAAATTGGGAGAAGGGGTAACAAGATCCTGGTCTACCACAGTCTGCGTAGTACTTGCCCACACCCACTCTGGGTACCTTACGGGAGCTCTGGAATCCTACTGGGGGAGCCAGGGGCCAAGCTCCAAGGAACCAGCTGGAGGCCTGCCTGCTGGGTCCCCCAGCTCAGCTCAGGCTAGCCACTCAGGCCAGAACCTCCAGTGGTGGCCCTGTGGGTGTGGGCACCTCTAGGGTCAACATGGTTTCTGGGTGTGTGAACAGCCCTATTGGTCTCCACAAGCTCCTGGTGAATGACTGTGTATCTGAGGAGGGGTGTGTCCACAGCTGTCATCGCCATGGCTGGGGTGACAGTGGGTGTGCTCTAGGTGTGGGTGGCCTGTACGTGTGTGTGCCTGTTGCGGAGCCCAGCCTGTGAGTCCTGAATGGGGACACATGCCAGTGGAGCATACTCAGCCCCGAGGGTAGGCCCCTCCAACAAAGCCAGCAGCCCAAACCTACCTGGGAAGGGCACCAGATGGGCTGTGGCTGCGGCTGTATATGTGGAGGTCTTAAAATCTTGCTCCCTGGGGCACCTAGGTGGCTCAGTCATTAAGAGTCTGCCTTCAGCTCAGGTCATGATCCCAGAATCCCAGGGATACCACATCGGGTTCCCTGCTCAGTGAGAAGCCTGCTTCTCCCTCTCCCACTCCCCCTGCTTGTGTTCCCTCTCTTGCTGTCTCTCTGTGTCAAAGAAATAAAATCTTAAAAAAAAAAAAAAATCTTGCTCCCTGACACCAAACACCGGCCCTGTGGAGAATGTGGAACCCCAGAATTGGGGGAGGGGTCCTGAGAACAAGGGTTGGGGTGTTCGGGAGTCCCAAAATTCAGAGGAGGGAGATGCGGGAGACCATCAGGGAGAAGTATATAGTAGCACAGTCTCCCTAGCTCCTTCTGCTTCCCTCCTTGGAAACAGGACTGCTCAGAGCAACGGGCACTTCAGCCTTGCCCCACCTTCCACCCTTCTTCACTTGGTACTATGCCAGTTCTGATAACAACAGCCACTGGGCCACCCTGTGCTCCTTGGGTGTGGACACTCAGTCCTCTCTCCTTTCTCTCTCCCTGGAGCTTTCTGAGTTCCTGTCAGATCAGTCCGGAGAGCATCAGACCTATTGGTTGAAGGGGATGCTAAGGCGGAAGGAATGTACGAAGAATGTTCAGTTGAGGCCAAGACTCTTATCAGCCCCCACCCCACCTCAGTCTTCGGGGGAAAGTTGGAGAAGGGAGGCAGGAGCCAAGTGCTCACAATGGGATCCCAGACTGGGTTGAGAGGAGGGGTGACACAATTGTGGGGGTACCACAGTTAAATCAGGCCAAACCCAGGCTCTTCCAAGAGCTGCTGGCCAGCAGGTGCCAACCTGGGGGGAGCCATGGATCTCAGGCTGGCTTCCCAAGAAAAGCCTAGTCCTAGCCCATGGCAGAAGGGTGGATGATGGGACAGAGCGGGGCAGGGGCTAACCCAAGGTCACCGGTAGGCCCTGCGGCCTGCAGGCGAGGGTAGAGAGCTCTGGGCCCAGAAGGGGGTCTGGGCAGGTGAGCCACGTCTTAGAGGACACGCTTCGCCGGCGTTCAACCGCTCCAGCCAGAACCCAGGGTTAGGCTACCCTGTGTTCCTCCCGTCGTCAGCCGACCCCCAGTTTCACCACCCACAGTGCGAGCAGAGGTAGTGGCGGTGTTGTCACCGCTCCCTGTCGTCACCCCGAGCTCCTTCCGCACTCGGTCATCTCCGGCCCGTCCAGCCCTCTTACTGGCCGGCAGCGAGCACGAGGCGGTACTCTCCCGAAAGCCCGGCGCAGAGGCCGGGCGGGGGGCGGCGAGCCGCACTTACCCCTGAACGCAGAGGACCATGTCCCGGCAGCGGCAGCGATAGCTCCAGACCTGGGGCTCGGCCGGACGGCGGCGGCTGGAGCGAGCCAGTGGGCGCAGGGCTCCCTCGCAGGGGAGGATCCCACGGCGCATAGGCTGCGGGCTGGGACTGAGCGGCTACGGCGCGGGCGGGCCGGGAGGGCGCGGGGGGCGGGCCGGGAGGGCGGGGCGGGGCGAGCCGCCTAATCTTTTGTCCTCGGTGTCCCAACCCTTCCCGGAAGCGACGTCTTCCTAGAACCGCCGGCTGTGCTGCGGGGCGGGGGAGGTGTGTGGGCGGGGGCGCCGGCTCCCCAGGGCGGCGCTGAGGGCCTCTAAAGGAAACACCTTTGACAGATTTCCAAGAACTTTCCAGGAAAATGGGGCGGGGTCGCGCTCGCCGACCAGTCGCAGCTCAGGAGGCGGAGCCGAGTGCCCGGGGCGGGCCAATTGCAGGTTTGGGATAGGAGGCTGAGGAACAAGCCGGGTTGAACGTGACCTAGAGAACCGTAGGGAAAGACCCAGTTGGAGAAAGCCAGGGAGGGGCAGGGGTTTTACCCACCCGAGCCCAGACTACTTTTGGGCATTCCGCTTCCTTGGAGACAGGCCCCTTTATCGCTCTGTAGAACTGGTGGCAGCGCAAGGGCAGGGTCACGGGCCTGTCCTCCCAGCTAGTGGCTCCCCCAAAGCTCTCTGGTGTGCAAGCGCCCCCTGTGGGCCGCATTTGGATACTCGGACTCTGTGTGGGGTGGTGGAGAAGTCAGTGGTATGGGGTGGGATTTGGAGAAGGACGTGGGAGGAGGGGAGGGGTGCAGAGGGGGGCCTCAGATCCGAACAGGTCCACGGGGGTCAAGGATCTGCCACAGCTAAAAGGATCCAGGCGAGAATGTTTTCTCTGAAAGAGTTGGGGGAGAAGGCACATCCCAATCTTGGGATGGGGGTAGTTGTGGCGACCTCATTATCCACTTGATGGCTGGGACACTGGGAGACCCCAGCATGGAGCACCTTGTAGCGTGCAGTCTCTTCAGCAGAAACTGTTACCGCCCCATTACTGTGAAGACAAAAGTGCCTCACAGCTGCCAAGCGACAGAACCAAGATTTGAACCTGGGTCCCTCTGGGGCCAAATCCCAAGCTCTCTACCCCAGGACTACCTCTTCCCTCTAACTGTGACTACTTCACTGAACATTTCATATGTGCCATGTATGATCGGTGATTTCCAGCCTCATTTCCTTGTCTAACCACTACACATTGTGTTCTCTTTAAGGTGAGGAGATGGAGGTACAGAGAAGTGAAAATGTACCCCAGATCTCACAGCCGGCAAATGATGAGTTGGTGCTTGGAGCACAGTAACAACTCCCCACCGCCCCCCACCCCGCGCATGCGTGCTGGGTTCCTTGATCTGACAACACCCAGGCATCCTTCAGGATCCAGCTTTAAGGTCCACAGTGAAACTTCCCTGCCCCCAGGCCAGTCAAATGTCAGAGCACCATGGGTGTCCCACTGAAAGCTCCCTTACAGATTTCGGCAGTGATGCAGTTTTGTGTGTTAAACTAAAAGGCCCCAAGGGCCTCCAACCACCGTTGGTGAATGTGATATAGTAACTCACCTGTGTGAGTGGTCTATGATGTGCCCCTGTTCTGCCCCAGGTGTTGTGGGTTCCTCTGGCCATCTCATCACCTCTCCCGCTCTGGCTGCTCCCTACCCACCCCTGCTCTGACTGCTGGGCCCACGATGCCACCCAGTGGCAATGCCTCTCATGCTTTCACTCGACAAATTTCCTTATTCTCTCCCGGGTAAGCCCTCCCTGCACTCCAGGGATTGGCTTTTGCTGCAGGGTCTCCCAGCTCCTCCCCACTAGGAACAGTCACAAGATGGGTCAGTTACAGTAATACACAGCAGTGCCTTCCTCAAAGTCTGGCTCATTTGGTCTCTTTAGTCTCATCATTTGTAGCCATTCCTCTCCCGGAAGAATAGTCTACACGTGTGTGTGTGTGTGTGGGGGGGGGGACATATTCAGTCCTCTACACCACTCTGCCCTGGATACACACACACACACACTCACTCACTCACTGGACCCTTTCATCACTGTAAACTATTCCAAAGTCCTCAGCCCTTGGCCCCTTGGACATACAGCTATTACAGAGGGCTGTGTGGCAAAGTCTGACACCATGAACCCGCCCCTACTCTGGCCCAGCTATCCCAAACAGTGAATTCTCCCATCAGTGTGCTGGCAAATGAGCAGCTAGGGGAAATCACATATTCTGAGTCTCTTGTGTTGAGTGAACAGTTGAAAACATCTATGATGGACCTACATGGGCACTGTGTGTCCTTGAGTAAGCATTGGCACTGGTGGTGGAGACTGCAAAGGGACAAGCATTGCCATTGCTTACTTTTTACATTTCCCTATGGCTTGAATTTATTATAACAAGCACGTTTTACTTATGCAATTAAAATCTGAATTAAAAAGAGATCAGTTGGGGCGCCTGGGTGGCTCAGTGGATTAAGGCCTCTGCCTTCGGCTCAGGTCATGATCCCAGGGTCCTGGGATCGAGCCCCGCATTGGGTTTTCTGCTCATCGGGGAATCTGTGTCTCCCTCTACTCCTCCCCCCTGCTCGTGATCTCTCTCTGTCTCACACACTCTCTCTCAAATAAGTAAATAAAATCTCAAAAAAATACAGTTATAAAATGTTTAGAACAATTGTTATCTGATTCTATTTTTAGAAAATAAGCTAGCAACCGCAGCATACCCTGAGATAATCTGGCTGGGACAAGGAGCCAGCTCCCACCCTCAGCTGCCTGGCACTCTGCTTGTGAGTGGGATCCTGCTTGTCCAGAATGAACTCTTGCTCAGGTTTGGTTTCATCTGGCCCAAACCAGGTCACCTCCAGAGGGAGGATCCTTCTCCAGTCTCCAAGCTATGGAAGCTTCCAGATCACAGGGCTTCCTTCACGTCTCTGAGATCTTGGATCAGATTCTCAGGTGGGGTTCTGTGACTGAGGTTCTGGGTCCAGCCGGGTGTAAGTGTCTGTGTGCGTGTACATGCCTGTGTTGTGCACATGTGCAAATCTGTGCTTGTGCATATGCGTGCATCTGTGAATGTGCATCTGTGAGAGCGTATTTGTACAAGTGGATGTGGGAAGGGGGCAGGGAGTCACAGGAGAAGAGGGCATCATTTGAGGGTGAGAGCTGGGCCCTGGAGTTGTTCTTTGGGGGTTGGGATGGAGACCCTGCCATGAGCGCTGCTGACCTCAGGTTGCTTGATCTCTTCGGGCATGTCTGTCTGGTAAGTTTTGTGGGGTGGGTACAGCGCTTCCTCCTCTGGT
The DNA here is from genome assembly GCF_963455335.1 of Martes martes. Classification (NCBI taxonomy): domain Eukaryota; kingdom Metazoa; phylum Chordata; class Mammalia; order Carnivora; family Mustelidae; genus Martes; species Martes martes. The sequence goes on along the minus strand of NC_137888.1, from coordinate 197,448,325 downwards.
CCCAGTGAGGTCACAGAGTGTCCAGATAGTACGCCCACTCAGTGTCTGGTCCAAAATAGGGGTACAGTCAGTCGAAGCCATCATCAGGGTCTCTGCTTTACCAAACCCTGCCAGCTTGAAGGTTGTCTCAAGGAGACAGAACAGAGCCCCAGGCCCTTTCCTCTGGCTCAAGACCTACACACAGCAAGTACCAGTTCTTTGGGATCTAATGCTCTGAAGAGCCTTGGATCTGCAGCCCAGGAATCCACGTGCACCCACGTGCGTGCATGAGCGAGCGTGCGTGCATGTATGTGTGTGTGTTTGTGTGTGTGTGTGTTGCTGTACAGGGAGGTGGGCGGGAGCTCTATTTGGGCCAAATCCCAAAGTCAGGGCTCAGAGAACCCGGTGGGCCTGAAGCCTCAGTGCCTGCGGTCCTGCAAGTGGCCTGTAGATGGCAGCAGAAGCCCGCGCAGGGACCCTAACCCAAGCCTCTCCCTCCCAGTCCCAAGTGAACCGTCAAGTTCCAGTCCCTCAGCACGAGGGTACGGGAGTGGGCGGATATACTGGAGTAGTGCAGATTTGTCACAGAAGAGAGCAACCTCCCCTGCGACTCTATGCAAGTTGTTTCCTCTTAGGGGGCCTTAGTTTCCTCATCTGTGGAATAAGAGTTGTTTAACAGCCTGTGATGGGAAAACTTGCTCAAAATACCCAAGATAGTCTAAGATGGGTTCAGAATAGAGACCTAAAAGTGGAAGGGAACGCCACATAGCTAATATAGAGTATAGTGAGTGGGAGGAGGAGACTTTTTAAACAGGACACCAAAAGCCCAAGCTATAAGGTGAAAAGTTAATGGATCTGACAAAATAGGAGTTTAGGATGTCTGGTCTATGGACGCTGTATCCCAAGGAAAAAAAATAAGCCACGGATATGAGCATGAGATGCACAGAAAGTGAGAGACACCCAGAGTCCCCAGGGACTGGAAGAGTGCGAATCACAACGAAATACTATTGCACTTGTCCTGATGGCAAAAATTAAGACTTTAGGTACGCTGGCGGTGGGCCACCACTAAGGAAGTCGCAGGCCTTACAAGCCTCGCTGGAGGGCCGTCTGCAGAGTACAGAAAAGACGCCCGGCTCAGGAGAGAAACAAGACTTCCTGCGCTGTCACTTCCTAAGTCGCTGGTAAACTCCGGGGCTCACACAGGCCTCGCGGGTGTCGGGAGAATCAAGGAGGTTTCCGCCCTCTCCGAGAAGCCACGCCCCCTATTCTATCCGGGCTCAGGGGCGGGGCCCGCCGGGACCTCCCTCCCCGCCTGGTCCTGCCAGGGCCCGTCTGGCCCTTTAAGGCTGACCGAGCCCGCTCCAAGTCCGGGACGCACGGGGGGTGAGGGGGGGGGCGGCAGGGGAGCGGTCACGTGAGCGGTCGCTGGCGGGACTCGGATCTAGGAGCTCGCGGCCGCGGGTTCCCGGGACTGGGGTGCCTGTCCCTCGCCGGCGCCAGCCAGGTATTCTGCTGTCAGGGACGGCCTCGCCAGGTACGCCCACGTAGGGCTCCCTCCACCTTTTGCTCCCAGAACCTCGCGGCCACTTGGCGCCCAGACCCTTCACCTCTTGACAGGTGTCGGGCGGGACTCGCTAGTGCCTGGTTGCGCGACCACCGCCCCCTGCCTCGAGTCCGTACTCTCGGACAGTTCGCTTCCGACTCCCGGCCCTGTCTGCTGCCCGCAGCCCAGCCAGGATCGGGGGCTCCGGCTGGGGTGTACTGGAGGAGTCTGAGCAGAACTCATTCTTCCCTTCTCCCCCAGGTGGCCCTGGACGCGCCAGGCTGGGGTCGCCTCTGAGCGCCCCCCGGGGGCCATGGATGGCGAGGCAGCAGAGGAGCAGGGGGGTCCTGTGCCCCTGCAAGGTGGACCCTGCGGACCTGGCTCAGCCGGCGCTCCTGCCGTCGGGGGGCGGCGGGAGCCCAAGAAGTATGCGGTGACCGATGACTACCAGTTGTCCAAGCAGGTGCTGGGCCTGGGTGTGAACGGCAAGGTGCTGGAGTGCTTCCACAGGCGCACTGGGCAGAAGTGTGCCCTGAAGGTCAGTGACCCCTCACTGCTCCGTGGGCCACCTGGGAGGCCCAGCAGCAGAGGCTTGTGGGTGTACCGTATGATCAGTCTCTCCTTTCATTGTCACACTCCCCTGTAAAGTCAGGCTCCTGGTCCTCCTTGTTTTACAGACAGGGAAAACAAGGCTCAGAAAGCAAGGGGTGGAGTCAGTAGGGGTAGAGTCTGTTGGACCCGGAAACAGGGAAGGAGTGGTTCCTGACTCTGGGGTTTTGGCTGGGCCTATGTGTTCTGGCCAAAGGCGGGAAGCCCTCACTCAGCTTGGTTGTTCCTTCCATGAGAAGCTCTTCTTTTTTTCATGAGAAGCTCTTCTGACTGGAATGGAACTGAGTTTCCTTCTGCCTAAGGCTGAGTTCCCACCGAGGCTTGGCGTGGGGCTGCTTGCTTTCTCTTGTGGTCCCTGACTGCCCCGGCTGGAGTGATGGGTGGGAGCCTCCCAGGGCTCGCTGGTGGGCAAGGATAGGGCCCATCACACCAGTGAGCAAGAGGTTGCTGATGGGCTCCAGCTGAGTCACCGGCCCTATTTTGAAAAGGGTAGGTCCTGCTCCAAGCCTGACTCACCCTGGTTCCTGGGCAGAGGGCGGGCCAGCCATCTATCTATGTCACACCATTGGCTCCCTGGAGGCCAAGAACTCTCTGATACAAGGGGAATCCAGAGAGTTCTGGGGGTGGCTGAGGTAGCCACATAGTTCTGGCTTAAGTCATTTAGTTCTGGGCCTAGGACCTACCCCCTACCCAGAATGCTCTGAATCTGTGGTCACTGGGAACCTGACTCAACTGTAGTTTGTGCCAGTGGCCACCTGGACGGGTAGATCATGGCAAAGAAAGTGGCTCCTGGACATTAGAACACAGCAAAGGATCTTCTCCTTTTACAGACATTGCAATTATGAGCCTGAGTGCAGGGTTCTGCGGATGTGGCTCTAATCTCTGGCCTGCATTTGCCAGCTCCATGACCTTGCACTAGGTCCTGGACTCTGGAAATCAGGTTTCTGGCTCTGTTCAGGGGGAAAGATAAGGAGCTGATGTGAACTTGGGAGGAGACGATGCCTGTAGAGCAACTGGTACTGGGCCTGGTGCAGGCCTGGAGAGGTTACAGGACTTATTTGGGTCATAGTGTCTGCAAGTATCTGAGCAGGGACCTGGGTCCAACTCCCTGTGTCTTTCCTAGGGGCACTAGGGCTGATGGGATGGGTCTGGAGGAGGCTCAGGACTGGGCTGGTGAGGCTGAGTCTCAGATACAGCTTCTTCACCTACTAACCCTACTAACTCTGAGTCCTTCAGGGGAAAACTGGCTCGTCTCGGGGGGTGAGTCTCTACCCTTTCCCTCAGCACCATCTCCCCGCTCTCACCTCTGTGGGTCTGGGGCAGTCTGGATAGATAGACAAGGGGCCGACTGAAGCTAGAGAACCTCTTCTTACTACCAAGGCTTGGCCCTGTGAGCCAGGCCTGAGCTCTGACCAACCCCTGTGGTGTTCCAGATGCTGTGAGCCAGGCAGGGATGGAGTGAGAGTCCAGAGATCTGGGACCCAGACAGCACCAGCTTTAAGCAGGGCTGGGTTTAGGCCCTTCTCCATGGGTGCTGTGTCTGACAAGTGACTTAGAGGCACTTCTGACTGCAATGGTTGCCTAAAATACCTCCTCTTGAATCTAGGACCTCGTGTTTCTCTGTTCTAGAATAGGGCAGGCCTAGAACAAATCCCCCTGCTATACCCCTTTAGGCTTGATGGGTGAGTGTGGCTAGGGCTACTGTCTTGGGACCTTCAGAAGGTGGCCCCTAGGAGGACATGGATTAGATGTGGCTCCCACTCCAACATCTTCCTTGACTTGCCCCCAGTCCCCCTCTAGTGAGTGAGTTTGGAAGTTTCTGCCATCTGGCACGTCTTTACCATCTTCCAAGATGGCACTAGTGCCGCTTCTGAAACATCGTACCTGTCCTGTGAGTGGTGGCTCCAACCTCGAGGAGGAGGAGCGTGGCATTTTTCTGCTTAGGCTCTGCCCTCTGCTGTCTCTGCCCTTCTTGGTGATACAGGCCTAGGTGGTACAGGACAGGACAAGTGCCTGTCCTCTTGGCCCTGTTTCTCAAGATGGCAGAGTGCTTAGCCCAAAGTCTGGAATGTAGTAGGCACGTCTAATACAGGAAAAGTTGTGGTCAGTGTCCCCGTAGCTGTTACTGTTCTCCAGGGGCCCTGGAGGGAAGGCTCCTCCCCGGGGTGCTGGGCCTCTTCCCCTCAGCCCCTTCCACTGTCGTGGTCCATCTTGGCCTTGCTCCCACTCAGTGGCTCCCTCCCAAGGCCAGCTTCTGCTGCTGGTACGGTCATTCCACCCTCCATTCCACCCTCAGCACTTGCTGCTGACCCCTTGGCAGGACCTAGAGGGGACTGCCTGGCAGGTATGGGGGGCAGGAGGCTGCCTCCTACTGACATCTTGTGCCCCCTCCTAGGCCTGACTGATGAGTTGGTACCCCTCAGTTTCACTCCTAGCTGGGTACAGCCCTGCATATCTGTCCCCCATTAGTCACCCCACCACATCTGAGACACAATCCCTCAGTCCTTATCATGTGTATGAAGACTGTGACTTGGAGTCAGTGGTCGGAAACCATGTAGCTTGACTGGGATGACAGACTGTAGCAGAGGCCAGGTTTCCTCCCCTCCTGACTTCCTGCCCAGCCCGCTTGGGGTCCTCTCCCACACGGCAGGCAGGAGTGACTGTGGCACTTAGATAAATAAACAATAAAAAATTTAAATAAATAATAAATAAATTAAAAAATAAATTAAAAAACAAGAAGAGGTTCTGAGAGGACAGAGAGGGTCCTGCATGTGGGGAAAGTGGAGTCTTCTTTCCTGCCCCTGCTCTCTGGACTCTGGGGCTCGGGGCCCTCCTCTCTGACCACTGGAGTATGTCAGAGGCCCCTGAGACTCCCCGTGCCTTCCTCTTCTCTTCTTCATCAGATGGAGTAGAGTGGTGGGGTGCTAGAGCCCAGGCCGGGGAGCTGCCCCAGGGCTCCATGGGTGCGGCCTGCCTGCCAAAGCTGGCGCTGGTGAGCCAGAGTGGAGGCTGGGTGGGGCTGCCAGGCAGGCCAGGTACTTTCTCATTTGGCAGCTGCCACCCCCTCACCTGCCATCTCCAGACTGGTCAGATCAGCCTGGGCAGGTCATCTGTTACCGAGTCAACAACTTGGGAAGCTCGGGGTAGGGTGGGCAGCCCTGCCAGCCCTGTCTGGTGGAGTCCCCCCAGGAGGGGTTTCAGTGTACCCAGCCTCCTCCCTGGGCCATCCCTCTTCTGGAAGGAAAGAATTGGGGGAGCTCATGGGCTTCCATGCTGCTGGAACCTGCTGAACTGTCAGGGGTGGGCCATTGGCTGTTTAAACAAAGATCCTAGGAAGGGCATCCAGCCCTAAAGAATGCCAGTAGCAGAGTTTGGGGCAGAGATTGGTTGTTTTGAGCTGCTTCATACCTGCCCAGCTGGCCTTGCTTGCAGGTTTAGAAGCTGTGCTTGGAGCCTGCACCTCTGCTGGGGATCCCCTCTGCTGGGAGGGCCGGAATCTTCCCAGCCTCTCCAGGAGCTGATGCCGTCTCTCCAGGCTTCAGGCCTTGCTGCTGTGGATTCTGATATTCTCATAGACGGCTAACAGTTTTCCAGACTGTTCTGTCCGGCAGGCTCCGTTCCCAGTGCATGATACGTGTTCTCCATTCCCATTTTGTGGTTACTGTTGCTGACATTCAGTAAGGTTAGCGACTTGCCCACCATGCACAGCTGAAGAGTGGTGGGGCTGTGATGGGACCCTAGGCATCTGATGCCAGAGTCTTTGTATTTAAGTCACCCCATGCCTCATGCTAGTTTATGGGGACAGGGGAGGGTCTCTAAGACTAGGGCCCTGGATGGGTCCTGGCATCCTCCTGCATGGCTCCGCTGGGAGCCCGAGTGGCGCTTCTCATATCTCTCTCTCTCTGCCCAGCTCTCCTCACTGTGCAGGCTCTGCCCGTGAGCGGACACACGGTACCAAAGGCCAGCACGCAAGGGACATAATGGCTGTGGGGCTGTCTCAGAGAGGTTGTGTGGTTCCTCTCGAGCCTCGTGAGTCTCAGACAAGCCCAGCCCAGCAGCGTCCAGACTGCCACAGGCAGGAAGTGAGGTTGGTGAGTGGGTGAGAGGAAACCGTGTCTGGGCTGGGCCACCCAGGGGAGACTTCCTGGAAGAGACTGCCAGCTTTAATCCAGGCCTCTGGACTGAGAAGGATGTGGATGACAGAGGAGGGCACAGGGTGTGTGTGATGGCATGCCTGGTGTGGACCGCTCAGCACCTGCCGCAGAGTTCTGCTTCCCCACTTCCAGCCAAGGGTCCTGGTCGGACGCGGTGCATCTCAGTGGGTTAGGTGGCCAGGCCCCGGCAGACGCTGGGAGCCATAGAGGGACTATGTGGAAGAAGAGACCTTTATACAGGGCCTTGAAAAAAGGTCAGCGACTCCCCCCTCTCATTCTCCCTCAACTCTGGTTCATACCGCACCCCCAGGGACCTCTGTCTGTCTTTGGTGTCCCCCCTCACTAAGCGGGCAGAAATCCTGCTTCCTTCTCCCGAAACTTTCTTTCCTAATGTCGCCAGAACCCTCTTGGAGCACTGTTGTTCAGGGTCCTCTAGAGGCTTCTCGGTCTCCTGCGCTGTCCTTTAGTTCAGATCATGTGTGAAGGGCCTGGTTTCTGTTTACAACAGAGGTCTGTTATGTCTCTGCTGAGGTCTGTTACATCTCGGGGAAGCCATTTCCCTACTTGGATCCCTCATCTTTTTCTGCAAGGGCCTCCTTGGGATATCATCATGGGACACCCCTGTGAGGGGGCAGCAGGTGGAGCATCGGCTTTGTGGTCCCCTCACCTCCTTTGGTACCAGCCTGGTGACTGGCTGCCGGGTGTCCAAAGGTGATGGTCACCAGGAAAGAGTTGAAGATAACGACCATCCCTAGGTTTGGTAAGAGTGTGCCCCCCGCAATATGTGTGGGTTTGCTGCTCTCGGGGCGGAAGAACATGGCTCCCACGGGCTCTTGTGTTTCTTCCAGGAGAATTTTGGTTCTGTTATGCCTTGTTCCTATCTGCGCGAGATCTTTTGTGTTCCCACATGAGAGGCTGTCTGAGTGCATTTTTTTTTTTTTTTGGTGGCACGTTATTGACCTTTCTGAGGATTCCCTTGGGCTCTTGTGCACTTGGGGAAGCCAGCCCCTTGTGGGGTGAGAAAGAATAGTGTGAAAAGAATTTTGGGTCCTGAACTTCTCCCTACCCTCCCACCCTTTTGGAACTAAGTAGATTAGGCCCTGCATAATCGTGAATAAAATCCTATTGCTGGGAACCATGGGGGTTTTGCTTAGAGCAGGAGAATAAGAAGAGGCTGCTGTTTGGGGGAACAAGGAGCCTCAGGAGGCCTTTTCAGCACTGGACAGGCCAGAGACACTGAGAATATTGATTTTGGGTTTTCTTGCAGTTTTGGTGTTAGGATTGCCTTTTCCTTTAGGCTAGGGCTTTTGTCCTCGCTGCTTTCTCTTTGTGACACTTTCTATTCTTCTTAGCTCCTTGTTGCTTTCATTTCTTCTTTCCCCTCTCTGTTTCCCTTGCTGTCACTTAGTTCCTCCCCTCTCTGGCCTTGTTACTCTGTCTCAGGAGTTTCAGGCTTAATGGGCCTCTTCTCTGCAGCCTGCAGGCCAAGGGCAGACAGCAGACAGATGGAGGCTAGTCAGGTGCTGGGGATTCATGCTAGTCACCCTGAAAGTCTCCCCAGACAGGGTAGGGTAGGCATCGGACAGAAAGGAGGAGCTTCTGGCTGTACCCACGCCACTCACAGTGTCCCCTCCTGCTGCTGGCCTTGACCAGGTGCCGGTAGCCTTGGCAGCCAATGCAGTGGAGTCAGGAACATTTGGGCCAAGCTTGTAACCCGAGGAGTCCCCTGTGGAGTGTAGGAACTCAGCTTCAGCAGCAGCCTCCGCTGTTGGGTCTCCTTTTATGGCTCAGTGGTCTGAGACTCTTGCTCGGGACAGCAGTGTGAGATCAGGAGCACTGTGACTCCCAAGGATTCTCTGGCTGAGACTGAGGCTGAGGAGAGAAGGGGCTGGGGTCAGAGCCAGTGGGAGGAACCTGTGGAGGGACTGGGAGGCCTTGAACATGAGGTACAACCTCCCTCGGCTCTAGGGGACAATATTGCATGTGAGCTTCCTTGCACTGGCTGGGACGAGCCCTCCAGAGCACCTGACTCTCTAGCCTGCGCTCTGCACCTGACCCCATCATCTGGGACACTCAAGGCTATTTTCGGGGGTGTGATGGGCCAGGGCCTGGACCTGCTACACTCATCACCCCATTCCTGAGGGTTCAGCCTCCAACAAGGGACTCACAACTTGCTCTGTAGATGCTCCCCCAACACAAATAAGCCTCCTTCTCAGGCTGTGGCAGAGGGACAGGCTGGTAGCCTCCACGCTATCTGGCAGGCAGTGGCACTTGGGGCAGAACTTGGTTGTGGGGGTGGGGATAAGAGCACCCACTTATCCCTTGAGTGCTTCCTCTATGCTGAACCCAGACACAGAAAAATGTAAGAATGGGTTGTATCACTCCCGGGTCACGGATGAGGACGCTGAGATTCCGGAAGGCACAGATACGCCTCAGAGCAGCCTGTCTGACCTGTGTGGCAGTCAAGTTGTGGCTCTCAGCCATCCCTGGGATGCCAGACCTCTCTCCCAGGCCGCAGTCTCCCCATCTGTAAGATTAGGGGCTGGGCACTCTGCTGGGTGCCATTTGTGGGCATTGCCAGAGAGGTAAGTAGGGGTACAAGTAGACGGGCAGTGTGGAGACTGGCTAGAGGGGGTCCCAAGATGCCTCTCTGAAGCTGGCTGGTAACTGGTGTCACCAGGGGGACAGTCATCTGTGAGACTCCACCAGCAAGGTCTGTGTTCTGCTACGGACAGGAGCTCTGGGGTTAGGACTTAGGTTGGAAGACCCCTTTCCACTGTACTCCATTGCCCAGTCAAAGCCTTTCATCAGGCTGAGCCTATACCAGGGTGCATCTTTACCTGAGGAAGGACTGAGAGAATGGGGATGGGTCACCATTGCCTGTTCCTGTGGCAGGAGCATCCCTCAGTGTGGCCAGGCCACTACCCTGGTCTCTCAGAGGAGGACTTCCCTTCTTCATGGCTATGGCTCCATGGCATAATCCAAGACCAAGAAGTTTTCCTGGGAGTTGGAACCCTCAGAGTCCTCGAGCAGAAGAGGAGCAAGAAAGGGAGAGCAGCCGGGGGCCTGTGGAGGTTGGAAGCCCCTCTGGGAGTAGCCTGAGTTAGGCCATGGCTGCCTATGCTCACCCAAGCCTGTGTGGGGAGCTGCAGGGACATGGATGGAGCCAAGGGAAATGGGAGAGATGCTAGCAGATACGATGTTGGCTGTTGGCTTCAGAAAGAGCAGGTCTGGGGAGTGGGGTGTGGAGTCAGAAGGTTTCCTAAGGTCTCTGCACTATGCCTCCAGGAATAGTCCGGTCTGTTTCCCCTCTCCCACCCCAACACACACATTTATTCCTTTGTTATCCTCGTGACACCTGCTCCAGGGGGACAGAGACTAGCCGTCACTCTTCTAAGAGCTAGAAGGTGTTGGCTCTCCTATTACTATGGCCAGCCAGGGGCATAGCCTGCTGGGTGCCTGAGCAGGGGTCCCCTGGGCATGGCCTCACTTGCCCTAGTCACCCTCTGCTTAGGGAAGGTGGCCACTACCCTCTGTAGCCCCACTGGCTATGTGGGCATCCCTGTGGCACAACTGGCCATTTGGGGGCACAGACCGTGGCTGAGGTGGGGGTCTCTTCACCAGAAGGGACTGTTAAAGGGACATTGCTTCTGAGATGAGAATAAAACACTTGCGCTTGCTGAAATTTTCTAGTCTGAGGGTGAAAATGTCCTATTTTTACACTGTCATAGAAGAAATAGAACCAGGGTAACATTTCACTGATAACGTAGCTGGTTTTGACAGAAAAATGCTTTTTTCCTCTATGAAGTTTAAAGGAGGATAATAGAACCTGGACCCTCACAAGCCCCTGAGTGGCCTCTCCTCAAACAGCCCTCTCAGAAGGTTCTGGGTGGAGTGCTGGGATCTGGTACCTGCCTCGGGCAAAGGGAGTTCTGGTCCTGCCACTTACTCCGGGTGTCATTTCTGAGAGAGAGAGAGGATGTTGTAGCTGTCTCTGGGCCTCTTTCCCTTCCTGTGAAGTAGATATTGACAGTCCCAGACCTGTCTGTCCTCCCGTCCTCATTGCCTTGTGTGAGGAGACTGCACACCCATTTCCACAGATGGGGAGCCGGAGCTCAGGGAGCTTAAGGGATTGGCCCTTTGCAGAAAGGGCTATTGCTCAAAAGGATGCTTGGGGCAGCTGAGGGGGATAAAGGCGGCTGCCGCCTGAGAGAGTTGAGTTGTGCCCCTCTTCTAGTCTGCCAAGCTGAGAGCTGAGCTAGTTCCCTGGCTTGGGTCCCCAGGGAACCTTGGTCCCCCAACGCACCTCACCCCAGGATCCCTCCCCAGAGATCAGCCATCTCACCCTCTCACCACACTGGAGGGTCTATCCCTTCCTCACTGGGCCTTTTACAGCAAACCAGACTCTGTAGACTCTTGTTTCTTGGTCCATTTTTGCAAAGCCAGGTCCAGTATTGTCTGTCTCAGGGTTTGAGACCATTTCCTGCGACCTGCTGGTTTGCAAGGGGTCTGTCTCCCCTTGGTCCCAGAGGCTGCATCTGGATTGCCCCATTTCTGGAGGTAAAGAGTATGGGGCCACCTCAGGGCAGACCCAGGGGAATCCTGGAGCCAAGCGAACCTCAAGGCCCATTTCCACTCTGTACGTACTTGGCGCGGTGCTAATCTGAGTTCTCTCTGTGTTCTCATTCCATCCTCATGGCCACCTGGGGACATGCTTACTGTCACTGCTGCCATTTTCCAGATGGGACCAGTGAGGCTCAGAGAGGTTGATGGCCTGCCCAAAGCTAGAGGCAAGTGGAAGAGGGAAGTCCAGGTCTGTCTGACCCGGAGTCCTGTGCCCACAGCTGGTCCTTCATAGTACATGGTCTCTGGCTGGGGACACTGGGACCCGTGGGCCTGCCCCAACTAGCACTTATGTTCCTGCTGTCCCTCTCCCTCCCTGCCTTGGAGCCCAGCTCAGCTCCCTCTTTCTGGAAGTATTCTGCCCCTCTTCCACCCGTCTCTAGCCCTCCCCAGACCCGGCACTTCTGCCTTTGTTTCCAGGTCGTCTGTGGCTGGTGGGAAACATAAACTGAGGCTACCAAAATTTAGCAAATTGGAGGAGTCTTGTGTTCCTGAGACTTGACAATTTCCACACATGTGTTGGATCTGCTGTCGACAGAGCTCACTGTGAAGACAGCTGGCACGGAGCCTCTGCCATCCTCTCTCCCAGGACTGTGGTGGGAGGTGGTCAGGGAGGCTCCAAGCCTACCCTCCCTCCCACACTCTACCCCCTGCCATCAGGTGCTCTGGCCTTGGCCTGGAAGGGTGTTGTTTGGGGGCTCCTTTTCCTCCTGGGCCCCCTTGGCTGGGCTTCCCTGTCTTGTCTGCTCTGCGAGAAAAGCGGCTGTCTGCCAAGTCCTGATCTCAGTGCCCAGCTGTGTGACTTTGAGCAAGTCACTTAACCTGCATACTATCCTTGCTCCCATTTTCCAGATGGGACCAGTGAGGCTCAGAGAGTCACAGTTTCTCCGCAGTTAAAAGGATGACACTGGTTCTTCTCAGGATATGGTGAACACCAAATGAGGTGGCATCTGTGGTCAAATGCCGGGGCCAGCACCCCACTGGCCGAGCATGGGGGCAGGGACAGCTGCCATGAAGGAGAGGCTAAAACAGATCTGCTGCTATCGGTCCCTGAGCATCCAGCTGGGGCCTGGGTGGTTGGGGTCAGTGGTGTCCCGTGAGCTGACCTCCCTGGAACTTAGCCTCTGAGTAAGAGAGGCAAATGGACAGGGCGAGCTGGAGGACAGGCTATGGCCAGAACTTAATGAAGTGAGGTCTGATCTGGCACGAGGCCAACTAATCCATAGCTGCGAAATTGGTTCCATTAACTCCTTTAATGAGCTACGAAAGCCGGGGAAATGAGTCTGTGTGAGAATAGTGGCACATGTCTGAGGCTCTAATTTGAAACCATGGTGAAAAAGTTACACTTGACACTGCCAGCAGCACTCCAAGGAGCACTGGCGTCCTGGGGTGGGGTGGCGCTTTGGGGAGGGGGGCCTGGCTCTGGCTTTCTAAGAAGAAGACCTGAATCCTGAACTTGAGGTCAACCTGTACCTGCCCCCCCATCCCTGAGGCTGTGGCCTCTGCTCTGAGTGGGCAGAGTGGCACGTGGGGATCAGGGGCTGGCCAGGGGCCAGAGTGAAGTGTGTTAGAAGCCGTCACTGGTGCCAGCAGCACAAGGCAGGCGTGGTCTCAACAACTGGCCATAAAATGAATTTAGCTATTCTGGTGTTTTGTGTCTTTCATAAAATCAGGGCTTTGTCTAGCGGGAAAAATAATGCCAAATAATCAGAACTGGGAGCCAGAAGGGACCTTAGACATGACAGAGCTGAATGTTCTTGTCAAGGAGGGAGTGTGGTAGGTTCAAAGTGCTTTTTCTTCCCCAGGACCTCTCTCTGTGGAGAACAGAGGTTTCCCCACAATGAACAAAATGGGAGTCAAAGACCTGTATTTCCCTATATCATTCCATTCAGTTCTGCTGCCTGAGTGTTTGGCATTGACTGTGATGCGGTGGATAGCCCAGAAATGCAATTTTTCAGTGTTCTAGTCTGCCCTTGCCTGAGGCCGGGGTGAGACCCCCCCCCAGTGGGAGAAGAGGTATTGTGGGGGGACATACCGGTCCTTCTGCCTCTCTTGTTTCTGTACTCTGGCCCAGAACAAAGCTGGAATCCCCAGAAAAAAGAGGGTTTGATGAGGTTCTGTCCAGCTCCCGGCGGCTGTGCCAGGCTGCGATGCCATGCGCCGGCCTCAGTCTTTAGGAAGGAATTTATGGGTTCATGTGAATCTTTCTGTATCTTGCAAAATTATTATTGAAGACGTTGTCAGATGTTATACTTTTCCCTCATGTAAGGTCTGATGCTAAATTTCTTTAATAATTTGGTCTTGAGGGGCACCTGGGTGGCTTAGCTGTTTAAGTGTCTTCCTTCAGCTCAGGTCATGATCTCAGGGTACTGGTATCAAGTCCTGCATCTGGCTCCTTGCTCAGTGGGGAGCCTACTACTTCCTGTCCCTCCATCGCTCCCCCTGCTTGTGTTCTCTCTCTCACTCATTCTTCCTCTCAAATAAATAAATAAATAAATAAAATCTTAAAAAAAAAAAAGAATTTGGTTGTGGAAAAAGTTCAACGAATGTCTGTGCTTCTCTTGATGATAAAAGAAGCTGAGTCTATCTGGTTTCCTTCTTTGCCAAGACTCTCAGGAAGCTCAGAATCAAGATATCCTCAGTTATTAGTTACAAGTTTACATGGGTTTCTGGTATGTTTTATTTTTCTCTGTATTCTATTTTTTTTAAAAGACTTTATTTGTTTATTTGACAGAGAGAGATCACAAGTAGGCAGAGAGGCAGGCAGAGAGAGAGAGAGGGAAGCAGCAGAGAGCCTGATGCGGGACTCGATCCCAGGACCCTGAGATCATGACCTGAGCCGAAGGCAGAGGCTTAACCCACTGAGCCATCCAGGCACCCTTTTCTCTGTATTCTAAAGAGAATCGGACGTTTCTTGTTTTAGTCATGCTTTCGGATTATAAAATGCCTGTTGTCAATGAGTAGAGCAGTGGAAATAATGGAACTTAGAGTGGCACACTGGGCAGTGAGAGCATCCGGATGTCTGGTCTCCAGGAGGTTCTCTCTGCTGTAAGGATGATGTCTCTCAGGCTGTGGGTTGTCATGAAATCCGGAGTTAGTATTTCTTAATTTGTTAGTGCCTCACTGGCAGGAGAGATTGCAAGCCAGCTCTCTTCCCCCGGAAGGAGTGGGTGTTCCCACAGAGGCCACAGAGCAGCTTAGCCCCGGCTGTGGGTAAATTGGCTGGGAGTGTGGAGGTTGGGTGAGGGGAGGCTGCCTGTCCAGGCTGGTGGCCTGGGGGCTCCTGTGTGTGAGACAGATGGAGAGACTGAGCACTTTTTACTTGAGAAGAGCCCGGCCCTGAGGTTAGCTGGATGTGGACACTAGATATGTGGGTGAGTATAAGGGCCTGGGTAGGTGGGCTTTTCTGGGACTGAAGTAGGGTGTTGGGGGCTTGTCCCAAAGTTGTGTCCTCACAGAGCTGCTACAGATATCCCAGTTCCATCTGATGCCCTAGAAGAGCAGACAGAGTACTTTCACAGCTCTGGGCCATGTGAAGTGATATGGAAGACAGGGCCCCAGTGGGAGAGGAGGTCTGAATCGGGTCTGGGCTTGGCCAAGGTGGTCACAGGGTGAGAAGTGGCAGCAAGACCCCCGTCTTTCTTGGGTGCCTCTCTGTGCTTAGTACTCTGGTGGGCACTTCAGAGAGAGAGAGAGAGAGAGAAAATATTGGATGAATAAATGGACAGATGGATGGGTCCCACTCTCCGGGGGTTCAGAGTCACTATTGCAGGGGCTGGAGACACACATGCCCACGGCCCTACTTTCACGCACATCCCCTACCCCATGCTTCCTATACCCATGCGCCCCAGGGACATACCCCTATACATGCCTATATCCATGTTCCCGTGCAACCCCCCCCCCCCCCCCCCCCGTGCACCGGCACCCATGCACACATTCATTTCAGAGCAAGCTTCCCGAGGCCTATAAGCAATAGTTTTGGTTGGTGCCTCCCCCTCCTCTCATTTCCCCTCAGGGAGGGTTTGTCTGGATGCTCTCTCAAAAGTCCCTTCTCCTCCCAGTTCAGCCTTGTCACACTCCAGCCTGGTGGCCTCTGGGCAGTGACTTCATCCTCCTGAACCTCTCTTTTCTCAGTCTGTAAATTGGGGTTGCCAGCCGCACCCTGCTCGTCTCACAGGGCGGCACCAGCATTCCCATGAGATAAGGGGAGAGTGTGTTTTGTAAACTGCAAATTGTTTTCCAGTCCAATGCTGCTCTCGTTTCCCAGCTCCTGAAGTCGGGAGCTCCTCCACCCACATGGGGAGCCTGTCCTTGGCTGGAACAGGATGCAGCATGGGGGCGGGTGAGGAGGGGGCCTGGCTAGTCCTGAGGCTGCTGGGTGGGTGGGTGGAGGGCACAAGGCCTCTCCACCTCAACCTTCGTTGGGGTCCAATGTCTGGTGGGGTTGGCAGGGGTCTGGCCGTTTGGCTGTTGGCTCTGGGGGCAGCTTGGAGAATTTGGCAAAGGAGAGTAGGGAGAAGGGAGAGGTCGAAACCACTTCGTCAAAGCCTGAGGCTAGAGCAGTGTCGTTTGTTCAAGGAAATGTCATCTCAGATCTGATGCTCATCTAACTTCAGTGGGGCCCACACCTCAAGTATGGCCAGGAGCCCCACCCTTAGGAGAAAGCCAGGATTCTGCCTCATGGGTGTGTGGGTGCCTGCTGGGCGCTTGGGAGAGCTGCCCAGGAGCCATCACAGACCCACAGCTTTGGTGGACCCCTGGGGAGCCCAGGGGACATGGGGTGGGAGTGAGGTAAGCCTGGGGTCTGCCAAACTGGCTGGTCAGAAGCCTACGCCATCTTCTTTTCTTCCCCACTGTGACTGGGGACCAGGTGGCCCCCATTGGGTTCAGGCCTTTAGACATGGGTCCATGGAGCCTCAGGGGCTGCTCCCTGGGGGTGGTGGTGGGGGAGGGGTTCTACTGTAGTTGCTTTGCAAGAACCCCCTGACCAGAGGTTTCCTTTCTCTCAATCTAGCCCAAGCGCTATAGCTCAACTTTAGGGAAACAGAGGTCCAGAGAGGCAAAGGAACCACCAAAGTTCACGCTGTGAGTCAGAGTAGAACCAGAGCCTCCTCTCTCCTAGCCCTGTGCTCATTTCCATGCCTGCGAAAATGAGGCTCTTGCTTGGGGACATCTTTTATGAAGGATTGTGTGGACTCACATACCTACATGAATGAAGCCTACAAATTGCCATTTATAGCAATGGCCTTGTGGGCCAGAGCAGTCAGGATGGGCTCCCTGGAAGAGGAGGTAAAGTCTGGTTTACCAGGAAGGGTGGGTAAGGCACAGTGGGGAGCAAATTTGGCCAGGTTGTCATGTCTCTCATTGTTGAAACTTCCCGGGTCTTCCTCAGTTTAATTTTATTCTGTCCTCATGATGGGTTGTGAGGGTCTCTTCCTCTTACCCCCACTTCATAGATTTGTTCTGTAAATGAACATGAGACATTACATGAGCCGGTGCTCTGTGTCAGGCCCTGAACCCCATTACCATGACCCAGGGATGACCAGGCAGGCTGGCCGTGCCCTTGTGGGCCCACAGTCTGCTAAGGGAGGCAGCCTGGTGCTGGCCTGGCTGGGGAACCAGACATGTGGTCTGAGACCAGTTACTTCCCCTCGTTGTGCCTCCATTTCTCAGCTAAGGAACAGGAATAATGAAGCCCCTTGCTCCTAATATTTATAAAGTGCTCAGAACAGAGCCAGGCATGTTGAAAAGTGCAATATCTATAAGCATGTGTTTGTTTAAAGAGTTATCAAAGGAACAAGCTAATTGTAGGTTGTGAGCTGCACAGGAGGGAGGTAAAAAGGGCGATGACGCGGGAGCTCGCTGGGAAGCTGGAAGTGTTTCTGTCTTGGTGGGGGTGTGGCTCATGGGGGGCGGTGCAGCTGTCAAAACTCCCTGAGCTGGACTCTTGAGACCTGTACATTTTACTGTGTGTGGAGAGTACCTCAATGAACAACACATACATATTTATAAGAAGAAAAGGTGAAGGGAGACCGAGGGATCCTTGAGGTCCATTTTTGGCAAGGTGGTCAGGGAGGGCTTCTGAGAGAAGGCGATATTGGGGGGACTCCTGGAAGAGGAGAAGGCGCTGGCTGTGGGGAAGACAGAGGAGGAAACTGAAGCTCAAGGAGGTTTGGGGCCACACTCAGGGCCAAGCTGAGGGATCAAGAGTGATAGCCCAGGAGGTTCCTTGGCAGCTGGGCCTGGGTGGGCCGGGTCCTGGGCTCTGGTGTCTGTGATCTCCCCTGCAGAGAGGGCAGTGGGGGCATTTACTGTGTTTTCTGGGGGCAGCCTTCTCCCCACCCCTAGGCCTGTTCTCAAGCCCTTGACACTCAGAAAAGGCCTATTTTAATCCGTGTGGGAAATGGGTTCCTAAATATGGACTGAGTGGGGTGGGAGGCAGTCCGAGGCTCCAGCTCGGGGCGCCTCCCCCTGCTCCTCCACCCCAGCAAAGCACAGGGTGCTGGCCCAGGCCCTGAGCCCTGTGGGCCCCTCTTTGGCCGTCCCCTCCCCTCCTCCTCTCCTTCCCACACCTTCCTTCTAGCACCGTGCCCATCCTCCCACCCTTTGTTCAGGAGCAGGCCAGTCCTCCTTGGATTGCCCTAAAGCTGCTTTCAGCCTGGGGGGAGGTAGAGAGACAAAAACCCTAGGAGAAGGTGCTGGGAGGTCTTTCCAGAGGAGGAGACATCTGAACTGAGCCCAGAAGTTTCCTCAAAAAGAGGGAGTTGACCTGATGGAGAAAGAGAAGGGCAAGAGTATATGTGGCATAGGCAGAGTGAGGGCTGTTCGGGTCAGCAAGTACCGTCCTTCTGACCAGAATGGAAAGGGTTGGGGGCCAAGGGTAGCAGGCAATGAGAGGAAGGCAGACCTGAATGCCAGGGGAGAAGGTGGCTGTTATTTGGAGGAATGGGTGTGGGGGTTTAAAGGGTGGGGGCAGGAATAGGTGGGGCTGGGGACCCCACTGGGATGTTTCCAGCTGTGTGCTTAGGATTTTACCAGAGGAGAAAGAGGACCTCGGTGTAGGGGTGAGATACCAGGAGCAGGGCAGAGTGAGGAGGGGGTCCAGGAGCCAGCCTGGAGACCCCTACAGGACACTGTCAAGTCAGGCCAGCCTGGGGAGGAGAAGGCTGGGGTCAGGGAGGCCACGCAGGAAAGAGTGCAGAGGAGACAAGAGTGGGGGTAGGGAGGATGGCGCATCTTGGGTCCTGTGGCTGGAGACTGGGCTACCCCTGGCTGGAGCCACCTCAACACAGTGGGGCTGAGCTGACGTGGTGAGTGGGGGTGACCGAGCCCCCACCCCCAGCGCCGTGAGCAAGAAGCTGGGGCTCAGGAGCTGTGTGGGCACGGAGCTGAGGATGTTCCGGGAGGCAGAGGCAGCGTGAGCAAGGGACTCATGGTTTCCAGGCGGGGAGTCTGTCCACAGCAGCCTCTATGCGCACCCCCATCCTGAAATGCTTGATGGAGCAGGGACCCCAAAACTGGTGGAGGGACTTGCCTATGTTCTTGCACCCCCAGGCTAGGGTCAAGGTGAGCAGCTCTAGAGATGGAGGAATAGCCACGGAGCAGCAGACGTGAGAACCTTCTGCCTTCCTCTGTGCCTCAGTCTGCCTTTGCCTAGGGAGCTTGATCCCAGAGTCTGCCCCATCCAGGGCCCTGGTAGAGGGGAAACCATCCCACAGAGGAGGAGACCAAGGCCAGGGACGGCCCAGGGTCCTGTGGGTGCTGAGGGAGATGAAGCTGTTCTGAGTCTGAGGCTTGAGCTCTGACCCTGGTCCGCAGCCCTGAGCAACTCGGAAATGAACGGGGCGGGGTCTCAGGTGAGCAGCCGTGTGCGAGGATGGCTGGTCGGGCTCTCCGCCTTCTGGATCACCTCACCCTGCAGGCTGACTTCTCCTTCCCGACACCTCCTCCAAACAGGACCACTCCAGGGCCTTGCGCACTTCCGGTGACTGGCCTTCTGGCTGGCAGCCGTAGCCTAGGGCTGAGTTAACCTGAGCAGGGATCCTGTTGTCCACCCACCCACCACGGGCCTTGCCGTGATGCATCCTCTGGGGATGACTCCGTTATGACTCCATTTTACGGAGTTGTGGGCTGAGGCTTGGAGCTGGGAATGTTTGCCTGAGGTCACACTGAGTCACTGGAGGGATTCAGTCCCAAACCCAGGCCTCACCAGACCAGGCTGGCCCTTCCTTCAGCTAGGGTCCCTCCTGCCCTTGGACTCTACCTTTGGGTCTACAACTCTGCCATCCCCTTGGAAAAAGGCAGTTCCGGGGATGTGTGGCCCCTGGCCTGGGGTCTCACATCTGATGTGTGAGTCTACAAAGCCCATCCACTGCCGCTTGGCTTGCAGCCCCCACGAAGAGAGGCAGGGCTTCTCTCAGCGGCCTCTGAGCCTTTCCAAGCTGTTGGCCACTTCCTGGGGCCTCCTTGTGGTCACTGGACCACAACTCAGGGAGATCTGGATTTGAATCCTCATTCTGCCCTTCATAAGCTGGGTGACCGTGGGCAGGTCACCCGCCTCTCTGAGCTTCCCTATTCTTGTCTGCAAAGTGAGGGCAGTGGAACTCTCTGGGTGGCTACTGGGGAGGTGGGCTATGTGCCTGACACTTTCTGTGCCTACCCGCCCTCAGCTCCTGTATGACAGCCCCAAGGCCCGGCAGGAGGTGGACCACCACTGGCAGGCCTCTGGTGGCCCTCACATCGTGCGGATCCTGGACGTGTACGAGAACTTGCATCACAGCAAGCGCTGTCTCCTCATCGTCATGGAGTGGTACGCTGGCCCATCCCGCTTCAGTGCCTCGTCGGTACTCCCATGGCCCCTGGGCTCCATTCTTCTATGGCCCCTCTCTGCTCTTAAGATAGCAGCCCCGGGAGGCACCCCAGCCCCTGAGGAGTAACAGAGGGGGGCGGGTGCAGGCTGTTCCCACCAGGGTGGGAAGGGAACTACGGGGCCTCCAATATGGCCTCCATGGGTGTGATCTCACTCTGTGAGGAGGGGCAGGAAGAGTAGTCAGAGAAGGCAACTGGAAGCCTGAGTGTGTGGGTACGGAGGATGTGGGAGGAGCGGGTCACACACAGTCACCTCTGCTTTCTCCTTCCTACCTGGGTTTGGGCTCCCATGGTCCCAGGAGACCACAGGGTAATCCAGGAGCCAGTGGCCTCTTCTACCTTGGGCTTCTCCCAACAGCACTGTGGCTCAGCCCTAGCCTTCCTCAGACTCTGGGTCTCGTGTCTGGACCTTGAGATCCTCCCCATCTACCTTTAAGTGCCCCCTCATCCGATAGGTTAGCAACTCTCGAGTCAGATTTGGGGTTCAGATCCTGGCTCTGCCACCCGCTCACTGTGTGATTTGGGGTAGCTCTTAACCTTTCTGAGTTTCTGTAACTACCATGGAAATGTGGAGGAAGATGTTAAGGTGGTACTCGCCCTGTACCCAATTACATTCTCAGTGCTCCACGCATCCTGCTTACTCAGTTTGCATAACTGTGACTTTGGTGCCAAAAATCCCATTTTACAAAAGAGGAAGTGGAGGCACAGGGAAGTTAAGGGACCAGGCTGGGGTCACAGAGCACTGTAGGTGTTTAGAAGCAGTGATAATGATGATGACGATTGACATTTCCTCCCTTCCTTGAGGCAACTGAGACTTGGACGAGGGTTGGGCTGCTCTAGACTCAGCCAGGTGGAGGCAGCCCAAGCTCTGGGCCCGTGACTCAGGGCAGCAGTAGACTGACACCTGATTCAGGGGGCCCTGCTTCTAGTCACTTTCTCTTCTAGCATGGAAGGTGGTGAGCTCTTCAGTCGGATTCAGGAGCGTGGCGACCAGGCCTTCACTGAGAGAGGTACGTGCATGCAGCAGGACAATGGGGAGCATTCGGACAGAGAAGGGCTGCACAGAATTGCTGTGCAATGCTGGGCAAGGCCCTCCTCCTCTCTATGCCTCAGTCTCCCCTGCTAAACAAGAGAGGGTGGGACAGAGTGTCCAAGGAGTTCTATGAGTTTGTAACACATTGTCAGAGATGAACTGTCCATGGCCTTGGGATGGAGGCTTCAAAGCCTCTAGGTGCCAACCAGCACCTGAGCTGGGTAGAGGTAGCCCAGGCCCGAGGAAAGAGGTCCAAGTGGGTTGGGGCATCTCCAGAGGGAATTAGGATGACTGGGGTGGGTGTAGAGGATGGGCGTCCTGGGTAGCTGGACTGCTATCACCATCTTGTATTGTTCCGGGGGCATGGTCGGAAGCCACATGGGTGCCCGACCTTTGCCTCGTACCACCGCCTCTCCTCTGTGTCTGCAGAAGCTGCAGAGATCATGCGGGATATCGGCACTGCCATCCAGTTCTTGCACAGCCAGAACATTGCCCACCGAGATGTCAAGGTGAGGCTCTTGGTTGGGGGACCAGAGAAGGGAGTGCACAACCCCCAATGGCTCCCAGCACCCACTAGATGGAGGCAGGTTTCCTTGATCGTCATTCAAGGCCTCTGCCCCCGAGCCCAGACTGCTCTCCTCAGCCACTTCTTCCATGGTTCCAGCATACTCATCCTGCTCTAGTCAGATGGGTCTCCTTGTATCTTTCAAACACTGTGTAATCCCAATAGGCTTTAGGATAACTGAGTGCCTACCTCAAGCCAGTAGACCCTGACAAACATCTTGTTTAATTCTCTCATAACCCTGTGGGATCGGTTACCCATTTTACAGATGAGGAAAACAAGTCTCAAAGAGATTGTTATCTTGCCTAAGTTGGTGCGGGTGCCACACTAGTGTTCATTCATTTATTCTTTCAGCAAGGATTTTTTTATTTTAAAGATTTGTTTATTTGAGAGGGAGAGTGAGGGGAGGGGCAGAGGGAGAGAATCCTTGAAGCCAGCTCCCCGCTGAGCATAGGGCCAGCTCAGGAGCCCAAGATCACCACCTGAGATGAAACTGAGAGTCAGATGCTGAACTGACTAAGCCACCCAAGGGCCCCCAGTGCCAGCATTTGAAGGGAAAGAGGCCATTCGCTGGGAGGCAAGGAGGAACAAGTGGAGGTAGTCCCGGTTCCTGGGCCTGCCTACCCTTTTAGTGCATGAGCTTTAGACACGTTCTGGAGGCTCAGCTCTCCAAATGTCCTATCCAGGGAGGACTGGGTCCTCGAGGTCATCAGGATCAGATGGGCAAAAGGCAAACCATGAGAGCCCCACATGCATTCAAAGACATGTGCCAGCCACTGTCAGAGCAGAGTCCTGAGCCCTGCATGTCCTGAGCCCTCTGCCCCAGGCCTAGAGCATTGCCCTAAGGCCTGTTTCATTCTGAGACTGGGCCGAGAGGAGCTCGGGGACCAGCGGCAGCATCAGGTTCCTCTTCTGGCTGAGTACTGCCAGCCCACTTATCCTTTGATTCTGGATCTGCGTGGAGCCATGACAGACTCACCTTCTGAACCCTTGCTTTATTTTGGCCCTGGCTTCCTTTTTTTCCCAAGGAGAGAACAGTCTTCTGTAGAGGTGACTGCCTTGTGGAGACTAAACGTGCTTTCCTGTTTTCATCCCAATCCAAGGTCAGAGCATCTCAAATAGAATCAGAGAAAGGGCTTTCATTGGCTCCAAACTGGAACTCCATCCAACTCCCTGTCCTACTACCCCAGCTCTGCTTGAGGGTCTCCTCCTTTCCTCCATGGCCCTAGGTCCTACCAGTTCATTAAGAACCAGCTTTAGGGCTGCCTCCTCCATGCAGACCTCCTCACTACCCTCTTCCCTCGGGCCTCTCTGTGCTCTGCAGCCGGGAAGAACTGCCCCTGTGCAGCTCCTGGGGCCTGAGGCGGGGGCCTTCTCCCCGAGAGCCTCAGGCAGGCCGCCCTGCTGGCTTGTTCTAGATTGGGTACCAGACGAGTGCTTGGGGACATGAGAGCCTCCCTTGCCCCGGAACCCTCATTTTGGTATTTCACGGAAGCATTACCAACTCTGGCTCCAAAGTTCCTACCCCTGGGCTGTCCGTGGCCCTTGGCTCTTCACTGCTTTGGCTGAACACCTGCTGCCTCTGTTCCCCTTCTGGGAACTGGGGGAAACACCTCCCAGTCACCTTGGTCTTTTCCATATTTGACCCATACTGTTGGAGACCAAGGCCGGGGTCTTTTTCATGAGGTGGAGCTGGCTCCTCCTGAATTGATTGAGGTGAAGGAAGTCTGCCTGAAGGTCCTCTAGGGTCCCTACCCCGACCTGGTGCCTAACTCCAGACCCATGCTTTATCTTCCTGGCCCAGCCTGAAAACCTGCTCTACACGTCCAAGGAGAAAGATGCAGTACTCAAGCTCACCGACTTTGGCTTTGCCAAAGAGACCACCCAAAATGCCCTGCAGACACCCTGCTATACTCCCTATTACGTGGGTGAGTCCTTGGGATGTGGTTTGTACGTTCCTGCCGCTACCAGACCCTGCTGTGGAGTGGGACAGCCCCGGGAGTTGCAGAAGCCAAAGGGTTAAAGCCGAGTAAGGAGGGAGGGAAGGATCCTGTCTTCGTGGAGGCGGTGACGTGGGGGGCCGGAGGCTGCAAAAATATTCTCCCAAACTTCAGCTTCTGCTTTTGAAAATAGATCCAGGAAAATTCTTGCTGTGGCCTGTGAGCTGAATGACATCACAGTAGCTCTAAATATATACGTGATAAAAGGCTGCCATCAGCTTGGGACGGAGCCCAACCGTGGTTGTTTTTCTCCAGTTTTTATCTTTCTGGGATTCATATTCAGAAAGTAGGCAGGACTTTCTGATTACATTGGAAGGATACAAGGCACCAGCCCCTTGTCTCAAGGGAGAGGGTCCCTTAGGCCAGGGCAAGGATTGGACTTGGGGGTATCACCTACTCAGGCTTCCTTGGAGAAGCTCCCTGCTCCCTTGTGAGTGGGCAGCCCAGATCTAGAAAAGCCCCTGCTAAAGGTGCTCCTTACCCGAGAGAGGGGATGACTCCCATTACAGAGGGCTCTTTCCCCTCAGGGGGTGCCTTCTAAGATTGCTGCTTAAGGAGTGGGGAGCCCCAAGACAGCTGAAATGGTATCCTGTTGGCCAGCACGTGTTTTGCAGTATTTTGGCTTAGAAATCTTCTGGCCTACCCATCTCATTGCACAGGGGGGAAGAACAAGGCCCCATGGGATGGTAGCCATGTTGGAAGTAAAAACCGGAGCCTTGTCCCGGGCCTGTCCTTGCCTGTCGCCTAGGCTGTACATTCAGGGAGACAAGGGACACAAGGCCGCTGGGGGACAGAGGCCCTCTTGCCTGTGGCAGGATCCCACCTAATACCAGATTGGCCTTCTCTCCGTTTCCTCCCTCACCAAGGCCAATATCGACCCAAAGAAGCTAGGAGGCTATCATTCGATATAGCCCAGCCTAAAAGTGGGTTTATTTTTTTCTGCGAGCTCTTTTTCCTCCCCCAACTTCACACACATGCTGCCTTCCCAGAAGGTGCCAGACACCAGTCTGCTTTGCCCCACCCCCCAACCCAGGCACCTGATCCCCACCTTGCTCAGGCTTCAGGCTCCTGTCTGGGCTCCAAGACCCTTGGCACTGAGTGCCCTCTTGTGCCCTCTGCCCTGGTAGCTCCTGAGGTCTTGGGTCCAGAGAAGTATGACAAGTCGTGTGACATGTGGTCCCTGGGCGTCATCATGTACATCCTGTGAGTACCACCCATCCCCTGGGACCCTCAGTACCACTTCTGCCCCCTCCCCCAACCCTTGTGAGGGGCTTGAGTGGGTCATTCTTCACGCAGGCTGCCCTTCCCCTCTGGTCAGGGGACACCTCTCCTTCAGGTGGCCTCAAGGTCTCTCCTTGCCAAGGGCAGATGGCAGTCCTAGGAGGAGCCCAGAGTCCAGAGGGCTGGTCTTCTGGCCAAGGTGACTACCTTGGTGGTTGCCTGTCTTCCCAGTCAGGGATTCGGGGAGGCGAATGGGTTCACCCCGCTGCTGCCCTCATACCTGTGCCGAATGACCTCCACTCTCTCCCAGCCTGTGTGGCTTCCCACCTTTCTACTCCAACACGGGCCAGGCCATCTCCCCAGGGATGAAGAGGAGGATCCGCCTGGGCCAGTACGGCTTCCCCAACCCTGAGTGGTCGGAGGTTTCTGAAGATGGTGAGTGAAACTCTCTTCCCCAACTTGCTCCGCCAGACCCCATTAGCCTTCATTCTGGGAGATACCATGTTGGTGTCAAAGCAGCCTATTTTCAAATCCTGGGTGTGTGACATCCCACCTTCCGTATTCCAGCTGTGTGACCCTAGGCAAGTCACCCAAACTTTCTGAGCCTCAGTTTCTGTATCTGCTAAATGGGCTCAAAACTTGCCTCCTCAAAACTTCCTCTGACTCCTCTCCCTTATTAATATTTTCCCTTTGGGGACCACAGACAAATTTGCCCTGTATCCATTCTCTATGGCTGCTTAATGAGTTGCCCCAACTCATGGTGACGTAAAACAAGAAACAGTTATTAGCTCACTGTTTCTGTGGGTTTCGGAATTCGGGAGCCTGGGCAGAACTGGGGCAACTGGCTCTGAGGAGCTCTGCAACCGCCCCACCCCCTCTCTTCCCCAGCCAAGCAGCTGATCCGCCTCCTGCTGAAGACAGACCCCACCGAGAGGTTGACCATCACACAGTTCATGAACCATCCCTGGATCAACGTGAGTGCCTCCTTGTCCTGTGGTGGGCAGCGTGGCAAGCTGGAGGGGGGATGTGGGCAGGGGGGTTATGGCTCCAGGGGCTCTGGGGCAGGCCACAGATGTGCTGCAGGACCCTGCTAAGAGCCTGGCTTTGCCCTTGCTCCAGTGGGCCTCCTTCACCTCCCTGAGCCTTGCTTCCCATATCTGAGACCAGGAGAGAGGGGGTGGGGGCGGGGAGCCAGTGCTGCCCCAGGTGCCTGCTCTGATCTGTGGATTTGGGGCTCCTTCCAGCAATCAATGGTGGTGCCACAGACCCCACTCCACACTGCCCGCGTGCTGCAGGAGGATAGAGACCACTGGGATGAGGTCAAGGTGGGTGGATGCTGTCTCATTCTCCCAGGGTTTTGGGAAAAGGGACTCCAGGGTGGTGGCTCCTGAGAGCCTGGGTCATCAGCCCCTTCCCCAGGGCCGGAACCTGAGGTGTCACTGGCTGCCCAGGGATCCAACTGGGGCACTCAGAGCACAGGGCTGCACAACCACACTCACGGGGTGTTCCTGGCTCACTGGGACGTGGTGGGGGTGCTTAGTGAAGGAAGGGGCTTTGGCCATGACCCCCTTACAATCTACATTTGGGAGGGTGGTCAGCCTGGTTTGAGCCTAGGGCAGCAGTTCAGAGCCCCAGGGCACCCTGGGCACAATCTTTGGGCTTCAGTGCCGTGGGTGTGCCACGAGAGGGTGTCCCCTGTGGGCTTGTGGTTCTTAGCAGGTGACATTGGTCCAGGTCCCTGTCCTCCTTACCCCTGGTGTGGTCGCAGGGAGTCACTGTACTCTCTGTGCCTTGGTGGGTAAGTTCAGTGTCTACTGCAGAGGACCACAGTGTGGGTTAGGTGACACAAGGGGATGGCTCAGGCAACAGAGACTGTTGCCGCCCTCGTGGACATGAGTAAGGGGCTGGAGGCAGGTGGGCGGTGGCTCCTGAGGCCAGTCCATCCTGACCTCCGCGGACATCTGTCACCAGGAGGAGATGACCAGCGCCCTGGCAACCATGCGAGTGGACTACGACCAGGTGCAGATCAAGGACCTGAAGACCTCTAACAACAGGCTGCTCAACAAGCGGAGGAAGAAGCAGGCAGGGGGCTCCTCGGCCTCACAGGGCTGCAACAACCAGTAGCCCACGGGGCCTCCCATGAGGGCCCGGGAGGAGCCGGCCTCTCAGCCTGGGGCCCAGACCAAGCGTGCTGAGGCCCTGACCCAGAGGGCCCAGGGTCATTTTTTTTTTTTTTTTAAACAAAAGGATCATTTTGCTGTGTTTTAATTTGTCACTTAGAACTTCAGGATAGAGGCCCGCAACTCCAAACCTCCTTGGAGGGGGCCCAGAGCCTGGGAGTTAGGGAGCCATCTGCCTCAGTGGCAGCGCCTGTGGTCAGAGTGGCCTGAGGGATATGTGGCTCTGTTGGGCTCACTGGGGCTTGGCTTTAGACTTCTAGGCCACGGCAGTTGTGGCCGTGGTGGCGGGCTTCCCTGGGCCCTTGGAGACACCCCACTGTTGGCTGGGCAGATGGGCTAGGCCTTGGGAAAGGCATCTGGCCATTGGTTGCCATGGTGACCAGGGACCGACTTGTTGTCTGTGAATGCTGATTGAGAGCAAGGGAGGGAGAAAGGGCAACTGAGGGTCTGCCTCTGTGGCCTTGGGGAGGCTAGTCTCCCTTACACTGCTTGACCCTCTCAGGCTTCCTCCCTTTGGTCTCTTGAGGGAGGCCGCAGGGTCAGTCTGCCTGCCTCGCTGGGTGGTCCAGCCCTATCTTGCTGCAACCCCATCCCACCGGGTCCCTGGAGTGCCCTCCCTGGGCCTAGTGATCCTGTTACTACCCCTTACCCAAAGAGTGGCCTCTCATCTCAGGGGAGGGGCGGAGGCATTTTTAACCCTCTTCTACTTTGGAAAATGTCACTGTGACGAAAGCCAGTACGGTTCTCCTGCCCTACCCACTCACTGGTTCCCAGGCAGGAAAGCTTATCTGTGATGGTTCGCCCTCTGCCTCGTCCTGGTTGACTGTAGGGGCTACCTCCTCGGGTACTTTTGTGAGAGTGGATGGCTGGGGGCAGGACCCAGGGGCTCCCCATTAATCAGGGGTCTCTTTCTACACTCTGGGTCAGACCCGAGGCAGTGGAGGGCTGCTAAGTGATGCTTAGACGGTCTGGTCCTGGGTCCTGGCTTCAGCCTGAGTGGGAACAGAGAGGACCCCTTCCTTGCTGGTCCAGGCTTACCCAGTCCCATGCTGCCCGGGGTAGTGTTAGGGTTCTTGGTACCTGATAATGGGCCTGACAAGTGCCTGACACCCAGCCTGGTTCCTGACCTGTCTCTCACTGGCTGGGAAACCTTAGCCCACGTCAGATAGGAAAACACTGCTGGGTTTTACATCTAGATTGTAATAAACACCATTTTGGCATTTCCTTCTGGTTCCTGGGTTTCTCTGTCTACATGAGTGGACAAAAGTGGCTCAAGGGCAGCTGGTCACACCTACTTGTGGTCTCCCCCACTTTGGTCCTAGTAAACATGCCAGGCTGGCTCCAGGGCCACTGTGGCCCCATGGGGAGTAGAAAGGTCAGAGGAGCAGAGGAATGGCAGCTGCCTCATGCCACTAGCTATGGGGCACCCAGTGCCCTGTGTGTGTGACACCCACCCCCGGGCCCAGCGTGCGCCAGCGTCTGCCCACAGTGGCCACCCCCAGCTGCATGCCAGCCTGCTGAAGGGCGGGCAGAGAGCCTGCTGCAGCGCTGAGCTATTTTCAGAAGCTGCCAGATTTTATTTGGCAGCGAGAATGTCGGGGAGGGGAGGGGGCGGGACGCTGGAGACTGTCTTTTGACTATTCCAGCAGGAGAGCACCCTCAGCCCTTGGGAGCCCTTGCGGGCAGCCTCGAGGTGAGGCCCTGACTGTGGCATATTCCCTCTGCTCTATCTTGAAACCTCTCAGTTTTCCAAGAGCTCAACTGGCACCCACAGCTCTCCCTCCTCCACCTCCTGTCCTCTCAAGGCATGGGGGAGGGGGTGGAGAGGGTAGAAGGCAGAGAGAAGCCAGTACTCCTGAGGTGTGGGCTGCTTCCCTTCTTGGCGACCTTGGTCAAGTCCCCCAGCTTTCCCGCCTCAATTTCCTCAGCTCTGATGGGGAGGTAGTGCCCCCCTGGAGGTTCCTCTAGGGGATCCAGGCAGATGATGTATGTGAAGTGCCTATCGAGGTGCCTGGTCCATGGCTCATGCCCAGCACCCATTTGCCACCCCAGCATCCTCAACCATCAGGAAAGAGAGAAGTACCCAAGGTTGCCAGAGGGAAAAGCAACCCAGCCCCAAATCCATCTCTGGGACTTTCCACCCCACAAAATCAGGCATTCGCCACCCATGGGATTTCACTCTCCAGAGCATCATCACCTGGGTGTCCTGAACCTTGGGCAAAGCCCTGGGCTTCAGGGAGGGTGGCCCACCCTTTTGCAGATGAATGCTGGGGCCTCACGGAGCCTGTGGTTCAGACCAGCCTTCGCTGTGTACTCTGCCCAGGGCAATACTGGCCAGAGGCAAGGGCTCATTGTCTAGTGACAGGGCTGCAGACGGATCCTTTACTGGGCCCTAAGCACCACTGCACTCAGCCCCCACACCGGGTGCCAGGAAAGCAGCAGGGAAAGCTGCTGGCAGGGCTCTCGCCTTGGGGAGTTTACTCTCCTCCAGGACAAGGACAAAACAGCACACAAATACTACCAAATCATGGGCTCCAAATGGTCTATGGCGGAGGGGCATGGCTTGAGAAGGCGATGTCACAGGGCCTTTGAAGCCAAAGAGGGAATGGAGGCACCCCGGTGGCTGGGGAGGGTGCCTGATGGTTTCTAGGATAGAAGGCAGAACTGCAGGGACTGGGACCAGGGCCTTGGGGGCAGAAGGACTCTTCACCCCCCAGCTCTGCCTGTCTGTGCTTCTCCCTGGGGGTGACCTTGATCTTCTGCCTGTACAGCCTTCTCACATCCAAGCCCATGGCTCCCATGGTTCCAGCAAGGGAGGCATCTGCCAGGGACCTACAGTCCAGGCCCAGTGAGGGATTCTAATTGGTCATACTTGGCCCATTGCTGTTGTGGGGAAGGGGGAGTGGCTCGGTTGGTGGGGGTGTAGTAGAGCTAGTTAGCAAAGGAGAGGGTTGGAAGGATTGCCCCCAGAACTCCCATGTCTACTCGGTCACTTCCGAGAGCTGAAGAGAAGCGCGGTCCCCTGTTCTCTGGCATCAGGTACAGCTCTCACAAGCCAGGGCTAAGAGGCCGAGTGCCTGGCCAAGTCACACTCTTTGGACCTCAGGGTGGCTGTCTGTGAAACAGGAGCAAACCCCTGACAATCAGCTGGAGTTAGGTGAACTAAAAAGCTGCGTGGCCACTTGTTCTCACCAGCCTGTTCCAACACAGGCGTTTACTTGGCCTCCACGGTGGCGTTCCTGGGAGCTTTCAATAAAGAATCCACGAGAGGTGTATTGACATGTGTGCATGAGTGAGTGAGCGCGGGTGTGTGTGTGTGTGTGTGTGTGTGTGTGTGAGAGACACTGCTTCCCAGTGCTTCCCAGGGATGTTCCCCTGACCCAGCTGACAGCAGAGTTCTCTGTCTTGCAAACCTGGTGCTGGCTGGCTTCCAGCAGCCTAGCTCATTGCTATTCCGCACCAGCCCCTCTCTGCCCTCGACTCAGCCCCTCCACCGCAGAGCCAGATTGAGCCTCAAAAGCAGCCTGCGGTAACCTCTGCAGGGGGCTCAGTGCTCCCAGGCCTTCTGGAAACTCTCGCTCTCTTGCGGGTGTCCTGAGGGGGCAGAGGCCCTGGGGTGGCCATCTCCAGACCTGATGCCTTGCGCTGAGCCTTTGCAGCTCTAGTGGGTCCTCACAGCTGCCCTCAATCCCAGCAGGGTACAATTCTTCCCTTTGTCCCACTGGGCACCCAACATGTTCACCCCTCGGAACCAAGGCCAGCAGGTGGGGAAAGGTCTGGGAAGTCCACCTCCCTCCTTGCAGATGGGGTGGGGTGGGGTTGGGTTATTTAGTTTAGAGCCAGGACCTGAGCTTTGGTTTACGTGAGGACTTGGGCAAGGCTGTTCCACTTTTTGAGGTTCCCCATCCTCATCAGTAAAATGAGACATTGATCAAGCAGGGCCAGATCCTTCCGGCACCCTGGGCAGACATGCTGCCACCAGTGGAAGGTTTTCTTATCTCTTAAATGGGAGTAATCCTTACAAGGGTGGGCGAGCCTGTGGCAAAGGGGAGAGGGGCAGCCAAGTCAAAAGGCCATGGTTACCAATGTTGCCTAAGTGTCTGCTAGGCGACATGCCAAGGTGCCAGGACTCTGCCAGTCCTGCCCTTTCTCTGTTTCCCATGACCAGCAGAAAGTAGCCGGAGACTCAGGGAACCAATTTCCCCCAGCTCAGAGCAGTTGTTCAGGGCAGGTTAACTGGGGGTGTGGGGCCACCTGCTGGTCACCTGAGTGAGCATTCAGTTGATGCCTACTGTGTGCCAGAGCCAGAGGGACCTGTGGGCCTGCCTGGGTGGAAGCGGAGGGCACGACATCATGATGAACAGCTGCTGTTTCTTGAGTGCCTACTGTGTGCCAGGACAGTACTGGGACTTTACATGGACCATCTCGGTCCTCACATTCCCATCCTACGGATGGAGAAACAGCCCCACGCTCTCAGCCACTGCTCTCTCTGCTGGAGAAGTCAGAGGAAGCTACTTTCGGCTGGGGACAATCGTGGAAGGATTACCAGAACGTGGTAACGTAGGACTTTGAAGGGCAAGTCAGAATTGGAAAGGCAAAGACTTAGGGAAAGGGCATTGCAGCTGGCAGGTAGAGGGGGAGGCAAGGTGAGGAGGCGGGAATGGGCTCGACCTGTGTGAAGAACGGAGAACAAATAGGTTTAATGGGTGAGAGGCAGACGTGGCAAGGAGATCTCTCAGTTTCTCATTCCATTTTCTTACAGGAAGGCAGACTGGGGACCCCGGAGGTGAGAGAGTAGGCACCTGGTAGCAGTCTCGGTCTTAG
Organism: Martes martes; assembly: GCF_963455335.1. Classification (NCBI taxonomy): domain Eukaryota; kingdom Metazoa; phylum Chordata; class Mammalia; order Carnivora; family Mustelidae; genus Martes; species Martes martes. Next base: position 197,416,729 of record NC_137888.1, on the reverse strand, counting down.
TGCTCCCAAGGCACTCTCATGTCTTTGCTCACCTCCCCTAGAGATGCAGCCCGTGTTTGATGCTAGTTTGAGGAACAACCTGTCCGCCTCCTCTTGCTGCTGTGGTACTTCCGGGTGGCTTCTGTGTTGCCAGTCAGGGCCAGATCTTTTCACACCTGACCCCCCAGGACTTCAGGATGTGGTAGAAGAGTCCTAGGGCCCCTCCACCTCTGCTTCCAACAGTGCTATTTTGTGTATTGGAATTTCTCCCGAGATGTGATTTGACCAAGAGTTTATGTGCTTAAAACATTTTATGGACTGTTGAACCAGACACGTAACAAACAAAATTGGTCTCAAATCCCGCAGCTAGGCATTATGATCCCATTCTACAGATTGGAAACCAAGGTTCAGAGTGGCTAAGTGGCTTGCCAAGGTCCATAACTGGGCTCTGACATGGCACATGGACTTAAGGTTGTCCTTTCTCCCCCGCCCCTGTCCTCAGAGAGTCCAGACTCCACAGGGACAGGCAGGGAGTAGCTATCTGCACTGTCCGGTGGGCCGCAACTCGGTGCGGACGGGGAGCAGTAGTAGAGGGAGCAGCAGTGACTGGTGATTGTGGCTCTTGTAGGCAGGCTTACTTTCCTCTTTCTCATGGGGAGTTCAGAGAAAGGACAAAGAGGAAGTGATGGGGAATGAGGAGGCATTGGGGAGCCTGCCTTACCCCCAAATACTTCCTCCTGTGGCAGGGGCAGTGCGGACAAAACTACCTGCCCGCCTCTGCCCCCCCAGCCAGCCTTCATCTGTGTTCCCAGCAAGCCGATCAATGCTCAGACCTGGCCAAGATTCTCTGTGTAGGAACTTGGTGAGTCCTTCAGCCACCCCGTGGAGCAGCCCCCGTGTTGGGTCCCTCCCCAGTACACCTTCACTTCCAGCTGATGGGACTTTGATGCCTAGGCCGTGTCTCCTCGTCTGGTCTGCTGGGGCTGCATGGAAGTTTTCAGGGGCCACCGAGGAAAGGTCAGGTGGGTGAGACGGCTGGGCTTCCCAGCCCTGGCTTAGCCTTCCAGCCACATTTTGAGCCCATGTTTTGAGCGCCTAGAGTGTGCCAGGAATGTCTCATACAAGATCTTCCTTATATTTCTTTCCTTCCAATAGCTTTCCTAGGCAGAGGTTCTGCCAATCTTGCAGACAGAGTCACTGAGGTTTGAGCAGCACCAGGAGAGAGTGCTCAGCTTCCTACATGCAGTGTGTGTGGCGGGGCCAGGTCTGAACCTGGAAGTAGAATCCCCTCCCTAAGAGGAAGGCTGTCCCTGTCCAAAGAATCCCAACCCCGACTACCCCGACTGACCCCTTCCCCGACCTGGCCTGGCTGGAGGTGTCACAGACCTGCCCCTTCTTTCCCCTGGTCTTCTCTGCCCCCAGCAGCCAGAGAAAGGGCTCTTGGGGGTGACCTCCCATGCCGTCTAACCCCTGAACCTGGAAAGGGAGCACCAGTCCCCTCTCAAGAAGGTTTAGGGTCAAGACACTTCTCTGAGGATGGGAGAGAAGTTGGGCCGGGTCATGCAGCCTGGGGTCTCCCCCCAGCTCTGTTCCATGAGCTTGGACAACTCCCTTAATTTCTCTGAGCCCATCTCCCCATTAGAATATGTGGATAAGTGATACCTGTCCCCTGCTCTATGAGACTGTGAAAGGGAAGGCACAGAGCCCTGCAGAGCTCTCAGCATGTTTTAGATCCTGAGAAATGTCACCTCACATGAGAGACTGTGGTGTGATGGTGTCCAGGAAAGTATTGAGTTTCAGGCTAAAAGCCTTTAGAAAGGAGGCTGTCTTCCTGGGGGAAACTGCAGTCAGAACTCCTGTTTGATTGAGCTGCCCACCTGCCCGTGGAGCTCCCCTCTCTCTGAAGGTTCCTGTCAGACCAGGGCCTAATGAGCTGTGCAGAGGGACTGGCCCAGGCTGTAGGGGGAGACAGGTGAGTTAGAGGAGGCTCTGAACTATGGCAACCAGGCAGGTCCAGAGAACTCCTGCTCACGGGGTCATGAAAGGGCCCTGTGGGACACAACATTGGTCATTACACTAGCCAGATGAGGGGATGAGCTAACTCAGAGTGTCTTATGTGGGCAAGCCTCTCTGGGCTATTGGGAGGGGCAGGTTAAGGAGTTGGAACTCTTCCTTTAGTGACAGAGCTCATTGCCAAAGTGGGGTGACAGACAGGGATAGGAAGTTCAGAGAAGGGGACACTCAGCTGAGGATGAATGACAAGGAGTTTGTTGTAAGAAGAGTAGGAGGAAAGGCATCCCAAAAAAGAGAAGAGCGAGTGCAAAGGCCCTGGGGTTCTAAAGACCTTCAAGTATCTGAGGAACAAAAATGAGCACAACATGCCTAGAGAGTGCTGATCTAGTTCAGCCTCCCTTAGACAGAAGTGGGTGTGTGGGCAGCCTTATGGGGCACCAGGAAATAGGAATTTTGGAGTTGTCTTTCTCTTGGGTCTGCTACTGACCATCCAGAATAGGGGGCTGGCCTAGGGCTCAGGGCAGCTTAGACAGACATGAATCAGCCCTCACTGGACCCTTGACTCTACAAAGAGAACACCAGCTCCTGAGACAGCTTTAATATCTAATTGTTGGCAATAAATTGAACACACTAAACTGTGGATATAAAGCTTGCTGGGGCTGTGTCTGTGGCTGTGTCTGTTTCCACACAGAGGAGACTCTGTAAGATATCATTTCTCTCTGGAGGCAGATGCTACAGAGATAGGGTGTGCCCCTGGGCCCAGGAGACAGGAACTCCATTCCTATTAATGAGATCCTGTAACGGGATTCACTTTTATTGGAGTTATGTGACTGCTCGGGTGGGAGATCCTAGGGAGGGGATTGTGCAGAGATTCTCAGCAATAGTCACCTACCACCATCTCAGCCAGGGGAAGAGAAGGCCCTCCTCTCTCCAGCCCATGAGTCAATGCAGGCCACCAGCTGGGGCTGGGAACACTGCCAAGGGATGAGGGAACCCCAAGGTATTCTTCCCAGGACAGGTACCCCACCTCCCATGCCTGCCTTTCAGGGCTGACCCTGGAAGATTTTCTTCTTTCTGCTGCTCTTGAAGTCAGGTGGGTTTTCTCAATTCTTTGGAAAAAGTCCTGTGCACCTGAAGCTGGGAGGGCTGCCTGGAAGAGAAAAAGGTGGAGTGGCTGGGAGGAGATTTAGGAGAAGGGCAGGCAGCCAGTTTCTGTTCTCTGGGAGGAAGGAGGTCAGAGGTCAGCTGGCTCATCCAGTGCCACACAGAAGGCTCCCTGGAAGTGGCCATAAAGTTGGGGCGGGGAGGAGGGCATCAGGATGGGAGGGTCCTAGAAGAGCTTATGGGTTCCAGCTTCAGGGCTTCTCAGAGTCTGATTACTTGGAGGGTAAGTGGTACCTCTTGGGCCTCTGCACTTTCTCATCTCCCCTTGTGCCCTCCTGGGTGGGCCAAACCCAGGCCTGCAAGAATGGGAACAGATCCAGTGCCAGTGAGCATCACCACGGGTGTGGTTCAGACACGGTTTGGAAAGCCGTTCTAGGTTGACTGTGAGAAGGTCAGAGTGGGAAAATGCCTTACTGTATTTAATTTCCATTTTATATGTGAGAAAGTTGAAGGTCACAAGCCAGACCCTCAGCCCAGACTGCTACCCCTACCCTGCTACCCCTGCCTGTTGGCTGGTTTGTCCAGGGGCCCTTTCCTGGCCTCAGAGTTCTCTCTCAGCCCTCCCGGCTCTCACCTGTGGAGCTCTTTTCCCCTTTGGCTTGCTCTTAAATAGGACTTTGTCAGCCACTTGCTTGGGGCCTCCATGGCTCTTGCTTAGGCTTCCCTTTCAGGGGCCTTCAGGTGAGAGGAGTATCGGGGCTTGGCACTGGGAGCAGGGGTACGGGGCTCTGCCAGGGGCATGCAGAGAGGGGCAGGTGTGTGGGGAGCCTGGTCCTGGGGGCATTGGGTTGCTCTGGCCTACAAGCCTGGAGGCCTGAAGTCGGGGAGATTCCCTGTGCAGATTCTGCTGGAGCCCAGGGGGCCTCTTAGCCTGAGCCCTCTGGCCCCTGGGCTGGCTGCTGACTTCCCGTCTCTTCTACTCCCAGGCCTGGGACTGCCTCAAGGCAGGACACAAAAGGGATTTCCTATTTCCTGCCCATGCCTTAAGGACGAAGAGGGCTGCAGCTATAGCAATGCTGGAAGCTGGGGCCATTTGGTCTGCAGTCCTGGATTTCTGGCTGAAGGTGGGACTGCTCCCTGCAGGCTCCTTCAAGGTGGAGGCTCCAGAGAAGAGAACCTGCCTCAGCCTGGATGGCACCTACATTTATGCCTAGCTCCTTGAGTGATACCACTACTCAGCTTGGTTTGGAAAACTTGACCCCAGCTGACCACCCCATCACAGGTGCTGATCTGATTTCTATCACCATAGATAAGTGTTGCCTATTCTAGAAGTTTTATATAAGTTATACAAGTAGGTAAGTATGTAGCTCTTTGTGTCTGGTGCCTTTTGCTTCTTTTCAAGATTTATCCATGTTGTTGTATTAGTAGTGCTTTCCTTTTTATTCTTACGTAATACTACGTGTTATGAATATACCACAATTTGATGGCTATTGGGCTGTTCCAGTTTTTACCTATTATGAAAAAGGCTGTTATGAACATTCATGTGCAAGTCTTTCTGTGGACATAGGCTTGCATTTCTCTTGGGTAAGTATTTCAGACCAAAAATGGCTCGTCAATACCTGGAAGTGAAATTTCTGGACATACATTGAGAATATATTTAACTTTTTAAGAAATGCCAGACCTTATGGACATTGGGGAAGGTATGTGCTCTGGTGAGTGCTGTGAAGTGTGTAAACCTGGTGATTCACAGACCTGCACCCCTGGGGCTAATAATACATTATATGTCAATAAAAAAATAAAAAATTTAAAAAAAAAGAAAAGAAATGCCAGACGTCCAAAGCGGTTTATCCTTTTATGTTTCCACTAGCAATTTATGAAACTTCTGATTGCTCCACATTGTCAACATCTGGTGTTATCAGCCTTTTTATCATAGCTATTCTGATGGGTGCATGGTATTTCATTGTGGTTTTTCACTGTATTTCACTACTGTTTCAGTTTGCATCTCTCTAATGGTTAACAATGCTGGGGACTTTTTCATGTGACTATTGGCCATTTGTAAATCTGTTCAATCTTTAGCCCATTTTCAAACACTGGGTTGTTTGCCTTTTTATTATTGAGTTATGGGAGTTCTTTATATACTCTGGATACATACCCATTGGTACAGATGTGTGTTAGAAGTGTTTTGGCTTATCTACTTCTTTTCTTTCTTTCTTTCTTTTTTTTTTTTTTTTTAAGATTTTGTTAATTTATTTGACAGAGAGAGAGATCACAAGTAGACAGAGAGGCAGGCAGAGAGAGAGGAGGAAGCAGGCTCCCCACCTAGCGGAGATCCCGATGCGGGGCTCAATCCCAGGACCCTGAGACCATAATCTAAGCTGAAGGTAGAGGCTTAACCCAATGAGCCACCCAGACACCCCATCTACTTCTTTTCCTGTCTACTTGTTTTCTTAATGGGTACTTTTGATGAGCAGGAGTTCTAGTTTTTTTGAAGTTCAGAATTTATGATTAGTGCTTTTTATGTCCTCTCTAAGAAATCTTTACTTACCCCAAGGTCATGAACATCTTTTTATGTTTTGTTTTCCCCATTATCTGTATAATTTTAGCTTTTATCTTTGGGGCCATGATCCACTTGTCATTGACTTTTTGAGTGTGAAAGGAGCTTAAGATTGAGGATTAATATTTTTCTTGAAGAAAAATAAACTTTTTTTTCCCTGTTGAATTGTTATGGCACGCTTTCAAAAACCTCTTGACTATATATGTGTGGGTCTAGTTCTGGACTCTATTCTCTTCTGTTGATCACCTAGATGTCTACATATCTGCTAATACGATATGGCCTTGATTATATTCAATCCATGAACATGGCATATCTTTCTATTTAAGTCTTTTAAAATATTTTCTCAGCAGTATTTTATAGTCTTGCACATCTTACATTACATTAACTGCTCATCTTTTTAGTTTTTGGATGTTATTGTAAGTAGAATTTAAAAATTTTTAAATTTCCGAACAGTTAATTGCTAGTATATGAGAATACAACTGATTTTTTTAATGTATTAATCTTGTATTCGGTGACATTGCCAAATTTATGTATTAGCTCTAGTAATTTTCTACATTCACAATAATGTTATCTGTGAATAAAGACAGCTTTCCTTGTTCCTTTCCAATCTTTGTGCCTTTATATTTCTTGCCTGTACACTGACTGGGACTTCTAATACAATGCAGAATAGCAATAGTGAAGGCAGTGTAGAGGCTTTGTTTCTTGGGAGGCCATTCTTTTGCCTGGAGGAATGACATGCTGTGATTTACACTTAAAAAAAAAAATCCTCTGGCTGCCTGGGAAGAATTGTAGGGGCAAAGTGGAAGCAGGGAGATCAACAAAAGACTGCAGAATTCCGAGTGAGAAAGAGAGTGGTTTGGTCTGGGATGATGGGAGATCTGGGATATATTAGGAGTTGGAGTCATAGAACTCACTGTAGAATGGACAGGGGTGGGGGAGGTAGGAGAGGGGTGACAAGGATGATTGCTAGTGTTGCCGGGAGCTGTTGGGACAATGGAGGTGCTGTCTCTTGAGATAAGGAGACTTTGGGGGTGTGCAGCTTTGGCTACTTTCATTTCAAGATACTGTTAAGACATCCAAGGTATCAGGGGGCAGCCTGAGTGATGGAGGTTGGGGCAGAGGTTTTGGGAGACATCCTGACTTAGATGGGATCCAAAGCCACAAAACCAGACAAGAAAGGAGAGAATGTGGAGACAGATGGAAAAGAAGACTTAATCCTGGGGCAGAGGCCCAGGAGACTTGAAAGAGCCAGGAATGTAGACTGAGAGAGAACCATAAGGTAGGAGGAAAACTAGGAGTGTAGTTTTTTGGAAGTCTCTTGAAGCCAGTGTTCCAAGAAAGGGATGGTTACTGTGTTGGATGCTGCTAAGCAGGAAAAGTGGGACAAGAACAGAGACAACCAACAGATTTTCCATCGCAGACATCCTTGGTGGCCTTAACACAGGCATTTCAGTGGTGTGATGGAGCTTGAAGCCCAGCTGGAGAGGTGGGAGCTGTAGGCAGGGCAGTAGAGACCGTGAGCTTAATGAAGGCGAGTGGCAGCCTTTCTCCAAGTACCCTGTAGGGAGCCTTGCAGAGCTCTAGGTATCTGCTAAGACACCAAAGCTCTCACTGGCTGTGGGGAAAAAGAAAAATGGGTCCTGTGCTCTGGAAGTCAGAGGCTGGGCCAGCCTCAGCCTCTGAGTAGGGGGGAGAGGATAAAGCAAACATAGGAATCTTGTAGACAAGACATCCTGAGTAGGGGGGAGAGGATAAAGCAAACATAGGAATCCATGCCCAGTGCTGTCCTTGGCTCTCTATTATGGAAGTCCAGCTTCAGGAACTCCTCCATGCTCATCACCAGGAGGGAATGTGCTCCAAGGAGGGTGGGAGGTGGACCCCAGGGTGCAGGGCAGCAGATTGCAGTGTGGCCCCATTCTACATCCTGCCTGTGTGTGTGTTGTTTCCTGAGAAAGCTGCACTGCTTTGTATTAAAGCAACTCTTTGGGGAATTACAGAAAAGAGGAGAGCTTTATGTCTTGGTAAATTTCACTCTGGTTTGTTTCCACATGCAATTGTTCCTGCATAATTCTAACTATGCTGTGAAGAGGGTTTTGGGCATGATTATTTTTCATTGAATGTTATATAATGACATTCTCCACGTGGATATATGGCTTTCATTGCTGGTATTGGTTGCATAAAATTGCAGGGGTAATGCCCCATGTTTAGTGAATTCATCTCCTACTGGTGGTCATTTGGGTTGCTTCCAATATATGCAGGCAGTATTGCAGTGAATGTGTGGATGGGGCTTTCCCTTGATCCATTTTTGTTTGTTTGTTTGTTTTGGTTTGGTTTTAATTATTTTATTTTGTTTATTTTTGTAAAAAGATTTCATTTATTTATTTGGCAGAGAGAGAGAGCACAAACAGGGAGAGCAGCAGGCAGAGGGAGAGGGAGAAGCATGGGACTCTATCCCAGAGCCTTGGGATCATGACCCTAGCGGAAGGCAGATGCTTAACCGACTGAGCCACACAGATGCTCCTATTTCTTTGTTTTTATTTAAATTCAATTAATTAACATATAGTGTATTATTAGTTTCAGAGGTGGAGTTCAGTGATTCATCAGTTGCTCATCACATCATGTGCCCTCCTTAATGCCCATCACCCAGTTACCCTATCTCCCCACTCCTCTCCCCTCCGGCAGCCCACAGTCTGTTTCCTATAGTTAAGAGTCTCTTAACAGTTTATCTCCTCTGATTTTGTCTTATTTTATTGTTCCCTCCCTTCCCCCATGATCCTGTTTTGTTTCTCAAATTCCACATATGAGTGAAATTATATGATAATTGTCTTTCTCTGACTGACTTATTTCGCTTTGGGTAATACCTTGTAGTTCCATCCACATAGTTGCAAATGGTAAGATTTCATTATTTTGATGACTGACTAATATTCCATTGTATATATATATACATATATACCACATCTTCTTTATCCATTCATCTGTCGATGGACATCTGGGCTCTTGCCATATTTTGGCTCTGTATTTCAGGTGTTTGTGATACCCACTTGCTTTATTGCTGGTGAGGGGGGGTCAATGAGACCCACCCCACTTCTTGCATCTGTCTTCCTGCACCTAACTTCCTGCACACTATCATTTAATTTTTTTCTTTTTATTTGATGGACCAGTAAAGAGGTCTTATAGTTTCACATTGTCCTTCTTTGATGGTCGAGAAGATGCTCATTTTCCCATTTGTTCATTTACTGATTCTATTTCTCCTCACTGGGGGAGCCGATCCTATCAAGTGACCCATAAAGAGGTCTTATAGTTTCATTCTGTCTTTCTTTGATGGTTTGAGAAGATGCTCATTTTCCCACTTGTCCATTTACTGATTCTATTTCTCCTCACTGGGGGAGCTGATACTATCAAGTGACCCACCCTTGCACCTTCCTCAATGTGGCTCTCCCAGTGGCTTGACAGGCCCTGTCAGGGCTTTCCCCACTCACTGCAGTGATTCAAGGTCAAACCTTTGTGTCTTCCTGGACTGTCTCCCCCTCATCCATCAGCCAGTTTTCAAGGTCACATTCTTCTTCCTGAAGGCCTCATGAGGTCTCCGCTGCCTAGTTTTCGTGCCATTTCCCCAGGTTAGGCCCACATCTCAACATCAGGGGCCCATGGTACAGTCAAAGTCACAGTAACCTTTCAGCCCACCCTGTACTTTCTCCTCTAAACCGTCCTCAACTCTGCCCCCAGTTACTTTCCATAGACCTGGCAGAGCCTTTGGCTAACATGCCTTGACCAAGTGACCAAAATAATCTCTACTGACTGCTAGGAATTCCGTCATCTGCCTCCACCCACCTGCCACCTCTCTCAAGGAAATTTCGGGCTCTGGTCACACTGGCCTCATCATTGTTTTCCCCATGTCTTTGCTACTTCTTCTCTCTGTGCCTTAGTTCATGAGACCTCCAGCAAGAGTATGCCCTTTACTCCTGAGCCATGTTCAACCATCCTCAGAGACCTTGCCTCCTCAGCCAAGCCTTCCTGGATTTTTCTGTTCCACTTGGCCTTTGCCTCTGAACATCCATAGCATTTATAGTCCCCGGGCCTCTCTGAGAGCACCCTCAATAAATTGTCCCTTTCGGGGCACCTGGGTGGCTCAGTGCGTTAAGCCTCTGCCTTTGGCTCAGGTCATGATCTCAGGGTCCTGGGATCGAGCCCCGCAACGGGCTTTCTGCTCATCTGGGAGCCTGCTCCCCCACCTCTCTGCCTGCTGCTCTGCCTACTTGTGATCTGATCTCTCTCTCTGTGTCAAATAAATAATAAATAAATAAAATCTTTAAAAAAAAGTTAAAAAAATTATCCCTTTCCCCCCAATCTCATTTCTGAGCAAGTTAAGAAATAAAACGCAGATAGAGGCTAAAACATCACTTTCTTCATTGATGAAGGCTGGTGGGAGAAAGAAGCTTGGTGTGAGGCCAGCTGGACCTGTGAACTGAACCCAAGATTAAGCTGATTTTCTCCTTTCCCCCCAGTGTCACTGCTCTGGGTGAGTGCAGCTGAGGTATCATAACCAGTGGAGACCAGCATGTGGAAAGCAGCATCAGAAGTGAGAAGTCCACCCTTTCCCCACAGTCTGTGCCCCAGGGAGAAGTGCTAAATCCTGTCTTATTATTTAGTCCCTTTCCATGGGTTTCATTTCTTCTATTCCACTGTGAGCTCCTTAAGTCTAAGGCATGTATGGTTTCTGATCCTCACAGTGCCTTCAAGTGGGTTAAGAGAACTAACACTTAGCAAGGCCCTCCTTCTTCATGTGGACCCACTGCAGGGAGGTCTGCAGTTCTGTTCAGAGGGCTTCATTTCTCCATTGATGCTGGCCTCTCTGTAGGTTGAGATCGCACAGGTATAGGCAGTCATGTAACCACAACCATACACTCAGGCTTCAGTCAAGAGGGTAACAAGCTCTTTCCTTCCATGGGGGTGTAGGGTGTAGAGACACAACTACTCCTGGTGCCCTTGTACTAGGAATGAGAAGAGAACCAAACAAGCAGTTGGGGTGCTACAGACTTGCTTTGCTTAACTCACAGTTGTGCTGAGTCTACTTTGGGCCTTTCCTGGACTGACTGATGAATGATTGGATCATCCAGGGCCTGGGTGATTAATTATTTTCAGCTAGGCAGGGGATTCCATGGATGGAACCAGCTCACAAACTCCACTGCTCCACTGGCTGCTGTTTTCTAGAGGACTCTGAGCCCTCACACAATTTGGAGCCCACCTGGTAATGCCTGGATCCCAGAACTGTGGGTGCACACACATCATTGTACCACGTAGAGTTAGAAAAAGATTTCTCTAAAAATAACCACCGAGGAATATTTAATTTGATAGCAAGACTGTGACTAATGCATGAAACAGAGAGAGTCTGTGTGACAAGACACAGTACAATAATGGGGAAAAATTCATGTTTGACCTTTAAACCAGTGCAAAATGAAACAGATCTAAGCCTTGGCAGATGAGGACCTTGTGGCTCTAGGAAAAGTGGCTATGAGTAGGGGATGTGATGGTCATAGAGGAACAGTGAGGGGAATAAGTGGCTTTCAAGGGTGTTGCATCCTGGAAATAGATCAGGGAAATCAATACCTTTTGGTGTTAGAGAGAGAGAAGGGGCTGGTGCTGAGCTAAGTGCTGGCTGGTGAGAGGCGGACGCGGGAGGCCAGCCCAGCTGGATGGGGGTGACTGAATCACAGGCTGGCTCCAAGGAGAAGTAGATTTCACAAAGACAAGGAGACCCAGCATTTCCAGGGAGCGACCGGAGCTGGTGGGGCAGGGAGTGGGCTCCCAATATTGAGCGAACACTTAACCCTGTGCGAGGTTCTGTGTTGAGATCTTCTCAGACATTATCCTCCTAAGCATCCCTGACATGGAAGCTATTACTCCCACTTGGCAGAGGAGGAAACTGGGCTCAGGGAGGTTAAGCTACTTGCCTGGGTTCACCCAGTTGGGAAGTATCTGCAGCTGGGTGTGAACCCAGACCCTTCAAGCTCTATTTGCTGCTACTAGGTCACTTACACTTGAAAAAGCCCACAAGGGACAGGTTGGGTTTGGGACAGATTGAGTGTCAGTTGTGGTTTCAGCTGGGCCACATGGTGATGAGTTCTCATGGAAAATTCCCATGGATCCTGGCAGGACAGGTTTCTGGATTATGATCATTATACCATTATATGTGTTCTTAGTACACAGCCAAGGTGTGTTCTCAGAAGAGAGTTCTTTGAGGATTTCTTTTTCTTACATCCTCTACTATATGAATGTTCCTGAAGAGATTAGCTCTGATGGGATTCAGGGCCAATTGTTTCTTGGGATGCTTGGTGATGTTCTTTCTCTAGAAACCTTAGCATGGACAGGGCTGGATGTGACAAGCAAGGTGTTGAGATTGCAGTTGAAGAAGGCAGCAGAGACCCTTCTAGACTTTGGAGAGTTAGCTCCAACAGGAGATAAGCTTCTCTTCCCCTCTGACCCTGAGAGATGAAGGCTGAGCCCATGCTCAGGTGTGCCATCAGGAGAATCAAGGAAGAACTGGCTTGAACAGGAGAGGGGAGTCTGGTGTGGTCCTGGGGGAGAAATGTTTCTGTGCAGCCTTTGTTGCGTGCTCTGAGAGTTAGGGAGTGTGCACTGGTGCCTTTGAACCCAGCACAAAAGGGGATGGGCCTTTGCCTCTGTTGTTTTCCCAACAAGCCCAGGATCTCTTTGAGGAACCTGGTCTTAGGGCCTGGTCTTACTCACATCTCTCAGTTCTGGTTCTGACCCAAGGCCTAGCAATGGTTGGTGCCTGAAGATCATGAGACCCAGCAAGGACCAGGCCTGCTTCCCATACCAGCTGTATCTTTCCCCACTCTCCATTTGCTTGCTCACTTATCAGATCCTGGTCACACTGGCCTTTCCATTCCTCAGATACATCAAGCTTCTTCCTCATCAGAACTACCTCCCCAAATGCTGCTCCCTCTCTATAGAGCACCTTCCTTCTTTACTTGGCTGATTTGTCTGCATTGTCAGGTTCCAGCTTAAACACCATTTCCTCCAGGAAGTCTTCCCCGATTTACCAAACTAGGTCAGGCCCCTTGGCGGATGCTCCCTTTGTATACTGTACTCTTCTGTTCTAGTACTTATGTCTCCAATTATAGATTCACTTGTGTGATAATTGGTTCAATTCTTCTTCCTTCCAACTAGATGGGAAACTCTGTGATGGGAAAAATGGCGAACATCTTCTACTCTGGACCTGATCCATAACAGGTGCTTAACAAATATTTGGTGAATGAATGATTAAAATTTCCTACACTGCAAGGTGAAAAGTGTGAGGAGCTGGTGGGAATGAAGGTTCCCTTTCTAGCCCCAGCTCCATAGCAATTCAGAGATAAGGTAGGTGGTACTACACCAAACAAACATGCTCTGTTTTGCACTTAAGTGAATTAGTGAAGGCATTGCAATTGGTTGCTTTTTATGTGTAGAGAAATTACCTCTGTCCTGATTTGCAATATCTGTGCTATTTTGGGCTGTTTTTCTCTTTTGGGGCTATTTGTATTGGAGCAATAATTTCACTATTTAGCTACGCAGAGGCCCAATTAATATTACAAATATGGTCCCATAAAATTCACTTCTTGACATTAGTACGTTTCATTGCTAATTGCTCTCCAAGGTTTTTTAATTTCAATTCCTCCTTGGTGACTTAGTGGAGAAATTCAAGGGCACAGTTATTTCCCCCAAAGGGAGAGGAGAACTGAGTAATGTCAAGTTTCTATCTACTTGCCCTTCCTTTCTTGGGGAGGGGGGGTAGGTAATTTGTTTTTCATAGTTTTTCCTCCCTTTTTCCTGGCCAGAAACAAATAACAAACAAACCCCATTGTGTATACATTTCAGGAAAAGTAAATAAAAGCACTCATCTGCTAAAGTATTCATTCAAGCAATATTTACTGAGCATCTACTATGTGTCAAATCCCATGTGCAAGGCACTAACAACATCAAAAACAACACAGCATGACACTGTCTCTGGGTAGTTCACAGTCTTGAGTGGGTAGGGTATCTGAGGAACCTGTGACATATCTAGGGCTGCTTCTCATGGGGGGGGGGTGCTTGATAAGCCACAGCCCATGCAGAAATACACATCATTCTCCAGTGGTGGAAATCAGGGAGGTTTTGGTCATATCTCATTTGAAAGACCTAGGCGAACTGCAAGGAATCTGCATTTTAATAATATTTTGAATGGGTTGATAAAAAAGAAACAGATGGTTGAAGTTTGTCATTTTAGGGAAAATAATAAAATATTGCACAGCTTAATCTGTCTCTTTTTCACACTCTTCCCTATCCCCTCCCCACCCCGAAGATATTCAGATGCAGCAAAATACTAATAATATCTTCTTAGTCACTTAGGTCTCTTACCTGAAAGGACCCTAACTTTGTCAGCCAGCTCTGTGTTAACTTACTCTGTTAGCCCTTTGTGCCAATGTTGCCTCCTGAGAGGAGGCTTCCAAAAAGGTGTTGCTTTGGGGGAACATAAGGGGTACAGGTGAAGTGAGACTAGCCTCTGAATCTCTCTGCCATGAAGAAAACTAGCTTCATAGATGCTTTGTTAACCAGAGCAGACTCACTTCTAGAGGACCCAGCAGGGCAGAGGTGCATTGGGTAACAAGTGTTTCTGAGCCTCGTATCCACCCGCCCCTGGGCTGCATATGGGCAGAAGCCCTAGCTGCAGGCACTGCATGATGAAGAGAAGGCACAATGTCACCACTATCACCTGTCCTCTTAGATTTGCCTCTCTAGCCACTGCATGTCTCTGGACCGCCCCCCCCATCCCCGCCCATTCTGCTTGGATAGAGTACCAGATGAGATCAACCACTGGGGGAGGGAAGTGAGTGGTGTTCTAGCACTGTGGCCAGAAACTCTTGGGAGACTGAGCATCGTGGACCACTTGCCTACTGTTCACTGACTTCAGTAGCAAGAGCCTCCAGGATGCTCCTGGATAAACATCATATTTGTGGCCACACATTGTTTTATGAGCTGAGTCATCAGACTGGCTGACTCCTTAAATGCTGCTATCTGATTCTCCAGGCAGCAGAAAAAATAGGAGAAGATATGAAGTGTAGCTCATAGAGCTTTGTAGAGAGGGCTGGTCTCAGTGACCAAAAGGGATGGGGAGATTTATCACTATGGAGTTTGCTTATGTTAAAAAATTGTTGATTAAGTTCTATTTGAATGAAAAAGATGATGCTATCTACAATTCTTGTATGTTATACACAAAATATATTTGGTTATGGGCTATTTTTTTAAAAAAGATTTTATTTATTTATTTGACAGACAGAGATTACAAGTAGACAGAGAGGCAGGCAGAGAGAGAGGGAAGGAAGCAGGCTCCCTGCTGAGCAGAGAGCCCGATGCGGGACTTGATCCCAGGACCCTGAGATCATGACCTGAGCCAAAGGCAGGGGCTCAACCCACTGAGCCACCCAGGCACCCTGGTTATGGGCTATTTTTAATAGGCACCAGTCTTAAAGGACATCCTGCTGAAGACTTGATTCCTTCCTCCGTCAGCAAGTTGTAATTTATCATCTGAGGTAATGAGTTCAGCCCAAAAGTAATAGTGACATGTTAAGTCAAACTGTTTGCAGACTTGTTTTTTAGATAAGAAACCATGTTTATCTTTTACATAGCTACTCAGTAAGATGTCTCAGTGAATTTTTAATTAAAGCCAATGTGCCTGTATCAAGGAAGTTTACTCTTACTAACTCAAGTTTCTGAATTTAGAGATTTGTGATTTGCTGAGGTAAATTTCTCAGTTCTTTCTAGCCTATTGCATTATGGTCTCAGGAAACATACAGGTAGTTCATTCACCCAAGAGTATATGTTGACTTCCTGTTAGGTGGTAGGCATTATGTTAGCCTCTGTGTGGGGTAAAAATAAATGGAAAGCAATCTTTGCTACTGAGGAAGGAAACAGACTTTGTCAATGTTCAAGGTAGACACATTTGATCTCTTGGAGGAAGTTGGGACGAGCATGTACTACAGAAAAGGTCCTTATGGGAGAGTAAAATCCCCTTTAGCCAAGGGCAGTTGGGGAAGCTTTCCTAGGGAGAGTGGCCCTTGGAGGGTTGAGGAGGGTACATGAGTTTCAAGAGAGGAGAGTACATGGGTTCTGGGATACTGTATGCAAAGGCCCAGCCAGAGTCAGGGAAGGGTAGCTGCTTGTATCTGGAGTTGGGATGACCCTGGGGACTTCTGAGAGAGCAGTTTCTGGGAGGTGACAGGGTCAGAAACCAGACCTTTCTGAGAGTCAAATGAATTGCATTGAAATAATCTGGAGTAGATGATTCTCCTTCAAAGTCAGAGAGAGAGAGAGAGAGAGAGAGAGAGAGAGAGAGGAGGAAGAGAGGGAATGGCGGATAAGGATACCAAAAGGGCAGATGTTCCTGGAAACACAGAAGGAGCCTGTGGAGCAGAACTGGGTGAAAATGGAGTGCAGGTAGCAACAATGGTGCAGTGAGTCCTTGCAGATCCTGCAAGGAAGTCTTTGGACCCATCCCAGTGTCACCCACACTGTCTTCAGACTCATCCCGGTGTCACCCACACTGTCTTCATGTGGGTGTCACGAAGTATGGGGATGGGCCGTGACCACACTGTAGGTGACACCGGGATGGGTCTGAAGACTGTGGGTGACACTGGGATGGGTCCGAAGTCAGTGTCATCCCACTGTCACCCACACACTGAAGACACACCCACTTGCAGATCGTCACAAGGAAGGAGCAGACGATGAAGGTGGGTGGTGGTGAAAACATAAGGAAGTGGATGGAGAAGAGGGGAGGGCAGGGTACTGATGAGCCTGACTTTCAGAGGCAAGCTGGAGGTTGGCTCACATGCTGGGAGGGGTATGTATGTGTGGGGTGAGAGTAGACTGGGAGCATGAGGAAGGACTCAGAGCAGATGCTGTGGATATAGGAAAGCAGGTGCATATCCCTGCTGAAGGCCGATTCTCCACGACGTGCTCTCTGCTCTTTTGCTTCAAGAAAATCTAAATTTAGTACAAAGAGAAAGGCTGTAGAGTCTGGGACTTATCAGATGTCCTTCTTCTCACCTTGGCTCCTTTTCTTTTCCCTTTTTCAGTTGGGATTAATGCATTCCCATTCCTGAGCTGTTGTTTGCAGTTGTTGATTGAGACTGTCTTTGTCCAGGGAAGCAGGCAGCTAAGATGAATTCAGACGGAGAACAAGAGAGTAAACTTAGGGAAAACCAGTCCTTAGGCTCTGAGACTGTGATCATGTACACCAGCCAATAGGGTGAAACTAAGATATGAGATAAAAGCTTTAAGGTTGTTTAGAAGGTCTGTATAACTTGGCCCACTTGCTAGATAGCTCCCTGGAGAAAGCTTTGTGGGAATGTGGCTTCATTCTATTATGACATTCCATGATGATACTGGGCAGAGTTCTTCCTGGAACAGTTAGCTACATAAATAAGGATATTTTTTTAGTATGTTCTTGGACTCCCCTAACCCCTCAATGTATCTAACTGCTGAGAAACTCAATTATTTACAGAATATTTTCCCAGGACAGGAGTGGGCAGCCTTCATTGGCGGGAGTCTTTAGGTCAGGAGTTGGAAGTCTGCAGCAACAATCCAGGTGAGCTTAGGTCTGGGAGGTGGAACCAGTTATAAAGGTCGTTATGAAGAAAGAATCAACAAGATCTGTTGATTACCAAGATATTCTCGTATTAGTCTTGCTTCCTTCTCAACAGGTGTGTGTCAGGTGTTCAAGGTGCTGAGGGACCAGAAAGATGACTTTAGCCTGGAGCTTGCCTTTTGGGAGTTGATAGTCTTACTGGAGAAATAAGGCACAAAAGCACACAACTGGAATCCTAGGCAAAAGAAGGAAGGGTCCAGTCTGTTAGCTGCAGGATCGGGGAAGCTTTCCTGGAAATGAGGCATTGATCTGGGTTTTGAAGAGTGGGGGTGTTCAAGAGTGATATTGAGGGGGCAGCTGGGTGGCTCAGTTGGTTAAGCAACCGCCTTTGGCTCAGGTCATGATCCTGGAGTCTCAGGATTGAGTCCTGTATGGGGCTCCCTGCTCCCCTCTCTCATGCTTTCTCTCTCTCTCAGATAAACAAATAAAATCTTTTAAAAAATAAATCTTAAAAAAAAAAAAGAGTGATATTGAGGGATGACACCAGGTTTTTGACTCCGAAGTGCTGGTAACAGAGATGGGTGGTCCATATGTAGATGGAAAGAAGTCCTGCAGTTGCCAGGATTATCCTGGTCTTTGGCGAATGGTTGACCTAGAGTCACAAGGTGATATTTGCAGAAGTAAGAGGGAACAGATTTTGGGAGGAGGAGATGATGGAGTAAAGTTTCGGGATCGAGCCAGAAACTCTGAATAGCTGGCACGGCAGAAACATAGGAGCAGCAGAGGCGGTGCCCAGGGCAGGATACCAGATCCCAACGAAGAAGTGCTTCCTTACTGTAAGGAAGGCTGCTGTTACTGTTCAGACCCCAAACCTCTACCGCATAGGCCAACTCTGCGAAACTACAGCCAAGGAGGCGGCAGGACTTTGGCCTACAAGGCATCCCAGAGATGAGGAGCCAGGGGCCCGAGTATGCTCCACCATGTTCTCCCGCGGCGACTCCAGCTTTCGGATTTGGCGAGAAGCAGAGTGGTTCCAGGGACCTTTCCGGGGATGGGCCGTGACCACCCTGTGGGTGACACTGGGATGGGTCCGAAGACAGTATCCTTCCTTCTGGGCCCTCCGCTCTCGGACAGGGGTCCCGCGGCAATCTCGGTGTGTCTGGCAGGAGGCACCAGGCACGCAAGCCTCTAGGGGCCTAGGGCCGTCCACCTGCCCAGCCCTCCTCTTCCAGCGCTTGCCGCCGCCAAGGGCGGGGGTCTCGGAGGAGCCAGGCCTGACCCCCGCAGGGCCGCCCAATCCCTTCTCGAGGATTTCCCTCCGCTGGCGCGCGGCGGCGGCGGCGGCGGCGGCGCGTGGGCTCGCGCGCGGGCTCGGGCGGCGCGAGCCCGGGCAGCGCGAGCCCCCGCGCGCCGGGGAGTGGCGCATGCGCGGCCGTCCTGCGAGCCCGCTGAGACGAGCCGAACCGCGGCGGCGCCGGGAGCCGAGCAGCGGAGCTGTGAGGGACCGAACAGCGGCGCGGGAGCAGCGGCGACGGACAGGTGGAGAGCCCTCGGCCGCGCCGCCGGGAACTGCTGGGCCGCCCGAGGAGCCTCGCGGTCCGGACGTGGCGGCGGCGGCGGCATCCCGGACGGCCTGTGAAGGATGCGCCGCCCACTGCCCCGCGCCGCCTGACCGCCCCCGCTTCGGCTTGCGGTGCGCCACAGCCGGGCCCGCGGCCGTCCCCGCCGCGCTGTCGCCCGGCCGCCGCGCCCGCGGGGCCGCGCCCGGCCCGGCCATGTGGACCCCCACGGAGGAGGAGAAATACGGCGTAGGTAGGTGAGGCTCCGGTCTGGTCGCAGCGGGGGTCCCGGGGACGCGCCCGTGCTCTCGGCCCCGTGGCGGCCCCGCCTCGATTCGCGTCCGCGCGCCCCCGCCCCTGCCCGCAGGCTGCGCGGCCTCGGCGTGGGGCGAGCGCGGGGCGAGCTCCGGGCGAGCGCGGGGCGGGGGCGGTGCGGGAGGGGCGCGGGCATGGCGGTGGGAGCGGGTCTTGGGGCGTGGGAGGGCGGCAGGGGGCGCTGGCGGCGCGGCCTCGGCAGGTGCGGCCCGGGAGGGGCGGGCAGGGTGGGCTGGGTCCCTGTGGCTGCGTGAGGTTTGTGGTGTGGGGCACAGGGCAGTTTTACCCAAGAAGCCAAATCCTGGGAATCTTGTTTTCTCCGCTCCCAGATCTCAATTTTAATGAGTTTCCGCACCTGAGTTGATGAGCCGGATGACTGTTTATTTTTGGACTGGAGCCTTTCAAATAAAAGGACAAAAAACGTTGACATCATTTTTCTCCATTTCAAAATTTTGCAGGCATTTGACTGCAAATGTTTGCTCTGTTTTAATTTGTTTTGCCTTCAGTATTAGAAATAATTACCTTACAATGGGAAGTGTTTTTGGACATGTCTAAGTGTTAAGTTTAGTATGTATTATGGTCACAGCTTTGTTAAAAAAACAAACCTGTTTTCATGAGACCATTATTCCTCTTAGAATCCTCTTTTTATCCGTTATAAGTGTTAAACTCCTGAAGCTAAATAATCCTTGTAACATTAAACTTCTGTAAAAAGCATATTCAGTAATTTAAGGAATTGAATGTCAGTTTTCCTTTTATAATAATGTTATAACGTAATGTGAGTGCTTTGTGGCAATAACATGCTAGAAGAGTTCAGGCACATTGCATTATTGTAAGTCATTTGTTATCTTGTTGGGTTAAAAACATTTAAAATGTTGAATGTACAGGTTTCCCTCCCTCCCAAGCTTGTAATGGAAAACTATAGATGGGGAATCTGTCTAAACATAGGCTTTTATTTTCCTTTTTAAACTGCAGTTCAATCAAGATTTAGCTCACAATTTACTACAAAATAACTTTTTAAACTGGCAGTAGTAACAAACACTTAGGAATACCATCAGGCAAGTTATCATGTGAAAATTGAATTTATTTAAATTTAAGGACCTGCAGAGAGATCTGTGCTGGTAGAAAATCCTGTTTTGAAAGGTAACTTTCAGGAGTTTTTAATAGCTGTGCTATAATGACACGGTAACTTATTAGGATGGAAGTGATAAAAGGAGCCCTAGTGTTTGAGTCTCTGTTGAGAAGGAATTGGGAAATGATATAAAGAGCTGGGATTCAGCTCTGGATTCACCATTTTAGAGCATTCTCTAAATACTATATAGATTCCATGAAATGAAGAGTTGATGGTTTATTTTATCCATATCTTGCTTTTAGGGCTGCTGGAGTAGAATAACAAATAATTGATGTGAAAGTAGTCAACTGTTCAGTGGCACCTAAGTGATAATTTCCTTTGGAGAAAAACCCTTGAGTAGTAGGGAGTTAGCCAAATTCTGAGTCCTGGCTTCTCTTTAATGGTGTTGTGGGCAAGTTATTTAACATCATTTTCTTAATGTTGTAAGTGGGGGGTAATATTTACCTACAGGGTTGTGAAAATCAAACGAGAGCATACCAAGTGCTTAGTAAGTGTTAATTTCTTCTTTTCCCTTTAGTACTTAAAGTAATAATAACACTAGGTATTTCCTCTGATGTGTTCTTAGAAGGAGGCAGTGCAAGGTAATTACGATAGGCATATGTGAATCTCAGAGTGCTAGGATTTGGTGTGTGATTTAATCAGAAAGATGGAATGAAATTCTTGAATTCTTAGGACTGTGAATTTAGCTTTAGAAAAATGGTTATTTCCTGGGAAGGGGCACAGTATTGGGCACAGGTGCTTGGTAAATGAGAGAGACAGTTATTCTGAAGACATTAACAGCTGTGATTTAGTGTAATTTAGATGCCTTTGCTGCCAAACAAGGCATCTCTTTTTTCTATTTCCCTCACAGCTTTCTTCTACTGTCCCTTCCTCAGTTATGATCTGAAAGATTGTTCAAAACTCAGGATGCATCTCTTTCCATAAACATGTTAGGGATACACTCCTAGGCCTTTTATCTAATAAAATCCATTTCAGCCTATAAAGTAGCTTAAATATTGTACTTATAATAAGAAAAACAGTGAATCAAAAATAGTACGCTAGCTGCATTATTTAATTGCTATCTTGAAAATCTATGATTATTATTCCTATGAGAAAATATTATGAGTTTCAGCTTTGATTTTTATGACCAGCTTGGAGCACAGGTTTCTATCTCTGCTTGCTAATCCATAATCCTTATAGCAGGGAGGGAAAACTTGTACCCACTTCCTACCAGTTTGGAGAAACTGCTTGGATGTTAGTGAGGGAGGGAGTCCTCTATTGCAGCAGTACAGAGGAGTTTTATTTTTCCTTACTGCAGCTGTTCATCTGTATTTGACATTGGTAAGGTGTTTGAGATCCTGTAGAAATATCTTACTAGCTTTTAATTTTTATAAATGTAGGAATTCTGTACAACGTTTTCAAATTAGGTGATATCTGGGCTTCCATTTTCATTGTAATATTCTGTGGTTAACTTTAGGTGAAGGGGAGAAAACTGTCCTTTTTTGAGGTTTAGTCATGGGCCAGTGTGCTGCTAGGGATTCTCAGTTAGGTTACACCATGTAGATTCCTAGAGCAGTTCTAATGTTATCTTCATCATACAGATGAAGAAACTGGATTTTAGAAGTTGTTAGTGCTTTTTTGCCCTTCAACAATTGAATATTCTCCTTAATTTTCTTCCTCTGCAATATTTTGTGATATACTTGACTCTCTTGCTATCCTTCTCTAGTATTAAAGGGGCTGTTTTTTTGGGGGGGAGCTGTTTTGTTTTGTTGTTGTTGTTTTTCTGAACCTGTAAGCCCAAGTTCTGACTCCTTATGTCTCCCTCTGAGGTTCTCTGATCTCTTGTTCCCATGAATGTTTGGAAAGCCCTTCGTCTTTCCATTCTTTATTTTACCTTTCCAAGAAGCTTCCTGTACTAAAGTGCATTAGGTGAGAACAGTCCAACTATTTTTGTGAAACACTTGTCTTTTCCCATATCGATGGCACCCGAACTACTAAATATAGAAACCAAAGACCAAGAGAATACTTTTCTCATTCTTTAACTGCAGAAGCAGTAGCAGTAGCAGCAACAAACACCAATAACAAATAAAATAAGAATGTTTATAATTAACTTCTAAAATAGAATAGCAGCAAAAGTTTGAATACATTTGTACTAGCTTGGCATTCTAGGAGTGGAAGCTTGCCTCACGTCATCATCTTATTTATTTTACTGTCATAAGGTAATTTTTTTTTTAAATATCTCAGGGCATTGGTTGCTGATTTTCTAATCCACACTTTGTAAACCATGACAGTTTTTCCTTATTACCAACCAGAATACCTTGTATTTTAGTTTTGTAATGTTTTATTTGCTTGTTTAATTAAAAAAGGATTTATTTATGTTATATTTATTTTTATCTAATTTAAAAAGTAATTCATATTTTCTGCCTAACTTTTACCAGATTTTCCCCAGGTAGAAAAAAAAAAGCATTAAAAAAAAAAAAAGCCTTGAGTCCTTAAAAGAAATTTACCTTGTAAGGATCCTGTAGTGCAGAGGCAGCTGACGGTGGGGAGGGAATAGGTCGATGAAACCCTACTGGAAAGAACCAGTGATCACAAATTTCAGTAAATCTGTTGGTAAATAGGCTAATACTCACTGAACTAGTGTGAAGGCTGTGGGCTTTTTAGTTACTTGTTCCACGAGGCAATCCCAGTCTTTGAAGCCTCCAAAAGGGCCACTTATATCTCAGAGGTAAAGGCATCCACTAGGGCAGAGAAGTGAGGATGTCCTGAAGAGTGAGGATGTGCTTGATGTTTAATGATTGGATTTTAGTGTTTACAGGGAACTTCCAAATCATGATTCTACTTGAGCCTTACACCATAATACCACCTCTCCCCTCATTTAAAAACTGATGAGAAAGAAACTTTAGTTGAGAGAAGTTAGGTGACTGGTGTAAGGAACTTAAGCCAGTAAGTGCTGAGTTGAGATTTGAACTGATGATTTTGGGATTCTAAGCCACAGCTTCTTTGATTACATCATGTTGCTTTGAAAGGAATTCGTCAGTAGTGTATGTCTTTGGCTCGAAAGATAAGGCATTCTCTACAGACTTTTCAATTTAAATTGGATAGTTATACTTAAGGAATTTTTTTTATATTAAACATTTATATAAGACGACCTGGTATTTATTGTTCTGCTTCTAATTGTAATGATTTACATTGCTAATGATAGTACACATTCAGGGCATGATGAGTCAGAAGGCAGGTTTTTTTTTTTTCATGTTCAGTTAGCCAGCATATAGTACATCATCAGTTTTTGATGTAGTGTTTTAATGATTCATCAGTTACATACAACATCCAGTCCTCATCACAACAGAAGGCAGGTTTCTGTTTATTTGTTTATTTATTTTTGTTATTTTCTTTTATTTGAACAGCTTTATTGAGGTATAATTGATAGACAAAAAAAGCTCATATTTTTTAAAATGAGCTTTGATTCATTGATTTTGTTATGTTAATTGTACATCATTAGTTTTTGATGTAGAAGACAGGTTTTTAAACAGTCTGTTGGATTGTATTGTCTTTTCTTAAGACAGTTAGTTGAGAGGAAAGAGTTGAATTTAGCAACTATTTTTTGAGTGCCTTCTCAAACCAAGAGGTCTTTGTTTTGGTCTGTCATTCTGTAAAGCAAACAGGAAATAACCAACAGGAAATTATCAACATTTTTAATAGAAAAGTCATTATGCAACTACAGAAGTAGTCTATTCAGATGTTACAGTTCATTTTATCATGCAGTATCGTAAGAGAATGTGCTTTAGAAACAGTAAGCTAAATTATAAACATGACACCTTTTTCTATCTAGCATTTTTAGAGACATTTGAAAGCATAACCCTCTCAAAATAATGGTCATTGAGGTGGAAAGTACTACGTATCATTTTTACATTTTTTACATTGGCGCTAAATTTTAATTTTTTAGTAGTTTGTATTTGGAAACTTTTCTTTTGAAATCTATGTCTTTATTCTTTTTTTTTAAAAAAGATTTTATTTATTGCTTGACAGAGAGAGAGAGATATCACAAGTAGGCAGAGAGGCAGGAAGAGAGAGGGGGAAGCAGGCTCTCTGCTGAGCAGAGAGTCTGATGAGGGGCTTGATCCCAGGACCCTGAGATCATGAGCTGAACCAAAGGTAGAGGCTTAACCCACTGAGCCACCCAGGCACCCCATGTGTCTTTATTCTTGATGAGAATGATCCGAAATTATTCCCAATGTGTAAGAATTATTGGATATGCTATATTAGGATTTTAATTCCAGTGTTATGCTTTTACTCTAATGAACAAACCTGTTTATGATTATGCTCTTGACTCTTGCATAACCCCTCTTGACAGATTTTGTATGGAAAGGCAAGATTTTTTCACATAAAGCCTCTAGGAACTTAAAACATTTTTCGTAAATACATTGCCAAATTATTTTAGCTGTGGTCTAGGTTCTTGCGGTTGATTTGCTATATCACACATTAGGATATTCTAGTAGAGATAATTACTGTGTTGGGAAATGTCATTCAGAAGTTTCCTGTTTTCCTACTTTTCTGCAATGGAATAAAATCCCAACCTCCTGCTTCCATCTGTTTCTCCTTCTCTCTTCAAAACTCATTCATAGCTCTTACTCATTGGTGAGTGAGAACCAAAATGGATGGAAGAATTAGTGTATGATGAATGCAGAACTTTATATTATAGACAGTATATCTTAGACTGATGTGCATTTGGCCTTTATTCAGATATCATCTAGTGACAATGCCCTCACCATTTTTTGGGACAGCCCCATTTTATTATTTAGACAGATATGATTTGAACATTCTTTCTTATTTAATAGGCTCCCTGTAATTTCTCATAAGTCCATTGTCTGTGCCTACATTTAAGTAATTTGCTTTATAGCCTTTCAGTAATTCATAGCACTTTAGAACTTTATGTAAAGGATCTTAAAGATATTGGTTTAAACACTGAGAGACCACCTTACACCAGTTAGAATGGCCAAAATTAACAAGACAGTAAATAACATGTGTTGAAGAGGATGTGGAGAAAGGGGAACCCTCTTACTCTGTTGGTGGGAATGCAAGTTGGTACAGCCACTTTGGAAAACAGTGTGGAGGTTCCTTAAGAAATTAAAAATGGAGCTTCCCTATGACCCTGCAATTGCACTACTGGGTATTTACCCCAAAGATACAGATGTAGTGAAAAGAAGGGCCATCTGTACCCCAATGTTCATAGCAGCAATGGCCACAGTCGCCAAACTATGGAAAGAACCAAGATGCCCTTTAACGGACGAATGGATAAGGAAGATGTGGTCCTTATACACTATGGAGTATTATGCCTCCATCAGAAAGGATGAATACCCGACTTTTGTATCAACATGGACGGGACTGGAAGAGATTATGTGAGTAAAATAAGTCAAGCAGAGAGGGTTTCACTTGTTTGTGGAGCATGAGAAATAACACGGAGGACATGGGGAGATGGAGAGGAGAAGGGAGTTGAGGGAAATTGGAGGGGGAGATGAACCATGAGAGACTATGGACTATGAAAAACAATCTGAGGGTTTTGAAGGGGCGGGAGGTGGGAGTCTGGGTGAGCCTGGTGGTGGGTGTTATGGAGGACATGTATTGCATGGAACACTGGGTGTGGTACATAAACAATGAATTCTGGTACACTGAAAAGAAATAAAAAAAAAGGGGGGGGGCTCCCGTGTGGCTCAGTGGGTTAAAGCCTCTGCCTTCGGCTCAGGTCATGATCCCGGGGTCCTGGGATCGAACCCTGCATCAGGCTCTCTGCTCAGCCGGGAGCCTGCTTCCTCCTATCTCTCTGCCTGCCTCTCTGCCTACTTGTGATCTCTCTCTCTGTCAAATAAATAAATAAGATCTTTAAAAAAATACGTGGGAGGCGCCTGGGTGGCTCAGTGGGTTAAAGCCTCTGCCTTCGGCTCAGGTCATGATCCCAGGGTCCTGGGATCGAGCCCCACATCGGGCTCTCTGCTCAGCGCAAGCCTGCCTCCCCCCTCTTTCTCTGTGCCTGCCTCTCTGCCTACTTGTGATCTCTGTCTATCAAATAAATAAATTAAAAAAAGAAAAATACGTGGTTTAGGGCTCTAGAACTAAATAAGTCTAGTTGGAATAGCTAACATTCATTAAGTGTTTACTACGTGCCCAGAACTTTCATATTATGGCTCAGATTTGCTTTTTTCAGCCTCATCTGCAGTCCTGCTTGTACTTTACACTTTAGCCAAACTGAACTTTCTCCAAGTCTTTCTGTCTTCAATTAATTATACCAGTGCTGCCATGTGCCAGAACTGTTTGCCACCTATTAAACAATTCTTGTTATTTACTACATCATGTCTTATTCATGTTATTCCTTTTATGTAGGGTCCTTTTCCTTTTCCATGTCTCATATTTTTTCTTGCCTAGTGAGACTCCTTTCATATATAGCTATCTTTGTAAATCTTTTTCTAGACCCTTGACCTTCTCTTTCTCCAACCAGATAGATTTTATTCTTTTAAATTCATGAAACTTTGTACCTTGCAGTGGTATATTTATTTTGTCCTCTTCCACTAGACTAATGTCTTTCTAACTTTTGACTATGTTCTGCAATAAGAAATACATTTAAAATTGCTATCTCTTTTGTGTGTATGTATATCTACATATACGTATACATATATACATGTATATGAAAAAGTTAAAGTTTGATGATACAAGACTGTGTACTTTGTATAATGTACTCTGATATTTTCTTTTCATTTCTACTTCATTAAGAAATAGTGGTGGCAACTCAATGGATTTTGTGACCCGGGGTTGAAAAAATACTGATTTAGGCTATAAACTCTTTTAAGTAGGGATCATGCCATATTTATATTTGTATTTTTGACAGATATAATTCAGTGCCAGGCGTGTAGAAGGTTTTAAACATATATTTGTAGTATTGAATGGAATGTTTTAAATTAATGTGGCACAAAGCCTGATCTTCCTAGGCTTTTGGCTACCATTTCATACTAATTATTCATATTGAAGTTATAGTAATTAAACTCTAGGTTTTATTTTACATGAACTGAAGTCAATCTAGATCTCTTCAACCTGAACTTCTATGATTGATGAGAATCATAAATTTAAAATTCGAATTTCATTTTATAAAGATTTTGTATTTATTTCTACTACATTTCATCAGGGGGAGCATATTTGATTTGACCCTGTTGGTTCTAAGTTGGTGGGGGCTAGACGTATTTGGCTCAGCAGTTGAACCTGTCAAATCTTTTTGAAGCTTGAGTTTTTGATCCCACATATTACTTTTTCTTTGAACCTTTATCTACACAATTGATAAACTTGTCTTCTTTTTCCAAGTGGCTGATAAAAGTGTTAAACAGAATCAGAAAAAATTTTATGATCTAGTGGGAAGTGTCCAGTTTACAGACAAATAGATTTTGCCATGTTGTATTCTGAACACAAATTATCTGGGTGACCCCTGAACATGTTATGAAATTGCCAGCTGTTGCCACCTTTGTGAACCTGGTAGTGTTTGGGGTTAGGGTAGGCTCTATAGCCAAGGAGGAAAGATGTTGCTAAGAGGTCTATGTGGCTGTACTTTAAGTGTGGAGGACAAGGAAATTTTAGCATTAGAAAGATGCTTTTTTTTTTTTTAACCCCCAATGTGTGGTTTTTATTTTTATTTTAATTTTTAAAATTTTTTACCTTATTAAAATGTTCTTATTTCATCTGTTTCTTAGTAACATATAATGTATTATTTGTTTTAGGGGTACAGGTCTGTGATTCATCAGTCTTACAAAATTTACAGCGCTCACCATAGCATATACTCTCTCTGATGTCTATCACCCAGCCATCCCGTCCCTCCTACCCTCCTCTTCTCCAGCGACCCTTGGTTTGTTTCCTGAGAGGAAACCTGAGATTTCCTGAGATTAAGAGTCTCTTATGGTGTGTCTCCCTCTTGGTTTTGTCTTGTTTCATTTTTCCCTCCCTTCCCCTATGATCCTCTGTCTTGTTCTCAAATTCTGAAATTCTTTGTATCAGTGATATCATATGAAAATTGTCTTTCTCTGATTGACTTATTTTGCTTAGTGTAATACCCTCTAGTTCCACATCATTGCAAATGGCAAGGTTTCATTTTTGATGGCTGTGTAATATTTCATTACATATACATACCACATCTTCTTTATCCATTCATCTGTTGCTGAATATCTAGGCTCTTTCTGTAGTTTGGCTATTGTGAACATTGCTGCTATAAACACTGGGGTGCATATGCCCCTTCAGATCATTACATTTGTATCTTTGAGGTAAATACCCAGTAGTGCAATTGCTGGTCATAGGGTAGCTTATTTTCATCTTTTTGAGGAACCTCCATACTCTTTTCTAGAGTGGCTACACCAGCTTGCATCCCCACCAGCAATGTAGGAGGGTTCCCTTTCTCTGCATCCTCGCCAACACCTGTCATTTCCTGACTGATGTGAGTGGGGGTATCTCATTGAGATTTAGATTTGTATTTCCATGATCTGAGTGATGGGGAGGACTTTTTAATGTGTCTGTTGGCCATTTGGATGTCTTCTTTGCAGAAATGTCTGTACACGTCTTCTACCCATTTCATTCTTTTTTTTTTAAATTTAAGATTTTATTTATTTAATTGACAGAGACAGAGAGAAAGGGAACATAAGCAGGGGCAATGGGAGAGGGAGAAACAGGCTTCCTGCTGAGTAGGGATCCCAATGTGGGGCTCGATCCCAGCACCCTGGGATCATGACCTGAGCCAAAGGCAGATGTTTAATGACTGAGCCACCCAGACACCCTTTCTGCCCATTTCTTGATTGGATTATTTGCTCTTTGGGTATTGAGTTTGATAAGTTCTTTATAGATTTTGGATACTAGCCCTTTATTTGATATGTCATTTGTGAATATCTTCTCCCATTCTGTCAGTTGTCTTTTGTTTTTGTTGACTGTTTGATTTGCTGTGCAAAAGCTTTTGATCTTGATGAAGTCCCAATAGTTCATGTTTGCCCTTGCTTCCCTTGCCTTTGGCGATGTTTCTAGGAAGGAGCTGCTACGGCTGAGGTCAAAGAGGTTGCTGCCTGTGTTCTCCTCAAGGATTTTGATGGATTCCTATCTCACATTGAGGTTTTCCATCCATTTTGAGTCTATTTTCGTGTGTGGTATAAGGAAATGGTCCAGTTTCATTCTTCTGCATGTGGCTGTCCAATTTTCCCAACACCATTTGTTGAAGAGACTGTCTTTTTTCCATTGGGCATTCTTTCCTGCTTTTTCAAAGATTAGTTGACCATAAAGTTGAGGGTCCATTTCTGGGTTCTTGATTCTGATCCATCGATCTAGTTGTCTGTTTTTGTGCCAGTACCATACTGTCTTGATGATGACAGCTTTGTAATAGAGCTTGAAGTGTGGAATTGAGATGCCACCAGCTTTGGTTTTCTTTTTCAACATTCCTCTGGCTATTCGAGGTCTTTTCTGGTTGCATATAAATTTTAGGATTATTCTATTTCTTTGAAAAAGAATGGAAAAGAATAGGTATTAATTCTTCTTTGAATGTTTGGTAGAATTCCCCTGGGGAGCCAACTGGTCCTGGGCTCTTGTTTGTTGGGAGATTTTTGATGACTGCTTCAATCTTCTTGCTGGTTATGGGTCTGTTCAGGTTTTCTATTTCTTCCTGGTTCAGTTTTGGTAGTTTTTCTGTCTCTAGGAATGCATCCATTTCTTCCAGATGGTCTAATTTGCTGGCATACTGTTGCTCATAATATGTGCTTATAATTGTTTGTATTTCTTTGGTGTTGGTTGTGATCTCTCCTCTTTCATTCATAATTTTATTAATTTGGGTCCTTTCTCTTTTCTTTTTGATAAGTCTGGCCAGGGGCTTATCAATCTTATTAATTCTTTCAAAGAAGCAGCTCCTTGTTTCATTGATTTGTTCTACTGTTCTTTTGGTTTCTGTTTGATTGATTTCTGCTCTGACCTTAATTATAGCGCTTTTCCTGCTGGGATTAGGCTTTCTTTGCTGTTCTTTTTCTAGCTGCTTTAGGTGTAGGGTTAGGTTGTGTATTTGAGACCTTTCTTGTTTCTTGAGAAAGGCTTGTATTGCTATATACTTTCCTCTCAGGTTCGCCTTTGCTGTGTCCCAAAGATTTTGAAGAGTTGTGTTTTCATTTTCATTTGTTTCTGTGAATTTTTTCAATTCTTCTTTAATTTCCTGGTTGACCCATTCATTCTTTTGTAGGATGCTCTTTAGCCTCCATGTATTTGAGTTCTTTCCAACTTTCCTCTTGTGATTGAGTTCTAGTTTCAGAGCATTGTGGTCTGAAAGTATGCAGGGAGTGATCCCAATCTTTTGGTACCGGTTGAGACCTGATTTGTGACCCAGGGTGTGATCTATTCTGGAGAATGTTCCATGTGCACTAGCACTAGAGAAGAATGTGTATTCTCTTGTTTTGGGATGGAATGTTCTGAATGTATTTGTGAAGTCCATCTGGTCCAGTGTGTCATTTAAAACCTTTATTTCCTTGTTGATCTTTTGTTTAGATGATCTGTCCGTTTCAGTGGTCCCCGACTACTATTTTATTATTGTCGATGTGTGTCTTTGATTTTGTTATTAATTGGCTTATATTATTGGCTTCTCCCATGTTAGGGGCATAGATATTTAAAATTGTTAGATCTTATTGTTGGATGGATCCTTTAAGTATGATATAGTGTCCTTCCTCATGTTTTACTATAGTCTTTGGTTTAAAGTCTAGTTTGTCTGATACAATGATTGACCACCCCCCTCCCAGCTTTCTTTTGATGTCCATTAGCATGGTAAATTGTTTTCCATCCCCTCACTTTAAATTTGGAGGTGTCTTTGGGTCTAAAGTGACAACCTGTTGATGGGTCTTTTTTTTTAAAAATCCATCCTGATACCCTGTATCTTTTTTTGGGGTATTTAACCCATTGGTGTTCAGGGTAACTATTGAAAGATACAAACTTAGTGCCACTATATTGCCTGTAAAGTGACTGTTACTGCATATTGTCTCTGTTCCTTTCTGGTCTGTGTTACTTTTAGGCTCTCTCTTTGCTTAGAAGATCCCTTTCAATATTTCCTGTAGGGCTGGTTTGGTGTTTGCAAATTCTTTTAGTTTTTGTTTGTCCTAGAAGCTTTTTATCTCTCCTTCCATTTTCAATGAGAGCCTAGCTGGGTATAGTATTCCTGAGTGCATATTTTTCTTGTTTAGTGCTCTGAATCTATCATGCCTGTCCTTTCTGGCATGCCAGATCTCTCTGGATAGGTCTGCTGCCAATCTAATATTTCTATCTTTGTAGGTTACAGACCTCTTGTCCAGAGCTGCTTTTAGGATTTTCTCTTTGTCTCTGACACTTGTAAGTTCTACTATTAGATGATGGGGTATTGACCTATTTTTGTTGATTTTGAGGGGGGTTCTCTGTGCTTCTTGGATTTTGATGCCTGTTTCCTTTCCCAAATAAGGGAAGTTATCTGCTATAATTTGCTTCAGTATATCTTCTGCCCCTCTCTTTCTTCTTCTGGGATCCCAATTATTCTAATATTGTTTCTCCTGTGGTATTACTTATGTCTTGAATTCTTCCCCCTCCCCCGATCCAGTAGTTGTTTATCTCTCTTTTTCTCAGTTCTTTATTCTCCATCATTTGGTCTTCTATATCACCAATTCTCTCTTCTGCCTCATTTAACTTACCAGTTAGAATCTCCATTTTTTATTGTACCTCATTAATAACCTTTTTGATTTTGACTTGGTTAAATTTTAGTTCTTTTATTTCTCCAGAAAGGGATTCTCTAGTATCTTCGATGCTTTTTTCAAGCCCAGCTAGTATCTTTATAACTGTCATTCTGAGCTCTGGTTCTGACATCTGACTAATGTTCATATTGATTAAGTCCCTGGCTTACAAGAGGTACTGCCTCTTGTTGTTGTTTTTGAGGTGAGTTTTTCCATTTTGTGTTTTCATCCAGAGGAGAATAGATGAATGAGAGAACAAAATGCTAAAAGAGTAACAATGATTCCAGAAAAATACACACTAAACAAATCAGAAGAGAACCGAAGTCCAGGGGGAAAGGAAAGGGGAAAAAAAAGACAAAAAGGAAAAAAGAATATTATCAGGCTGGTGAATAGAACAGAGCCACACACTAGATTCTGGGTGTATTTTGGTCAGTTAGAAGAAACTGCCTCCCAAAATTTTAAAGAAAGAAAAACATATATATATAAAATAAGTGTAAATATGATGAAGTGATGGAATATGACTGTAAAGATATAAATTTAAAAAGATTTTAAAAAATGAATTATTGGGGCACCTGTATGGCTCAGTGGGTTAAAGCCTCTGCCTTCGGCTTGGGTCATGATCCCAGGGTCCTGGGACTGAGCCCCACATTGGGCTCTCTGCTCAGCAGGGAGCATCCTCTCCCCCCGCCCCCGCATGCCTCTCTGCCTCCTCGTGATCTCTGTCTGTCAAATAAATAAATAAACTCTTAAAAAAAGGAATTATTAAAAATTTGGTTGAAAAAAGAGAGAAAAAAATTAAAAAAATAAAGGAGAGAAAGTGATCAGGCAGGAGACTAGAACTATACCATACACTAGATTTAGGATATATTTTGTTCTATCAGAAGAAACT
Organism: Martes martes; assembly: GCF_963455335.1. Classification (NCBI taxonomy): domain Eukaryota; kingdom Metazoa; phylum Chordata; class Mammalia; order Carnivora; family Mustelidae; genus Martes; species Martes martes. Next base: position 197,383,847 of record NC_137888.1, on the reverse strand, counting down.
GTATTCCAGAATTTGAAAGAAGGAAAAGCTCATACATATGCAAAAAACAACGTTAAATTCAATGAAGGGTTAGAATACGATGGTAAAAATGAAAGTTAAAAAAAGATTTTAAAAAAGGAATTGATACAATAAAATGTTGGTTGAAAAAAAATTAATAGAGAAATAATTTAATGCATATAACACCCAAAAGATTAGTGTCCTTAATTTATAAAGCATTCTTATGAATCAGTAAAAATTTATTACTCTTTTGGGGTTCACACACTTCTATTATAGTAACATTCATTTAAGAGCTAAAATGATATACTCCTATAATAATTTTTTTCTGCTGAAAGAAAAAAAAAAGAAAAAGGAAAGAAAAATTTAAAAAAGCAAAACAAAAATAAAATTAAAAAAAAAAACTCTGGAAGACTAAAGAATCATGGGTAAAAAGCCATGAATTCTTTGTGCAGTATTCCCCTAGCACTGGAGTTTTGCAGTTCCTCTTTGAATGGTAAACTTAGTCTTGGCTGGATGTTCTTGGTGATCTTCTAGGGGAGGGGCCTGTTGCAGTGATTTTCAAATGTCTTTGCCTGAGATGGAATTGTACCACCCTTGCCAGGGACCAGTCTAAGTAATCTGCTCAGTTTGCTTTTGGTAGCTTTTGTTCCCTGGAAGCTTTCCGTAGAGCTTTGGAGGATGGGAATGAAGATGGCGACCTCCCAATCTCTGGTCCCAGAGGAGCCAAGAACTCGCCTCCCCCCCCCCCCCAGTGTGCTCTCAGAGCAAAGCAGTCAATCACTCCTGTCTCCCTGGTCTCCAGCCACACTCCATGCTTACCCGCCTGTGACTTAATGTTTCTATCTCTGGCACATGATCCTTTTGGTGTTTCTAACCCAACAGATTCCTGCAGCATGCTCCTGGGCTGCTCCTCCCGGTGGAGGAAGAAGGTTCTCCTTGGATCTACTGCTTGTTGGACCCCTGCTGAAAGAGCAGGGGCCCAACTGTACTGCGGATCATGGTTTATGACAACCCCGACCCGAGAGCCCACTCCTTGGGTGCTTCTTTGCAGCTGGCTTCTCTTCTCCAATACTTTGGAGCTCTGCCACACTCAGGCACCCCCGGTCTTTCTGTGACCCTGGGGGTCCTGAGACCACATTGTCCCAGTGAGGGTTCCATGCCCCTCTTAGCCACTGGAGCCACATGCCTCACCAGAGCAGACTTCTAAAAGTTCTTGATTTTGTGTTCCACTGCTGTATCACTTGCCGGGAGCCGGCTGATGGAGGCTACCTCCCCTGTGGTCTGTCTTCCCAAATATCCCCACGGATTCACTTCTCTGCACATCCTGCCTTCCAGAAAGTGGTCAGTTTTCTGTTCATAGAATTGCTGCTATTTTTTCCATTGATCTCCTGTGGAGTTTGTAGGTGTTCATAATGGTTTGATAACTATCTAGATGAATTCCTGGAACCAGATGAAATTTAGGTCTCCCACTCTTCCACCATCTTGCTCCTCTTCTCAGCCATTAGAAAGATGTTAAGTCAAAAACTAATAATGTACTGTATGGTGACTAACATAACAATTAAAAAAAGAAAGGTGTTAAGTCCATTTTTATCTTTTGTATGAAATCTCACATACATTTCATGTACAGGAGGAAGGGTGGCACCAAACTTTTCTTGAGTTTTGTTTTTGACATTGTCTTCACATTTCCTACTCTAAATGCTGGGCAACTCAACTCACCTTTTCCAGACAGGCTTAGAACTTTCCTATCTTTGTCACTTTGCTTAGGTTCTTATAATATGATGGATGCAGTGATTACCTTTCTCTGCCTGGGGAATGCCAACTTAAAAAGCTCAAATGTCATCTCTTCGATGGTTCCCCCCCTCTGCTGGATATAAATAAGCACCGCTGCTTGCTCCTGCAGCAGTTGGTCCAACCTCTGTATGGCACTTTTCCCTTTGGATGCTTAATTGCATCCCTTTGCCTCAGAGGATTGAGATTCTCCAGGACAAGGAACTTTATATTCATGTTTGTAACCTCAGGACCTAGCACATAGTGAGTGATCAATAAATGGTTAATTAGGAGTCCAATCTAGTGAAGAGTTTTATTTTGCTTTGTTAATCCTGGTAGTATTTTTAAAGTCAGGGTGTAAATATAATAATATTTAGTTGTTAGAAACTTGTGCCATCATGAATATACTTTATTTCCCTCTTAGCCTTTCTATTTCTTGAGCCAGTTATTTCAAATAACTGACTTTGGGTGGCAGCTTTAGAATTCCAGTATGAATCCATTTCACCTAGAGCTTCACAGTTATCACAACAATGATTCAGAAATCTTGTAGCATATAATTGGGATGTAGTTTGAAATTACCCCAACAATTCTTCTTTCATTTGACATCTTTGGGGAAGCTGTGTTTTGGATGAATGACTTTTCCAGAGAACTCAAGGTTAAACCTTTGAAAGCATCAAGAAAAGATTTTGTCTTTTTTTTGTTGTTGGAATTTTTTCTAAAATGTAATCTATTCTTCCCTGTATTGTGAATTCAGTATGTGGAACACATTCAAGCTTTCTCTTTTTTTCTATGTAGCATTTTCCTTTTGATTATGCAAGATATGTATTCATTAGAGAAATGTCAGTAAATACAGAAAAATACACAAAAAAGAAAATAAGGGTGATATCTTTTGTAATCCATATATAACTCCTCTCAACCTATTAGTATATATTTGTATTTTTTTCTGTGTACACATTTAAATAGGCATATGGGGTGTCTGGGTGGCTCAGGTAGTTAAGTGATTCTTGATATCAGCTCAGGTCTTGATCTTCAGGGTTGTGAATCTGAGGCCTGCTTTGGGCTCCATGCTGGGCATAGAGTCTACTTAAAAAAATAATGTTAAGTAGGCATTTAGAATAAATGAAATTTAAGGCCATACTGTATATATTGTCTTATAGTCTTTTATTTTAAATCTGTTATACTACGAGCCTTTTTTATTCGGGACTGTTCATGGTTTTGATGACTGCTATTTCATAATATGGGTGTACTATAATTTACCTACTCCTATGTCTAAACGGTTGTTGTCACTGCCAGGACAGCGAAGGTTATTATTTCTCTGCACCCTTGTCAGCTTAGGATATTATTTCCTCTACAGATTTGCATTTTTCAAAAATTCAAAATTGATAATATTCTTGAGAGGAGTAAGTCCTTATACATTACAAAAATAAAAGGTTTTCTACTGCCACTTCAATTTCTTGGGTATCAATTGTTTAACTGAACTATCTGATATTATTAACAGAAACAAGTGATTATAAGGTTAATACAGGGATACTTGCTGGCTTCCTCATTGAAATCCCTGATTCCATTTAGTGATTCTCTTTTTTGCTCCTTTCCTCATCTGGCTGTGATGCTCTTAGGGAATTTGGGGTGGAATATGTGGGACTCTGACTCACTATATCGATCACTTGAAAAATTTTTTTATATTATTTCTATATCAATATATTTCTTTTCTTGGTAGCTACTTTGCATATCATCCTTTTCTTTTTCCTATTTGCTAGCCACTCGTTGCTGTTTTTCTTCTCTCTCCAGCCATACACCTGCAAGCTAGACCTGAATTGAACTGATTCAAGGGAGATTGGGTAATCAACCATGTCAAGAACTAAAGTTGCTCCTTTCCTCTCCTTTGGAGTGAGATTCAGTGCATTTATGATACAGTCAGTCCTTTTATTTATTTATTATTATTATTATTATTTTTTTTTTTTGTGACAGACAGAGATCACAAGTAGGCAGAGAGGCAGGCAGAGAGAGAGGAGGAAGCCGGCTCCCTCCTGAGCAGAGAACCCGATGTGGGGCTCCATCCCATGACCCTGGGATCACGACCTGAGCCGAAGGCAGAGGCTTTAACCCACTGAGCCACCCAGGCGCACCCATTCAGTCCCTTTAAAAAAACTTTCCGATTCATGGTCAAGGCTGGGTTCTGTATGAAAGTCTGTCTTTGGAACAGAGGCAGTACTCTGAGAGTGATAGAACCTGATGCAGATTTAGTCTTTGCAGAGGGGACTTTGCCTTGTGGATGGGTACATGTAGATAGGACATGATCTGGTACTGCTGCAACCTTTCTGTTGTCATGAGGAGAGCTAGGAAGGAGGGGGTTTTGTTTTACGTTTCAGTATGGGAGAGGGAAAGGAAACTTTGAAAAGAAAATCTTTTGATACCTTTTTTTTAAAAAGTTTTAAAAAAATTTTTATTGTGTTATGTTAGTCACCATACAATACATCATTAGTTTTCGATGTAGTGTTCCAGGATTCATTGTTTACGTATAACACCCAATGCTCCGTGCAATACAGGCCCTCCTTAATACCCACCACCAGGCTCACCCATCCCCCCATCCCCCTCCCCTTTAAAACCCTCAGTTTGTTTCTCGGAGTCCAGTCTCTCATGATTTGTCTCCCCCTCTGATTTCCCCCCTTCAGTTTTCCTTTTCTTCTCCTAATATCCTCCATGTTATTCCTTATGTTCCACAAGTAAGTGAAACCATATGATAATTGACTTTCTCTACTTGACTTATTTCACTTAGCATAATCTCCTCAAGTCCCATCCATGTTGACGCAAAAGTTGGGTGTTCATCCTTTGTGATGGCTGAGTAATATTCCATATTCCATTGTATATGTGGACCAATCTTCTTTATCCATTCGTCTGTTGAAGGCCATCTTGGCTCTTTCCACAGTTTTTGGTTGTTGTGGACATTGCTGCTGTGAACATTGTGGGTACATATGGCTCTTCTTTTTGCTATGTCTGTATCTTTGGGGTAAATACCCAGTACTGCAATTGCCAGGTCATAGGGTAGCTCTATTTTTAATTTTTTGAGGAATCTCCACACTGTTTTCCAAAGTGGCTGAACCAACTTGCATTCCCACCAATAGTGTAAGAGGGTTCCCCTTTCTCTACATGAAGGTTAATGTATTTTCTTGATTGATTTTAGAGAGAGAGAGCATGTAGAGGGCTGGGGCAGAGGAAGAGGAAGAGACTCCTTACTGAGCGTGGAGCCTGATACAGGGCTCTATTTTGGTCCTAAGATTACAACCTGAGCTGAAACCAAGGCTTGGACACTTAACTGAATCACCCAGCACCCCTGATACATTTAAACATATTGAAATATTTAAGTTCTAGTGAGACTGTGGTATATGACTATAAGTAATGATACTCTGTTTGTCCCACAAAGCACTCACTGTTTTTATTAATTTGGTTTCTCGGATGCTGTAGCAGGTTTCTGTGTTAGTAATAATCTGTTTTAATTGGTCAGTTCTTTATTTCAGTATTTAAGAACCATTGTTATTTTGGTAAAATACATAATTTACTCATTTTACGTGTATATTTCGGTGACATTAAGTACATTTAAGTTAAAAATGTACTTTTAAATTTTTGCATAATCATCAGTACTATTTAGTTCCAGGAATTTTTGATCCTTCCAAACAGAAACACTATACCCCTCTCTGTAGCTCCTGGAAACCTCTATTGTACTTTTTGTCTCCACGAATTTGACTAGTCTAGAAACACAAGATAAATGGAATCCTACAATATTGGTCCTTCTGTTTTTGACTTATGTTACTTAAATGTTTTCAAGGTTCATCCACGATATAGCATGTATCAGACTTTCATTTCTTTTTATGATTGAATAATATTCCAGTGTATGTGTATATTTGCTTATTCATTCATCTGTTGGTGTACACTTGGGTTGTTTCCACCTTTTGGCTCTTATGAGTAAAGCTGCTATATGAACACTGGTGTCCAAGTATTAGTTTTAGTCCTTATTTTCAGTTCTCTTGGGTATATACCTAGGATTGGAATTGCTGGATCAAATAGTAATTCCATGTTTAACTTTTTAAAAAAAATATTTTATTTATTTATTTGACAGATTACAAGTAGACAGAGGCAGGCAGAGAGTGGAAGGGAAGCAGGCTCCCTGCTGAGCAGAGAGCCCAATGCGGGCTTGATCCCAGGACTGTGGGATCATGACCTGAGCCAAAGGCTGAGTATTTAACCCACTGAGCCATCCAGGCACCCCCATGTTTAACTTTTTGAGAAATTGCCAAATCGTTTTCCCTAATAGCCATACCATTTTACATTACTAGATATGAGGGTTCCACATCTTCACCAACATTTCTTATTTTCCTTTTTTTATAATAACCATCTTAAATGGATTTGAAGTATCTCATTGTGGTTTTGATTTACATTTCTGTAATGATTAGTGATGTCAAGCATCTTTTCACGTGCTCACTGACGGTCTGTAGATCTTTGGGGAAATATTCCATTATATGTATTTATCACATTTTGTTTATTCATTGTTTTTGGATACTTGGGTTGTTTCTGCCTTTTGGCTATTTCAAATAATGCTGCAGTGACCCTTTGGCATATGAATATCAGACTCCCTGTTTCCACATCCTTTGGATATATAGCTGGAAGTAGAATTATTTATCATAGGGTGATTATGCTTAGTTTTTTTGAAGAACCACTGCACTTTTTTTTTATTAAATTTTTTATTTATTTTCAGCATAACAGTATTCATTGTTTTTTCACCACACCCAGTGCTCCATGCAATCTGTGCCCTCCCTACTACCCACCACCTGGTTCCCCCACCCTCCCACCCCGCCCCTTCAAAACCCTCAGGTTGTTTTTCAGAGTCCATAGTCTCTCATGGTTCACCTCCCCTTCCAATTTCCCTCAACTCCCTTCTCCTCTCCATCTCCCCTTGTCTTCTATATTATTTGTTATGCTCCACCAATAAGTGAAACCATATGATACTTGACTTTCTCTGTTTGACTTATTTCACTCAGCATAATCTCTTCCAGTCCTGTCCATGTTGCTACAAAAGTTGGGTATTCGTCCTTTCTGATGGAGGCATAATACTCCATAGTGTATATGGACCACATCTTCCTTATCCATTCATCCGTTGAAGGGCATCTTGGTTCTTTCCACAGTTTGGCGACCGTGGCCATTGCTGCTATAAACACCACTGCACTTTTTAAAAAAAGATTTTATTATTTGACAGAGAAAAAGAGAGAGCACAAGCAGGGGGAACAGTGGAGGAAGAAGCAGGCTCTCTGCTGAACAGGGAGCCCGATGCGGGACTTGATCCCAGGACCCTGGGATCATGACCTGAGATAAAGACAGATGCTTAACCAACTGAACCACCCAGGTGCCCCTATACTTTTTTTTAAAATAAGATTTATTCCAGAGAGAGAGAGTGTGTGAGTGAGTGCTGGGGAGTGGGCAGAGGAAGAGTGAGAGAGATAATCTCAAGCAGACACTGCAGTGAGCAAGGAGCTTAATGCAAGTCTTGATCCCAGGACCCTGATACCATGACCTGAGCCAAAATGGAGAGTTGGATGCCCAACTCACTGAGCCACGCAGACGCTCCCACTATACTGTTTTTCATAGTGCCTCCACTATTTTACATTCCCACAATCAATGTGCAAGGATTCCAACTTCTTTACCTCCTTGTCTGGATGTTACTTTCTGTTTTTTTTTTTTTAAACATGTCTTTATAATAGCTATTCAGATGGGTGTGGAGTGGGATCTTATTGTGGTTTCGATTTGCATTTTCCTGGTAATGATGTTAAACATCTTTTTATGTGATTATTGGCCATTTGTATGTTTTTTTCGGAGAAATGTCTGTTCAGGTACTTTGTTCATTTTTTTTCTTTTTCAAGTTTTTATTTAAATTATAGTTAGTTAACATACAGTGTAATAATAGTATCAGGTGTAGAATTTAATGATTTGTCACTTACATACAACACCTAGTGCGCATCACAAGTACCCTTCTTAATACCCATTACCTATTTAACCCGTTCCTCTGTCCACCCTTCCTTCAGTAACCCCCGTTTGTCCTGTATAGTTAAGAGTCTGTTTCCTGGTTTGATCCCCACCCACCCACCCCCATGTTCATCTGTTTTGTTTCTTAAATTCTACATATGAGTGAAATCATACAGATTTGTCTTTTTTTGACAGACTTATTTTGCTTAGCATAGTACTCCCTAGCTCCATCTATGTCATTGCAAATGGGGAAATGTCATTTTTTTAAATTACTTTGCCCATTTTAAAATAGATCTTTCGTTGTTGTTGTTGTAGTTCTTTATATATTCTGGATATTAATCCTTTATCAGATACATGGTTTGCAGATGTTTTCTCCCATTCATGGTTTGCTTTTTCACTCTTTTATAGTGTCCTTTTATACACAAAAGTTTCTAATTTTGACAAAGTCTAATTTTTCTCTTTTCTTTTCTGACCTGTGCTTTTGGTGTCATATCCAAAGAAAAAAAAATATGGCCAAATCCATGATGAAACTTTCCCCATGGTTTCTTTTAAGAATTTTATAGTTTTAGCTTTAACGTGTAGATCTTTGATCCATTTTTTAAAAATTTCTTTTCAGTGTAACAGTATTCATTGTTTTTGCACCACACCCAGTGCTCCATGCAATCCATGCCCTCCCTAATACCTACCACCTGGTTCCCCCAACCTCCCACCCCTGGCCCCTTCAAAACCCTCAGGTTGTTTTTCAGTGTCCATAGTCTCTCATGGTTCTCCTCCACTTCCAATTTCCCTCAACTCCCTTCTCCTCTCCATCTCCCCATGTCCTTTGTTCCATTTTGAGTTAATTTTTATATATGGTGTATTGTAGGGGCCCAACTTCATTTTTTGGTATGTGGATATCCAATTTTCCCAGCAGTGTTTGTCAAAGAGTCTTTTCCCATTGAATGGTCTTAGCATCTTTGTTTGAAAGTTGTTTGAGTGTGTATATGAGTGTTTATTTCTGGGCTCTCTCTTCCATTGGTGTATATGTGTCTTTATGCCAGTGCCACACTGTCTTGATTACTGTAGCTTTGTAGTAGGTTTTGAAATCAGGAAGTGAGTTCTCCAACTTTGTTTTTTCTCAGGATTTTTTGGATATTTGGAATTCCTTCAGATTCCATGTGAACTTCTAGCATGAATTTTTCTCTTTCTGCAAAAGATGTCATTGGGATTTTGATAGGGATTGCAGTGAATTTGTAGATTGCTTTGGGTAGTATTGTCATCTTAACAATATTAAGTCTTCCAAGCAATAACTGTGGACGTCTTTATTTTGGTTGTCTTTAAGTCTTGTAATTTTCAGTGTATGTCTTTCACCCTTTTCATTAAATTAATACTTAAGTGTTTTATTTTCAATGATGCTTTTGTAAATGGAGTTTTTTCTTAATTTTATTTTTGTATTGTTCATTGTAAGTGTGTAATAATGCAACTGCTTTTTGCATGTTAATTTTATATCTTGCAGCTTCTTAGTTCATCTATTAACTCTGATTTTGGTGGGGGTGGGTGTATAGATTCTGTAAGGTTTTCTACATGTAAGATCCTATCATCTGCAAAGAGAGATAATTTTACTTCTTTTCCAATTTGGATGCTTTTTGTTTCCTTTCTTTCCTTTCCTTTATCTCTCTCTCTCTCTTGACCAATTGCTCTTGCTAGAACTTCTAGCCACACCTGGCTAGAACTTCTATTCCACACCTAGTGTGGAATAGGTGAAAGCAGGAATCTTTGGGGTTTTTTTTCCTTATATGAGGGGAAAATGTTTCAGTATTTCATCATTGAATATGATGCTAGCTGTGCATTTTCTCATTTGTTATTTTTTTCTTTAGCTGTAGATTAATTTACTTCACTTAGTCCGTGCTACTACTTGTTAGGGGGGCCTGCTTTGCATGTTGTTTTTAATCTGTGAAAGTATGTCACCTGAATCTGGGAATTTGATCTATTCCTTCCTCTCACAATTCATGTCTCATTTTGCTGGTAGTTCTGTGTCCTTCCTCAATCCTGATTCCCTCTTACCATATTCGTTAATAATACTCAAGGTGAAGATACTAAAAACTTACTTACATAATTTTAAAGAATAATTTATCTTTAAATAATTTAATTTTTTAAACAATAATATAAAATTACACAAATTAACATGTAGTTTTTGTTGGAAAAATAGAAGGTAGAGATGGGTAAAACACATTTATTTAGCCCAGATCTTACCACTCAGAGATATATATTTTATGTTTCCCCTTAGACTTCTTTGATCAAATGAGAATGATTTGAAAGTTGATTTTGAAGATAAGTTATTTAAAGTCAATTTGATCTTCTTGAATCAACATGTAAGAGTGGTTCTTGGGACATTGGTTAAGTGTTGGGCTCTTGGTTTCCACTCAGGTTATGATTTTGGGGTCGTTGGACTAAGCCCTACTTGGGGCTCTGTGCTGAGTATGGAGTCAGCTTGAGATTCTGTCCCTCTCTCTCTCCCCCTGGTCTTTCTGCCTTCTCCAGCCTCCCCTGGTCTTTCTTTCTCTCTAAGATAGATAAATGAAATCTTAAAAAAAAATGGTTCTCACATGTACTTTCACTGAAGGATATTCTAGCACCTTCTTCACTCCATAGAGACCATCTAGTTTAAAATAAACTCCATTGGTTTTCTTTTCTTTTTTTTTTTTTAAGATTTTATTTATTTATTTGACAGACAGAGATCACAAGTAGGCAGAGAGGCAGGCAGAGAGAGAAAGGGAAGCAGGCTCCCTGCTGAGCAGAGAGCCCGATGTGGGGCTCGATCCCAGGACACCGGGATCATGACCTGAGCCGAAGGCGGAGGCTTTAACCCACTGAGCCATAAACTCCATTGGTAAAGGGGAACCCTCTTACACTGTTGGTGGGAATGCAAACTGGTGCAGCCACTTTGGAGAACAGTGTGGAGATTCCTCAGGAAATTAAAAATAGATCTTCCCTATGACCCTGCAATTGCACTGCTGGGTATTTACCCCAAAGATACAGATGTAGTGAAAAGAAGGGCCATCTGTACCCCAATGTTTATAGCAGCAATGGCCACGGTCGCCAAACTGTGGAAAGAACCAAGATGCCCTTCAATGGATGAATGGGTAAGGAAGATGTGGTCCATATACACTATGGAGTATTATGCCTCCATCAGAAAGGACGAATACCCAACTTTTGTAGCAACATGGACAGGACTGGAAGAGATTATGTTGAGTGAAATAAGTCAAACAGAGAAAGTCAAGTATCATATGGTTTCACTTATTGGTGGAGCATAACAAATAATATAGAGGACAAGGGTAGATGGAGAGGAGAAGGGAGTTGAGGGAAATTGGAAGGGGAGGTGAACCATGAGAGACTATGGACTCTGAAAAACCACCTGAGGGTTTTGAAGGGGCGGGGTGGGAGGGTGGGGGAACCAGGTGGTGGGTATTAGGGAGGGCACAGATTGCATGGAGCACTGGGTGTGGTGAAAAAACAATGAATACTGTTACGCTGAAAAAAAAAAATACAGATTTACTGAGAAAAAAAAAAAAAAGAAATGCATTAAAACTAGGAACCCTCAAGCCTAAAGCGCAGCGCATTTAAATTTCTACAGCTGGTCTACATCTTTAGGAATCCTCTTGCACTGCAGCTTCTGGTAGGGAGTATAGGCAGGGGTGGGAGATCAGTGTGTCAGATCAGGTGACTAAGAAGAGTGGAAGGGTTTTGGCCACTTCACAGAATTTGCTTATGCACTTTTTAATCTTTGTTCCTAATTTCTTTTCCCCACTTAAAAATTTTTTAAAAAGTATACAGAGTAAAAAAAAAATGAAAGTACTCCTCTGCTTCCAGTTTAAAAGTTCAAGATGAAAAATAAATAAATAAATAAATAAATAAAAAAAAAAAGTTGGAGATGAAAAAAAAAAAAATAAACTCCATTGGTGAGAGAAGGGAACTCATGCAGTTGTAGTGGTTGGAGATTGGTGGAAGCATTTTAGACAGATTTAATATGAATCTATAAGTGGATAGAAATTGTTGAAGAACATCTCAGCCCTGAAAATGTAGAATTTGAAAAGATTCTAGTTATGATTTAGAGGTAGGGGATAAAGATGGTACGGAGATTAACATGTTACAAAGATTGGCAAGTAGTATCAACTGCAGTTGTTATACTGAGCTTCTGTTGACAAGAGGGAAAGGAAAGCTAAACTTTGTTTCTTAGCAAAAGTAGAAGAGGAAGTATTTTGAGGTAATGAAAAACATAGGTAGTAATGAAGTTAAAAGTATAAGTTTAACTGGCAAGTTAAGATAATCTCTTTGAATTTTTTTTTATTGATTCAGTAGACATTTATTGAAGATCTGGTATCTAGGCTGTGGAGAACAATGAAGGGAGAAGGCACAGGTTTATCCAAAGACCTTTAATCTAGAGGATTGGAAAATTAGATTTGGGAAGTTGTGTTTTATGAAGATGATAGCTCAAACAGTGCCAGTAGACAAGAATTTTTAGCTAAGAATTATATATTCATGGAATTTTAGATCTGGAAGAGACCACAATGATGTAGTTCAACCTTTGTTTTTCTGATGGGATCAGCAAGGTCAGAGATTGTTCATGGTCCCCCAGATTGGCTATTTCTTTTTTTTTTTTTTTTAAAGATTTTATTTATTTATTTGTCAGAGAGAGAGAGTGAGAGAGAGTGAGTGAGCACAGGCAGAGGCAGAGGGAGAAGCAGGCTCCCTGCCAAGCAAGGAGCCCGATGTGGGACTCGATCCCAGGACGCTGGGATCATGACCTGAGCCGAAGGCAGCTGCTTAACCAACTGAGCCACCCAGGCGTCCCCAGATTGGCTATTTCAATCTTGAATTCAGATCCTGATTTCCTGTACAGGGCTTTTCCTCCTACATCATTGAATCTTCGAAAAAAACATCGGACATATCGGACGATTGGAATCAGTCTGGAAATATTTATCAGATGCCTGCTATGTGGTAGAGTTAATGGAAGAAACAGACATTCCTGTTCTGAGGAGTTTATTCAGAGAATTCTTTCATTTATAACAGAAATCCATCTCAACTTGAAGTAGAAGGGAGAGTTTATTGGTTCATGTTATCAAAAAAGGCATAAATGAGTCTGACCTTAGCATAGCATGGGATCGGGGCCTCAAGACCTCTCTGTCTCCCTCTTCCATTTTGGTGTGTGTGTAATGTGTTAAATTCTTTCTTTGCAGTTACTAACTTTTAAAAATTTGTTCCTTTCCTCTATTGGGAAACAGAGCTCCTGGCAGCTCTGGGGTTACATCTTTACAGTGCATGATGGAATAGGAAAGAGCTATTTCCTGTTGGAAAGACTTCAGGGAATGAACGTTATGGCCCAGAGTACTTCACTTGCTATTCTGTGAACTTGCCATTCACAGCCCCAGTGAATCACAAAGAGTGGGAGAATTTCTGTGAAGGGTGAGGATTAGGAATGCTGGGCACACAGAACAGTAAGGAGAGAAGACTGCCTGACACACATACACACCATGCACACAAAACCATAGTAGATGCCAAATTTAGAAGTAGAATGTGCCATAGGAGTTCAGAGCCTGGGCACAGGGAAATAGTCCTAAGAGTGAAATAACTGAGTCTTGGTGAGCGAACAGGATTTTTGTGAGTAAAGAGGGGACATGAGAGGACATCCAGGCAGTAGGAAACAGTGAGGTACGAACTAAATACTTCTGCAAAGTGTTTTCTGGAGGACTGTGAGTAGACCAAGTCCTGTGACATTGGAGAATACCGGGAAGATATGTTTGGCTGAGAGTGTGAAGGGCCTTGAATGTAGGATAAGGAATTTGACCCTTATTCTGTGGGCAATGGGGAGTTATTGAACGTTTTGATCAAGGAAAAAAGGTATTTTAGGAAGGTAAATGGAGGAGCAGGAGTGATTTTAGATCAGAAAAACTAGATAAAAGAATAATGGAATTTATTTCCAGAGGAACTAGGCAAAATTGTTCTTAACATGGAAAACCTTCAATAATTGTGAACAAATCACTTAACTATATTCTGTTTGCCTCTTTGGTAAGATAAATACATTTATCTTTCCTTATGTGAGATCAGAGTTTATATATAACTTTAGTGAGAAAATATTTTGTAGTAGGCATTATTGCTTTACAAATGACTTTATTAACTTTGATACATGTGGGAGTATTCTTCTCTATGGTATTTGGAAATTGTAAGTTGGAAATAGATTACTGTTTGAGGAAATGACAGTTAACATTTTATTAGTTCATGAAGTAAATGGAATTAATACCTTGGGCTATGTTTTTTTTTAAACTATTTCAATTAGGTAAATGACAGAAACAAGTTCTGAAATTAAACTTGAGTACTGTATGTTAATACTTTTTCTTGTAGTCTTATAATTTTCTTATTACTAAGAATTCTCAAAACTGCCTTCTTAACTGGGATTTTAAACACCTATACCCTTTAAAACAGTACTAGAACTGCTGTGTATACTGTTTGTGTCCTGGGGTCTCAGATTCTTGGAGACAACACTCCTTCAATTCTTTTTGGTTCTCTCCCTAACAATTCACTGTTTCTGTAGCCAGGATGGGAGACAGACTCCTTGCTGTCCTTTTCCATCTATCCTCCGTTCCTCTACCTTTAGCTTTCCCACTCTGCCAACCATCTCTTTGAAATCTTTGTTCTTCTCCTAACTCACCAGGCATTACACGATCCCCTTCCCACCTCATGACTGAAACTCGCGTGGGACTCAGAATACCTAGCTTATCTCTTATATTAAGGCATTTTTATCCCTTTTAAAGTTTCTCTTTGCCTGTAGTGTGTTTGAAACACGTTTTAAAAAGATAACCTCTAACTTGAAGTGCTTTATCTAGAAATGGAAAAAGATAATCCATTATCTCTAGTTTATAAGCAGCTGGTTTTTTTTTTCACTTTTTTTAAAAAATTTCTTTTCAGCGTAACAGTAGTCATTGTTTTTTCACCACACCCAGTGCTCCATGCAGTCTGTGCCCTCCCTAATACCCACCACCTGGTTCCCCCAACCTCCCACCCCCCGCCCCTTCAAAAGCAGCTGGTTTTTATCTTAAAGTTGAGGCTCAGAATTCTGTTCTGAGGACTAGTGTTTGTATTAAAAGATATAGCTGTGGTGGTTTCTTTTATTTCACATAGTGGAAAGTAAGCTTTACTACTTTACTATTTACTATAGTAAAGTAAACTTTACTATTACTATACTGAAAAGTATATAACTTTAGAGACCCTATGGAATGCTTATGAAAATGCAGTGTATACATGATATAAGGAAATACAGCATACTTAATTCTTAAAAATCCTCATGATTTTTAAAAAAATTGTGAAAGTAATACTTGTGAGAATCTCCTTTTAACTCATTCCCCCACCTTCTCCTCCCAAATGTATCTTTGTTTTTCCCCTCACCCAGCTCAGTTAACTGTTGTTCATGATTGGTATTTCAGACTCTATGTGTAGATGAAATGTATGTGTGTACATAATTTTTCAAAGTAAATAGTGGAATAATAATTTCAAACATTTACTTAGTATTTCCTTTGTAGTAGGTACTATTGTAAGACTTTACATATATTAACTCTGTAATCCTCACTGTAATTCCATGAAGTATATATTATTATTATCCATATTTCTAAAGATGAGGAAACTGGGACACAGCAAGGCTAAGCACCTTGCCTAAGCTTATACAACCAATAAGTGATAGAGCTAAGATTCAGACCCAGGCATTCTGGTTTTGGAGTCTGTGTCTTCAACCACTAGCTTTAGTGGAAAAATGCCTACTACCCTGTGGCCATTAAGTTAGAACAAACTTACCTTTGTCCCAGATCATCAACTTGAGTAAATCTTGGTTTTGCTTGTAATACCTTTTAGGCAAACATTTATTATGTATTATTGGCCTTTTACAGCTGTCATCTTTCCTCCAATCTAGTGGTGCTTTTTTGAGGGGGGAGGGGAGAAAGTGTCAAATTCCATTTTGAGAATCTTAAATGTTAAGGACTATTCCTTTTCAGGAACATACACATATGTAAAAATAAAATTTTACTGGGCATATCTGAGTATTTATGGACTTTAAGTTCATCTTTGGAGTCAGCTGAAGAATCTCTAATGTAAACATTTCAATTTGTCTTTTCTCTCCATTATGTATACCTTTTTTTAGCCTGCCCTTTATGTTATTAATATACTTTTTATAGGGTTGTTCTACCTCTTTTGTTTCCACTTCTTATTTTGCTATTTTTCTTCCTTTTTAAGTATCATTATTCATTCATTGTTTTCTGTTTATTCCATATAATCAATCATTCTGACTGTAATTCTCAAATTATTCTAATGCTTTTAAAGTTCTGCTGTGAGGATTTCTTCTGACTGTACAGACACCTACTTTAATCTTTGTTTTGATTACTGATGGCATTCGGTCTTAGGTTCTAAAGTCTGTGCCTTTTTTTTTTTTTTGAGGTAAAAATCAGTTATATAAAATTTCCTTCTTCCTCTGGTAAAAAAAATCCTTCTGTTTCCTGGAGTTAGTTTTCTTCCATGATGTTTGTCATCTCTTGCATGCTATTTTCCTTTCTGTTTTTGTCTTTTTAAAAAAGTAGTCTTATTGAGATATAATTCACATACCATATAGTTCATCCCTTAAAATATGGAATTCACTTGTTCATAGTGTATTTACAGAATAGTACATTCATCACCGCTATCTTATTCCACAACATTTTTGTCACCCCCCAAAAGAAACCTAATGCTCATTAGCAGGTACTCTCCATTCTCTCTCCTCTACCTCTGGCAACCATTAATCAACCTCTGTCTCTAAGAATTTGCCTATGCTGAGTATTTAATATAAATGGAATCAAATAATATGTGGTCTCTTGTGCCTGGCTTTTTCACTGAGTAAGATATTTTCAGTATTCATCTGTGTTGTAGCATATATCAGTACTTCATTCCTTTTTATGGCTGATAATATCCCATTGTCTGGATATACCACATTTTCTTCATTCATCAGTTGCTATGTCAATTGTTTCTACTTTTTGAATAATTCTACTCTGAGAATTCATATACAAGTTTTTGTATGAATGTTTGTTTTCAGTTCTTTTGGACATATACCCAGAGTGGAATTGCTGGGTCACATGGTAATTTTTAATTTTTTTTGAGGAACTGCCACAGTATTCTCCATAGCTCCTGAACCATTTTACATGTCCACCAGCAATGCACAAGGGTTCCAGTTTCTCCATGTTTTGGTCAACACTTGTTCTTTTATGTCTTTATTTCAAAGAGAGAGAGAGTGAGGATGAGCAGAGACAGGGGCAGAGACAGAGGGAGAAGCAGACTCCCTCTGTCCCTGAAGAGCAGAGGAGCCTGATGTGGGGCTTGAGCCAAAGGCAGATGCTTAACCAACTAAGCCACCCAGGTGTCCCCCCAACTTTGAAAAAAAGATTTTATTTGTGAGAGAAAGAGAGTGAGCAAGCATGTGTGCTGGAGGATGAGGGAGGGGAGAGAGACTCTGAAGCAGACTCTGTGCTGAGCACAGAGCCTGATGTGGGGTTTGATCCTATGACCATGAGATCATGATCTCAGTCAGAACCAAGAGCTGCTACCCAACCAACTGAGCCACCCGAGCACCCCCCACCCTTTCTTTTTTGATTGTGGCAGTTCTGGGAGATATGAGGAGATATTTCATTGTGGTTTTAATTTATATTTATCTAATAATTAGTGATGTTGAATACCTTTTTATGTACCTGTTGGTCATATGTATGTTTTTGGAAAATGCCTGTTCAGGTCCTCTGCCCATTTTGTAATTGGATTGCTTGTTGTTTTTTTTTTTTTTTTCTCTTGAGACGTATGTGTTCTTTATATATTTTGGATATTAACCCCGTATCAGATATATGATATTGCAAATATTTTCTCCCATTTGTAGGTTGTCTTTTCATTTTGTTGATGGTTTCCTTTGCATGCAGGAGATTTTTAGTTTTTCAGATGTAGTACCATTTGTTTATTTTTGCTTTTGTTGCCTTTGCTTTTGGTGTCAGATGCAAAAAATCATTACCAAGACTGATGTCAAGGAACTTACCCCTGTGTTTTCATCTAGGAGTTTTATGGTTTCATCTTGGAGGTTTATGGTCTTATATTCAAGTCTTTAATCCATTTTGAGTTGATTTTTGTATATGGTGTAAGATAGAAGTTGGGTTCATTCTTTTGCATGTAGCTGTCCAGTTTGCCCAATACCGTATTTGTTGAGGAGACTACCCTTTCTCCAGTGTATATTCTTGGCTCTTTATCATTAATGAATTGACTATTTCTGCATGGGTCTATTTCTGTTCTTTGATTTATATGTGTCTCTTTTTATGCCAGTAGGATACTGTTTTGATTACTATAGATTTTTTTTTAGATTTTATTTATTTATTTGTCAGAGAGAGAGAGCACACACAAGCAGGCAGAGTGGCAGGGAGAGGCAGAGAGAGAAGCAGGCTTCCCGCTGAGCCAGGAGCCCGATGTGGGACTGAATTCCAGGACCCTGGGATCATGACCTGAGCCGAAGGCAGCGGCTTAACCCACTGAGCCACCCAGGTGCCCCTGATTACTATAGCTTTATAATATAGTTTGAAATCAGGAAATGTGATGTTTTGGTTTTGTCCTTCTTTGTCAAGATTGCTTTGCTTATTTGGGTCTTTTGTGGTTCCATACAAATTTTAGGACTATTTGTTCTATTTATGTGAAAAATGCCATTGGAATTTTGATAGGGATTGCATTGAATCTGCAGATTGCTTTGGGGAAGTATGGACATTTTAATAATTAGGATTTTTCGAATCCATGAGCATGGAATATCTTTTTATTTATTTGTGTCTTCTTTGGTTTCTTTCATCACTGTCTTATACTTCTCAGTGTACAGGTCTTTCACCTCCTTGGTTAAGTTTATTTTTAGGTATTCTTTCTGATGGAGTTGTAAATGGGATTGTTTATTTGTTTTTGTGTGCGTGTGCGATATAATTGACGTGTAACGTTATGTTACTTTCAGATGTACAATGGGATTATTTTCCTAATTTCTCTTTATGATAGTTTATTAGTATGTAGAAATGTAACTGGGTTTTATATACTGATTTTTGTATCCTACTGCTTTACTGAATTTGTTTATTCTAATAGTTTTTTGGTGGCATCTTTAGGTTTTTCTACATATTATGTCATCTGCAAATATTAAGACAATTTTAATTTTGGCTTTCGAGTTTGGATGCTTTTTGTTTCTTTTTCTTGCTTAATTGCTCTGGCTGGGAATTCTAATATGCTAAATAAAAGTGATCCTTGTCTTGTTTCTGATTTTAGAGGAAAATTTTCAGCTTTTACCATTAAGTATGATGTTATCATTGGGCTTAATATATATGGGTTTTATTATGTTGATGTACATTCCTTCTGTACCTACCTCATTGAGAATTTTTATCCTGTATGGATGTAGAATTTTGTTAAATGCTGTTTCTCATCTATTGGGATAAACATACAATTTTCATCATTTATTTTGCTAATGTGGTTTATTATTTCAATTGATTAGTGCATGTTGAACCATCCTTGGAATAAATTACACTTGATCATGGTATATGTCACTTTTTTTTTAAACTACTTTTTTAAAAATTTATTATTTATTATTATTTTTATTTATTTATTTATTTGTCAGAGAGAGAGAGAGAGAGAGAGAGAGTGAGAGAGAGAGAGCACAGGCAGACAGAGGCAGAGGGAGAAGCAGGCTCCCTGCAGAGCAAGGAACCTGATGTGGGACTCGATCCCAGGACGCTGGGATCATGACCTGAGCCGAAGGCAGCCACTTAACCAATTGAGCCACCCAGGCGCCCCTATGTCACTTTTTAAAAAAGATTTATTTATTAGAGAGAGAACAAACATGTGTGTGCATGGGAGCTGGAGGAGGGACAGAGGGAGAGGGAGAGAGAGAATCCCAAGCATATTCCCTGCTGAGTGTGGATCCTGTCATGGAGCTCGATCCCAGGACCCTGAGATCATGACTTGAGCCAAAACTGAGAGTCCATTGTTTAACCAACTGATGCACCAGGCACCCGTCTTTCTTTCTTTCTTTCTTTCTTTTTTTTTTTAAATTAAGTTTTTATTCCAGTTAGTTGACATACAGTATAACGTTAGTTTCAGGTGTACAGTTTAGTGATTCAACACTTACATACAACACCTACTGCTCATCACAACTAGTGCTCTCCTTAATCCCAATTACCTATTTAGCCCACCTCCCACTCCCTCTGATAACCCTCAGTTTGTTCTCTATAGTTAAGAGTCTGTTTCATGGTTTTCCTCTCCCCACCATGTTCATTTGTTTTCTTTCTTAAATTCCACATATGAGTGAAATCGTATGGTATTTGACTTTCTCTGATTGACTGACTTTGCTTAGCATTGTACTCCCTAGATCAATCCGTATTGTTCCAAATAGTAAGATTTCATTCTTTTTGATGGCCATGTAATATTCCACGTATAGCTAGACCACATTTTCTTTATCCATTTATCAGTGGACATTTGGGCTGCTTCCATATTTTGGCTGTTGTAAAAAATGTTGCAACAAGCATAGGGATGCATATACACTTTTGAATTGAAATTACTGGATCATATGGTAGTTCTGTATTTAATTTTTTGAGGAACCTTTATATTGTTTCCATAATAGCTACACCAGTTTGCATTCCTACCAACAGTGCATGAGGGTTTCTTTTTCTCCAGATCCTTGCCAACACTTGTTTCTTGTGTTTTTGATTTTAGCCATTCTGATAGGTGCAAGGTGGTATCTTCTTGTGGTTTTGATATGCATTTCCCTGATGATGAGTGATGTTGAGCATCGTTTCATGTGTCTGTTGGCCACCTGTATGTCTTCTTTGGAAAAATGTCTGTTCATGTCTTCTGCCCATTTCTTAACTGGATTGTTTTCTGGGTGTCAAGTTTAGTAAGTCCTTTATATATTTTGGATAATAACCGTTTATCAGGTATATCATTTGTAAATGTCTTCTCCCATTCTGTAGGTTGTCTTTTAGTTTTACTGATTGAATTTCCTTTGCTGTGTAGAAGCTATTTATTTATTTGAGCGAGAACATATGAGTGAGTAGGGGAAAGGGAGAGAGAATCTGAAGCAGACCGTCCACTCAGCATGGAGCTTGATGCATGGCTCAGTCTCACAACACTGAGATCATGACCTGAGCTGAAATCAAGAGTTGGATGCTCAATGGACTGAGGCATCCAGGTGCCCTGTAGAAGCTCTTTATTTTGATGAAGTTCCAGTAGTCATTTTTTCTTTTGTTTCCCTTCCTGCAGGAAGTAAATC
This sequence comes from Martes martes, assembly GCF_963455335.1. Classification (NCBI taxonomy): domain Eukaryota; kingdom Metazoa; phylum Chordata; class Mammalia; order Carnivora; family Mustelidae; genus Martes; species Martes martes. The sequence continues at coordinate 197,362,762 of NC_137888.1, read as the reverse complement.
TAGAAAGAGTTGCTATGGCTCATGTCAAAGAGGTTACTGCATGTGTTCTCTAGGATTTTAATGATTTCCTGTCTCTCATTTAGGTGTTTTTTTTTTTTAAGATTTTATTTATTTATTTGATAGACAGAGATTGCAACTAGTCAGAGAGGCAGGCAGGGAGAGAGAGGAGGAAGCAGGCTCCCTGCTGAGCAGAGAGCCCAATGCGGGGCTCGATCCCAGGACCCTGAGACCATGACCCGAGCCGAGGGCAGAGGCTTTAATCCACTGAGCCACCCAGGCGTCCCTCATTTAGGTTTTTAATCCATTTTGAATTTAGTTTGTGTATGGTCTAAGCAAGTAGTCGTTTTCATTCTTCTGAATGTTGCTGTCCAGTTTTCCCAACAACATTTGTTGAAGAGACTGTCTTTTTTCCATTGGGCATTCTTTTCTGCTTTGACAAAGGTTAAATGACCATATAGTTGTGGTTTCCTCTTTGGGTTTTCTGTGCTGTTGCAGTGATCTGTGTGTCTATTTTTGTGCCAATACCATACTGTCTTGATGACTACAGCTTTGTATTAATTAGAGTTTGAAGTCCAGAATCATGATGCCTCCAACTTTGCTTTTCTTTTTGAAGGTCGCTTTGGCTATTCAGGTGTTGTTTTTTGTTTTTGTTTTTTTGGTTCTGTACAAATTTTAGGATTGTTTATTCTAGCTCTATGAAAAATGTTGATGGTGTTTTGATAGAGACTGCATAAAATATGTAGATTGCTTTGGGTAATAGAGACATTTTAACAACATCTGTTCTTCTAATCCATGAGCCTGGAATGTCTTTCCATTTCTTTTTGTCATCTTCAATATTTTTCATCAGTGTTTTTGGAGTACCAGTCTTTCATCTCTTTAGTTAGGTTTATTTGTAGGTATCTTACCATTGTCAGTGCAGTTGTAAATGGGATTGATTTCTTTGCTTCATTTTTCATGTTAGAAATGCAGTGGATTTCAATATATTGATTTTGTAACCCGTGATGATACTGAATTCATTTATCAATTCTAGCAATTTTTTGGTAGTCTTTAGGGTTCTCTACATAAAGTATCATGTCATCTGTAAATAGTGAAAATTTTACTTCTTCTTTGCTGATTTGGATGCCTTTGTTACTTTTTCTTTTCTGATTGTTGTGCCTAGGACTTTCAGCACTATGTTGAGTAAAAGTGGTGAGAGTGGACATCCTTGTGTTGTTTCTGACCTTAGGGAAAAAGCTCTCAATTTCCCCCTGTTAAATATGATGTTAACTGTCAGTTTTCTTTTTTTAATGTGGCCCTTATTATATTGAGGTATGTTCCTTCTACACCTACTTTGTTGAGGGTGGGTTTTTTTTTTTTATCATGAATGGATGTTGTACTTTGTTAAATGCTATTTCTTCATCTGTTGAAATATTTGACTTTTAAAAAATTTTACATGACTTTTAATTATGCTTCCTGTTGTTGATGTGAAATATGATGATTGATTTGCAAATACTGAACCACTCTTACATCCCAGGCATGAAAGTATGTGTGGTGAATGATTTTTAAAAATATATTGTTGGAGATTATGCTGAGTGAAATAAGTCAAGCAGAGAGAGTCAAGTATCATATGGCTTCACTTATTTGTGGAGCATAACAAATAACATGGAGGACAAGGGTAGATGGAGAGGAGAAGGGAGTTGAGGGAAATTGGAAGGGGAGGTGAACCATGAGAGACTATGGACTCTGAAAAACAACCTGAGGGTTTTGAAGGGGCGGGGGCTGGGAGGTTGGGGGAACCAGGTAGTGGGTACTAGGGAGGGCACGGATTGCATGGAGCACTTGGTGTGGTGAAAAAAACAATGAATACTGTTAATGCTGAAAAGAAATAAAACATTAAATTAATTAATTAATTAATTTTTAAAAATAAAATTAAAAAACCATCCAGTGCACACATCAAAATTTAAAATTTCTGTGCATCACGCCAAACTGTGGAAAGAACCAAGATGCCCTTCAACGGATGAATGGATAAGGAAGATGTGGTCCAAATACACTATGGAGTATTATGCCTCCATCAGAAAGGACGAATACCCAACTTTTGTAGCAACATGGACGGGACTGGAAGAGATTATGCTGAGTGAAATAAGTCAAACAGAGAAAATCAAGTATCATATGGTTTCACTTATTGGTGGAGCATAACAAATAATATAGAGGACAAGGGTAGATGGAGAGGAGAAGAGAGTTGAGGGAAACTGGAAGGGGAGGTGAACCATGAGAGACTATGGACTCTGAAAAACAACCTGAGGGTTTTGAAGGGGCGGGGTGGGAGGGTGGGGGAACCAGGTGGTGGGTATTAGGGAGGGCACGGATTGCATGGAGCACTGGGTGTGGTGAAAAAACAATGAATACTGTTATGCTGAAAATAAATAAAAAATTAAAAAAATATATATTGTTGGGTTCTATTTGCTAGTATTTTGTTGAGGATTTTTGTATCTGTGCTTATCAGAGATACTGGCTTGTAGTGCCTTTATCTGCTTTTGGTAGCAGGGTAATGCTGCCTAGAGTGAATTTGTAAGTTTTCCTTCCTCTTCTATTTTTTTTTTTTTGACTAGTTTGAGAGGAATAGGTATAATTTTGTAAAAATGTTTGATAAATTTTTAAAATGTTTTTATTTTTTAAAGATTTTTATTTATTTATTTGACAGAGATCACAAGTAGGGAGAGAGGCAGGCAGAGAGAGGAGGAAGCAGGCTCCCCACTGAGCAGAGAGCCCAATGCAGGGCTTAATCCCAGGACCCTGGGATTGTGACCTGAGCTGAAGGCAGAGGCTTTAACCCACTGAGACACCCAGGCGCCCCAATGCTTTTATTTTTTAAATTTTTTTAATGTTTTTAAATGTTTGATAAATTCACTTTTTACATGTTTGATAAATTCACTTGTGAAGTGATCTGAAGGGACACTTGAGCCCCAGTGTTTATCTCAACAGTGCCCACAACAGCCAAACTATGGAAAGAGTCCACATGTCCATCAACAGGTGAATGGATAAGAAAAATATGGCATATATATACAATGCCATAAAAAATGAAAACTTATCATTTGCAATGATGTGGATGGAACTACAGGGTATTATGTTAAGTGAAATAAGTCAATTAGAAAGAGAGTTACATGATTTCACTCATATGTGGAATTTAAGAAACAAAATTGGATCATAGGGAAAGGGAGGGAAAAAAGACAAAATTGGAGAGGGAAACAAGCCATAAGAGACTCTTAACTACAATCTGAGAGTTTTGAAAGGGCCGGGGGTGGGAAGGTGGGTGAGCCTGGTGGTGGGTATTATGGAGGGCATGTATTGCATGGAGCGCTGAGTGTGGTGCATAAACAATGAATTCTGGTACACTGATAAGAAACTTAAAAAAAAAATAAAAAAAAGAGAGACTCTTAACTACAGGAAACAAACTGAGGGTTGCTGGAGGGGAGCTTGATGGGGGGATGGGGTAATTGGGTGATGGGCATTAAGGATGGCTCATGATGTAATGAACACTGGATTTTAAACACAACTGATGAATTACTGAACTCCGCCTCTGAAACTAATAATACACTACATGTTAATTGGATTTTTTTTAGAATTTTAATTCAACTAGTCAAGGTATATTACATCATTAGTTTTTGGTATAATGTTCAATGATTTATTGGTAGAGTATAACATCTAGTACTCATCATATCAAATGCCCTCTTTAATGCCCATCACCCAATTACCACATCACCCCATCTACCTTCTTTTCTGCAAAACTCAGTTTGTTTGAATTTAAATAAAACAAAATTTTTTAAACAAAGAATTCACTTGTGAAGCCAACTGGTCCTTGACTTTTGTTTGTTGGAAATTTTTGACTGCCACTTCAGTTTCATTGCTGGTAATAGGTCTGCTCAGATTTTCTATTTCTTCCTCATTCAGTTTTAGGAGGTTATATGTTTCTAGGAATTTTTCCATTTCTTCTAGATTGTTCAGTTTGTTGACATGTAATTTTTCATAATATTCTCATAATCCTTTATATTTATGTGGTGTTTGTTGTGTTTCTCTATTTTCATTTTTGATTTTGAGTCCTTTCTCTCTCTCTCTCTTTTGATGCATCTGGCTAAAGGTTTATCAATTCTTAAAATTATTTGAAAGCCTTTTAGACCTTTGGATCCTGCTTACCTCTCCAGCTTCAATTTTTGTCACCAATTTATTGATCTGCTATGTTTAACTTTTAAATTGTTTAGAAATTGCACCTTTTCTCCAGCCTCTGGATCTTGGAGATCTGACTCTGCTTTATTTCTCTAACGACATAACTGCATGCCTCACTCTCTTCAACTGTATTTAACCAATCTAACATGTTAGTTCCTAAGAAAGTTGCACTTTTTCTTGCCTCTCTGCTCTTTGTGCATGCCGTTCTGATATTTCTTTTTTTCCCCACCCATTATTTATTTATTTCTTTTTTTAAAAATTTCTTTTCAGTGTTTCAGAATTGATTTTTTGTCTTATTCTATTCATCCTTGAGTTTTCAGCCTAAGTTTCCTTCCTTGTTTTTAGACCAGGTTTGATTCCTCTGCTTTATGCACCCATTGTACCTTTGTACTTAACATAGCAAAGGACACATTTTATAGGGATTGCTTGTTTTTCTTCTCCACTGAAATGTGAGCTCTGAAAGGCTAGCATCTAGGTCTGTATTTTTTACTACTATAGCCTCTGCATCTGGCAACTTGCCAGATACATGGGGAATGCTCAGTGTATACCTATTGAAAGTTGACCAGTGAATGATATAATTAACTTCGCTTGTGTAGGTCAGGGAATGTTTCAAAGAGAAGGAAATAATATGGGTTAAGCTTGCAAAATGAATAGAAGTTTTCAGGAGATTAGAGTGAGAATGATGAGAGAAAGGGCATTTTGGAGAATACCATTTACAAAACACTATATAAAAAAGCTTGGAGCATAATGGAGCCGATTGCTCTTAGTTCCAACCAGGTTGGGTGCAAATTTGAGTAATTGTTGAAAGATGAAGAGATCTGGTCGTGGAAGGCCTGATATGCTATATTCATCTCTTGTTATTGGGAACCATTCATGCTGAGGGAGTTTTATCATTTACTAAAATCTAACTATGTCATAGGATTTTTCTTAAAATATCTCAGTGCTTACAACACTTTTCTTTTTGGCAACTGAATTTCATCTGGGCTGAGTAAAGGTTGCTGTCTTATTTATCCTGAAATACTTGGTGTTTATAATTATATTCTAAGCAGGATCATACTCTTTGAAGTCATGTGTTGTGTGTTATGCCTCTCTATATCCCACAGGGAATTTAGATGAGTGTTACTATAGTTTTATCTCTTCCTCTGATTTTGATACAGTTTTGCCAGTATTTCTTTTAAAATACCTCCCCACTAGGCATGGCATACTAGCTGTATCATGATCATTTATGTCAGAGTAGAATAGAACTTCTACTGTGTGTGTTCTATGCCCTGAGCTCTTTGTTAATGAAGTTGACAGTGACATTGACATTTTTGGGGTAGCCATTTCATGTTGTTTGTTTCTATTAAATCACCAAATCTAACCAAGCTTTTCACATGAAGTACTTTATTATTATTTTTTTTAATAGGTAAGCTCTACACCCAACATGGGGCTTGAACTCAAGACCCCAAGATCAGGAGTCACTTGCTCTACCAACTGAGCCAGCTAGCTGCCCTGTGTACTTTTAAGATCTTTTGTATTTGTTTAAGTGATCTTGTAGAGCCTAAATTAGGGATTTCCGTCTGTATTCCTACTAAACTTCATTCTGTTGCTTTTAATCTTGCATTCTAACTTAGTTGTTTAGATATCTTTTAACTTATATATTTGAATAGCTAATAGATGGCTTAAAAGTCCCAAGGTAAAAAGGGTTACACAATATTGTAGCTAACCTTGACCACCTAGTTCTTCACTCTTTTCACAGTTATTCCATATGTATTCTGCTGGAGTTTCTGTATGCATATACAGAAAAAGCAAATATTATGTGTGTTATTTTTAATTATTTTTAGCACTAAAAATTATACTTACTGTACTCACTGTTAATCCTCTTACTCCCCCTATTTAATATTTCTCAGAGATATTTCCATATAGTTCATAGAGAGCTTCCTTATTTTAGCTTCTGCATAAGTGTTCTGGTATATGGTCATGTCACAGTCCATTAACTGGTCCTTTTTAATGGAGTTTGAACTGTTTATATTTTTCACTGATCAGTGTTGCAGTGAATGACCTTGAATATACTTGTCAACCTTAATTTATAATTGTGCATGTGTATCTTAGGATAAGATCAGAGATGTTAGAGATGTTGGATATATAGGTATATGAATTTGCCCAATGGTGATGCTTTAAATTTTTTTCTGTATAGATAGTGCATATTTTCTCTTTGTCCCTATTTATTTACGCCTTTGTTTGCTGTTGCAAATGAGATCTTTTAGATTGTTAAATTTCTATTGATTCCATATGTTGATTTTTATTTGTGTGTGTATATGCATATACACACAATCTTACTCATTTTTTTAGTTTATTTTGTCTTCCGAGTATGTAAAATTACTTATAGAATAGATTATTTTTTCTTTTTTAAACTTAGTTTTATTACTTTTTAAAATTTTATTTATTTTATTTTACTTAAATTCAACTAATTAATGTATAGTGCATTATTAGTTTCAAAGGTAGAGTTCAGTGATTCATTGGTTGTATTTAAAATCCGGTGCTCATTATATCATGTGCCTTTGTAATGCCCATCACCCAGTTACCCCATCCCCCACCCACTTCCCTTCCAGCAACCCTCAGCTTTTTTCCTATAGATAAGGCTCTCTTATGGTTTATCTCCCTTGATTTTGTCTTATTTTATTTCTCCCTCCCTTTCCCTATGATCCTCTGTTTTGTTTCTTAAATTCCACGAGTGAAATCATATAATTGTCTTTCTCTGATTGACTTATAATGCTTAGCATAATACACTGTAGTTCCATCTGCATTGTTGCAAATGGTAAGATTTCATTCTTTTGATGGCTAATATTCCATTGTATATATATTCCACATTTTCCTTATCCATTCCTCTGTCAATGGACATGTGGGCTCTTTCTATAGTTTGGCTATTGTGGACATTGTTGCAATAAACATCGGGATGCAGGTGTCCCTTCAGATCACCTGTTTGTATCTGTTGGGTAAATATCTAGTAGTGCAATTGTTGGGTCATAGGGTAGCTCTATTTTTTCCACTCTTTGAGGAACCTCCATACTGTTTTTCAGAGTGGCTGTACCAGCTTGCATTCGCATCAGCAGTGTGAGAGGGTTCCCCGCTCTCTGTATCCTCGTTAACATTTGATGTTTCCACACTTGTTAATTTTAACCATTCTGACTGCTGTGAGGTAGTATCTCACTGTGGTTTTGATTTGTATTTTACTGATGCTGAGTGATGCTGAGCACTTTTTCATGTGTCTGTTGGCTGACATTTGGATATCTTCCTTGAAGAAATGTCTACATGTCTTCTACCCATTTCTTGATTGGATTATTTGCTCTTTGGGTGTTGAGTTTGATAAGTTCTTTATAGATTTTGGATACTAGCCCTTTATTTGATATGTCATTTGTGAATATCTTCTCCCATTCTGTCAGTTGTCTTTTGTTTTTGTTGACTGATTTGCTGTGCAAAAGCTTTTGATCTTGATGAAGTCCCAATAGTTCATGTTTGCCCTTGCTTCCCTTGTCTTTGGCGATGTTTCTAGGAAGGAGCTGCTACGGCTGAGGTCAAAGAGGTTGCTGCCTGTGTTCTCCTCAAGGATTTTGATGGATTCCTATCTCACATTGAGGTTTTCCATCCATTTTGAGTCTATTTTCGTGTGTGGTATAAGGAAATGGTCCAGTTTCATTCTTCTGCATGTGGCTGTCCAATTTTCCCAACACCATTTGTTGAAGAGACTGTCTTTTTTCCATTGGGCATTCTTTCCTGCTTTTTCAAAGATTAGTTGACCATAAAGTTGAGGGTCCATTTCTGGGTTCTTGATTCTGATCCATCGATCTAGTTGTCTGTTTTTGTGCCAGTACCATACTGTCTTGATGATGACAGCTTTGTAATAGAGCTTGAAGTGTGGAATTGAGATGCCACCAGCTTTGGTTTTCTTTTTCAACATTCCTCTGGCTATTCGAGGTCTTTTCTGGTTGCATATAAATTTTAGGATTATTCTATTTCTTTGAAAAAGAATGGAAAAGAATAGGTATTAATTCTTCTTTGAATGTTTGGTAGAATTCCCCTGGGGAGCCAACTGGTCCTGGGCTCTTGTTTGTTGGGAGATTTTTGATGACTGCTTCAATCTTCTTGCTGGTTATGGGTCTGTTCAGGTTTTCTATTTCTTCCTGGTTCAGTTTTGGTAGTTTTTCTGTCTCTAGGAATGCATCCATTTCTTCCAGATGGTCTAATTTGCTGGCATACTGTTGCTCATAATATGTGCTTATAATTGTTTGTATTTCTTTGGTGTTGGTTGTGATCTCTCCTCTTTCATTCATAATTTTATTAATTTGGGTCCTTTCTCTTTTCTTTTTGATAAGTCTGGCCAGGGGCTTATCAATCTTATTAATTCTTTCAAAGAAGCAGCTCCTTGTTTCATTGATTTGTTCTACTGTTCTTTTGGTTTCTGTTTGATTGATTTCTGCTCTGACCTTAATTATAGCGCTTTTCCTGCTGGGATTAGGCTTTCTTTGCTGTTCTTTTTCTAGCTGCTTTAGGTGTAGGGTTAGGTTGTGTATTTGAGACCTTTCTTGTTTCTTGAGAAAGGCTTGTATTGCTATATACTTTCCTCTCAGGTTCGCCTTTGCTGTGTCCCAAAGATTTTGAAGAGTTGTGTTTTCATTTTCATTTGTTTCTGTGAATTTTTTCAATTCTTCTTTAATTTCCTGGTTGACCCATTCATTCTTTTGTAGGATGCTCTTTAGCCTCCATGTATTTGAGTTCTTTCCAACTTTCCTCTTGTGATTGAGTTCTAGTTTCAGAGCATTGTGGTCTGAAAGTATGCAGGGAGTGATCCCAATCTTTTGGTACCGGTTGAGACCTGATTTGTGACCCAGGGTGTGATCTATTCTGGAGAATGTTCCATGTGCACTAGCACTAGAGAAGAATGTGTATTCTCTTGTTTTGGGATGGAATGTTCTGAATGTATTTGTGAAGTCCATCTGGTCCAGTGTGTCATTTAAAACCTTTATTTCCTTGTTGATCTTTTGTTTAGATGATCTGTCCATTTCAATGAGGGGGGTGTTAAAGTCTCCTACTATTATTTTATTATTGTTGATGTGTGTCTTTGATTTTGTTATTAATTGGTTTATATAGTTGGCTTCTCCCATGTTAGGGGCATAGATATTTAAAATTGTTACATCTTAGTGTTGGATATACCCTTTAAGTATGATATAGTGTCCTTTCTCATCTCTTATTATAATCTTGGCTTAAAATCTAATTTATGTGACGTAAGGATTGCCACCCCAGCTTTCTTTTGATGGTGAATTGTTTTCCACCCCCTCACTTTAAATCTGGAGGTGTCTTTGAGTCTATAATGAGTCTTTTGTGGACAGACTATCAATAGGTCTTTTTTAAAAAATCCAATCTGATGCTGTTTTTTTTTCCTTAAGATTTTATTTATTTATTTGACAGAGATAGTGAAAGAGGTAACACAGGCATGGGGGAGGGTGAAACAGGATGGAAAGGGAGGAGCAGGCTCCCCGCTGAATAAGGAGCCCTATGTGGGGCTTGATTCTAGGGTGCTGGGATCATGACCTGAGCCCAAGTCAGATGCTGAATGACTGAGCCACCCAGGTGCCCTGCTCTGTATCTTTTGATTGCAGCATTTAGTCCAGTTACATTCAGACTAACTACTGAAAGATGAATTTAGTGCCATTGTATTACCTGTACAGTCATTGTTTCTATAGATGGTCTCTGTTTGTTACTTTTGGGCTCTCCCTTTGCTCAAAAGATGCCCTTTAATATTTCTTGCAGGGCTGGTTTAGGGATCACAGATTCTTTTAGTTTCTGTTTTCCTGGAAGCTCTTTATCTCTCCTATTCTGAATAACAGCCTTGCTGTACACAGTATTCTTTACTGCATATTTTTCTCATTCAGTGCCTTGAATATATCAGAGAAGACGTTTTTAGCCTGCCAGGTCTCTGTGGATAGGTCTGCTACCAGCCTTATGTTTCTACCCTTGAGGGTTAAGGACCTCTTATCCTATACTGCTTTCAGGATTTTCTCTTTACTTTGAAATTTATAAGCTTCACTCTTATATGCTGAGGTGTTGACCTATTTTTATTGACTTGGGGGAGGTGTTCTCTGTACCTCCTAGACCTGAATGTCTTTTCTTCCCCAGATTAGTCAAGTTCTCAGCTATAAAATGTTTAGGTAATCTTTCTATCCCTTCTTTCTCTCCTCCTCTTTTGTGATGACTCTTATTTTAATATTAATTCACTTTATGGTATTGCTGATTTCTCATCCTCCCTTTGTGAGCCAGTAGTTGTTTGTCTTTCTTTTTCTCAGCTTTCTTATTCTCCATCATTTTGTTTTCTATTATCACTGACTCTCTTTTCTGCCTCATTTACCCTAGCAGTTAGAGCCTTGGTTTTTTTTCTGCATCTCAGTAATAAACTTTTTGATTTTGGCCTGATTAGATTTTAGTTCTTTTATTTCTCCAGTAAGGGATTTAAAAATTTTTTTTAAAAGTATTTTTTAAAAAAGATTTTATTTATTTGTCAGAGAGAGAGAGCACAAGCAGGCAGAGTGGCAGGCAGAGGCAGAGAGAGAAGCAGGCTCCCCGCTGGACAAAGAGTCCAATGCGGGACTCGATCCCAGGATGCTGGGATCATGACCTGAACCAAAGGCAGCGGCCCAACCCACTGAGCCACCCAGGTGTCCCAAAAAATTTTTTTAATAAGAATATCTCCCAGTATATATCTTTTCTTTGTTAAATAATTAACTTTATATTTCTTACTTGATTTGTGTACTCTAAATGATAAACTTTGGATCCCAGATAAAAGCAATCAGCAGATAATCTATCTCTCACCTTTCCCTTCCAGTTGTTGCTTTGTCATTTTATATTCCCTAGGCATATAACATTTATATTCTATCACCCTAATTTCCATATTTGTTTTTTCCTTATTTCTGTTGTTAAATTTATTTAATATTTATTGTCAGTTCTTTTTGTGAAGTTTTCTCAAATCTTCATCCCCTAATAGTTTCTTCAAGAAAGGATCATGGACAATACATAGCTTGAATTTTGGATTGTTTAGAACACATTTGTAACTTTAATACTTTGACTTCATGCTTTAAGGATACCTTGGTAGGATAGAACATAAATTTGCTTACACTTTCTTTCCTCCAGTTTCTTTAAAATGTTTCTCTAGTATCTTCCAGTGTTGACTGTTACTATCAAGAAATATGAAGCTAGTGTGATTTTAACCTCATTTTTTTCCTTTTTAAAGTTTTTAAACTTCAATAACATTTCTAGGCTACATCTAATGCTGAGCATTCTGCATCACTGTTTCTTGGCACAAAGTATGTCCTTCAAATATCTCTCTTAAAATCTTTTTCACCCTCCCACAGAAAAACCTTCCCAAATTATATCTTTATAATTACATTCATGAATTACATCTTATTTTGTTTTGAGTTTAAGAATTTCATTTAGGCATATATTGGATTCCTTTTGCCATTTTTCTAGGTATAATTTTCTCTTTAATTCCATTTCAAATTTGTGCGCTGATGTTTTTAATCAGTTTTAGAAAACTGTCAGATATTATCTTTATGAATATTCTTTCCTATTTTTTTTGTCTTCTAAAGGGTACTAGTTGTTAGGTTTTTTAGGTCTTTTGAGTAAGTTCCACATGTCTGTTATATACTTACTGTTTTCTACCTTAGATATTTTCTATTGATCTCTCTTCAGATTTATTTTTAAAAAAGTTTTTAATAAGCTTTTTAGTTTGGAGTGATTTTAGGTTTACAGGAAAGTTGCATAGGTGGTGCAGAGGGCTTCCATACCCTTTACTCAGTTTTCCTTGATGCCAGCCTCTCAGGTTTCCATGGTGCTTTTGTATAAACCATGAAAACAGTGTTGGCCCATTGATGCAGGGCTCTTTCCCCTGTCAGGCCTACCCTGGCCAGGCCCCACCTTACATGTAGCAGTTCTTCTGAACCTGCTCTGGGCTGTGAGAGTGTCTCAGTGAGCTTCATTCAGGGTCTGTCTGATACAAGGCTAGATTTTGGGCTTTCAGGGAGAAGACCACAGAGGCAACTTCCATTCTTATCATCATAGCAGGGAAAATTTTGTAGTTTTTTTTTTAAAGATTTTATTTATTTATTTGACAGACAGAGATCACAAGTAGGCAGAGAGGCAGGCAGAGAGAGAGAGAGGAGAAAGCAGGCTCTCCATGGAGCAGAGAGCCTGATGCAGGGCTCCATCCCAGGACCCTGGGATCATGACCTGAGCCGAAGGCAGAGCCTTTAACCCACTGAGCCACCCAGGCACCCCAAAATTTTATAGTTTTAAATGCATATACTGGAAGGAAAGAGAAGTTTTTTTTTTCAAGTTTTTTTTTCTATTTAAAAAATTTTTTATAAACATATAATATATTTTTATCCCCAGGGGTACAGGTCTGTGAATCACCAGGTTTACACACTTCACAGCACTCATCACAGCACATACCCTCCCCAATGTCCATAACCCCACCCCCCTCTCCCGACCCCCCTCCCCCCAGCAACCCTCAGTTTGTTTTGTGAGATTAAGAGTCACTTATGGTTTGTCTCCCTCCCGATCCCATCTTGTTTCATTTATTCTTTTCCTACCCCCCAACCCCCCCATGTTGCATCTCCACTTCCTCATATCAGGGAGATCATATGATAGTTGTCTTTCTCCGATTGACTTATTTCACTAAGCATGATACCTTCTAGTTCCATCCACGTCATCGCAAATGGCAAGATTTCATTTCTTCGGATGGCTGCATAGTATTCCATTGTGTATATATACCACATCTTCTTTTTTTTTTTTTTTCCAACTTTATTTTATTTTATTTTTTTTTTATTTATTTTCAGCGTAACAGTATTCATTGTTTTTTCACCACACCCAGTGCTCCATGCAATCTGTGCCCTCCCTAATACCCACCACCTGGTTCCCCCACCCTCCCACCCCACCCCTTCAAAACCCTCAGGTTGTTTTTCAGAGTCCATAGTCTCTCTTGGTTCACCTCCCCTTCCAGTTTCCCTCAACTCCCTTCTCCTCTCCATCTACCCTTGTCCTCTATATTATTTGTTATGCTCCACCAATAAGTGAAACCATATGATACTTGACTTTCTCTGTTTGACTTATTTCACTCAGCATAATCTCTTCCAGTCCTGTCCATGTTGCTACAAAAGTTGGGTATTCGTCCTTTCTGATGGAGGCATAATACTCCATAGTGTATATGGACCACATCTTCCTTATCCATTCATCCGTTGAAGGGCATCTTGGTTCTTTCCACAGTTTGGCGACCGTGGCCATTGCTGCTATAAACATTGGGGTACAGATGGCCCTTCTTTTCACTCCATCTGTATCTTTGGGGTAAATACCCAGCAGTGCAATTGCAGGGTCATAGGGAAGATCTATTTTTAATTTCCTGAGGAATCTCCACACTGTTCTCCAAAGTGGCTGCACCAGTTTGCATTCCCACCAACAGTGTAAGAGGGCTCCCCTTTCTCCACATCCTCTCCAACACACGTTGTTTCCTGTCTTGCTAATTTTGGCCATTCTAACTGGTGTAAGGTGGTATCTCAATGTGGTTTTGATTTGAATCTCCCTGATGGCTAGTGATGATGAACATTTTTTCATGTGTCTGGTAGCCATTTGTATGTCTTCCTTGGAGAAGTGTCTGTTCATATCTTCTGCCCATTTTTTAATATGATTATCTGTTTTGTGTGTGTTGAGTTTGAGGAGTTCTTTATAGATCCTGGATATCAACCTTTTTTTTTTTTTAAATTTTTTATTTATTTTCAGCGTAACAGTATTCATTGTTTTTTCACCACACCCAGTGCTCCATGCAATCTGTGCCCTCCCTAATACCCACCACCTGGTTCCCCCACCCTCCCAACCCGCCCCTTCAAAACCCTCAGGTTGTTTTTCAGAGTCCATAGTCTCTCATGGTTCACCTCCCCTTCCAATTTCCCTCAACTCCCTTCTCCTCTCCATCTACCCTTGTCCTCTATATTATTTGTTATGCTCCACCAATAAGTGAAACCATATGATACTTGACTTTCTCTGTTTGACTTATTTCACTCAACATAATCTCTTCCAGTCCTGTCCATGTTGCTACAAAAGTTGGGTATTCGTCCTTTCTGATGGAGGCATAATACTCCATAGTGTATATGGACCACATCTTCCTTATCCATTCATCCGTTGAAGGGCATCTTGGTTCTTTCCACAGTTTGGCGACCGTGGCCATTGCTGCTATAAACATTGGGGTACAGATGGCCCTTCTTTTCACTACATCTGTATCTTTGGGGTAAATACCCAGCAGTGCAATTGCAGGGTCATAGGGAAGATCTATTTTTAATTTCCTGAGGAATCTCCACACTGTTCTCCAAAGTGGCTGCACCAGTTTGCATTCCCACCAACAGTGTAAGAGGGTTCCCCTTTCTCCACATCCTCTCCAACACACGTTGTTTCCTGTCTTGCTAATTTTGGCCATTCTCACTGGTGTAAGGTGGTATCTCAATGTGGTTTTGATTTGAATCTCCCTGATGGCTAGTGATGATGAACATTTTTTCATGTGTCTGGTAGCCATTTGTATGTCTTCATTGGAGAAGTGTCTGTTCATATCTTCTGCCCATTTTTTGATATGATTATCTGTTTTGTGTGTGTTGAGTTTGAGGAGTTCTTTATAGATCCTGGATATCAACCTTTTATCTGTACTGTCATTTGCAAATATCTTCTCCCATTCCGTGGGTTGCCTCTTTGTTTTGATGACTGTTTCTTTTGCTGTGCAGAAGCTTTTTATCTTGATGAAGTCCCAGAAGTTCATCTTTGCCTTTATTTCCTTCGCCTTTGGAGACATATCTTGAAAGAAGTTGCTATGGCTGATATCAAAGAGGTTACTGCCTATGTTCTCCTCGAGGATTCTGATGGATTCCTGTCTCACGTTGAGGTCTTTTATCCATTTCGAGTTTATCTTTGTGTACGGTGTAAGAGAATGGTCAAGTTTCATTCTTCTACATATAGCTGTCCAGTTTTCCCAGCACCATTTATTGAAGAGACTGTCTTTTTTCCACTGGATATTTTTTCCTGTTTTGTCAAAGATTATTTGACCATAGAGTTGAGGGTCCATATCTGGGCTCTCTACTCTGTTCCACTGGTCCATGTGTCTGTTTTTATGCCAGTACCATGCTGTCTTGGTGATCACAGCTTTGTAGTAAAGCTTGAAATCAGGTAACGTGATGCCACCAGTTTTATTTTTGTTTTTCAACATTTCCTTAGCAATTCGGGGTCTCTTCTGATTCCATACAAATTTTAGTATTATTTGCTCCAGCTCTTTGAAAAATACTGGTGGAATTTTGATTGGAATGGCATTAAAAGTATAGATTGCTCTGGGCAGTATAGACATTTTAACGATGTTTATTCTTCCGATCCAAGAGCATGGAATGGTCTTCCATATTTTTGTGTCTTCTTCAATTTCTTTTAGGAGTGTTCTGTAGTTCCTCGAGTACAGATCTTTAACCTCTTTGGTTAGGTTTATTCCGAGGTATCTTATGGTTTTTGGTGCTATTGTAAATGGAATCGATTCTCTAATTTGCCTTTCTGTATTTTCATTGTTAGTGTATAAGAAAGCCACTGATTTCTGGACATTGACTATGTATCCTGCTACATTACTGAATTGCTGTATGAGTTCTAGTAGTTTGGAGGTGGAGTCTTTCGGGTTTTCCATATAAAGAATCATGTCATCTGCGAAGAGAGAGAGTTTGACTTCTTCCTTGCCAATCTGGATACCTTTTATTTCTCTTTGTTGTCTGATTGCTGTTGCTAGGACTTCTAATACTATGTTGAACAAGAGTGGTGAGAGTGGGCATCCTTGTCGTGTTCCTGATCTCAATGGGAAGGCTGCAAGCTTTTTCCCATTGAGGATGATATTTGCTGTGGGTTTTTCATAGATAGATTTGATGAAGTTCAGGAATGTTCCCTCTATCCCTATACTTTGAAGCGTTTTAATC
The DNA here is from genome assembly GCF_963455335.1 of Martes martes. Lineage (NCBI taxonomy): Eukaryota > Metazoa > Chordata > Mammalia > Carnivora > Mustelidae > Martes > Martes martes. The sequence goes on along the minus strand of NC_137888.1, from coordinate 197,346,554 downwards.
AGGAACGGATGCTGGATTTTGTCAAAAGCTTTTTCTGCATCAATGGAGAGGATCATGTGGTTCTTCTCTCTTCTCTTATTGATGATCCAAGCATTCTTAAGCAAGGTGGTCTTTAGCTTCCAGGTATTTGAGTTCCTTCTGAACTTTTCCTTGTGATTGAGCTCCAGTTTCAAAGCATTGTGATCTGAGAATATGCAGGGAATTATCTCAGTCTTTTGGTATCGGTTGAGCCCTGATTTGTGACCCAGTATGTGGTCTATTCTGGAGAAGGTTCCATGTGCACTTGAGAAGAATGAGTATTCTGTTGTTTTAGGGTGGAATGTTCTGTATATATCTATGAGGTCCATCTGGTCCAATGTATCATTCAATGCTCTTATTTCTTTATTGATTTTCTGCTTCGATGATCTGTCTATTTCTGGGAGAGGCGTGTTAAGATCTCCTACTATTAATGTATTCATATCAATATGACTCTTTATCTTGATTAATAGTTTTCTTATGTAATTGGCTGCTCCCATATTGGGGGCATAGATATTTACAATTGTTAGATCATCTTGGTGGATAGTCCCTTTAAGAATGATGTAGTGTCCTTCTGTATCCCTGACTACCGTCTTTAGTTTAAAATCTAATTTATCTGATATGAGAATCGCTACCCTGGCCTTCTTTTGAGGCCCATTGGCGTGAAAGATGCTTCTCCATCCCTTCACTTTCAGTCTGGGTGTATCTTTAGGTTCAAAATGGGTCTCTTGTAGACAACATATGGATGGGTCCTGTCGTTTTATCCAATCTGCAACCCTGTGTCGTTTTATGGGCGCATTTAGGCCATTCACATTGAGAGTGATTATTGAGAGATACGTTATTGACATTGTGTTATCTTTGAAGTCTTTCTTTCTGTCGATTGTCTCTATATTTCTGTTCAATGCTATTCTTAGGATTTTTCCTCTTTTATAGAACCCCCCTTAATATTTCCTGCAGTGTCGGCTTGGTGGTTGCATAGTCTTTCAAGCCTTGCCGGTCTTGGAAACTCTTTATCTCTCCATCCATTTTGAATGTCAGTCTTGCTGGATAAAGTATTCTTGGCTGCATGTTCTTCTCATTTAGTGCCCTGAATATATCTTGCCAGCCCTTTCTGGCTTGCCAGGTCTCTGTGGACAGGTCTGACGTTATTCTGATGGGCTTTCCTCTGTATGTAAGGAGCTTCTTTGTCCTAGCGGCTTTCAAGAGATTGTATCTACAATTATGATTCCTCAATTTTACTATGAGGTGCCTGGATGTTTTTTTTGAATTTATAATCTTGGTGGGGGGGCTTTCTACTTCTAGTACATGAACACTTGTTCCATTCGCAAGATTGGGAAAATTTTCATGAAAAACTTGTTCCACTATATCTTCTAGACTTCTTTCTTTCTCCTCCCCTTCAGGGATTCCAATAATTCTGACGTTGGAACGTTTCATGGCATCATTTATTTCCCTGATTCTGTTTTCGTGGCTTCTAAGCTGTTTGTTCCAGGCTTCCTCCTGATCCTTTCTCTCTATTTGTTTGTCCTCCAGATCACTAATTCTATCTTCTGTCTCAGTTACCCTAGCTTTTAGAGAATTTAGATTAGATTGGAACTCATTGAGAGCGTTGTGAACCTCATCCCTGGTGGCCTTCAGCTCTGCCCTAACATTATGAACCTCCTCTCTGGTCGCTTCCAATTCTGCCCTAATCAATTCCGTTTGGTCATCCATGGCTTTCTCCAACCTAGCTATTGCCTGGATAATTGTTAGCCTGAATTCTGTTTCTGACATATTGTCTATGTTGATAGCCGTTAGCTCTGTTGCAGAAGGCCCATCCTCTGTATTTTTCTTCTGTTGGGGATTCCTCCTCCTAGTCATTTTGGTGAGAGATGACTGGACAGATGTAGCTGGATGTATTGACCGTGGTGCAGTCAAGGTGCACCCTGGAACGCTTCTGAGCACTCAGGATTCCCCACCCAAATGAGAGAAAAAAGAAAAGAAAAAGAAAAAAGAGGGAGAGAGAGAGACAGGAAAAAAAGGGAAGATAAAAGTGAAGGTTCATCCCAAATGGGCCCCAGGGTAAGGTTTATGACGTATACAAACAAAAACAGACAAACAAAAAGACTGATAAAAGTATCCAGGATCTATAAAGAACTCCTCAAACTCAACACACACAAAACAGATAATCATATTAAAAAATGGGCAGAAGATATGAACAGACACTTCTCCAATGAAGACATACAAATGGCTACCAGACACATGAAAAAATGTTCATCATCACTAGCCATCAGGGAGATTCAAATCAAAACCACATTGAGATACCACCTTACACCAGTTAGAATGGCCAAAATTAGCAAGACAGGAAACAACGTGTGTTGGAGAGGATGTGGAGAAAGGGGAACCCTCTTACACTGTTGGTGGGAATGCAAACTGGTGCAGCCACTTTGGAGAACAGTGTGGAGATTCCTCAGGAAATTAAAAATAGAGCTTCCCTATGACCCTGCAATTGCACTGCTGGGTATTTACCCCAAAGATACAGATGTAGTGAAAAGAAGGGCCATCTGTACCCCAATGTTTATAGCAGCAATGGCCACAGTCGCCAAACTGTGGAAAGAACCAAGATGCCCTTCAACGGATGAATGGATAAGGAAGATGTGGTCCATATACACTATGGAGTATTATGCCTCCATCAGAAAGGACGAATACCCAACTTTTGTAGCAACATGGACAGGACTGGAAGAGATTATGCTGAGTGAAATAAGTCAAACAGAGAAAGTCAAGTATCATATGGTTTCACTTATTGGTGGAGCATATCAAATAATATAGAGGACAAGGGTAGATGGAGAGGAGAAGGGAGTTGAGGGAAATTGGAAGGGGAGGTGAACCATGAGAGACTATGGACTCTGAAAAACAACCTGAGGGTTTTGAAGGGGCGGGGTGGGAGGGTGGGGGAACCAGGTGGTGGGTATTAGGGAGGGCACAGATTGCATGGAGCACTGGGTGTGGTGAAAAAACAATGAATACTGTTACGCTGAAAATAAATAAAAAATTAAAAAAAAAAAAAAAAAAGTATATGACGAGAGAAAATATATATATATATAAGCAAAAAAAAGGAGGAGCCTCGTCAAGAAGAACCCCAAGTATAAGATTTATATACTATCCGGACAAACATAAATACACAGAGACACTGGCAGAAGAAAAAGATGGGAGCATGGTTATAGATTCTCGGTGTGGGCGAGGAAGGTTATTTTGATTCTTCCTGGATGTATCTTGATATCTTTGTTAAAGGACTCAACTTTCCTAAGAAAAAGGGGGATTAAAAATTGGTTCACCTATAGGGGTAGCATTGCTTGGAGAAAGGGGGTTACCTTGAAGTTTAACTCTATATGAATATTAGAAAATAAAAATCAAAAAGGAATAAACTGGACTAAACTAAATTAAAAATTTTTTTAAAAATTAAGAAAATAGAAAAGCAAAAGAAAAACACATGTGTATGTATCAAAAAATTCAGGTTAGAAGTTTATCATGGAATTTGATGTACTGGACATCTCACTGTGATGGTAAATAGGTTAAAAAATTATCTATATAAAAAAAGAAAAAAAAATGAACCAGAATAGTGGGAAAGAATTAAAAATAAAAGTTGTATCTATGAAGTAGTGGTGGTTGTTCTCTTGTAGTCTTTTTTTTTTTTTTTTCCTGATTTGTTTTCTGGGGGAGGGGGCTGCCACGTGGGTTTTCAGTCAATGATGTTCCCTGAGTTAAGTCCTCCCGACCCCCTCAAGGGGGTGGGCTCTGAGAAAAACGTTTTTTTTCAGGTTTTTGTTCTCTGGAGGTTTTTATGTTTGTTCACTTCTTTTCTCTCGCCTTGACAGCTTTTGATGGTTTTTGGAGGTTTAGAGGAAAGAAAACTGCACCCCAACCTCCCTCTCAGAGAGAAGCCTCAGTCTGCTCCCCTGCAGGTGCTGCAGCCGCTGGGCCGCTGGCAGAGCAGGTTCTGAGTCACGGTCCCTGGGGACGCAGGATCTCCTGCTTGTACGCAAAACCAAGGCAGCTGTGGCTGTCTGGGCAGCTCCAGACCGCCAGAGAGGTTCCAAGCAGCAATCGCACACTGAGATTTTCCCGCTGGCTGGGGCTAAGAGCTCAGGTCTTGCGCGCACCTCTCCCAGGGGATGGTTTGGGGCGCGGCGCCTCCAGCTCTATCGGCTCTATCGCCGCGTGGGTCTATCGCCGCGTGGGTCCCAGAACACCAGGCTGGGCGTGCACCTCTCTCAGGGGAGGTTGAGGCACGCGCGCATCTCCAGTAAGGTGCGCGTTCTGCCGTCTGGTGTGGCTCCCAGCCCCTCACGGGAGCCGGACTCCACCCGTTCTCGGGCGCACTGGCGGCTCCGGGACAAAGACCAGGTTTCTCCGCCGCGCTCTCCGGCTCAGCGCCAGGGGATGCTGCCCTGGGTCTGGGGACTTAAGCCCCTATCCCTATCCGCCCCGATTCCCACAATTTCCCCGCTCGAGTCTTTGCTCTTTTGAGTGCTTTCAACAAGACTCCAAGTTAATGCTGGTCCCCAGATGCCGGGCACTCTCGTATTGGGGTATTATTTTCCAGTCGGTCGCCTCTGGTGGCTCCCTCCCCCTTTTGTTTATCTTCCGATATCAGTCCGACGTTCCCACTCCACTTTACCTGCCCACTGGTGTCTTCTGGCCCCCGTAGAGATCCAGACGTGTATAATTCTGATCTCAGGCTGATTTCATGGGTGATCGGAGTTCTTTGGTAGGTAATCAGCTCACTTTAGGGTGCAGGTTGAAAAGGCGCCTCCTCCTACTTCCCCGCCATCTTGTCTCCCCTATACCACGTCTTCTTTATCCATTCATCTGTAGATGGACATCTAGGTTCTTTCCACAGTTTGGCTATTGTGGACATTGCTGCTATAAACATCCGGTTGCACGTGCCCCTTCGGATCACTATGTTTGTATCTTTAGGGTAAATACCCAGTAGTGCAATTGCTGGGTCATAGGGTAGTTCTATTTTCAACTTTTTTTTTTTAAGATTTTTTAAAATCTTATTTATTTGACAGATAGAGATCACAAGTAGGCAGAGAGGCAGGCAGAGAGAGAGGGGGAAGCAGGCTCCCCGCTGAGCAGAGAGCCTAATGCGGGGCTCGATCCCAGGACCCTGAGACCATGACCTGAGCCGAAGGCAGAGGCTTTAATCCACTGAGTCACCCAGGTGCCCCTATTTTCAACTTTTTGAGGAACCTCCAATCTGTTTTCCAGAGTGGTTGCACCAGCTTGCATTCCCACCAACAGTGTAGGAGGGTTCCCCTTTCTCTGCATCCTCGCCAGCATCTGTCATTTCCTGACTTATTAATTTTAGCCATTCTGACTGATGTGAGGTGGTATCTCATTGTGGTTTTGATTCCGGATTTCAAGCTCTATTACAAAACTGTCATCATCAAGACAGTATGGTACTGGCACAAAAACAGACACATCGATGAATGGAACAGAATAGAGAGCCCAGAAATAGACCCTCAACTCTATGGTCAACTAATCTTCGACAAAGCAGGAAAGAATGTCCAATGGAAAAAAGACAGCCTCTTCAACAAATGGTGTTGGGAAAATTGGACAGCCACAAACAGAAGAATGAAATTGGACCATTTTCTTACACCACACACGAAAATAGACTCAAAATTGTTGAAAAACCTCAGTGTGAGAAAGGAGTCCATCAAAATCCTTGAGGAGAACACAGGCAGCAACCTCTTCGACCTCAGCCGCAGCAGCTTCTTCCTATGAACATCGCCAAAGGCAAGGGAAGCAAGGACAAAAATGAACTATTGGGATTTCATTAAGATCAAAAGCTTTTGCACAGCAAAGGAAACAGTTAACAAAACCAAAAGACAACTGATAGAATGGGAGAAGATATTTGTAAACGACATATCAGATAAAGGGCTAGTATCCAAAATCTATAAAGAACTTAGCAAACTCAACACCCAAAGAACAAATAATCTAATCAGGAAATGGGCAGAGGACATGAACAGACATCCAGATGGCCAACAGACACATGAAAAAGTACTCCACATCACTCGGCATCAGGGAAATACAAATCTTTTCAAGTTTTAATTTAAATTCCAGTTAGGTAACATACAGTATAATATTAGCTTTAGGTGTAGAATTCTGTGATTCATCACTTACATACGATGCCCAGTGCCCATCACAACAGGTACCCTCTTAAATCTCCATCACCTACTTAACTGCCCATCCCATCTACTTCCCCTCCAGCAATCATCAGTTTGTTCTCTATAGTTAAGAATCTGTTTCTTGGGGGCACCTGTGTAGCTTAGTGGGTTGAGCGTCTGCCTTTGGCTCAGGTCATGATCCTAGGGTCTTGGGATCGGGTCCCGCATTGGGCTCCCTGCTCTGTGAGGTCGTCTGCTTTTCCCTCTCCCTCCCCCCTCCCCCCTGCTTGTGCACACACTCTCTCTCTCTAATAAATAAATCTTTAAAAAAAAAGAATCCATTTCTTGGTTTTCTTCTTTTTACCCACATGTTCATTTGACTTTTTTTTTTTTTAAGGTTTGATTTATTTATTTTAGAGAGTGCATATGGGAGCATGGTGGGTAGGGGGCAGAGGGAGAAGAAGAGAGAGTCTCAAGCGGGCTCCCCGCTGAGTGCAGGGCCCAATGCAGGGCTTGATCCCACGACCCTGAGATCATTACCTGAGCTGAAACCAAGAGGTGGATGCTTAACTTATTGTACCACCCAGGCACCACTTTTTGCTTTTTTCTTAATTTCTACATGTGAGTTAAATCATATGGTATTTGTCTTTCTCTGACTGACTTATTTTGCTTAGCATAATACCCTCTACCTCCATCCATGTCATTGCAAATAGCAAGATTTCATTCTTTTTGTTGGCTGAGTAATATTTCATTCCCATGCATGCATGCATGCTCTTGCTCTCTCTACTATATATAGAGTGTGTGTATATATACATATGTCTATCTATCTACCTGTCTATCTATATGTATATATATCACATCTTTTTTATCCATTTATCAGTTGATGGACATTTGGGCTCTTTTTGTAATTTGGCTATTGTCGATAATGCTGCTATAAACATCAAGGCATATGTATTCCTTCAAATTAGTATTTTTGTATCTTTTGGGTAAATACCTAATAGTGCAACTGCTGGGTCATAGGGTAGTTCTATTTTTCACTTTTTGAGGAACCTCCATACTGTGTTCCAGAGTGGCTGGAAGGAAAGAAAGATTTAAAGTGGATGATTCATTAAAGAAGATATGGACTGGGGCGCCTGGGTGGCTCAGTGGGTTAAAGCCTCTTCCTTCGGCTCAGGTCATGATCCCAGGGTCCTGGGATCGAGCCCCGCATTGGGCTCTCTGCTCAGCGGGGAGCATGCTTCCTCGGAACCCTCTCTCCGCCTGCTTCTCTGCCTACTTGTGATCTCTGTCTGTCAAATAAAGAAATAAAATCTTCATTTAAAAAAAAAAAAAAAGAAGATATGGACTATATATGCAATGGAGTATTATGCCTCCATCAGAAAAGATGAATACCCAGCTTTTGTATCAACATGGATGCCACTGGAGGAGATTATGCTGGAGGAGATTATGCTGAGTGAAATAAGTCAGGCAAAGAGAGTCAATTATCATATGGTTTCACTTGTGGAGCATAAGGAATAACACCAAGGACATCGGGAGATGGGGAGGAGAAGTGAGTTGGGGGAAATTGGAGGGGAGACAAACCATGAGAGGCTGTGGACTCTGAGAAACAAACTGAGGGTTTTGGAGGGGAGGGGGGTGTAGGGTTGGGTGAGTCTGGTGGTGGGTATTAAGGAAGGCATGTATTGTGTGGAGCACTGGGTGAGGTGCATAAACAATGAATTTTGAAACAGAAAAATAAAATAAAAATTTAAAAAATCCATTCACCTATTAATGGAAAAAAAATAAAGTGGATGAATCAAGCTACCTACTGGAGAAACTAGAAAAACAATAGCAAATTAAAATAGAAAGAAATAAAAAAATATTAGAGCAGAAATCAATTAAGTAGAATATGGATGGAGACCAGAGAAAACTAGTTAAAGTGATTTTTTGAGAGGATTGATAAAAATGATAAATCCTTAGTAGGACTGAATTAAAAAATAGAATATATTCATAATGAAAGAGGGGACATTAGGGAATATTATGAATCCTCTTACTTAACAAATTCCTTAAAGGGCACATTTGAACAAAATTGACACAGGAAATAGAACATCAGAGTGATAAATACATTACATAAATTGAATTTTTTAAGAGGATTTTATTAGAGAGAGAAGAGTGAGAGAACATGAGCAGGGTGGGGAGGGGCAGAGAGAGAGGAAGAAGCAGACTCCCCTGTGAACAGGGAGCCCAATGCTGGGCTTGATCCCAGGACCCTGGAATCATGACATGAACCAAAGACAGATGCTTAACTGACTGAGTCACCCGGGTACCCCTTGAATTTCTAATAAAAGAATTTTCTCACAAAGATGACTCAGGTCCCAAATGGTTTGACATGTGAAAACCTTTCCTAACTTATTAGGAAGCCAGTGTAAGTTTGATCTAAAACCTAACAAGGAAATTAAAATAAAATTGTAGACCAATATCTCCTATGATTATAGATGTGAAAAATATTAATATATAACATTTAATTTATATAAATATATGTAACCTATAAATTTTACCTAAATTGGATTTATTAATTTAATAAAAGTCAGATTATGAAGAACCCACATCTAACATGCTTAATAATAAATTATAGAATTTTTCTCTTCAAACTTCTAGGACAAAATAAGGACATCTGCCTCTATAATCCTATTTAACATTGTTTTGGGACCTTTGTTAGTTCCATAAATTAGGAATAGAAGGACAAGTATGCTTTGGAGATCTTGCAAGTTTGGTTCCAAGACCACTGCAGTAAAGTGAGTCAAGTGAAGTTTTTGGTTTCCCAATGCATGTAAAAGTTATGTTTACACTACACTGTAGGCTATTAAGTGTGTAATAGCATTATGTCTATAAATCAATGTATACAACTTAAGTCAGAGAAAGACAAATACCATATGATTTTTCTGTATGTGGAATTTAAGAAACAAATGAGCAAATGGGAAAAAAAAGAAAGGCAAACCAAGAAAAGTCTACTATAGAGAACAAACTGAGGGTTACCAGAGGGGAGGTGGGTGAGGGAATGGGTTAAATAGGTGATAGAGATTAAGGAGTACACTTGTTGTGATGACCACCTGGTGTTGTATGGAGGTGTTCAGCCACTATATTGTACACCTGAAACTAACATTACGCTGTATGTTAACTAACTGGTATTGTAATAAAAACTTAAAAATAGTGTTTAGAGTACCCCCCCCCCCATTAAAAAATACTTACTTCTAAAAAATGCTAACTATCAGGGCACCTGGGTATCTTTGTAGGTTGAGTATCCAACTCTTCATTTCGTCTCAGATCATGATCTCAGGGTCCTGAGATTGAGCCCTGTGTTGGGCTTCATGCTCAGCGGGGAATCTGCTTGAGATTCTCTCTCTCCTTCTCTCCCTTCTCTCCTTCCCCCTTTTGCCTTCCCCCTTCCCTGCCCCCTGCTCGCTCACTCTTTCAGATAATCTTTAAAGAACTGCTATCATCTGAGCTTTCACCAAGTTACAATATTTTTGCTGGTGGAGGGTTTTGTCTTGTTAACACCTGCTGACTGATTAGGGTGGTGGTTGGTGAAGGTTGAGATGGCTGTAATCTCCTAATGCCATGACTACTTTCTTTATCTACTGAGCCAACTCTCTAGTGGGTGCCAGGACCAAAGCCTATGTAGCCTTTAGATCCAACTCAGTCTCTTGAGGGTTGATATGGAAAAAGTGTCTGTTTTTCCAGTCCCAGATTAGACTTGAGCAATCACATCATAACCCTGATATAAGGAAGAACGGGTTGCTGCTGGATCACGGAAGGCTTCTCAAAACCGTAAGTATAGAGGCTATGGAAAAGAGACTCAGAGAGGTTCATGTCATCAAATCAACAGTTTCATTCTACTCTCAGTGATACCTTTGGGCTCCATCTCATTGGGGCCATTGTGTCTGGATTGGAAATCTTGACCTGGCAGATATGATCCTCAGAAACTAGAGAAAATGTATTTCTTAAATAGTAAGACTTGACAGTTGAAATTATTCCACGAACCATGGGCTGAAATTGAAATGGATGTTGTGTTAGAAGGCATGAAAACAGCATTAATCTTTTTTTTTGTTGTTGTTGTTTTTTTTTTATTGCGTTATGCTAGTCACCATAAAATACATCATTAGTTTTTGATGCAGTGTTCCAAGATTCATTGTTTATGTACAATTATTTATGTATTGCTCCATGCAATACGTGCCCTCCTTAATACCCACCACCAGGCTCACCCATTCCCCCACCCCATCTCCCCTCTAAAACCCTCAGTTTTTTTCTCTGAGTCCACAGTCTCTCATGGTCCATTCTCCCCCTCCGACCGATTTCCCCCAATTCACTTTTCCTTTCCTTCTCCTAATGTCCTCCATGTTATTCCTTATGCTCCACAAGTAAGTGAAACCGTATGATAATTGGCTTTCTCTGCTTGACTTATTTCACTCAGCATAATCTCCTCCAGTCCCATCCATGTTGATGCAAAAGTTGGGTATTCAACCTTTCTGATGGCCGAGTAATATTCCATTGTACATATGGACCACATCTTCTTTATCTATTCATCTGTTGAAGGGCATCTCAGCTCTTCCTGCACTTTGGCTTTTGTGGACATTGCTGTTATGAACATTGGGGTACATATGGCCCTCCTTTTCACTGCATCTGTATCTCTGCAGTAGATAGCCAGTCGTGCGTTTGCCGGGTCATAGGGTAGCTCTATTTTTAATTTCTTAAGGAATCTCCACACTGTTTTCCAAAGCGGCTGCACCAACTTGCATTCCCACCAACAGTGTAAGAGGGTTCCCCTTTCCCCACATCCTCTCCAACATTCGTTGTTTCCTGTCTTGTTAATCTTTGCCATTCTAACTGGTGTAAGGTGGTATCTCAATGTGGTTTCGATTTGAATTTCCCTGATGGCTAATGATGATGAACATTTTCTCATGTGTCTGCTAGCCATTTGTATGTCTTCACTGGAGAAGTGTCTGTTCATGTCTTCTGCCCATTTTTTGACATGATTATCTATTCTGTGGGTGTTGAGTTTGAGTTCTTTATAGATCTTGGATATCAGCCCTTTGTCTGTAGTGTCACAGCATTAATCTTGTTGTATATCTCCATCAGAGCTCCTGGGTGACTGGGCGCATTGTCAGTGAGCAGTAATATTTTGAAAGGAACTTTTTTTCTGAATGATAGATCTTAACAGTGGCCTTAAAACATTCAGTAAACCATATTGTAAACTGATGTGCTGTCGTTTAGGCTTTGCTATTCCATTTATAGACACAGGCAGAGTAGAGTTAGCATAATTTTTAAGGGCCCTAGAATTTTCATAATGGTAAGTGAGCATCGGCTTCACTTTAAAGTCAGTAGCTGCATTTGCTCTTAACAAGAGAGTTAGCCTGTCCTTTGAAGCTTTGAAGCCAGGCATCGACTTCTTTTTACCTATGAAAGTTTTAGAGGCATCTTCCAATATATAAAGCTGTTTGATTTACATAGAAAATCTGTTGTTTAGTGTAGCCACTTTCATTAATTATTTTAGCTAGATCTTCTGGGTAACTTGTAGCTTCTACATCAGTACTTGCTGCTTCTCTTTGTACTTCTATATTAGGGATATGGCTTCTTTCCTTAAACCTCATGAACTAACCTCTGTTAGCTTCAAACTTTTCTTCTGTAGCTTCCTCATTCCTCCTGTCTTCATAGAATTGAAGAGTAGGGCCTTGCTTTGGATTAGGTTTTGGCTTAAAGGAATGTGGCTGGTTTGATTTTTTATTCAGCATATATTATCCACATCAGCAATAAGACTTTTTTGCTTTCTTATAATTTGTGCATTCACTGGAGTGGTACTTCTGATTTCCTTCAAGAACATTTCCCTTGCATTCACCACTTGGCTAAGTGGTGCAAAAGGCCTGGATTTTGGCTAGGCATTTTGCCTTCTTCACTAAGCTTAATCATTTCTAGCTTTTGTTTTTGTTCTTTTAAAGATTTTATTTATTTGACAGAAAGACATTACAAGCAGGGAGAACAGCAGAGGGAGTGGGAAAAGCAGGCTCCATCCTGAGCAGGGAAATGCGATGAGGGGCTTGATCCCAGGACTCTGGGATCATGACCTGAGCCAAAAGCAGACACTTAACCAACTGAGCCACCCAGGTGCCCCCACTTCCAGCTTTTGATTTAAAGTGAGATACATGTGAGTTTTCTTTTCAGTTGAAAACGTAAAGGCTGTGTAGGGCTAGTAATTGTTCTGATTTTTGTGTCTCAGGGAATAGGGAGGCCTGAGGAGAGGGAAAGAGGGGAATGGCTGATTGACGAGAGCAGTCAGAACACATACAAAACATTTATGGATGAAGTTTACCTTTAGTATATGGTCCCAGTTCATGGCACCTAAAACAGTTACAATAGTAACATCAGAGATCACTGATCATAGTAATAATGATGACGTTTACAATATTGCAAGAATTACCAAGATGTGACATAGAGACTTGAATTGAGTTAATACTGTTGAAAAAATGGCACTGACAGACTTGCTTGAGGCAAGATTGTCACAAAGCTTCTATTCATAAAAAATGAGAAATCTGTGAAGCACAATAAAGCAAAGTGCAATCAAATGAGGTATGCCTATAACTGAGGTGAATATTGGAAGTAAAAGAAGTAAAACCCTCCAACTTATAGATGACCATGATTATGTACATAGAAAATTGTAAAGAATCTAAAAAGAGATTACTGGAATTAATTATGGAGTTTGGCAAGGTCTCAGAACAAAGCCAAAAATATGTAAAATGAGTTGTATATTTTTGTTTTCACAATGAACAATTTGTGAAATTATAGAACATGTTTTACAATAACATTAAAAACATTGACTACCTAAAGATAAATACAACAAAATTTGTAGAATATGTAGGAGTTCTGTTTTGAAAATAAGAAAACTGCTGAGAAGTTAAAGATAATTTTTTTATATTTACATATATTCCTCATGTTGTATACTTTAAATACATATATTTGCCAATTATCTCTCAATAAAGCTTCTTAAAAAAATTTCTTTTCAGTGTTCCAGAATCCATTGTTTATGCACCATACCCAGTGCTCCATGCCCTCCTTAATACCCACCATCAGGCTCACCCAACCACCCACCCCCTCCCCTCCAAAACCCTCAGTTTGTTTCTCAGAGTCCACAGTCTCTCATGGTTCATCTCCCCCTCCAATTTCCCCCAACTCCCTTCTCCTTTCCATCTCCCCATGTCCTCCGTGTTATTCCTTATGCTCCACAAATAAGCAAAACCATGTGATAATTGACTCTCTCTGCTTGACTTACTTTACTCACTATAATCTCTTCCAGTCCCGTCCATGTTGATAGAAAAGTTGGGTATTCATCCTTTTTGATGGAGGCATAATACTCCATAGTATATATGAACCATATCTTCTTTATCCATTTGTCGATTGAAGGGCATCTTGGTTCTTTGCACAGTTTGGCGACTGTGACCATTGGTGCTATGACT